>NC_037332.1:28125000-28750000 GCF_002263795.3 Bos taurus | reverse complement strand
TTAGCAATGGCAAAACTAATTAAATCAGTGATAGAAATTAGTGCTTGGTGTCTATAATTCATCAAGTCTTCTGGGAACTAAACCTATATTGAGCCTTGAACAAACTGAATTTGAACCTCAAGAGTCTCCTCATATACATTTTTTTTCAAAGGTAAATATGACAGAAATACACGATCCCAGGCAGGATGAATCTAAGAACATGAAATCACACGTTCGGAGGAACACTGGACATGAAAGGCTGAGTATACACATGAAGAGCTGACTATAAATTACACGCCGAATTTTTATTTAATGCCTCCATGAAACACCCCTAACACCTAGATGTCCAGGGAGGTCAACTGTATTCCTCTATCCCTTCTACAGAGAAAAATCATGAACAGCGTGAATCTAGTATGTCAATCCAGGTGGTAGTTGATGTTTCAGTATTTCAAAGTTGTTGAGATCCCACTCATAGAGTATTTTCAAGGTTTAAAAAAAAAATATCCAGGAAACCAAATTGGAAAAAGGAAAAAAAAAACTTTTTAATTACAAACCAAGTTTACATATTATTAAATGGTCCCTAAAAGCTCATTGTAACCACTCCTAAAACCACTAGCAGGACCTCACAGGAGCCAAACTGCAGTTCTTGTCCATTGCTGTTAATTCCCAGTATGCTATAGCAGCAGTTATTTCATGCCATGTTTATAAAGAACAAGGACCAATTTATACAAAGTACAATTGTATATCCTTAAACATTTCACACAAACAGAGTGCACATGCTGGCACTGGAAGATGTCAGCTCTAAACACCGTGTACTGTACCCGAAGTAGTGGCTGAAGAGAAAGCACACTTTCTATCTGAAAGCATGAGGTGGAATACAGCATGGGAGTGTTGTTAACACCGGAAAATACTACACACGTAGTGACATAAACTGACATTTAACTGGGAAGAAATTTTCATCATTCCAAGACATATATATAACTTTGAAAAGAAAACTAGCAGCTTTTACCTGGGCTTCTAAATATTTGTGAATCTTGAGACTGACTGCACCCAGCCAGACTCCAAGCAAAGGTAAATGATGTTAGTGTACCATCTTTTACAAAGAATTTCATCAACATGGCCCTCACCTACTGAGGCCAGACGAGAGCTTAAGAGGTCAGTGCCCGATGTCTCCAGAGTGCCCTTGTGAACAGCTTAGGGAATGATGGTAGGGGAGAGGGAGGAACGGTTGGGGAATTTGTCTCTCATGATTCTGTGCTATGTCACTGGAGGGGCTGAGGCAAAGGTATGGTCAGTGGAACACACAAGTTTACCCTTAAAGCCATGTAAAAGACAGTCCATTCAGTCTGTGCTTTTGACTGTATACAAAGTACTGGAAACAATGCCTTTAGGGGCTCAGGTGATCAGAGAACATCAATCAATAGGCACTCCAGAAGGAAGACACCAGAAATGCAGTCCTTCAATTGCATTCCCATTACTGTTCTCACCAAGTCAGTGGCTATAAAAGACCTGATTGTTTATCTCCACTGGGCAATGTGACTTGGTTTGACATAATCACATGGTGTCAGGCTCCACATGTAAAAATGTCAGAAGTGGCTGAAGAGCAGCAGCTCCATGCTGAAGGGACCCATTTCCTCTGACTCCAGAGCTCCACCATCTGGTCTCAAAGTTTTTCCCTCTGAGGGAATGGCTGAAGAGAGGTAGCCCAGTGCAACCCTGCAGAGAGAACTTGGCAACCAGTGACACCAAAGGACTCGCTGAGAGGGAGTGAGCTTTCCAACGCTTACATCCAGAGCTCCTGAGATTGCCTTGCAAGTCATCTTGGGCATGCTTCAGAAAAACATGATGATTCTGGTAGAAGGTGTTTTTTAGGAATAAAACAGATGGCTCCTCTTCTTTCAAGTTTTTTCACCTCACCCCAAAGTCTCTTGAGAACATCAGTTCATAAATGCTACCATCTTTTTCTATCACTACCCTCCTGGAGGAAGGGGAAGGTTTCTCCACTCTTAAGTGCTCAAGAAGAAATACCATTGAGAGAGCTCTGTACTAACATGAGAGTTATTAACATTGGGACTCCCAAGAACATTTCAGTAAGCTCTCAATCTCTGAGGGAAATCATCAGAGTGATTTTTGGAAGAGATTGGTATTAGTCACCATGACCACAAGTGAGTTTTACCATCTGTCCATTTATCATCTTCTTTAATGCTTTCTTACCCCTCTTAATTTTCAATGAAATTAAAGTGAAAATAAGTTAAAAGAATCCTGAACCTGATGGAGGTAGACTATCTCATAATTTTATCTTTAATATGACTCAAACCACCCTAACTGAGATTTTATTTTTTATAGTTAATTCAAAAGGTATGCATAAGGAAAGTATTTCTCAGACTTTTCAATCCATTATCTTTTTATAAATAAAACTTGCATACCTATTCTGTAATTTGTATTATGTTTTTTTAACATATAGTCAGTCTTGTTAAGAATCATGCATTGAGAACTATCTCACATAAAGATAAAACAACTGACCCTGGGACAGTGAAAGAATTCAGTGCTGTTTGAGAGCAGGTATCAAGCTGTCAAAGATCCTAAATCCAGTTACCAGGTTAGGAGTTCAGGAGGAAAAATAATGCTATCTTTCAAACAAATATGCAACAATGTCTTTCCCAACAAAGGGCTGAGTCCTAAATGCAGTCTGTGCAACAGCACATACCTTTGGCTATGTTCACACAGTAAACCATAGAAACACACTGGCTCTGATGGCTACCTGTGAACAGTGTTTACTTAGTATAGCCACTGGTGGCTTCTTCGGTCAGCAGGACTTTAGAGATGCTTACCGTGTGCCCACAGTCCAGGAAGGACATGCCCAGTGCAATCAAACATTGCCAACCCTAAAAGAGAAAATATAGTCATCATTCACTGACCCCTCTGGAGAGCCCACTTACCCCCCTCACCGCCCACACTGCACTGCTCAGATGCAAACCTCTTTGCTGTACTAACTGCAGTCCTCAGCTCCCTCTGTTCCTACTGCTTTGTGTTTGTGGTGTGTTTGTGGCAGAATTCCTTGAAGACCACTACCCATTTCAGTCCTACTCCACTCCTCACAATGCAGGGCAATGACTGACTGGCTAATACAACTGCAACAGTCTCCTGAACTAAACAGTAGGAATTCACCTAGAACCAGTCCTCAGGCTTGAAAATGGGTCTTCAACATTTTCTACAGCCTCAGGGTGACTAAGAACGACTCGGCACTGTCGTAACTGATCTGCATGAAGGAAGGATCCTCTTAAGTTCTACAGCACTCTTTTTTTGCCGGGGGGGGGGGGGGGGTGCTGGGGGGGCGTTGCAGAGCTCAGTTCCCTTACCAGGGACTGAATCTGGGACTTTGAAGTGAAAGCCAGAAATACTAACCACTATGCCACCAAGAGTCACTCTACAGCGAATTGTTAAAACAATTTCTGTCAAGGCCATACTGAGTTACTTGGGTTTCCTGGGAGTAAGTCCTTGTATTGTAGGGTCAGTATAATCTTAGTGTGCCCATGGTTTACTGAGGAAAAAAGCAGAGCTATATCTATCTAAGACATAATTTCTCGATATTCATTAAAATGATGTTCCCAGTCAAGTATCTGGCAGACCCTGACACGGGGGCTAGGTAAGTATTGTCAGATGAGCAGGGGGTTTCTATCATCCAGTCTTCCCATTCTCTGTAGCAGACATGGTATAAATTCAGCTGTCCCCAGTCCTCAGCCCCTCTGATTTTTAGAGAAACCTGTCTAGAATAATGAGGGAGATGTGTTGTTGGCATAGCTGCTTTTCACTGATATAAATAATGTTACAGAAGAAGGTGAAAATAGAGAAAAGAATATATCCATAATCCCACCATCCAAAGGCAACTACTATTACCATTTTATATAACTTACTCTAGACTCTTGACCATTTTTTTTATTATCTAGGTGTTTATAATTCTGCATTCCTTTTCTTTTCATTATTATTTATTTTGCATTCCTTTTCGATATAGCTTGTTTTATAACCATCATTCTTTAGTAATTCTAGAATAATTCAACGAGAGATTATCACTATTTACTTGAGTCGTCACTGGACAGCTATTAAGCAGTAGAGCTGGGCAGGGCTGTGAACCCACATGTGCTCCCCGCAAACATCTGAAATCACAAGACACAGCTCCATTCTCCAACCCCATCTCATACCACTCTACTTTCTACACGGCTGATCTTTGAGTTCTTCAAACATACTACACTCTCTTGTTAGGAATTATTAGGAATGGAAACCAGACAGAGTGACAGATTTTGAAAAATGATGGCTCTTAAGAACAGAGGGAAAATTTATGATTAAAAATATTCTTTAGTCACAGCTGGTTTAACAATTTCATACAAATCGTGTCAGTAACCTGAAGACAGGTAACCATATGCTCTTTTGGGTCCTTTCTCTTCTGAGTGTTAGATGCACCTCACCACCCCTGCCTCCTCCCAGCTGGACTTACCAAGTAAAAGACAAAACTCAGATAAGCTACGCTGACCACTGCAGCCACCACGTACAATACCACGTGCCCTAGATCCTGCACATAAACCACGACAAAGTACATGTTGATGGAACAGATGATAAGGACCAAGATACCGCCTGCAATCCTCCAGCCTCTGTCAAAAGAATCAGCACAGTTATTGGTAGAACAATCCAACCTGTCCACAAACAGAAAAAAACACTGTGTCTTTTGGGGTCACAGGACAGGAGTAAGTGGCATTTAAAAACAAACCAAAAAGTGCTTATGTCCCAGATTAGGTTAAATGAGCCAAAGTTACACAATGATAGGGAGAAAGAGGAAGAAGAGAAAAAAAAACACTATCAAATAATCCCTATTATTTAAGCCCCTAAAAATGCAACAAGCCTTACAAGTGAAAAAGTCATGAGTCTCTAGAGACGCAACAAGTCATTTAAATACCCCAGGTACTTTAGAGATGTATATAAAAGGTATTAGCTTATGCCTCCCTCATTAAGATCATTTAACATGGATTTAAGATACTTTAACCTTCAGTGGCTGAAGTTGAAGAGTTAAAGCCCTAAAAGCTAAAAAATTTCCCACCAGAAACAAAAAATGTGCTTGCCCTCCGTTGTTAAATTCATGGTCTCCATTTTCTTTGATATTTTTTACACTGAAGTATAGTTGATTCACAATGTTGTGTTTATTTATTTTTAATTTTTGGCCACACCCTGTGGCATGTAGGACCTTAGTTCCCTGACCTGGGATGGAAATCGCACCTCCTGAGCTAGAAGGCAGAGTCTCAACCACTGGACCACCAGGAAGTCCCCAACAGTCTCTATTTTCTAAGTCAGAGATTGAGAGGGCAGCTCTAGAATCATGTCTTAAAGCACATAGTCCCCCTATGACTTAATTTCTGACTAGTCAGTTTGATGAAGATACCCTTCCCCCACACATCTTGGGGAACTAACAGAAGTACACTCACAATCCATTGGCAAATTCGCTCATCACAGGCCGCAAGCTCGTAAAAGTGAGGATGGGTATGAGAGCAAAGGGAAGCTGCAAAAGAAAAAAATAAGATCAGACAGGGCTACGGGGGTTCCTGTAATACCCTAGAGAGCAGCACAGTTAGCAAAAGGGAACCACAGACCCTGCCTCACCTACTCTGTGAGAAATGATTCTTGTCATCGCAACATGCTGGAGGGTTATGTGGAAATTTGTAGCATGAACCTAGCGTCAGTTATGCTCATAGTGTCTACAAAATTTCTATCTGCCTTGTCTTCTTAATCTCCATAATACCCAACAATCTCCTTTACATTATTTAATGTTCGCTTTGGTTAATGAATAATTTTGTGTTCTATATGTAATTACAGCTTATAATTCCCATTCAACAGGCTTAGAAAAAAACAAGCCACTTCTAAAAACCTTTTAGATTCCAGAGATTTCATATGCATTCACCATAGACCAAGACTGTGCCTCTTTCTTCCTCTGAATTTTCCCCACACCCACACTAGGCTTGGTACCTAAGAGCAATACAGAATGCCTCCTGACTCAATGGGATGTGAGTTTCCCCAGCTCCCTCCTCACCTGTAAGCTCTGAAGAACATTCAGGAAGTCATTCATTCCTGTTAGATGCTCCACGTCTTGGAAGACGGCCACAAGCAGAGTGGGGATGATGGCAATAGAACGGGTAAGAATCACTCGGGCAAAGCGTGACCACTTTAGGTTCAGGAATCCCTGGAAGAAAACACAGAAGGAGGATGAGTGTCTGAAAGAGGAAACAGAAAAAGGTCTGAGGAGGTTTGGGAAGACCTTAGAGGCACAGAATTAAGAAGGGACAAAAGGGCAACATCCCCTTCCTCTCGTCTATCCCAGTCACAGCAGCACGTACCTCCATGACAAACTGGCCGGAATAGGTTCCTGTCATGGTGGAGCTCTGCCCCGCAGCCAGGATCCCCACCGCCCAGATGTAGAGAGCAGCAGGCCCGAAGTAACACCCCAGCACAACACCCTGGAGAGGCAAGGGAGAGAGATCACCTGAGACAACACCCCAAACATATCCTTGGTGTCACTTCTCCCCATTTCTGGCTATGCACCCACCTCTACCAAGCGCTGTGCTGGCACTGTCCCAGAAGCTAGACTCGGGTCCTGACCTCGTATTAGAGGCTTTCAACCTAAATTCTGTTGGGTAGGCCCCCATTCCTCCTCAGCCTAGTCCCTTCTCTTCTCTAGGCTCCTAAAGCCTTTATCCTCAACTCATATGTTACGTATCAAAAAGAAAAATGACTATAACACACTTCCCAAATTATATTCCTAAACACACTATCCTGGAAGATGGTAATAGGAATGGAGAGAAACCTCCAATAAATTTCAGAAATGTTAAATACTATGTATTGTGTACCACTGGAGGTTCACAATGTAATCAGCATAAAAGGGACAGAGAGGCCCCAGTAAAGACCACTTTACTGGAACTTCCCTGGCAGTCCAGTAGTTAAGACTCTGTGATCCCATGCAAGGGGCAGAAATTTCACCCCTGGTCCGGGAACTGAGATCCCACATGCCACACAGCACAATCTAAATAAATAAATAGTCTTCAGCCACACACACAAAAAAGACCACTTTACCAGGGATACTTCTTTAGTCTCCCCAATTAACACATAGAAAACAATATGCTATCAACATAAGTTTGGGAATTGCTGATACAATTAAATCATCTTGTCAGCTGATCTCCTATTCCCTTCCACGTAATCCAAAAGGCTTGTCTGGCATCTGGACCTCTGAAAAAAAGACACTCCACAGAAGATATGCTGAGCTCCGAAGTGAACCCACTGAAAAGACCAGACACTATGCTGAGAATCTTGATTCAGGAGCAGAGATCAGAAATCCGGACTCGTTTACCCCTTTGTAGATGTCCACAGCCAGTGTTGAGTTATCGTCTGGGAAAAGGTGAGTGTGGGGACTGCTGCTGTTTGTACAGACCGCAACCTGGAACCAAAGCAGTTTAGGATCAACTTTTGAGTCCAGAACTCAGAGAAGAAGACCTCTCCAACAGCTCACACACAGACGGATCATCTAAGAAACGAGTCCTGCAGGTGAGACACTGGACACAGGCTGATGACAGCAGAGGCTGGCGGCAGGTCCTTGAGCTCTGCCTCCCCACTTTTCCTACGCCCCCAGGTCACCAAAAGCTTCTCCTCGAGTCAGAGTGTGCATGGTAATACACGAATGCTGGGTCATTTTAAATGATAATAGGTGGTGAGGGCCCTTAAACAGACTTCAAATATGAGAGGACGCCCAGAACAGAGTGGCCTATTCAAAGCAGAGCCAGGAGTCAGAGGTCCTATGGGTGGGAATCAAAGGACTTATCAAAACTAGATTGGCAAAAAAAAAAAACACCTAGATTGGCAATCAGGAGTCAAGAGGACAGAGAATTCAGTGTGATAAAATAGCCTGTCTAGCCATAGCTTTATTTTCTGTTGGCTGACTCCTCCCGCCGGTAAGCACTAAATGGCAGGACTGGCAAGCAGCCAGTAGTTGGTAAACAGGAAGCAAAAGGGGATGAGAACAGCCAGACATGAAGCCACCAACAACGGCACGAGGCAACCTTGGGCTAAGGCACGCTTCCTTACCTGTTTAAAGCTACGAAGGAGGGTCTGGGCTTGGTCACAGCCCCAGATGTAAACCTGAGTAGTGCCATGACTTAGGGGCAGCACTGAGATCTATTTCCCCTGAGCTCGAAGTCACTGTCACGTTTTCCTGCCCCAATGCAGCCTCCTCTTTACCCTCACATCCACTACTACCCAGGACCCGGGCTTACTTACCACCTGCTCGTTGGTTTTCCCAAAAAATGCTTCAGCAAACACCGAGACAACAAAGACGTTGATGATAAAGGAAACAAAGAGAGCAATGCAGGATTCAATGAAGAAGTACTTATTCGCTTCTCGAACTTCCTGCTTATTGGCTCGGTCTACCTGTCTGGACTAGAGAGAACAGCAACAGTCACTTTTTGATGAATTGGAACAAGTTTCCTTGTGATATTTCATAAGTCTGTAGTCAGGTGAAAGGCCTAAGGGGCAAACAACTGACCACATGAAATGTGAGACTCCACTTACATCCTGATTCACTGACTGAGTAAGAAGTCATGACCCTTTGATGACATCATACATCCCAAAGAGGAAAAAGTGAACGAGTGACTGCTGAGCCTTCAGTTATGTGGCTGGAAGAACTGCTGACCTATGAGAACAATCTGATTTCAGACCTAATGGGGACACCACCTTAATTACAAAGGTCTCTGAAATCTTCCAACAAACGATTGTGATGGATTAACTGGTAAAAGACAGATTAGGCTCTTTCCTCCTGATCTCCATGAGGCCATTCAGGCATCTGAGATTTAAAGACAAGAGACACGGTGCCCCTTCAGATCTTTTAAGAAGGACTCTAGTCCCTTCTCTATGTCATCTTGGTCCCATCTCTGGTCACCTTGGTGATACAAGAGTGTGCAGTCCAACTGTGGAAAAACACGTGCTCCTTCAGGGCTTCAACAGTTGTGAACTAAGTGTGTGTCCCTTGCAACAAAAGGAAAAGATGCCATGAAACTACACAGGCCACTGAGATAAGAAAGGTCTTGCTCACCTTAACTAAGGCAGAATGCAGGTACATGTTGTGTGGCATGATAACAGCACCCACGATGCCCACAGCCTGCTCAATCTGTGGGGTACGACAGCCTGAACAGGATGGCAGGAACATGCCTTTGAGGACCTGGGTCTGGCTGGGTTTCACTGTAACATACTACACACAAACAGAACAGCTATTAGTCTTTTCTGGAATATGAGACTAGGGAGTAACACAGTACTAGAAAACACTGCATCTTTACTCCTTAAACCCCTTCATCAACAACTACACAGGAAATGAGGAACACAGAACCACCCAAAAAAACCAAGCAGTACAGTTCAGAGAATTTAGGAATGGGGTATCCAGACACTTCACACTGTATTTTAGATACATGAAATCGATGTGTAGTGCTGCTGCTCAGTCATGTCCAACCCTTTGCAATCCCATGGACTGCAGCCTGCCAGGCTCCTCTGCCCATGGAATTTCACAGGCAAGAATACTGGAGAGGGGTGCCAATTCCTCTTCCAGGGGCTCTTCCCCACACAAAGACAGAATCCAAGTCTCCTGTGTCTCCTGCACTGGCAGGCCGATTCTTTAACACCAGCACCACCTGGGGAGCCTGGATGTGTTGAGAATCTAATTAATATTCTAAAGAAATAAAACAGCTGCTAAGGGCCTTATTGATACTATTGTCACAATAACTCCTGTGAGACACACCTTAGAATAGTCGATTCCTGATTATCCACACTAATCATGCTTCCATGTTCACCTATGTATAGAAAAATCACTAACACTTGCCACTAGCATCTGCTGAGACTCACTCAGAAACACTTTTTCCTGGTTCAGCATTTCTCTTGAAGGCTTAGACCAAGCTCTATCATCTACTCATAGAGTAGACACATTCTCAAAAGCTTAGCTAGGCCAATAAGCAGAAATCAGTTTATAATAACTGGACACAGACAGGAGCATTACTGAATATAATGGTAGGGTTAGGGTTACTTTTAACCCAATGGAATGTCCAGATTGGGGCACAAACTGGGAAACATGTACTGTATCCCCTATAGTTCACTAATTGTTACAATACAGAGAAAGTCCAAGCTGCAGCTACTGTCAACTAGGATGAGCAAAAACAAACCCCTCTAATGTTAACAGCCAAGAATAATGCTGTAACCCCTTTCCTGACCCTCTCCAATGCTGTTCTGTTGCTGAGAATAACTTGGGACCAGAAATTCTAGTACAGTTTTAAACTAGGAGTCCCTGCAGGTCTTCCTGGACACTAGTCTCTGCCACATCCTTATTCCTTTAAAATTGGCCAGTTCTGAATTCGGCTTTTTGTTAGCATGTACTGTCTTTCATAATAAAAGGACAAAAGCCTTGTTTTAAAAAGTTAATAATGATAATAATAAAGCTAACGAATAAGCCTGTAATACTTGCCTCATAGCCAAATGTGAGGGCCATAATAGTGATGAGAAAACCAAAAAATGCTTCCAGCTTCCTCAAGCCTAAAGGGGAAAAATACAGTAGTGAGTTCACAGAAGGCAGATTACCCCATAAGCCACATGATGGAAAGCAGTTCCTTTGAGAGACCCCTCCATTCCCACTGTCCTTACCATATTTGTCCAAAAAGAGAAATACAAATGTATCTGCAATGGTGATGAGAACTCCACCCCATAGAGGAATCCTAGGTCAGAGATTAAAAAGGGAGATTATAGGAAAGAAACAATGAGAAAGACCCATTTCCCAGTTTCCCAACAGCTCTCCAGATACATGACACCTGGAGGACTAAGGACTCGGGAAAAGGGAACAGCAGCAAGGAGGCCAGACCTTGTGTAGTTTAGGATCTCAGTACTAAGTAAAGTAATACATTCATTCGAATTTTGTCTACGATTTCAGATATTCAGGACACAAATCTAAAAAGTAAGGGTCTTATCTCTCAAGGGACTCACTTATCAAGTGGGATAAACTGAGATACAAATTAATTATAACACACACTGCCACACACTGGCTAACAACAGGTCTGCATAACCTGACATGAGAACATGGAAGACAGAGAGCCTACATCTGGCAGGAGAGAAGACGGTGGTTCCAGAAAGGTTCCACAGAAAAAAACAATACTTGAGGTGAATCTTGAAAACTGAAAATGACTTGGGATTTTCTTTTTACGCTTGCTTTGAAATCTGGCAAAACAATGATTATTTGTAGAGGAAAAACCCCTCACCTTCCTACAGACAGGAGATTGATGGCAATAGCTGAGCCAATAACTTCCTGCATGTCTGAGCCAATGATAGCCAGCTCCACCATCAGCCACAGGATGATTCGTGGAACCTAAACATCAAACAGCAGAAAGATACGGTTCTTAATTAATCATTTCTAAGAACTTCCTCCATAGTTTGGAATTCATATTTTGGCAGTGATCCAATAACAGTCCTTTATTAAGCCTTAGGTCTAGAGATGAAGGACCAGAACTCAAGCTTTACTCGGTCCCTTGACAGAGAGGGCCAGGCTGCTCTTTGTGGTAGAGCCTGAGTCAAGGTTAGGACAGCAGCTGATGCCAATTTCTTCTCCTTCTGTTTTACTTGACACAAGAATGGAGTTTCCATTCATTATTTCCACTTAATTTTTTGCCTAAAAACAATCCTGAAAGTGTTAGGGGAAATGAGGATGCTAAGATGGTCAAAATACTGTTCAGGAGAGAATAAAATACTACAGAAGAAAATATCTATCCTGACCATAGCTGAAGAGACAAAACAAACATGAAAAGGTTGGAGTCATCCTTAATATAGTAATGCACAAGCAAGTAAAAAAAAAGACAAGATATGCAAAGGGACTCGGGGCAAAGTGTTGGAATTGGGTGTTCTATAATAAAATCTGGGAACTAATCTGGTCAAATAATCGAACAGAAAGAAATTTAGAAGTGCTAGCTCACTGAGGCCAGGAAAAAAAAAAAAAACTAAGAAACATGAAGTGTAAGAAATGTAAGAAGAAAGAGAAGCTAAAACAAACTACAAGTTACCAATTTTTTTTTTTTTTGAGAGGCATATAAGAAAAAAAAAGCAGGTAAAGATACTCTCTCACAGCCAGGAAAGGAGATTAAACATTCAGGATGAACCAGAAGTCGCTCAGTCGTGTCCGACTCTTTGCAACCCCATAGACTGTAGCCTACCAGGCTCCTCTATCCATGGGACCCTCCAGGCAAGAGTACTGGAGTGGGTTGCCATTTCCTTCTCCAAGAGATAGATTAATTAGTACTTATCTAACAATCAAGTCTCTCAAGAGTCTTCTCCAACACCACAGTTCAAAAGCATCAATTCTTCGGCACTCAGCTTTCTTCACAGTCCAACTCTCACAAACATAAACGACTACTGGAAAAACCATAGCATTGACTAGACGGACCTTTGTTGGCAAAGTAATGTCTCTGCTTTTGAACTGGACTGCAAGGAGATCCAACCAGTCCATTCTAAAGGAGATCAGTCCTGGGTGTCCTTTGGAAGGACTGATGCTAAAGCTGAAACTCCAATACTTTGGCCACCTCATGCGAAGAGCTGATTCATTGGAAAAGACCCTGATGCTGGGAGGGATTGGGGGCAGGAGGAGAAGGGGACAACAGAGGATGAGATGGCTGGATGGCATCACCGACTCGATGCACAAGAGTTTGGATGAACTCCGGGAGTTGGTGATAGATAGGGAGGCCTGGCATGCTGCGATTCATGGGACTGCAAAGAGTCGGACACGACTGAGCGACTGAACTGACTGAACAATCAAGTCAGTTTAAAGCTATCCTCCAGACACTGGGTCTACCCATTCCTGCCTTAGACAGCAACAAGTCCCAAATGTCTAGACACACAGCTACCTATGATATGAGTAACAAACACTGCTTACCCTGGGATACTGGCGGTGACACACTTCAGCCAGATGCAGCCCAGTGACCACTCCCAGTCGAGCTGCAAGGCGCTGGAGCAGGAGCCCCACGATGGTGGCCAACAGAAGAACCCAGAGCAACTAGAGAAGAACAAAACCCCACCATTACACTCATGAGATAACTAGTGGTTTAAGTTTGCTTGTCTGGCAATGTCAAGGGGAAAGAGTACACTCAGGAAAGAGCTCCACTCAGGAATCCAATGATCTGAGTTCTGTATCACATTCTGCACAGAACTTGCTAGGTCACCTCGCACCTTTCTGAGCCTTAGTTTTTCCCATCTGCAGTTGTGCTTTTGTTCAAGGAAACTATCTGGGTAAAACAAAACTAAAAACCAACCACATGATAAAATTTAAAAAACAGACGGAAAGGGCTTCCCTGGTGGTTCAGTGGTAAAAAATTCATCTGCTGATGCAGAAGAATGGGTTCAGTCTCTCGTCCAGGAAAATCCCACATGCCACGGAACAACTAAACCCGTATGCCACAGCTCCTGGGCCTGGCCTCTGGAGCTTGGGAAACACAGCTATTGAAGCCTGCACATCTAGAGCCTCTGCTCTGTGACAAGAGAAGCCACTGCAATGAGAAGTCCGTGCACCCCAACTAGAGAGTAGCCCCCACTCTCACTGCCACTAGAGAAAAGCCTGCGCCAAACAACAAAGACCCAGCACAGCTAGGAATAAATAAATAAATACATTCTCATTCCTAGTTGGGATTAAAAAAAAAAAAAGATGGAAAAGCACTTTTCATCTAAGTGTCAGAGCCAATATAGAATCAGCACATAGCCCACAAGGTTGATATCCAACAGGCAGAGCAGAGAAGTACGCTGTGAGTGTTTAAAAAGGAAAGGGGGAAAGACTCCATGTTCACCTTAAATCCAGCCACTGCTCCAGACTGCAAATCAGACTCAATGTTTCCTGGATCCAGGTAAGCAATGCTCATAAGAAATCCTGGTCCCGTGAAGGCCCAGAGTTTACGAAAGCTAAAACAAGAGTACTGTACAAGAGAGGAATACAGAACAAAATGATTATCACCTCCAGGGGAAGAATGGATACATGCATATGTATGGCTGACTCCCTTCACTATCCACCCGAAACTAGCACAATATTGTTAACTGGCTATACTCCAATACAGAATAAAAAACTTGAAAAATAACAATAAAATAAAATAAAATTTATCTTGGAGAAAAAAAATGATTACCACCTCCAAATTCCTGGTCTAACTTATGTATTATTTTATCACATAAAAAGCAACAATATCAGCTTCATAAGAACAAAGGATTTCAGAAGTTGGACATAGGTGTGTCCAAGTTTCTTTTCCATCTTATCCATTCCTTATCAGCAACCTGGCTAGCTCTCTGTCCAAATAAGAGCCCTTCTCTTACCTGTCCTTCCAACAGCCTTTCATTCTAAAACCCCAGCAATAATAACCCCTACCTCTGTGCTCAAACACTACCCAAATGGGACAAAAGGCAACGTAAAAAAGGGAACATGAAAATCATGCTTTCTGGATCAAAAAATGCTCACCAGTAAAACTTGGCAATGGTTTTTCAAGGACCTTAGTTTCCTTAACAGTTTCTCTGACTACAAAAATTCAGTCTTCAGAGATTGCCTGCCAGAATTGACTCTGAGGTTGCTGATCTTCAGTTGTCTAGCAGACATTGTACACAGGTTTTCCCTAGATAATAGTATTTTCCTCCAAGGACCTGTCACTAACCTCCTCCTCAGGAATGGCAATCTTCTCATCAAAGTAGGTGGTGAAGGGGTCCTCTGAGCCCGCCCCGGGGGACTGCGGAATTGAGGAGTTACTGTATGCAGGGTTGATGGCACCAAGACTGGCAGAGTCTCCATGGTCTCCAGAAGCATCTTCTGAGTTAAAAGAATTGAGAAGAAATGAATTAAAATGAACAAAATACACTACTATTAAGGTGCTTGGTCGTGTCTGACTCTTTGCAACCCCAGGGACTGTAGTCTGCCAGGCTCCTCTGTCCATGGAATTTTCCAGGCAAGAATACTGGAGCAGGTTGCCATTTCCTACTCCAGGGGATCTTCCTGACCCAGGGATGGAACCCACATCTCCGGTGTCTCCTGCATTGGAGGAAGATTCTTTACCACTGCACCACCGGGAAGTCCAGTGCAGTTGGTAATATCAGTAATCATCTTTAGAAGTACTAACATTAAATCTTTTTAATACCTCAATAAATGCACAAGATCTACCTAACTCCGTCTCAATTTCCAGTACTATATTTTTAAATTAATTTTTGAATTGGCAATACATTCAAATGGCTGAAAATTTGAGAAACACAAAAATGCTTACAGTAAAAAAGCTCCCTCACAACCCCCTTCTCCAGTCACCAAGCCCTATATCGGTTTTCAACACTAATCTCACAAACGGCCTCCCCGTAGTTTCACACTTCTACTGTCACTTGCCAATTTCTAGAATCATTTCATTTTCTTCCAAAATCACTGATGTCTAGGGCTCAATATGTAACATCCCCAGACTAGCCTCACTGATCACCCAAATCTTAACTTTTAGAAGGAAATAGGCTAACAGGACACTTTCTCCACCTCCCACCCATTATTTGGTAGGATTTAGTCAAAGGATCATCCTTGGACATTATATCTCCATCAGGCTTCCCCAGAAACGGCTAACTTACAAACCACTATCATATTTCAGGCTAAAATCTGTAGCCGCAGAGAAATGACCAAAAAGGAACCCTTCGCCACCTGACATAGGCCTGCAGTGAAGAGCCTGGGGAGGGGGAGGTGTCACCCTTGCGACAGGAAGGCTCACCGCAGACTAATCACCAGAGTGATTAATCTTCCTCCTGCATTTCGCTGCTAATTTTAAATCCGGCCAGTGGGGGGGGGGGTGGGGAGGGTAAGGGCGAGGGTCTCACAGAAAAGGGCTAAGTCACCAGAAAGTTAGGAAACCCAGTCTGCTGAGACCATCAAATGGCTATTTTTAACCACAAAGCTCTAATCTCAGGGTTTCCAAGAACCCCTTGCAACCGCCAATTAGAAAAACAAAAGCTTTCTTTTTATAGGGAACTGACCCACTTCACCTTAAGTGACACTGAATTGAGGAGTAAATTTACTGAAAAGGAATGGAAATTCTAAAGGAGAAATTTAGACTCAGGAAGGATTAGTCAAAGCATAAAGTCTAATGAAATACTCTATAAGGTGCTAGCTCAGTATTTTCCTGTTCCACTCTTATCTGAAGTGTCTTCAGCAGCCAAAGCACCCCAGAGGTTTTTATACCAGGTCTGCAAGTTAGACTGCCTTTACAAGCACTATTGCTACAGAAACCAGACTTGCAGCTAATCTTGGCTCATCTCAGAACTGGAAATAAAATTGAGGCAGGTCTCTGTGGTTATAAATCCATTTTCATTTACAGCCTAAGTCACCAGGTCACCTAAGTCACCTCTGAATGGAGCAGGTCTCCATATAGTTGGCTGGGGGACAGGAGATGGTGACAATTTTTGATGGAACAGAGGACAAGAAGGACAATATGGTAAATTTCTGTTACTGGCTTAAGCCTAATTTCAAACAAAAATGAGTCAATAACACAAAGCTGTAAATTACCATCTGGTATCTTCTGTTCAGGACCCAACACCATGGTGGATACCTGAGTGCCTGAGTTCTTAGAAAAGGATTCTGGAAAAGAGAGAAGAGAAGGAAGAGAATTAGCAAGAACAAATTAAAACAAGTTCACAACCAGTATTCTGTGACATTGTTTGACTGAACCCTTACTATGCAAAAAGAATAATTGCTCTACTGAATTAGATAACCTTGAAAATAATCACAGTTTTCAGAATATGATTAAGAGATATTTAAGGGGAAAAAATGAAATACTGGCAACACGTGGAAACCAAAGTAAAGCAAAAGCTATTTCAGGCAAGTGGGCAAGTAGTTTTTAATAAGTATCCACGGGAGATAGTGAAGGGCAGGGAAACCTGCCATGCTGCAGTCCGAGGGGTCGCAAAGAATTGGACACGACTTAGCAACTGAACAACACCAAAAAAGCCTCCATACAGAGGCTTCCAGGCAATCAATCACCCAGTCTCCCACCCTTTACCTCCAATTAACCCAAATATTTAAAAGACTGACTTCCCACCATTTTGATGAGCTTTTAAGGACAAAGATCTATAACTCTTTGATCTAACTAACAATTTAAGTTCATGTTTCAAGTTTCTGGAGGGTGGGGAGAAGGGGGAAAGACCTCACCAGCACACTGGTAGAAGAGGGCCACTATTTCCCAGTCTCATCTTTCCCTGAGAGAGACTTCAGCTGTAAGGTTTCAGGTCTCATTCCCCAACACTTCAACAACTGAGAGAAGAGTGAATGACCATGCTCCCCTCAAGGAGAGCTGAGGCACCAGGAGAAAAAGCCACCGACAGCAGCCCGCCTGCACCTCTCTCCATCAGCAATAAGTAACCTACAAGGGGGGATGAGGAGTGAGGGATATTAGGGGTGAGAGGGGGTGTGGTAGTGAGGGGGTATCTCAGATGTCCAGCCTCCTAGTGGGTTAAGTTTAACTGGGGTAGAGAGCTTAAGTTTACTTGGGCTAAGTTTAACAGGGGGTAGAGGGAATACTAGTAAGCCCACTGGGCCACAGATCTATGGCATATTCTCCAGTCAACTCCACCAATAAGGTTAATTGTTTAAAAATTCTGATCTACTGATTAAGGAATCTACTTCTTAGTTATTTCTAAACTTAGAAATAATGGGAAAGGTAAATAATATTGTTAACCACCACCCCTTCAATCCCAATAACAACTATCCTGAAAAACTGAGGAAGCCTCCCCTTCTCTCTCCTTCACTATTCCTTTTCTACTCTTGGACGATTATTGCTCTTATGTGAACAGTGCTCTACTTTCTTTTTTAGATAATCTACCGACATATTCTAGGACTTCCCTGGTAGCTCAACAGTAAAAAATCCTCACGCTAATGCAAGAGACTTGGGTTCAAGCCCTGGTAGGGAAGATCCCCTGGAAAGGGAAATGGCAATCCACTCTAGTATCTTGCATGGAAAATCCCATGGACAGTGGAGCTTGATAGGCTACAGTCCATGGGGGTCCCAAGAGTCAGACATGACTTAGCGACTAAAACAACAACAAATCAACATATTCTATATCTGTTTTGCCAAATTACAGAATTAAGACCTGAAAGGAGTATTAGATTTCATCTATTTTCTGGAGTACACAACATACCAACATCTAAATCTTGCTAATTTAGAAAATACAAACTTTCAACTCTATAGTCACCAATAAGGAGACTCCTATAATAAACAGTAGCCATGTCCTTCCTATCAGTTTGTGCTATGAGATGGTTTCGTCAGCAGACCTCAATACTGCTGACTAAATCCCACCCCTCTTTCAGCCAGCACCTCAACTAAATGGGACTTACACATCTGACCACTCAGCAGCAGTACCACTTGGATTCCAATCACAACACAGATACTTTTACTTAATTCTAAGAAGCCAGGATAACACACAATAAACTAGAAACCACAAATCCGATCTGGGACTACGGCTCTTACACGGGAAATCGTGGGCTATTTATATGAGACAACTTCCTTATACTTCAATCAGCTCTGAGAACATTATTATTATCGGGAATTTCCTGGTGGTCCAGTGGTTAGGACTCCATGCTTTCCCTGCAAAGGGCAAGTTTAATCACTGGTCAGGGAACCAAGATCCCACAAGCCACAAAGCACAGGCCCCTCATCCCACTGCCCCCAAAAAGAGTATTATTATTGGGAGTTCCCTGGTGGCATAGCGATGAGGATTCTAGCCTTTCATTGCTGTGGCCTGGGATTCAGTTCAATCCCTGAATGGGGAACTAAGATCCTGCAAGCCACACAGCACAGCCAAAAAATAAATCAAATAAATAAAATGGAAAGACGTGCCAAAAAGTGTTAAAAGTGGTTATTTTTTAAAGAATATTACTATTAATGTTATATTGTTATTATTAAGAATAACTCAAGTTTCTAACTGCTGCCCTACTCGTAAAGAATCGATAAACTTCGACTACTTTTGCGTGACGACACTCGGTATCAGAAGGCACAGAAGCGTTCAGTGTACTTGAGGACGATCCCTGTCCAAAAGGAGCCTTTAAACCTTGCATCTTTAAAAAAGCAAAACAGTTGAGATAGTAGTGTGTTTTTCCCCAATATGAAGTGTGAAAAGGTGACAGTTAAGTAATTTTAAAAAGAAATATCTCAAGATAAAAATTTTAATAATTACTATTAGTATTCTAAGTGATTGTTCCCAAAATTACTTACAGAACTTGTAAAACACAAGAAGTCTGATCTTCTCTGTGAAATCTCTCTCCAAGAAAGAAAATGGGTTCTAGATTCCAACCTGTTTGCTGGTTTGTTTGTTTGTTTGTTGTGCTGCATCATGCAGCTTGTAGGATCTTAGTTCCTGGACCAGGGATCAAACTGGGCCCCGGCAGTGAAAGCACTGAGTCCTAACCAGTAGGCTATCAGGGAATTCCCTATTCCAAATTTCTCATCAAAACACTGAGTCAACAAATTATAAGCGCCATTGCTTGCAGTGTCTAGAGAACATAATTAGAGCAAGGAATGGAGAGTCAGTAGGCTCTGGGTGCTGCCCAATGTTAAGGTTTTCACGAAAATCCAACACCCATACAGAAGCAGTAAGTTAATATAAGACCACTCTGCTCTCTAGGACCATACCACCAGGTCACTTCAGTCATTAAATTACGTTAAGAAAAAGATCAAGTGGAGATACAAGCAACAAGATTCAACCCTGCAGTACTCGGACAGTTATGATTAACAATGTGCCTTGACTTTCTAGCTCACCCCCAACCACTAAGTGTCACCTTCTCTTAAAGCCAGTAATTTCCTCCTATCAAACAGCCATCGACAGCAGCGGGGGGAAAAGGCACTCACGGGTCAATGTAATATAACTATTTTATCCCATTCCTTATCAAAAAAGTTGTAAGACTGTTTTACAAGATAAGAGTGCTAATTACATTTTCTGTCTAAATGTCAAAAGTCTACATATCCTTTGACCCAGCAACTCCATTTCTAAGAATGCATAATAAAGAAACATTTGTACAGGAAGTATCAGCATATGCAAGAATATTTCTCACAGCACTGTTTGCAGCGTCAAAAGACAACTACGACATTCATAGAATGGAACACTGTAAACAAGGGAGATCTAAACGGACTGACAGGAAACAGTCTCCAAGATACACTGTGAAGTTAAAGATACAATTTATAGAACTCTATGCTATCATTTATGCAGCAAAAGAGAGAGATTGAGAAAATACATGTACAGAGGAAATCCAAAGGACATGCCCAAAACTGGTAATGCCAACTCCAAGAGCAAGGAGTGGAGGAGCACAAACGAGGTCAAGCAAAAGGACCTCTCATGAAAATACACTGTGTGCAGTTTTACAATTAAAAAAAAAAAAAAAAGCCAAGTAAATGCATCATTTATTTTTTAAAAACATAAAGATCATGCAGATTTACTCAGTTCCCCAACAAACACCTCAGGAACCTTCCGTTTTTCAACGAACACTTCAGGGACCAATTCTCTCTGATGGAGCTTCTGCAGTGGATTTCCAGAGAGCTGAAGCCTCAAGCTTAACTTACTACTACTTGGACTTAGTGCGCAAACAGCCATACTCTGAAATTGTGATTTGGAAGTTTCTCCTGAATCCAAAGAAATAAAAAAATCCTCCTCAGCAAATCCTCCTCTTCACTCCCTAAAATGGGTTAAATGGCCCTCTTTCATGTTCCCCAAGGCATCTGCTGCTTACTACTATCATATCATGTTATTCTGAAAGCACTTATTCCCTGATACTACTCTTGCAACTTCTCTGCAAGTTTGAAATTACATCAAAATAAAAAGTTATATCCTCCAACACTTACTAGTTATAAAAACTTATGAAATTTAATTCACAGTAATTCCAGGTGTTCTCTTGGCATTTACAAGAACTCTAGAAGAACAGTGTGAATAGCCCAAAACTGGTTTAAAAATCGCCAACAAGGAAGTGTGAAATACTGAATATTAAATACATACAACTTCAACTTTTCCCCCCACGGCTAAAAAAATGCTTGAATTTAAACTAATATTTTTCTTAGAAAACTCTCTTATAGAGAGCAAGGGTACCCCAAGCCATTTCATTGATCTTAGGAGCTGTTGCAAAGGTCTCCCTAAAATTAATTTGAAGTTTTGGAGAGGACTGTTTTTTGAACTGTCCTCTAATTCTTCTCCCCGTCTTTCCCCCATTATATAAATAAAATCAGAGACAGCATTAAGTAGGAAAAGAAGTTTCATAGAGGCAACCATAAAAGTGTGCATGGAATCAGTTGATTAGATATATATGAACAGGAATGTTTAAAGCTGACTGGCAAACCCACCTCTTCTTCCTCAGCCAATACTCAGTGTTCAACATGCTGGTGACAAAGTGGAAACTGCCAGAAACAGGCATTAAAAGTCATACTCAAGTTGTTTATTAGAGAATAAAAAGGAGTTGTGATGAAAAAAAAAATTTAAAAAAGAATTCCATTTGCTTGAAGAAAACATAAAGATTTCTAGATCCTTCTAAAATTCCCTTTTCTCTAAAGGTCTACTTTAAGGCTAAAGCACTTGATAATCTTACTAAACCATTATTATTAATCTAGCTTTTATATTATATAAGATGTTCCTCATGAAGGTGAGCTCCTGCCCCCGTATGATTGAGAGTCAACAAAACTGAAATATTCCGTGGTTCAAACAGAGCTCACTGCTGTCTGAACCTTTGTTTTTTAGAAATATCTATTTATTTATTTGGCTGCGTTGGTCTTAGCTGAGGCGCAAGGCACCTTTAGTTGCGGCATGTGGCATCTGGTCCCCTGACCAGGGATCAAACCCGCCCTGTACTGGGAGCAGAGCCTTTGCCACTGGACCACCAAGCAAGTCCCTGAACCTACAGGCTTTAATAAGGAGTACTACTGGCCATTTTTCAAAATGAGAAACGGTAACTTCCTCTGTTTTTCCACTCCAGGTCAATAAAGCACCCATTTCTCAGTATTTCCATCAAGATATCCATCTAATTGATTCCAAAAATCTCCCCCCACAGTGGATGATGGGAGAGAAATCAGCTTAGAAAAGTCATGTGAATTTCTAAATTATAATTGAGGATGTGAAGTGTGGAATTGCTTTTTAAATTTCGATTTTAAAAAATCCTATTTTTCTCTCATAAAAATGAACTTGATATAAAATCGACATATTGAAAAAAAAAGATAGGTTGGAAAGAGATTACCTCTACTTCCTGACAAAATAACAAAGCGAAAAGCCCCTCTGGTTAACAAAAACGCCTTGAAACTCTAATCCTCTCCACCCTAGTGGGTAATACTTCAGTAAGCTGAAAGCCACACAAGCACACCCAGTTCATTGAGTACAAACAGTGCTGCCGCTGTACAAAGAGCTTCACTTACAGAGCATCTCTCTCTCTCTGGCACAAGGTCCACAGACTGTGTTCCTTTTTTTTTTTCATGTTACTGACTTTTTATATCATAGTAATGATCTGAAAATTGGACACATCTCATTTAGTCTTTCAGAATACCACAATTTCAACTCACCAAGTTCGCTGTTTGCCACCTGACTTAGACTTTTGAAAATCTGTTTTATGGTTGAAAGGAAAACCTAACATGGAGAACATCTAATGATTAAGAAAGAAGAGAAAGGTTAGGCAGCAATTAAAGGAGAGAGGGGGTAAGATACCGGGAGGAAGAGTACAGTTGATAACAACATCAGCTGCCTGGGTGTCAAAGACGATAACAGTGGGGAGAAATGTGGCCAGGCTGTCAAGAAGTACTGTGCTTTTAGACAAAAATATCACTCATCAGCCAGAGACTTCAGAATTAGAAGGGCCCAATTAGTATCTGTTAAACTGGGCTCTTCACTTTCTCTGCTCAGCCCTCTGAGGCTTAGTCAGGTTCCAAACCTCCTTGCCTGCTTACATGACAGGGCCACTAATATCTTACTTCCAGAAACTACAGCTTGGTCTTTGTTCCTCCCAACTCTCACTGTAAGTTTCCCCTGATTTCCTCCCGATCGACCGATGTTTACAGTAGTATTTCCCTCTGACAGCCCAACCTGGCCTTCTGGGCCTGACACAACTATCTCAGAACACAACTCCAAGCATTGCAAAAATTTCAAAGACAGCTTTACCCTCAAGTAAGAAAGTCTATTAAACTAATCTATACCCACTTCTTGCCTCAGGGGAAAAAAAAAAAAACGTTTTGCCCTTATACTTAAGATAGCTTTTCTCTGGCAGAAGTGAGGAATGATTACCATTAGATTACATTCAACTTATTTATTCCAATGAAAGATACTGGCTCCCTCAATGCAGACTGACCTTAACAATATTAAGTACATATTTTCCCCAAAGTTTCTTTGCTTAAAGCAAAGAAAAATTATCTGTAAAAACAGAAAATATATATAAGATTCTCCAGGCCTCCTTCTACTCTTTGGAACCTGCTGAAATTTCAATAGTTAACTTGCAGCCTCCTTTCATTACCTAGGAATTGTATAGACACTCTATAAATGGATGGAACCAAAGCAAACAAAAATACCCACACAGGATGACCTACTAGTAATAAGAACAAAGACAAGACTGAGAACCCTAATTTCCCAATCTAAGTTTTTACTGGGAGCTGATTCTTACATTAAAAAATGTAAGTTACTCTGATCTTAAAAGTGGAAGAGGAATTAGACAATAAATATATTTTTATCATTCCTGGCCAACTCTTTGACATTCCATTCTGATATTACAGTTTATAATTCATATTTATTGTTTTACTATATCCATGATATTCCTGATGATACCTGGAGGGCTCTTCATGTCTCCAGGGGCCAAGAACGTTAATTGTTCAACATGCGTTTGTTAAATAATCAAGACTAAATGGCATTGGATGGCTGAGACAACAAGGATCTCAGTCTCCGAACTCCTCATATTCTGCACATTCAAATGCTCCCTGTCCTCTTTTCCAAAATATTTATTCAAACCAGACTCACATGATAAAGATGACAACAATATTAAAGAAAAAGGCTTCCCTCTCTGCCTCAAGCACTTAACTCTTTAAAGATATCACTCCCTGTCCTCCTTATTAAAGCACAAAGGTTTCACAATGGTCTTCACTTGCACAAAGCCAACATCAAACTTTCAACACTACACAAATACTAAATTGTCTTAATAAAAAGCTAGCAAACAGGCCAGCATACTTTATGCAGTAAGCCATGTTCTTTTTTTGTAAATCCAAAGTTTCTCATTTAGCGATTAGTTCCCAATTCTGCTACTTATGTAAACAGCAGTTTTCCTGGAAGGGGAGAACTGAAAGACAGAAATGTCTTCTATTAAAGCCTTCCAGATAGTATCAAGAGAACCTCAGAGAAACTTTTAAACTCACAGAAAGAGCCTAAGTCTGTCAGCAGACATTTCTATCTACATACACAATAAGAAGATAGGGGCTAAAGACGTCTTTGATTTCACAGCACTCACCCAAACTCTTAGAACTAAAAGTCAATTATTAATAGAAAAGATGCTGCTTTGTAAACACCAGTATTGAGTCAAAACTGAACCAAGGACTTCCTGGGTGGTCCAGTGGTTAAGAGTTCACTCTCCAATGCAGAGAACGTGGGTTTGATCCCCGGTTGGGTAACTAAGATCTCACGTGCAGTGGGGCAACTGTTGAGCCCATGCCGCAGAGAGAACTCAGCGCATCTCAGCTGATGTAGCCAAATAAATAATAAACAAAAGAAATAAATATTTTTTTTAAAAAATGAACCAAATCTGCTTAGCTCTGAGGTGTATTCCAAGGGATCACCGCTGATTTCCTAACAGTAGAGTAAGACTTGCGTCAAGCTTCCCCATTCACTAATAAGAACTGCAGCCAGGCTGCCCAGAAATTCCCCGCCCAAGTCCCATGGCCATCCCGGAAATTTGAGGAACCAAGTGTGCTGCAATCATGGCCTTTTTGGTAGTGGGTCCAAAAAAAAAACAGTCTGTAGGCCAAGACTGTGAATGAAATATTACTCAATGAAAAACTAAACAGCCAAAGAGGTTTTCATTTACCCAACACAGCTATCATGGACAGACGGTACTGCAGAGCTGGAGTTTCCAACCTGACTTAATGATAAACACCCAGCAGAGAGTCTATAGTCACAAGATGTGAATGGAAAACAGGCCTAAGGGTTCACTGGCCATAGGCTCAGGGGATTCTGAACAAAGAATAAGTAATAAAGTCAGAATTCTTTTAGTGTGGAATCTTTTAGGGGAAAGAAGGCACTTACAGGTAATAATATTATAACAAAAGGTCCTACATGCTAGGAACTGTTCTAAGCACTTTATGTGTATTAATTCATTTAATACTCACCACCAACTCTTTAAGATACTATCAATCCCCATTTTAAGTATGTGGAAACAAAAGAACAAAGAGCCTAAGAATCCTGCTCAAAGGTTTACAGAGCCCAGAAGTGCTGCAAACTAGTTGGGGTTCAGATTCCACAAGAGTTACGGGAGAAACACAAGGTCCCCTAGTTGCAGCAATATTCACTACAACTATGGCCAGCAAAAGTTTCTGGAAACTTGTCTCCTCTTGCCTCGCATTCCATAGAATTTTTGCTTTTGCTTTTTGCTTTAAAGAGGTGTCACACTCCCTTAACTCCATCACACTTCTTTTGAAAGCAGTGGACGGTATGAGAGTATCTTCACTTTACACACAGGAAAACTCAAGTCCAGGTTATTCAACCTCTTCAATGATGCTCTTTGAAATAGTCTGATATATGAAGAGAACTGGGGGAAACCAACTGAAAACAAAACAAACAAACAAAAAGAGAACGTCCAAAAGTAAACATAGCTGCAACAGCACGAACCTATGAAACCGAACAGATGTCGAGCAGCCAGCCACCCTTCTCACACACGGAGTGCGTTGCCCCTACAAAAGTTCCTGAGCCTGGAGGCTGCACAAACAGCCCTAAAACCGATCTACACAGCAGGACTCAGCGGTCTGTCCAGGCCCTTCACACGAAGAGGCCCTTCTTGGATGTCGCCTGAAGTAAAATGAATTCTTTCGCTGAAGTGCGGCGGCGGGAGGCCCAGGAAGCGGACGGGGCATCAGGGCTCCGAAGATAACAAGGAGGCCGAGGGGACCTTGCCCCTCGTCCGTCGGCCTCTCCCGCGGCGTGAAGCGGGGTCAGCAGACCTTCGACCACGGGTCCCGGGACCGCGGCAGGTCCGCCCAGGGCTTCAGCCATTTTCTCTTCAGGTCTCTTTAGGCCGCGGCGGGGAAGGGGCGAGGCCCCTGCGACCTCCGGCGTTCGCTTCCCTCCCCCGCCTCCCGGCGCCCTCCTCTCGCTCTTCCTTTGAAGAACGCGGCTCCGTCTGGAACCCGCGTCCAGGCCCTCCAGCCCGCGCCGCCCCTCGCAGACCCGCCTGGCGCCCCGCACCCCAAATACTGGCAGCGGCGCCTGGTCCCAGGCTGGCCCTCGAGCCGCCGGGAGCCCGGGAAAGCGGGGCGCCCGCGTGACCCCTGACCTGGCCCGCTCCCCACCTTACCGGCTCCGCAACCACTTGACAATCGGTCCCCGCTCCAGCGGCTCCATATCCCTGGAGCCAGCGCCACGCCAGCCTACACGCCCCGCGATTGGCCGACAGGATCGCAGCCGCACGTTCCTATTGGCTGGACTCTCCATATTCGCCGCAGCGGCCAACGCGCGTGGCAGGCTGACTACTGACCCCGAGTCTCCGCCCACTCCAGGCTGACTGGGGGCGGGGCCACGGAGGCCTGGGCGGGAGCTGTCTGCGGCGGAGCTAGTGCTGGAGCTGGTCCAACCCACACTGTGTTGTGGAGTCTCCCACCCCGCCAGCAACCTGCGGACGAGTACGTTTCCTGCTGTAGTTCGCCGTGGCCTCGTTAGGCCCTGGAAGACAAGATCATTTCTTCTGAGACACGGCTCTATGAGAATTCCAGCTCCACCCTGCCAAGTATAGCCACCTCCCGCCCCCAGAACCACATCATGGTATCTGCTGCCCCACCAAGAGCGCCCCACACCTGGGAGGAACCGCGAAGCATCAGCTAGTGCAGCCAGTTCGACTGCATCAGGTGCCCTATTCCGAAGTCTCGGCAATGAATTTTCCTTTCTCCTACTCAGCTGCCTCGCTTCTTCTCCCAAACTTTATTTTCCACCTACCCCAAAGCAGTCCCGCTCCATTCCCAGTTTCAATCGCACATCCCAGTCTTTGTCTGAAGATTACGACCAGGCTAGTGGTGCTTCAGAAAGGAGAAAATAGTCTGACTAACCACCCTAATTTTCTACAATGTCCTTTACAGCTGCAGAAACATTCTTAGACCCCTCTCTCTACCGGCCCCCACATCGCCCCCATAACCGCTTTCCTTAAAGGTAACCAAGCATATCTAATCAAGTCATAGACCTAGAGAAGAAAAGCATAAAGCCCTCCAACATGTTTCTTCGTGTAAAAACTGCTAGGAGAAATTTTTATTAGTTGATAAAAGAGTCCAAGAGAAGAGAAAAGGAGGGTTTTGCAAAAAGGAAAATCCAAGTAAAGTACAAACAAATTCAGGGACCAAAAAAACTGATCTGAGCATCATCAGTGATCCGATACAGGCTGGTTTCCATACCGAATTTCTCCTAGGGAGAAAAGAAAAGGTACAAATTAGTTCTGAGAATCTCTCTACAACACATACAGAGTGTTTCAGAAAGGCTTGATGAAGTCCCTCCAGAACAGAACCTTTCCTTTGGGAACTTGTACTGCAACTAGAAAATAAAATGGCTGGAGCCTTCTTATCGCGTTCCAGGTCTGCTCTGGTGGGTAGATTCCCTGGGCTATTATATGCTTATTGCTGGCTACTTACTTAGCTCACACTGTGGGGCATCCTCCTTAAGCTGTTTCTTCATTGTGCAGGCTCGGTCTGACTTTCCCAGTGGCGCTCCTGTTTCTTGCCTCTATATATAGAGACAAGTGCGCCTCCCCTTGGTTAGACAGGCCCCTTACCCTGCTCTGGGCAACACATTGTTAAAGACACTGCAGAGAATTTCAAGAAGCAAACCACACCCTTCAAAGCATAATCAAATTTCATCTTTGACCTTCCATGAAAAGGAAAGCATCATATATCTGCCACTCCTGGATATTAAGGAACAATTAACTGCCTGTGAAAACTTTAATTCTAAGATTTCATCTCTGTCTTATTTCACGGGTGCTCGAGGCAAGCCTGTGTGTGCCAAGTGGTGGAAAGGGGTGGAGTAAGAGGAATTGCTTTCCTTCCCAGATGCCACCCCCACTTGGAGTGAAGCTGGTTTGGGCACTTGAACCAGGATTGCATGTGCACTAGGACTCTGCACCCTGAAACGTAAAGTGAAACCACTTAACCCCAAGCCTGACAGTCCACGAGTATTTTCCACATAGGTACGTGCAGTGCCAGTGTAATTATAGGGAGTCTCAGAGTATAGGTAAAAACGCCACCCAGTCCATCCCTTGAGATCTGAAGAACCCGCTGGCATCAGCCTGGTCAATCAGTGATAAACAGGCGGACAACAAAGCCACACAAACCCGAGACTCAGTGTCTGATGTTAAAGAAAAAACAAAAAACACCTGAGGCTGCTATGTATATGTGTGTGATATATATATCCAGAGAAAGCCAGGATTGCTCAATCTGGGGGGAAAATGGTGGAGGAATTTGCCTCAGGCAAATATCCTAGATTATTATTTCCAGCCAGCCGGAGGCAAAGCTGGAAAGGAGAGGCATTGGAAGGGAGTGAGGAGAATAAGGGGGTTACTGGAAGGAAGAACTGGCTGCCTTCAGGAAGTCTTCTGGCAGTTTTATGGGAAATCTGCTTAGTACCTTAAAAACATGCAATAAGCGTAAAAGATATAAACACCATAGAATGGAAAAGAAAGAAAAGAGCAATCAATTCATATCCATCTTCCAGCAAGAGGCTCTAGTTCCTATACAGAATACCGTAGCATCGCAAGATGAAGATCCTTTCATTCCAGGACTAGAAGTCATCTCACTATGATTTGACCTATCTCTTTGTCCTTGTTCTACAGCAGACAAGTTTCCTAAGGCAAAACTACCTTAGATTGGGTTGAGCTCAATTTATTGCTGGCTACTTACTTAGCTCACACTGTGGGGCATCCTCCTTAAGCTGTTTCTTCATTGTGCAGGCTCGGTCTGACTTTCCCAGTGGCGCTCCTGTTTCTTGCCTCTATATAGAGAGACAAGTGCGCCTCCCCTTGGTTAGACTCCCCTTCATGGGAAAATAGAAGAAAAAAAGAAGAAATATGACATTACCCAAGAACTAACCTGTTGTGGGAAAAGACCCTGTTTTGGTTTAGGACTTCCGAAATAGGAATGTATTTTACAAGGAGACTCTACCATAGTCCTCCTGTGGCTTTTTCTCCAAAACTGCTCCCAACATACACGCTCCAGTCTTGCCTGCTAGGTCCCCAATGCACTTATAGTAACTGACAACATTATGGAATTCTTATTATGTCTCAAACAATATATTTTATATGCTATAAACAAGAATTAATGTTCACAATAAATTTGTGAGGCAAGAACTGTATCTTTTATTTTGCATATTAGGAACCTAAGTCTGAGGGAGGGAGAGTAATTTGTTAGTTAAAGAGGTTAACTAGTTAAAGTTAATTAAGCGATCAGGAAGTGGCAATAGAAGTAACACATTCCCGGAGAAGGCAATGGCACCCCACTCCAGTACTCTTGCCTGGAAAATCCCCATGGACGGAGGAGCCTGGTAGGCTGCAATCCATGGGGTCACAAAGAGTTAGACACGACTGAGCGACTTCACTTTCACTCACTTTTCACTTTCATGCATTGGAGAAGGAAATGGCAACCCACTCCAGTGTTCTTGCCTGGAGAATCCCAGGGATGGGGAAGCCTGGTGGGCTGCCATCTATGGGGTTGCACAGAGTCAGACACGACTGAAGTGACTTAGCAGCAGCAGCAGCAGCTTTTATAAATTTGGTCACTAGTAAGTCAACAGGATAAACTGACTGTTGTAGAGGTGCTTTTCCTTTGAGACTCAGAAAAGCTCACTGTGAATTTAACTTCTGTTGGGACCTTTTGTTTTTAATGATCCATTTGTACAAATATTTGGGTTAACAGAAAATAGAATGTGAGGCACTAATACTACACAATGGAATGCAAAGTATGGATAATTAAGAAAGAAGTCTGTTCTGTTTTATGTCTTACTACCTCAATTTTCCAAATTGCTTCCCTGAAAGTTATAATTTATTAATATGTCTTTAGTTGTGTCATATATGATAATTATGAAGATTAATAAATTAGTCTTAAAAATCTAGGAAAAAAAGAACACATTCCAAAACAAACACCAGAAGCAGAGTTTTAATAAAGGATTTGGATAGTAATTTGAAGTAGAGGATTTACTTGGCAAAAACAGAACTATGTTCAGCAACATGGAACTGAACATTATTTTTTATACAAAATTTAAAGCATATTATATTTCCTTCCTGACTACTTGACAGTCCCCATCTCTTCGAGGGAGATAAGCTTCATCTAAATTATTTCATCTTATTGTTGATTGTCATTTATAACTTTATTGCTACTTCTGTCTCCAGTATTTCTTTGGAAAAGGTGTATGGCTTCACTCATATTCTAATGTATTGTCTATAGCTTATAAGATAAAGTCAAGCATGTATTTGCTGATACTTTTTAAGTTAACCTCTCTTTATACTTAGAAATGTCTCTTACTAGTAGGCTTCCCTAGTGGCTCAGATGGTAAAGAATCTGCCAGCAATATAGGAGACCTGTGTTCAATCCCTGGGTGTCAGGAAGATTCCCTGGAGAAGGAAATGGCAACCTACTCCAGTATTCTTGCCTAGAGAATTCCATGGATAGAGGAGTGTGGCAGGCTACATACAGTCCATGGGGTCGCAAAGAGTCGGACACAGCTGAGTGACTGTAACTCACTCAATTTAACTTTAACAGCAAGTTAGTGGTAGAGCCAGGCTTTGAATAAAAATTTATTAGATCCAAGAGCCAGCATCCCAACTACCGTACCATCATACCTCCATCTTACACACCTAAAACTATTCCTTCCATTCAAATCTCAAGCTCAGAAATGATATCTTTTGTAAAATCCTATTCATGTAAATTCACTGAACATTTCATATTAACACAATAGCCAAGTGATTTCTGTGTAGATGTTAATCTGTATCCGTATCATGTGTGCTTTTTATTTGAAAAGGAGACTTTTTTCCTTCCATGCTCACCTCCCATCCACTCTCCCACTATTCTTTTTCATGCTTTTGTAGTCCCTGAACAACTACCTGATATTAACTCCTCCCGTGCACATTTGCTCAGTCACTTAATTGTGTCCAGCTGTTTGGGACCCTATGGACTATAGCCTGCCAAGCTTTTCTGTCCATGGAATTTTCCAGGCAAGAATACTGGAGTGGGTTGCCATTTCCTCTTCCAGGGGGTCTTTCCGACCCAGGGATGGAAACCATATCTCCTGTGTCTCCTGCATTGACAGGCAGGTTCTTTACCATTGAGCCACCCAGGAAGCCCCCTCCTAAGTCCTCCCACCCCTCCCTTTTTGTTGGAGGACAGAGGGAACAAAAAGCACCCATCAAACTGAGATGGCATCTTGAGACAGGAAAGCAAGACAGGCAGTTTCATATAATCATGTTTCCGTTTATTATATGGTAACTTACTCACAGGGCGGGATTGGGGGAACAATGATCCAGAAGACCTCAAAACTACATTCCACACCACAATGTCCACTGGGACAATTTTACTGTTAAACTAGAGTATGGGGGTAGGTGCTCAAAACAGGACCTGCATTCCCAAGGCAAGATTTATGAATGGGTAACTAGTCTCATGGGAATACCTCAGCAAAGGCTGCATTGTTTGAGGATCAGCAGAGCATAGGGGCCACCTGATCCTAAATGATTATTAAACAGTACCTACTAACTACAAAACACTTGACAACAGAGAAGTGATTCACAGCACAGTACAGTCCTGGGTTGAGTCAGTGAAAGACAAAAGGAACTGATGCCATCTTGGGCATGATGGCGTCAGTTATGTCAATAGTCATATACCTTCCTTACCTGGAAAACTTATTATTGCTGTTGTTGTTTTTATTGTCACTATTATTGTGTATGTATTAGGTCGCTTCAGTCGTGTCCAACTCTTTGTGACCCTATAGAGTGTAGCTTGCCAGTCTCCTCTGTCCATGGGATTTTCCAGGCAAGAATACTGGAATGGATTGTCATGCTCTCTTCCAGGGGATCTTCCTAATCCAGGGATGGAACCGACGTCTCTTCCGCCTCCTGCATTGGTAGGCGGGTTCTTTACCACCAGTGCCACCTGGGAAGCCCATTACCATTAACCATTAAGATATCCCCCTCTGTTGAAGCATTCCCTGATGCCCTCCTCCAGGCAGCATTAGCCCTATATTCTGTCTGCTACCCAAACACTTCTTACTCTACTCTAGCACTAACTCATTCTGAATATATTTATTGAAAATCAATTATATATCAGGCAGAATATGGGTGGTACAGATACAGTACAAATAAGATAAGCATAGCTCCTATGGATTAATGTTTTTGTGCTTTCTTCTCCCACTAAAATGTAAGCTTCTCAATAGGGGCAATTATTTTATCTTGTACACCTGGTGCTAACAAAGGCCAGATATATAGGAGGTATTCCATAAATGTATCATCCCATTGTTTTAATATGTTATGACTGTCCAGCAATGAGGATGGATCATTATACTATATCTGTTATATACTATAAACAGATATAGTATAATGATCCATCTTCATTGTTTATATCTGTTTATATTTATGTATAATAAAAAATATCTGTTTATATTTATGTGTCTATTTCCAAAATGGAGTTTTTTTGTGTGTGCTCAATTGCTAAATCATGTCCAACTCTTTGAGATCCTGTAGACTGCAGCCTGCCAGGTTCCTCTGTCCATGGGATTTTCCAAGCAAGAATACTAGAATGGGTTGCCATTTCCTCCTCCAGGGGATCTTCCCAACCCAGGGATCGAACCCTTGTCTCCTGCATTGGCTGGCAGATTCTTTACCACTGAGCCACCTGGGAAGAGAGATAAAATGAAGTCTTTATCTTAAAAATATTTCTCCTTCTGATGACACTGGGATGCACAGGAAGTATTCTCTTTGAGAATGAAGGACTTAACACTTCTGTTTGGAATGAGAATGCTACTGGCCTCGAGAGTCACGTCTTACCCCTTTCTCAGGCAGCCCACATCAAATGACTGATGTATGTGGGAAGGTGAAGATTCACTCCTCTCACCCCAACCAGGGACAGCTCTGATGATCTGCTCAGCCTTTATCCTACATTACAGCTCAACTTCTCCTCTGCAGACTGCTTCCTTCCCTTCCCTCAGTGTCTATCCCAAGATCACTTCCTAATAACAGACTGCCTCTATCTCGAAGTTGGCTTCCCTTCTTTTTATTTATTTATTTTCTTCAATTAGTGATAATCGTGCCTCGGATAAACCTTATCGGTTACAATACTGCCACTGCGAAAAGCTTGGCTGTGCTTCTTAGGACTTCCTGTATCCAAAAATTAACGTATCTGCAAAAGTGGTCTGCACTCCTCTACTTCCTTAACACTTATTTTTTCCCATCCTTTTGTAATTCTCCCCTAGAAATTATGTTTTCATTAGCTAAATGGGATCACTGCCAAGTAGGGTCAGAAATCACTAACTCTACAACTCTCTCCATCTTTGAAATGGAGAAATACCATTCCTCTTACAACTCTGTCTTTGGCTTCCATCACATTGTACTGTTTGAGTTGTTCTGTTTGAATTGTCTTTCTCGCCTACCTTCACTGGGACTTTTCTTCCTCCTACTTCTTACATGTAGGCACTCCTTAGGTTCACTCCTTTCGTCCTCTTCTAATTCTAAGCAATCTGTCCGGAGTTTCAGTGTAATAATACTGGGGACCCCCTCAGCATTAGAGACACTCATGGGACAGTGAGAGTAAGAACAGCCTCTTAAGGGTAAAATAGACCTGGATACCAGGTCAAGCCAACTGAGAAATCGTGGGTAAATTATTAAAACTTTGTTTCATTTCTTTGTGTGAACTGAGTATGATACCAGCCTCACAAGGATACTCCCTACATTTTTTGCTCCCCAAAAGCACCGACGCTCTCTTTTACCTCCCTGTGTTCTCACATATTGTGCCTATGCTACAGCATTCTGGCTCTGCCCATCCTCTGACTAACTCCTACTCACCATTCATGTCTCACTTCACTTTTTTAAAAAATATGTTTATTTTTCTATTTGTTTTATTTTTAGCTGTGCTAGGTCTTCATTGCTGCACGGCCCTTTCTCTGGTTGTGGAGAGTGGGGGCTACCCTCCAGCTGCGGTGCTCAGGCTTCTCATTGCTGTGGCTTCTCTTGTTGCTGAGCACAGCCTCTAGGGTTTGTGGCTTCTGGGTTCCAGCGCTCAATAGTTGTGGTACATGGCCTTAGTTGCTCCGTGGCATATGGGATCTTCCTGGACCAGGGATCAAACCCGTGCCTCCAGCATTGGCAGGCAGATTCTTTACCACTTAGCCACGAGGAAGGCCCATTTACTCTTTTTGCATGTTTGTTTGCATGGGTCTTCATTGCTGTGCATGGGCTTTCTCTAGCTGCATTGAGCAGAGGCTACTCTTCGTTGCAGTGCATGGGTTTCTCATTGTGGTAGCTTCTCCTGTTGTGGAGCACAGACTCTGGACCCACAGTCTTCAGTAGTTGCGTCACATGGGCTCAGTAGTTGCAACTCTGAGCTCGAGCTCTGGCTCTAGAGCTCGGTCTCAGAAGTTGTGCTACATGGACTTAGTTGCTCAGCAGCATGCAGGATCTTCCTGGACCAGGGCTCGAACCTGTGTCCCCTGCATTGGCAAGTGGATTATTATTCACATCTCACTTTAGATATTCCTTCCTCTAGCGGGGATTTCCCTGGTGGTCCAGTGGCTGGGCCTCTATGCTCCCAATGCAGGGAACCCAGGTTCCATCTCTGGTCAGGGAACTAGTTTCCACATGCCACAGCTAAAGATCCCACACGCTGCAATAAGACTTGGCACAGCCAAATAAATAAACAGATGTTCCTTCCTCCAGAATGCCCTCTGTAATTCCATTCTCTGAGTGAGTATGTCTTCTATGTCACCCTATACTGTATTCTTCCCTTTCCCGTAGCATTAGCCCATGGAGTTGCTTTGGCTATTTCTTTATCTAGAATCCTCTGTCGGGGCCAGGACTTTGTCCTGGGCACTCTCACTGCCTTAGGGAAGACTCCAAGGCTGGCAGCATTGCTTCAAAGCCCCAGAAGCATTTCACCTTCCTGAGGATGACTTCCGAGGGTTAGTCTCTGTAGCCTCCTCCCCCAAGCTACATCCGCCTCTGTCTCTTTCCCTGGACATCCAGCTGGAAAGTCAACGTTGCTGCATCCCAAGCTATCCTCCTCTCTCCTCACATCATCTTGTTCCAACAATTTCCCTGTATTTGCAACTTCTGGAATTTTGGCAATGAAAAGCTCTCTTGATTCCTCATCATCTCTCTCATCACATGATGCTCATGACTATAGCCTATCTGCCCAAGTCAGGTGTTCCTGTCTTTCTATTTCCGCTGTCACCTTCCTGCTTAGGCCTCCACTGCTCTGACCTCAATGACCTCATATCCTCCTGGTCAATCTAATCATTTCTCTTCCCCACTTAGAAACTACCAAAGGCTCCCGACTGCCTACAGAGTAAAGGAGAAGAAAGGGGAAGGGAGCACGATTGACTGAGTGCCTTGTGGAAGATGTTTTGCCCACGTTATCAAATTTAAATAAAGAACAGATTTTTCATCTGACATTCAAGGTTTCCCATGCCATGGTTCCAGCCTTCTTTCCACCCCATCTCTCACCTCTCCACTATGCAAACCTTTCACTCCAGTTGAATATCATATTCTCTCCATCCCAAACACACCCTGAGCTTGCCTAACCCTGCACCTTGACTCCTATTGTTACTTCCATCTGCGCTTCTAGTCCTGAAATCTTGTCCATTTTTCAAGATATAACTCAAATGCCACTCACCTTTTAAACCCTTTCCTGACTCTCATGGGATGTGAACTTTAGCTTGGATTTGACTTTACACGTATGCAACCTATAACAATGTTTTTCAAACTCAGTCTCAATACATTATTGGATTATGAAATCAATTTAGTGTGTCACAATTAGAATTTGTTTAAAAAAATGGAATAGGAGATCTCAGAGAATGTCACAAGCACTAAAGTAGGTATTATTTTGTGAAACTTTATTTTAATAATATGTGTGTGTATACTGGGTTGATGTAAAATATTTTTCTTACTGTGGCAGTCAAAAAAAATGGAAAACCACCACCGTGATCCATATGCATTATTTCAGCAGCCGATTACAAACTCCTTAGACCTAGCAAACTCTACCCTTGCATTCAGTGAGAGCGAACCCTCCACTCTGAGCCCCACTTATTCCAGGGAGCTGCCCTAGGGATTAAAAGACTCAAGGTGAAGAGCAAGGTCCTATCTCTAAGAGAGCTTCTCTTCTATTAAGAGAGACAAAAAAAAAAGGCGGGGAGGTGGGGGATGTTCCCTGGTGGTCCAGTGGTTAGGACTTGGTGCTTTCACTGCCAAAGGTGTGGGTTCAATCCTTGGTTGGGAAGCTAAGATCTCACAAGCCACGCAACGTGGTTAAAACAAAAAAATTTTTTTTAATTTTTAAAAATAGAGAAACATAAATTCAGAAAGAAAGTCTACAGTTACTTAAGTAGTTGAGAAGCCATAGAATAGAGCCAAAGACCTACTTAGAGTTCTTGCTCTGACATTTATTAGCTGTTTGTTATTGGGTAAATTGCTTGATTTCTCTAATCTTCAGTCTAGCAAACCAAAAGAATCATCTATACCCAACCTCACATACTTGTGCTAAAATTAAGTGGTCATATATACAAGATTATTTTGTAAGCTATAGAAATGTTCAAAAGTTTTAGGTAAAAACCTGCATGTGCCATTTAGTAAACAAATGAAAATTGATGTAATATAAATTATACAGCTAAATGGGCATTAGTTTTTTTTTTTTTTGGCTGCACCTTGAGTTTTGCAGAAATCTTAGTGTCCTGACCAAGGATTGCACCCAGGCCCCAGTAGTGACAGCACTGAGTCCTAACAACTGCACCGCCAGCAAATTCCCTTGTTTTGGTTTCTGCTTATTCATGATAGAAACCCAATTCAAACCATGCTCAAAGAGACATAAATCACACACATAACCCAATGGTACAGTGAATTTGGACAGGGCTTCATCTGAGGACTCAGATAATATCAACCAAGCCACCATCCACTAGTCTCTTTTTACTAACTCCCTCTCACTCTGGGCTCTACTTCAGTCCCAGCATGGTTTATTCTCAGACAGGTTCTACCTGCATGGTGGAAGCACCATCTGCTCTGGGCTGATGGAATCCTCACCACTAGCAGATAGATATCTTTTCCCTTATCGTTCCAGCAAAAAATCTCAGGGAGGGCTCTGACACCTATCTTGGGTTATGAGCCATATCTTAAACCAAAAATAGTGGTCAGGGGTACCTAAGATATAAGCTGACCCTTGGAGTTAGAGGGTGAGTCACCTGTACTAAAAAGAGGTTGGGGAGGAGTCTTCTCAAGAGGTAGGGTCAGCGGTTCAGAATGACCGAGTTTTCAAAGCTGAATAGGATTAGTTTAGAAAGACATCTCAGTCTCTTCTGTTTAATGTCACCAAACAACACTAGAATAAGGACACACAAACACATATTTGTTCCATTTCATTTCATTCATATAATACAGCACTGAGGATCTACTCTGTGCCAGATACTGTTCTGGACACTGGAAAATAGCAGCAGTTAAGACATACGGGACTTCCCTGGTGGTTCAGAGGTTAAGACTTCGTCTTCCAATGCAGGCTGTGTGGGTTCAATCCCTGGTCAGGGAGCTAAGATCCCATACGCCGTATGGCCAAAAAAACCCAAAACAAAACATAAAACAGAAGCAGAAGGAAAAGAGGGAAGCAGAGGATGAAATGGTTAGATAGCATCACCAGACATGAATTTGAGCAAACTCTGGGAGATACTGGATGACAGAGGAGCCTGGTGTGCTAGAAGGCTCGCAAAGAGTGGGACAGGACTTAGTGACTGAACAACAACAACAGAAACAGAAGCCATACTGTAACAAGTTCAATAAAGACTTTAAAAATGGTCCACATTAAAAAAAATCTTTAAACAAACAAAAAAGACTTACAAAATTCCTGCTCTCGGGGAACTTACATTCTGGGACACGGGTAAAGATAATAAGTCAGTAAGTATATGTCAGGCAATGATAAATTCTATTTCAAAAATAAATTTAAAGAGCACGGTAAGAAGCAGTAAGAGCCAGAGGTGGGAGATAAGGACTGTTTTAGAGGGACTGGTTAGGAAAACCTCACTTTGAAGGATAAACCTGACTGAAGTGAGAGAGCAAGTCACAGGAATAACTATCTGGAGGAGAACTTCCAGGAAGAGGGAAAAGAGAGTGTGAAGACCCTGAGACAGAGCCAATGACTTCCGCCTGAGCAATGCATGTACACTTAGTAACATATATATTTGCATGTATATGTGAACATATTAGTCCTTTATTTTCCTACATTAGAACATTTGACAGTGATATTCTGAGAGTGATATTAAACTGCGAAATCCTTGGAGTCTTTCTAATATTGATTCAGCTATGTGAGACACCGACGAATCTCGCTGAATGTGCAGAGGTGCCTGCCCTGAGAATACCTTGGAACAAGGGCTTCCATTTCCCCACAGAAACCAAAGGCAGGAGAAGCTCAGTGAATGGGGCAGGTGGAGTAATGAGCCATGTGCCACAGTGAGTATCAAGGCTGATGGTAGAGATCCCAGGTGACCCTGCCAAAGCAGGGTGGGGAGACCTTCCCTCCAGGAGTCCTTACCTCTGTCCTTTTGCCCTAATTGCTGTGGACGTGCCAGGGAGCACAAAGTGGCTCCTGAGGGTGGTTCCCACCGATGCTGGGTAAAGGTCCCTAATTCAGAATCAAAGACTAATACAAAGTAAAACTTCCTCTGATCTTGAGCCTTGGCAAGGGTTATGTTGCCGTGAAGAGGAACAGTTTGGGGTGGGGCATGTGTGTGATGGGTAGAAGGGAGTGGAAGAAGTCAGAAGGCAAGAGACCTGCCCTCCCTAATTGTTCGGTAGTTTCCCTGAACTTGAACCCTCATCACCTACCAGGCTCTGCTCTTCTCCCAGAAAGGCTCTTTTCCTTGAATTGCAGTGACTTCTGACATGTTTGATGTTAATACTTTACTGTCCATTGGTCCACATCTTCTTTATTGTCATATAGATATGTTCTTTGCTTATCTGCTTATATTAATTTTCATAGAGTGTGAATTCTTAGACTGTGTTTGTGAGCAATACATTCTAAATTTATTTCAGTGTCTACCTTAATTGCTCATTGCAAGGAGGCCCCAATAAAGGCTTTTGGATGATTTTGACTGCCAAGATTACACTAGAAATGAAAGGTTACTTCTTGTAATTTTGGGATACTGCTCCTCTCTTACAAGTCTTCTCTCACAACTTGGTTTCAAGCTGGGCTTGCTTGAAACCTTCTAGTTTGATGATAGGAGACCTGGCTCTTCCTTAAATTCACCAAAAACTTCTATGTGACTCTATATGCTTCACTTTCACAGTCTTCTAGTCCAAGACAAAAAAAAATCTCACAGGGTTTGAAGGTAGGGGAGAGAGATAAAATAAGAACGTAGATGTAGAAGGGCTTTAGGACATAACTGGAGGAGAATGGAGATACACATGTGTGTGTATGTATAGCTGAGTCCCTTTGTTGTTCACCTAAAACTACCACAACACTGTTAATCGGCTACGTGAAAGTTGCTCAATCCTGTCTGACTCTGTGACCCCATGGACTATACAGTCCATGAATTCTCCAGGCCAGAATACTAGAGTAGGTAGCCTTTCCCTTCTCCAGGGGATCTTCCCAAACCAGAGAGAGAACCCAGGTCTCCCGCATTGCAGGCAGATTCTTTACCAGCTGAGCCACATGGAAAGCCTTAATTGGCTATATCCCAATACAAAACAAAAAGTCTTTTTAAAAAGTCATAGAACATAGGATCCTGTCTCAAGTCTACACATCCTTTCTTTCAGGGCCTGTCCTCTGAAACACTTCTTTCTCCCCAAAAGCATAATTCTTCTTGCAGGAATCTTGGGTTCCTAGTCCTGGTGTGAAGGGTGAAGAAGGGGACACCCAGTGTAAGTCAGTGTATCATCTTTTGCAGGGATGCCTCTGGATGTCTCCTTTTACCTCAGCTTTGCCACTTCTTCTTTACAGGCTTTCAAAGAGCTAGTGTTCTAAACCTGGATCCTCACTTATGTTCCCATTCTGTTGTTTCTAAGAGAAAGACTCAGAGGGAGGAGATAAGATGGCTAGAGTGTCAGAGACTTCACACTAGAGAGAAATGTGGTGAACAATCAAATGGTGAGCACTAAAAGTTTCAGAAGACAGAAAAAGCACAGGCAAAATAAACTCTAGGTGAGTGAAAGACCTAAAGTTGTAAAACAAAACCTTCAAAATTATCTGGAAAAAAAGAGAATATACTCATAATCTAATTTCTTACATCAAATTATAAAAAAAGGGCAATTTTGATAAAATTTATTATAATAAATTTAAAACCTCCTACATAAAAGACATCTTAAGGTTAAAATATAAATGACAGGGAATGGGGAGAAGTTATCTGCAACATACAAATATATTAGAAAAAGATGGGTATATGTACAGGATTCCTACAAACCAGCAACAACAACAATAATAGAGATGATAAACAACCCAATAGAAAATGGACAAAGGCATGAATAATTTCCAGAAGAAGAATTCCAAATAACCAATAATATATAGAAAAACTTACTCTACCTCGCTAGTAATCGGGAAAATGCAAAATCAACAATGAGATTCATTTCACATATATTGGATTCACAATAACCTAAAAGTCTGACCATTTTAAGTGTTGGCGATGATGTGAAGAAACTAGGAGTCTCATATCCTGTAAAATAGACACAATCACTTTGGAGAGCAACTTGACAATACATATTTACTGAAGTTGAAAATGCACATATCTTTGGAACCAGAAAATCTGCTGCCTTACAGCAGTATTTTTCAATCCATTAGTAGGTCATGAATAAATTTATTGGATACATTCAGCATTTTACAAAAAAGGAATAGAACAGAAAATAGAGTGCATGTAGCAAAAGTAGGTATCATCTTATTAAACATTTATTTCATACATGAGCAGGGTCTTGATATAAAGATGTTTCTCACTATGAGTTACAGTTACATAGAAAAACATTCTGAAAACACTGTTTAAGAGAAACTCTCATTAATAAAAACAAGAAGACATGTTAAAGCCTGTTCCCTGTAATTTAGAGTTTGTAATAATGAAACATTGAAAATGAAGTACATGTCTATTGGCAGCAAATAAACAAATTGGAGTGTATTTATGTGATGGAACACCACACAGCAGCTACAATTAATGAGCTTGGTCTATGTGGATGAATTTTGAAAACAGAATTGAGGGAAACAAAACAAAAATGTCACACTAAACAAATTATATGAATTTTACAAACATTTAAAAATACTATATAGTATATATCCACAAGTATGTATCTATATATACATACTATATACCACAAGTAGTATATAGTACATGTATTTTTTTTAAAGCATTAGAAGTAGACTGATATAAAAGGGATACCTAAAGGAAGGAAAAGAAGTAGGACTTGGGAGGAAAAAATAGATATGATACCATTTACTCATTTTGGGTGGTGGATATATTGATGAATATTATAATATTCTTTGTTCTTTTCCTTGAAAAATTTTTAACATGTAAGAAAAAATAAATGGAATTATGAAGTTTTTAATCTTGCTCTGAGTATCATAAAGTTGCATTAACCACTGGTTATTAAAATTCTTTTATCCTGCGATTCTTTTTTCCAGTGCCTGAAGAAGAATAATCTGCCCGAAATCAGCCTGTCAAACTCAATAAACTAGTATCTAGAGGCAGCAAATCACTGTGTCTATTATCTGTACTAGTGTTGCCAAAATATTGTCTCCCTGTCCACTGATGCTGAATAGAAATACAGAGACAGAGTTTGGAGTTTGGAGACGGTGCCCCCTTCTCTTAGTAATAGGGAGAGGTTTTTTATCCTCCTGAAGGTCTTGCTTCTTTTTTTTTTTTTTTTGGCAAAGTTTCAAAATGGCCACAGCTGGCATCTGGCATCTCAGCAGCTGGGGTCTGGTGTCACTAAAGCTACCAGCTCATAATCTTTTTTGAAATGTAGAGTGCTACAAGAGAATATAGGGGAGAGAAGAAAGCCAGGTGCAGAGTACAACTCATATGTAGTCAAGAGAGCGATTAGCCTTGTTTAGTTTTTTGAAGGACAAGTCCAGCTATGAGTGTTTGTTAGTAGTAATAGCTCAAAAATAACCAAGACTGCTTAAGTCTTGCAGGCCTCTTGGGCTGGTATTATGGAGTCCCATACCAGAGTCACACCAAAGGCACAGAAGCAAAGCCCAGTACTAAGGTCCCTGGAACTGACTGAGCCCCATTGCAACCATTGCCAAAAGCCCACTTGCCTTTTACAGGTCAGCTTCCTGATCTTAAATGAGGCAAAAATACCCACCCCTGTACTCACCGTATAGCATCCTAACCAATCACCTAACGCCACCCTTCCAGCAGGAATTTTCTCTGTCTTGAAACTATAAAAATTGGCTACTAACCCACGAAAAGTGTCAGCTCTCCCTTGAGCTGGCTTGCTGTTCTAACAGTATCTCCCAGAAATGAACTCTGTTCTCCCCTGGGTCAGGTCTCCCTTGAGCTGACCCACGGTTCTAACAGCATGCCATCGGCTCTTCCTGGCCTGTCAGGAGGTCGGCCTGCAGTGCTTGCAGCACCCACATTATCTCTGCTCTTTGTTCTTAATAAACTCAGTCCTTTCTGCAATACTCTATGTCTGGAAATTCTTTTCCAACCCGAGTTTGGACTGCCACAACAAGTATGTGGTGACAAAGGCCACTCACTCATTTCTGAGTGAGGCCACTCACTCACTCATTTTGCTGAAACACTAGCAAAAGAGATTTTTCTTTCCCTGAAGCTTCAGCCTTTGGTCTTCACATAATCTATTCCCTCTTCTCAGAAAGTCTTTCCTCCATTGTCTGCCAGTCAATCTCCAATTTACCTTCCACTATGTGGTTCAATTCTTACTCTCTTCATGGTGAGACCAGAGGACAAGATGTATCTTTGGCTGTTGATGTCAGACCACACCACACACCTTCCCAGGCCTCTTCTGGATACTCTCAGACTCCCCCCTGGCCCCAAACCCCAATTCAGGAAAGTCTGAGATGGGCACTGTATTGGATATCTTTGTGCAACAGGAGTTAAGCATTTTGGGACATGAAGATTAACAACTAGAATGAAAGGGGTGGGTCAGAGGCTAATGGTATTCACTATATATAGTTTTCAAAACTATTCTATAAATATACATGGTGGTGGTCTAGTTACTAAGTCATGTCTAATTCTTGCAACTCCATGAACTGTATCCTGCCAGGCTCATCTGTCCATGGGATTTCCCAGGCAGGAATGCTGGAATGGGTTGCCATTTCCTTCTCCAGGGGATCTTCCTAACCCAGGGATTGAACCTGGGTCTCCTGCTTGGCAGGCGAATTCTTTACCAACTGAGCCACCAGGGAAGTCCCATAAATACATATAAACATATAAAATTTAGTAGATGCCCTTCTTTTCTCTCCTTCCCTTCATCAACCACTGGGAATGAGCTTCTCCTGTTCCCCAAAAAAGACAGTCTTCATGGATGACCTTGTCACCACCAGAATTTAGCAATTTACTACTCCTTCCTTTAACTTTCATTGTACCTTGACGTTTCTCTGTTACAACATCTATTACATGAGAACATAATTATTTTTGAATGTCAACCATCTCTACTAATCCTGAGCTTTCTTAGAAAACTTTTACTTTTTTTTTTTTTTTTTTGGCTGGGTCTTTGCTGCTTTGCACGAGTTTTCTCTAGTTGTGGTGAGTGGGGGCTGCTCTCTAGTTACAGTGCACGGGCTTCTCACTGAAGCGGCTTCTCGTATGGCAGAGCATGGGCTCTAGCTCACACGGACTCAGTAGTTGCAGTTTGCAGGCTTGAGGGCGTAAGTTCCCCATGGCATGTGGAATCTTCCCAGACCTGGGCTTGAATGCATGTACTCTACATTGCCAGGCGGATTCTCAACCACTGGACCACAAGGAAAGTCCTGTTGCTTTTTATTTCTTTCTGTTGCTTTCAAAGACTTATTAGCAACAACATCGAAAACTTAAAACTGTGAGGTCCTAACCCCAGGATAATCATTAAATCTGTGTTAATTTTTTTGGCTTTTTTTTCTGGTGACACTGCCCCACTTGCAGCTTGCAGGAATCTTAGTTCCCTGATTAGGGACTGAACCTAGGCCACAGCAGTGAAAGTGTCAAGTCCTAACCACTGGACCACCAGGGAACTCCCACTCCTGTATTTTTAAGTGATTCCATACAATGACCTCTATAACCTTGCAGAACCAGCACTGACTGAGGTTGTATCAGGTTGCATCCTCCCAAGCAAAACAAAATATCATATATATATATATATATATATATATATATACTGGACATTATGGACCTACAGTAGGACACTTTGTAAAAACAAGAAATATAAGGAAACTTCCTTTCAGAGGAATTATTATATTTTAAATTATTTATTTGTTTACATTTTTTACTACGCTGGGTCTGTGGACATGGAACAATAGACTGGTTCCAATTTGGGAAAGGAGTTTGTCAAGACTGTATATTGTCACCATGCTTATTTAACTTTTATGCAGAGTACATCATGTGAAATGCCAAGCTGGATGAAGCATAAGCTGGAATCAAGATTGATGGGAGAAATATCAATAACCTCAGATATGCAGATGATACCACCCTTATGGCAGAAAGTGAAGGGGAACTGAAGAGTCTCTTGATGAAAGTAAAAGACGAGAGTGAAAAAGCTGGCTTAAAACTCAGCATTCAAAAAACGAAGATCATGGCATCCAGTCCCATCACTCCATGGAAAATAGATGGAGAAACAATGGAAACATTGACAGATTTTATTTTATTGTGCTCCAAAATCACTGCAGATGGTGACTGTAGATATGAAATTAAAAGACACTTGCTCCTTGGGAAAAAAGTTATGACCAACCTAGACAGCATATTAAAAAGCAGAGAAATTACTTTGCTGACAAAGGTCCATCTAGTCAAAGCTATGGTTTTTCCAGTAGTCACGTGTGGATGTGGGAGTTGGACTATAAAGAAAGCTCCAAGGAACTGATGCTTTCGAACTGCAGTGTTAGAGAAGACTCTTGAGAGTGGCTTGGACTGCAAGGAGATCCAACCAGTCCATTCTAAAGGAAGTCAGTCCTGAATATTCATTGGAAGGACTGATGCTGAAGCTCCAAAACTTTTTCTATCTGATAGGAAGAGCTGACTCATTGGAAAAGACCCTGATGCTGGGAAAGATTGAAGGCAGGAGGAGAAGGGGATGACAGAGAATGAGATGGTTGAATGGCATCTTCAACTTAATGGACATGAGTTTGAGCAAGCTCCGAGGTTGGTGATGGACAGGGAGGCCTGGTGTGTTGCAGTCCATGGGGTCACAGAGTTGGACAGGACTGAGCAACTGAACTGAGCTGGGTCTTTGCTGCTTCTTGCATGCTTTCTCTAATTGCAGCAAGCGGGGGATACTCTCATTGCAGAGCACGGGAGCACGGTCTCTAGGCATGCAGGCTTCGGCAGCTGTGGCTCAAGGGCACTAGAGCGCAAGATCAGCAAGGGCTTAGTTGCTCTGTGGCATGTGGGATCTGCCCAGACCAGGGACTGAACCGGTGTCCCCTGCCTTGCAAGGCAGATTCTTAACCATTGGAAGACCAGGGAAGCCCCCCTGAGGAATTAATCTAAGAAAAATATTACCTTATATTCAGGTACTTGTTCAGTTGCTAAGTCATGTCCAACTCTTTGCGACCCCATTGGCTGCAGTGCACCAGGCTTTCCTATCCTTCACTATCTCCCCGAGTTTGCTCAAACTCATGTACATTGAATAAGTCATGTCATCCAGCCATCTCATCCTCTGTTGTCCCCTTCTCCTCCTGCCCTTAATCTTTCCCAGCATTGGGGTCATTTTCAATGAGTCAGCTCTTCCTATCTGGTGGCCAAAGTACTGGAGTTTCAGCTTCAGCATCAGTCCTTCCAATGAATATTTAGGATTGATTTCCTTTAGGATGGACTGGTTGGATCTCCTTGCTGTCCAAGGGACTCTCAAGAGTCTTCTCCAACACCACAGTTCAAAAGCAGTAGTTCTTCAGTGCTCAGTCTTCTTTATGATCCAACTCTCACATCCACACATGACTACTGGAAAAACCATACCTTTGACTACACAGCCCTTTGTTCTCAAAGTAATGTCTCTGCTTTTGAACACGCTGTCTAGGTTTGTCATAGCTTTTCTTCCAAGGAGCAAACATCTTTTAATTTCATGGCTGCAGTCACTGCAGTGATTTTGGATCCTAAGAAAATAAAATCTGTCACTGTTTCCACTTTTTCCTCGTCTATTTGCCATGAAGTGATGGGACAAGCTGCCATGATCTTAGTTTTTGAATGCTGAGTTTCAAGCCAGCTTTTTCACTCTCCTCTTTCACCTTCATCAAGAGGCTCTTTAGTTAGGTATCTATTCATTTAATATTTAATGAGCACCGCTTGTGTGTAAGGCACTGTGCTAGAAACTGGAAATATAGTGAGTTTAGAATCTCACAGGGAGGAATCATTAAGTGTATAATGCCACCACTAATTAATTATGATTATTTAAGTACTATGAAGGATAAGTTTAGTTAACTACAAGATGAATAACTGGGGAACCTAAGTCTGTGGGGTTAAAAGTCTCCTATAATCATGCTGCTTATGTACAGTGCAGCAGTAATTCATGTGCCCAATTGGTCTGGGTTTAAATTTTAACTCAAATACTGAGTAGGTTATTTAACCTCTCTTTCCTTACTTATAAGGGGCTTCCCTGGTGGCTCAATGGTAAAGAATCTGCCTGCCAATGCAGGAAACAAGGGTTCTATCCCTGGGTTGGGAAGATCCCCTGGAGAAGGAAATGGCAACCCACTTCAGTACTCTTGCCTGTGAAATCCCATGGACAGAAGATCCTGGTGGGCCATAGTTCATGGGGTGATTAAAGAATCAGACACAACTTAGCAACTAACAACAACAACAATAGCATCTACCTTTTGAAGTTATAGTGAGGATTAAATGAGTTTATACACTAAGAACAACATGACACACAGTACCTACCCAATAAATGTTATCTTTTGTTACCATTTCAGCTGAAACCTGAAAGAGAAGCCAAGAGGAAAAAGGAAGGAAGAAATGCTAAGTAGAGAGCTACATTTGCAAATCCTAAATGAAATCAGTCCTGAATATTCATGGAAGGACTGATGTTGAAGTTCCAATACTTTGGCCACCTGATGCAAAGAACTGACTCATTGGGAAAGACCCTGATGCTGGGAAAGACTGAAAGTGGCAGGAGGAGAAGAGGACGACAGAGGATGAGATGATTGGATGGCATCACCGACTTGATGGACACAGTTTGAGCAAGCTCCGGGATTTGGTGATGGGCTGGGAAGCCTGATGTGCTACAGTCCATGGGGTTGCAAAGAGTCGGATACCACTGAGAGACTGAACTGACTGAACTGACATGTGCAAAAGCCCAGAGGCATAAAGTTGTCTGGCCTGTTCTAAAACTGAAAGGTCAATGGTTCTTAGCATAGAAAGCTAAGGGGAAAGAGATACCATGAGATATGAGATGAGGCCGAGAAGGTAGGCTGAGATCAGTAATGCAAGACCTTGTAGGCCAGGTTAAGGAGTCTGAACTTTATCCTTGGAGTCCGAGGAAACTTGAAAGGTTTTACAAAAGGGTGCGACAATCTTAGATTTACAACTTCAAAAGCATTCTCTGGGTACAGCATGGAGAACTAATTGGAAGCAGGCCAAAATAGATGAAAGGGAAACCGGTAAGGAGGCTGCTCTGGCAATTTAGATTAGAGGCTTGTCACTTAGACTAGGGTAGTGGCACAGAAGAGAGAAGGAAGCTGGACGACTGAAGAAAGAGAAGACAGAGCTGACAAGACTTAGTGCGTGCATATTAAGATGAGGGGGCATGGAGGAAGAGGCAGTATATAGTAAATAAATAATTGAGGAAGGAATGAATGAATTCCTGTGTGCCTGTCATATTGTTTTACCACATGAAACACCTTTTCTCTAGTCCATCCTTCCAGGCAAAATTCCTTCTCATTTCCTCCACAAACTTGTCTCTGATTGATCTTAGCCCCATCTTTCTGGGATATTCTAGAATTTTAGAGCTGAACAATTTTTTTTTTTTTTTTTGGTCACAACACACGGCATGCAGAACTTCTGTGATCAGGGATCAAATACACGCCCCCTGCATTGAAAGTGCAGAGTCTTAACCACTGGACCACCAGGGAAGTCCTAGAGCTGAACATTCTTGAGAAATACATTGAGGGCTGTTGAGAGGACTTAGGAATTGTCTGAAGATGGAAATCATGCATTAGTCAACTTTCTGCCCCACCCATCCCCATCTTGCAGAAATACTCATTTATAGAAATTTTCCTCTGATTACATGAGTGGTTCAAGCATAAACAACCTATGCGACTATAAAGCTCTGTGACCCATAAAGCAATACACACTGTGGGAACATTCACAACTGTATTCTTCTTGGGTCTTCAAAGAAGTCTTATAAAAATAGGTACCACTGTAGAGGAAATAAACTTATAACTAAAGTGACATGTCCAAGGTCACACACGCACTAAAGGGAATGGCAGGGCTCAGATTTGAACCTAGACCCCTGGTCCAAATGGGATGGACTTTCTACTACACTGCCAACCCTCCCATGGTAGGCGAATATTCGTATGTACCCAAGGGGATTATTAACTCTTGGAAGCAACTGAATGCCACTGTTAGGGGAACCACTGACCAAAACAGCTCAGTCAATGGCCACTGTGGCCACTGACCTTCAACACCCCCTGAAAGGAGTTCAGGGTGGAGACCAGAAATGGGGCACTCTGTGCTGTGAGAAAAACTGGCAGAACAGACCTAGAGATAACTATTTTCAGAAGATTTTATGAGCCCAAGTTCTTGCGTCTTCTATATCTAGAAAGGCACAGAGACTGTTAACAGTAACATCTGCTTTGGCCATTGAGGAGGGAAATGTTAATACATTCAAAAGTCAAAACAGACTAACTGGTTCATTCAAGGTAAAATTAGGTGACCGTTGTGGATTTCAGACACGTTCCTGTATTGCTGAGAACAGCTATGTCAGACTAGCTTAGAATGGCATTGCTGCTGCTGCTGCTGCTAAGTCACGTCAGGCGTGTCCAACTCTGTGTGACCCCATAGACGGCAGCCCACGAGGCTCCCCCATCCCTGAGATTCTCCAGGCAAGAACACTGGAGTGGGTTGCCATCTCCTTCTCCAATGCATGAAAGTGAAAAGTGAAAGTGAAGTTGCTCAGTCATGTCCGACTCCTAGCGACCCCATGGACTGCAGCGCACCAGGCTCCTCCATCCATGGGATTTTCCAGGCAAGAGTACTGGAGTGGGTTGCCATCGCCTTCTCCCTAGAATGGCATTAGCCATTCTCAAATCAGTGTCCACTAGTAGCTGCAACCTTACGGTTTCAAGGTATCTGTCAGGCAAGTGTAATCTCCTCGGTTCTGTCTTGTCTCAACAAAAATTTGAAGCGACAGACATTTAAGCCCTCGGTGCGTCACAGCTCTTGGACAGACTCTGTTATAGCTCTCGGTTCTTGAACAGATGGTCAGTGTTACAGCTCCATGTTACAGCTCAGTTTTATTTAGAAAATATCAGGAAAATACATCCTCGAGGCGTGAAGGAATGCTGACCCAAAGACTCGAAGAGAAGAGAGAGCCCCAGCCCTTTGGCTACTCTTTTTATATGTTTTTTTCCTCCCCCCAGGCCTTCCCTGTGTAAATTGGGCTAGCCAGGAGTGCTGTTTGTTCTACCTGAGGTCCTCACTCCAGTCCTCGGACCTTCCTTTAACCTTGCTTTGTTCTGTTTTTGCGGGCTTTTCCCTTCCTTATCTTTCAGCCACCCCCATTTTGGACTCCTGTTTCCTATTCTAACTACCTAACAGTATCCTCTTGTAACTATTAAATATTTTAGAGAATAAAATTGTTTTAGATCAGATATTAATCAAAAAGGGGAGACATAAGTAATGGCCAATAGCTTCTGTTATATATATGTTAATACTACATCAGGAGTTAAAACTTAGATAAAATTAGACAACTGGCAGGACTTCCCTGGTGGCATAGTGGATAGGAGTCCACCTGCCAATGCAGGGGACACGGGTTTGATCCCTGGCCCAGGAAGATTCCACATGCCTCAGAGCTACTGGGCCTGTGTGCCACAACTAGAGCCCACGCTCCACAACAAGACAGGCCACTGTAACAAAAAGCCCATGAACCACAAAGAAGAGTGGCCCCTGCTTGCAGCAACTAGAGAGAGCACGCACGCAGCAACAACACCCGGTGCAACCAGAAATAAATAAATGAAAATGAAAAAATAAACAACTGGCTATCTCGTTCCAAGTCTCCCTTGAAGTGCAAGTCCAGACTGAGTTTCAGGCTTAGTCTCCTAAATTCCCAAGGGATTGAGATCTTACTCATACTAAACTCAGATCCAGGACTTAGAACTTAGAAATACTTCCAATTCAGTGTTTATTCTCCAAATTGAGGTAGGACTATACAGCCATGAAATTAAAAGATGCTTACTCCTTGGAAGAAAAGTTATGACCAATCTAGATAGCATATTGAAAAGCAGAGACATTACTTTGCCAACAAAGGTCCGTCTAGTCAAGGCTATGGTTTTTCCATAGTGGTCATGTATGGATGTGAGAGTTGGACTGTGAAGAAAGCTGAGCGCCAAAGAATTGATGCTTTTGAACTGTGGTGTTGGAGAAGACTCTTGAGAGTCCCTTGGACTGCAAGGAGATCCAACCAGTCCATTCTGAAGGAGATCAGCCCTGGGATTTCTTTGGAAGGAATGATGCTAAAGCTGAAACTCCAGTACTTTGGCCACCTCATGAGAAGAGTTGACTCATTGGAAAAGACTGATGCTGGGAGGGATTGGGGGCAGGAGGAGAAGGGGACGACAGAGGATGAGATGGCTGGATGCCATCACTGACTTGATGGACCTGAGTTTGAGTGAACTTCAAGAGTTGGTGATGGACAGGGAGGCCTGGCGTGGTGCAATTCATGGAGTGGCAGTCGGACACGACTGAGACTGAACTGAAATGATGCCTCATTTTAGCAGGAAATGGCCAGAGCCATCATCACCCAGTTTCCTAAATTAAAACTCAGCAGGACTCCCTGGGGCTTCAGAATACAAATCCTTTCTGTGTCCCTTGTTTCTTGTTTGTAGGATATAAACTTCCTTCAGCCTCCTGGACCTTCCCTGAGCTTCAAAGGGCAAATTCACACAGTTGCTAATCAGGGAAGAGAGGCGATGTAAAAACCAGGGAGGAATAGTCGAATAGTGGTACAGCCTTGGGGCAAGGTCCTGGTTCCTCAAGGAATATGCCTAACAATACCTCTGAGTTCTTCTGCAGAACTGGAGCCCCTACCCAGGCAGAGGATGGTAATGCCAAGCTGAGCACAAGATTCCTGAAGCACTGCCTTGTTAACTGCGCCACCAATAATCAGAGGAAAAGTCACACAACCTACAGCCCTCACCCCAAATTTTGCCTTCCTTTGCTTGGCCCAGCGATGACCATCCTGTTAGACCTCATGCTTGGCCACTGTCTGCTTCAACTGTTTACACGGTTCATTTCTGACAGGGTCCAACAGTCAGGTCCAACTGTTACTATTAGGATGAATGCTAATTTGAGGCACAGAATACCTTGATTTAGATCAGGTGGCAAGAGATTTCTACTAGGCAGGGCTATGCCCACTCTCAGCAGGAAGTAGTTACAGAACAAAGAGTCCCGTGCCCCAGTTCCCAAAGAATGTCTTGAGAATGATGTCTCAGCAGGGGGTTGTTAGGGGAGCCACTGACCTGATCAGGCAAGATCGAAACCACTTGCATGAGTTATCTTAAAACAGCAGGTCCTGGTAAGGAAGTGGAACTACAAGCTACTACCAACCAGAGGAATTCGGGAAAGGTGAAAGAGAGGAGATGCCAGTATGTATGATTTTGGCAAGGCAGCAGTGGGTGGTGGTGTAAAATGAGATCTTGATTCCTTGCCCAGGAATTGAACCTGAGTAGCCTGGATGGAAATCTGGAATCCTAGCCACCAGACCAGCACGGGCTAGAGGTAGAGCTGTTTTTCCCTGGATCTTTGCCCCCAATGAAAAAATTTATTTCTCACGGAGGCAAAAACTAAACGCAGGTACAAAGTTTAGAGATATAGCACAACCAAAAGTGGGAGAACACAGAGAGAAAGAGTTTGTTAAGATAGAAGCAAGGCAGAGACGTGTATCAGGAAAGAAAGGGTGTGGGGTGTTTCCCTGAATAAGGAGTGTAGTGAAGAGGTGGTTAAGTCATTTATATAGGTCAGCTCTTCCAGGTCTTTGTCTACCTTTAGCCAGTTATCTAGTTTCTTTTTCCACATCTGACCTGCCTTAGGACCCTTCCCACTATGACTGCGCAGGTTTTGTCCAAGATAGATTTCAGTCCAGGAGCCCATGGGATCACGTATTAGCATCATATATTATGGAGTGGAGCTCCCGCCTCCTTTTGACCCCCAAGGAGAGTTTCTGCACATGTGAAATGTCTCCTTTGCCCCAAGAATGGGAGGTGTGTGATTACCTCTTATCGTCTTTTAATAGGGTTTAGTCCCACTCTGTCCCTGCCATAAAAATGCCTAATGTCTGGTTATTTATTTTCTTCCTTTTGCAGAGATCTCAAAATATAGACAGGAGTCCAGTCATAAATATGTAGTCCTAGAGCCCATTTGTCTTTTGCTTCAGGAAATGTATAGGCGGCTGGTGATGAATGGCGCTCATCCCAGGAAGCGTGAACAGGAGCCCAGTTATAAATGCCTAGACTGAAGCCCATCCATTTCCTGCCTCACATACGTCCTACCAACCTCCCCAAATCCTTCTCACTGGAATCCATCTTGGCTGGGTGATGCACGTGCCACCAGAAAGGACCCTTAGAATAATTTGCCAGAGACAACCAGAAAACTAACTCCATCATCATAAAACCTGAAGCTGAGCCAAGTGGCAGAGCAGTTCTGGGTTCCCTTACCCTGCTGCTCTCTGTCCAGACGCCCCTACCTAATGAAGTCTCTTGCTTTGTCAGCATATGTATCTCCTCATACAATTTATTTCCGATTATTAGATGAAAAACGCACTCTCTGGCCCTAGCTGGGGTTCCCCCTTCCTGCAACATCACTTCTGGCAATCCCTCCCAGTTTCAGGGATTAATGAATGTAGTCAAACATGTTTATTGGGCAACTACTAATGCGGGAGACCCAGGTTCCATCCTTGGGTCAGGAAGATCCTCTGGTGAAGGAAATGGCAACCCACTCCAGTACTCTTGCCTGGAAAATCGCATGGATGGAGGAGACTGGTAGGCTACAGTCCAAGGAATCGCAAAGAGTAGGACACGACTGAGCGACTTCACTTCAGGCGACAGGCATGACACCTAGCGGTGGCGGAACAGTACAACAGTAACTAAGGCAAGAAGGTGCTTGCCCTCAGGCTGGTTCAGGCACCTGGTCAAAAGAAACAAACGTATAAACGATGTGGTTAAATGCTATAAAGAAAATACACGGAAGGTAATGGGAGAAAATGCATGTCCTTCTGGTCAGAGACAGCCTCCCACAAAAGTGACATTAAGGTTGAGACCCAAGCTTGGTCTTCAAGAAGCACTTAATCAAAGACATTATTCCCACAGACCTACTTTGAAAAACGCCCACAAAAGGGAACGGCGTAAGTGGTCCACGCAGGGGCCGCTCCAAGACCGCCAACCTTCGCGGCCAGACCTTGACTGGCACTAGAGGGCGCCGGGGGTCCTCCCAGGACCAAGGAGGAGCCGTGGCCAGAGGCCCTGCCTAACTGCCCTCTGGCACCTGCCGCCCCAAAGCCTGGCGGCACACGGACAGAAAACAAGGGCGGTGGTGCCAGGAAACCTGGAGGCCCTAGAGCTTCTCCAGGGGTCACCAGACCCTCAAAGAGCGAGCTTCGCAGAACCACAACCCAACCAAGGCAGATACTCCCTTGCTCCCTCTGGGATAGCCGGGTTCCGGCGTCTCTAAACCAGGAAGTGCTGGTGGCATCCAATCCTAGACCTCCTTCCGCTCTTAACCTTCGCGTCCACGGCTCGCCGCGGGGGCGCGCGAGGCCAGCGGTCTACGGTTACCAATGAGCTCTCAGGAAAGACGCATGCGTTGTCGAAGGAACGCAACGTACGGGAACTTTGACCTGAAGACGACTTTCCCCTGTCTGCCCCTCCCTCGCTGTGAAGATGGCGCTCTCCAGAGTGTGTTGGGCTCGGGCTGCTTTGTGGGGTTCGGCGGTGCCCCCTGGACTATATGTCGTCCGAAGGCTGCAGTTTGTTCGCTCTGGCCTGACCTGGGGGGCCCCTCGGTGAGGGACTTGGAGAGAGAAAAACATTTTTGACGTTCAGGCCCTGCCAGTGTCTCAATATTGTTTGCATGCTGTCTTAATTCTCAGGGCTCTACGCCCTGGCCCCTGGATTTTTATTCTTCCGCTAAGAAGTCGCACCCGTATCCCTGCTAGAGACCTGGCTTCCTGACCCTCTCAGTTCTCAGCGCCGCGTGTTGCCTGAATTCTCCACGTGTCCCGAGCCGCCCTTTTTGGCTCAAGATTTTACTGCTGCTTACCTGGATCTCACCTCTCTGGCTTTAGCCTGCTGCTCAAATTGTCCCTCAGGCCTGCTTTCTCCAGGCTCACCACTCCCCCGACATTCATTCTTGTCTGGCCTCTTATCTGCCTTATCTGTTTTTCTCAGTCTAATTGCTTATCTCTCCGTGATCTCAAGATCTTCCTTGGATTTCAGAAGTTTCAGGTCTTAGCATACATTCTCTGAAGCCTGTGTTTTACGTTTACGTACGGAGAAGGGAGTTCCAGGGCTGGTTCCCAGATAGTCTCTTTCATCTTCCTTGTAGGTCTTCAAAGCTTCATCTTTCTCCAAAGGCAGATGTGAAGAGCTTGATCTCTTATGTGGTGACCAAGACAAAAGTGATTAATGGGAAATACCATCGTTTCTTGGGTCGTCATTTCCCCCGCTTCTATGTCCTGTATACAATCTTCATGAAAGGTAAAGACAAAACTAAAATAAAAATCCATTGGATCAGCTCTTGGGCAGTGTCAGAGAGAATAAGTAAGATCATTTCCGGCTCTGCATGGGGGGGTGTGAGCTGGTGTGTCTTGTGTTTCATAAATGCTTGAGCTGCTTCTTACAAGGTAGAGCTTCTTGAGGATGTTTTTAGAAGGGTAATATGAGAAACAACTTCTCACAACACGTAGGAGGAATATAGGTATTTTTGCACTTTGCTTAACCACACATCTTCCTATAGTAGAAATTATTTGTCATGCACAAGGCAGAGATCCATAGCTGCACAGACCTGCCCTGTGATTTATCAGTTCACCTGGCTTGTAAGAAAATGTGGTTTAATGTTTGTCACAGATCTCTCCTCGGTGGCATGTTGTGAAAAGAGCACTGTATGTACTTGGTTTCTGAATGTTTCAGTTAAAATCAGAGCTCTGCTAGTTACTAAGAGATGGTACAATGTCAAGCATCCACTCTGAAGCCAGACTGCCTGGGTTCAAATCCCAGCTTGTCACGCTAGCTGTGTGATTGGACTTGTTACCTAACCTCTCTGTTCTTTGGTTTTCTCATTTGTAAAATGAGGGTAGTAATAGAACCTACCCATCGACTGCATAGTTATGAAGATTAAATAAATTCTTACATGTAAGCTCCTTAGGACCTAATACATAGTAAGCACACAGTAAGTGTAGCTATAACTATTAACTCTGTACTTCTATTGTAGTACCAATTATAGTTAACTTCACATTGTCAGCCCTGAACATTATCATAATTGCTACTAGCTTCATGGACTTGTAAAAGCTGTACAGTGGAGATAAGAGTGGCTGCTTTGTCTGCTCCCCAGTTTATACTAGAATCAAACAAAAAAAAAGTCTGAAAGCATTTTGGTTGTTTGTTTTTAAGCCTTATATTCTGGAAATTTTTAAACATACACAGAAGTAGAGTAATATAATGAACTTTCATATTCTCAACCTCACTTCCACAATTATTGACTCCTGGCCACCAGTCTTATTTCATTTATACATTGGCTTTCTCCTGTATTACTTTGAAGCTAATCTAGATATACCATTTCATTCATAAATAGGAAAGCATTTTTAAAAACTAAAGTCCTAGATCAGTGTAAGGATTATCTTGGAGAGAAAATGCAATCTTAGAAGTGTATTGAATTCTAGTAATTATAAAAGTGTTCTAGAGAGGAAATAAGTTAATATCTGGTTGGGAAATACACAGGATAAATTAGGCAACACTTACTGAGATAAAAGGTCATTGAATTTTTATTTTAAAAGGGGAGTGAGTAATGAACCAGAAGAGGGAGACCATTCCCTGATAGATCACAGAACACCAGCTTGGCAGGAAGAGAGGTGATACTCTGGGGGCAGAGGTTGGTAGGAGGCAGAAGGGAGAAGGATAAGAAATGAAATATAGGTCAGCCTCACAAGAGTTTCAGGTGACCTAGTTTAAAGCTTTGATTTAGAGTAGTGGGAGGGAGGGACAAGTGTGTCTTGTAGATGAACGTGGAGCAAAAGTCTGTGGTAATCAAATTGGGATAACGTCACACTCTGTCCTCTCCTTTAATGAGGCAGGATTGCAGATGTTATGGGCCGATGGCAAAAAGGCTAGAAGAATAAAGACAAATATGTGGAAGCATAATATAAAGTTTCATCAACTTCCATACCGGGAGATGGAGCATTTGAGACAGGTATGCACCAGGGACAGATATCCAGAAGTTCATGGTGAGATAAGTTCAGATCTCAAGTTTTTTCTTTCCTATTTTCTTCACTACTGACCAAGCTGTTGCCCCTTGCCAGAAGATCAGATCATTTGGCAGAATCAGTTCATTTGTGACCACGGTGCTGCTGCGCCACGCCCCCCACCCCCGCCCCCCACCCCCACCCCCCAAACACAGGTCCATAGAGTTTTTGGCACACTTTCTGGATAAAAGTTGTAAACAGTAAAATCCAGTTTGTTTCTGAACATACAAAAATCCGCACAGAAGGATTCAAAAGACAGCAGGAAGGTAGTATTTGGTGATGACTTGTTGGTAGATTTGAAGCTGAGAATAATCATGTAGCATCCATTCTATAGATCAGGAAGAATTTACTGAGGAATTTGGTCTAATGTCAGGCCCTGTACTAGACAGTGTTTGGAATACAAAAGTGAACAGACAGATCAGGGCTTCTGTCCTTAAGGAACTTACCAACCGGAGGCAGATAGAAATAACTTTGATCTTTATCTGGGCTAAAATAGAAGTTTACTGCATAGTGGGGTGGAGGGATTGTCAAGTTGTATCAAACACTTGGGTTAAAACTGCATCTGTGTTTATTTCTGCTTAGTTTCGTCGAGACGTCACCAAGTGTCTTTTCCTAGGTATTCTTTCCATTCCACCCTTTGCCAACTACCTGGTCTTCTTGCTAATGTGAGTACAGAGTTCTGTCTCCCTAGCATGTTGAAGATATGTAGATTTTTTTTAAATTAGAAATTAAGAGCTTTCCATTTCAGAATCTAGGCAGAGGTTATCAAACTTCTGCTCCAGTTTTCTCATTAGGCTAAAGTTCATAAAAGCCACCTGGGTTACTGGAACGGCTGTAGGAGAGGTGTCCTGGCCTCTTAGCTGTTCCTATGTGATGTGAGATAAGATAATGATCTTTTCCATCATCCCTAGAGGCACAGCCCACTCCCTGAGAGGCATAGCAACTTAGGACATTTTTTTTTTTTTTCCCTTCTGGAGAAAAATGCATTTCTTATTCTGACAATATCTATCTTTATTACTTTACCTTATATCCAAAGATGATACTTTTAAACTATGACCTTACATGCTGTGCTAGTTATCTATAGTTATTGCTATATAACAACCTCAAAGCTTAAAAGCTTGAAACAGTCAGCATTTTCATGACTTTATGGGGCAGGAATTTGGGCAGGGCTCAGGTGGGTAAATGATTTTTCTCCTGTGTGGTGTTGACAGAGGTCCCTCAATAACACCTAACTGGTGAATGGACTATTCAGGACAGTCTAAGGTCACTCTTAGGCCTGGTGCTTTAGCAGAGATGGTTTTGTAAGACTGGGACTGTCAACTCAGGTGCCTACCTGTGGCCTCTGTAGTGTGGGTGGCTTCAGGATAGTGGGACTTCTGACATGGCAGCTCAGGGCGCCAAGAATGACTGTTGCAGCAAATAAGAATCTGCATGACCTTTTATAACCTAGCCTTGAAAGTCACAAAGACTGACTTCTGCTCTATTCTCTTGGTTAATGCAGTTACTTGTATTTTAAAAGCCAGGGACATTAGACTTCACTTCTCAATGAGGAGAGTGCCAGGGAATTTGTGACCGTGTTTTAAAACCCCCACATTTGTAGAGAAATGAATTAAAGAAATTCCATTTTGTATGCACATAGGGGCAGTGAACAGTTTGCAGCATCACAAACAGTGATGCCCTCCAGCTCTGAAGCTCTGTCCAAAATGTGTTCTTCACATGCTTTGGCTCAAAAGGAGTCATTTGTCTGATTGCTGTGTGCAAGGCTCGTCTCTTACACTGTTTCCTTTTACATAAACCTCAGTAATATTGCTTGAAATCGGGCTTCAGTGTATCTTTAAACCTTGATCTGACTCTCATTCTCAGGAAAGAACAGTAAGGTAGGGAAAAAAGTGTTTCCATCTCTTCCTCCTAGCATTCATGTCTGCTAAATGCTCTTAGCTCACTTTGAAAGATGCTAGTTTCAGCAAGTGACTTTGTGATTCCTTTTCTTTTCAGGTACCTGTTTCCTAGGCAACTGCTGATCCGACATTTCTGGACCCCAAAGCAACAAATTGATTTCTTAGACATCTATCATGCTCTCCGAAAGCAGTCCCACCCAGAAATCCTTTGTTATTTAGAAAAAGTTGTCCCTCTCATTTCTGATGCAGGACTCCAGTGGCATATGACAGAGTTGTGCACCAAGGTATTCCTGCAGTTAAGCCTTCCTGCAAACCAAGAATCTTGTTAGATGCAATGTGCACTAAAACTAGGTAAGAGGGCTAGTCAGGACCTTCCTAACATCTTCCCATCTCTTACTCTCCCAAGATGCAACGTGGTACCCATCCAGCAGTACATGATATCCTGGCTCTGAGAGAGTGTTTCGCTAACCATCCTCTGGGCATGGACCAGCTCCGTGCTTTGCAGATGGTGAGCACTTTGAGGCTTTCTCTCTTCCACGGCCTCACCTCGCTCTAGGTCTTATAGTAACACCGAGTTGACTTTCTCCCCCTATATTGTTGTGTCACAGAAAGCCTTGTGTCGAGCCATGCTTCTCACACCTTATCTGCCTTCTGTCTTATTGAGACACCGTTTAAAGACTCACACCACTGTAATCCACCAACTGGACAAGGCTTTGGCAAAGCTGGGGGTTGGCCAGCTGACCGCTCAGGAGGTGAAGTCGGTAAGTGCTTCATTGCAGTATCAACCCGCAGTCCTTGATGGGCTCTCAGGGGCTGGGAGTTTCCAGGGAGCTCCTGTCTCTGGTTACATCAGAGTCCAGGCTCTTCATTTTCTCATTTCATTTCTACATCTTTTTTCTTGGCTGAACTTAACTTGTGGGAAGGAACTCCCCGCAGTAATTTTGGTTGAGTGTCTTTTCTTCTGGTCCTTCAAAAATCAAGAATGCTACATTTTAGATGTACTGATTTAGATTATATAGGCCTTTCCACTTCTCTTGTCCATCAGAGTTCATATCGCTATGGTGAAAGGTTTCTTGTAGGGTTGAGGTTTTAACTTATTTAGAGGGGATTTGGGATTCTTTGTGGGTTCACACTTCCTTGGCATACTCGCCCTGTGATAGTTAAGGATTGTTTTCTCTTCTGAGTGGTATAGGCTTGTTATCTTCGTGGCCTGAATTCCACCCATATTGCTGAAGAGAGGTGTCGAACTTGGCTGGGAGAATGGCTACAGATTTCCTGTAGCCTGAAAGGTAAGACAAATCCCTACGGTTAATGCAACAAAAAGCCAAGTCATTTTTGAATTCTATTCTAAGGTACTTTGGGAGCTGATTATTAAATAGTGTGAGACCCTTATCTAACTTGTGTGTCTAATTGAAAGGGCGCAGTCACTTGCCTACAGGCAGCTAATGAAGTAGACTGTGCAAGACAGGGAGGACTGGGCACTGTGGGAGTCTGAGCATGAAGCAGGCTTTCTCAACCCTGGCGCTATTGATGGCTTTGTTGTGGGGGGTTGTGCTGTGCACTCTAGGACAACATAGCGATATCCCTGGCCTCTGTCCACTAGATGCCAGTAGCATCCCCCGACCCAGTGCTGACGACTAAAAATGTCTCCAGACGTTGCCACGTGACTTGGGGAGGGAGTACAGAGCAGAATTGTTCCAGGACAGAAGTACTAGTCCAGAGGCATTCAAATTCAAAACAAAGACACTCACCTAGCTAAATGAAAAGTATCCACGGATGGGTGTTAGGCCTGTGGGTCTCCTGTTTGGAACCTTTGCCTAGTTATTTTCTAAGCCTCTGAACGTCAGGGTAGGCCTCCTAATCTTGGGGCTGAGAAATGTCCCTTGAGGACCAGCTTCTCCCAGAAAAACCCTAAGGGTGACAGTGCTGTTAAGTGCCGTTGCCATTAATGAATTTTCTGCTGCCATCACATGAGAATCGAGTAAATACAGATATACTTGAAAGCAAGCAAACCTGCAGGGACTGGAACCAAGCAGTGGGGCTTCGAGGACAAGGGCCTCTTAGCGTCTCACCTCCCTGCACTTGGCTTCCCGCCTCTGCTATCACCCTCTGCACAACAGGGTAGCTGGAAGGCGAACTGTTCCCTGGCCAAACCATTAACGTTGATGGTGCTTTCAGAAACTGAGCTGTCCCTCTTGCTACACAACGTGGTCCTGCTTTCCATCAACTACGTTGGGTCAAGGCGCTGAGTGGACATGAAGTGGCTGGCGGCGTCCTGCAGTCACAGCCCAGCAGCGTGGGACCAAACAGCACTTGTCAGCGAGGTCTGCATGCACTGTTAGGTCTGGGAGACAGAGGAACCCGTGCCATGGGCTTCACAGCGTGGTGCCCACGTGGGAGCTGGAAATGAAAGAAACCCTCCTAGTGGGGTGGCCCACGAGAGGTGCCATCCCAACTTCCTCAGAATTCGCTGGAGCTGGCAGTAGCCTCTCTACTGGTCTTAACTGTGGTGTTTTAAGTTCAGATCCTAGGAGGCTGAGCTTTTGCCCCAGGAGGGAATCCTCATTTGGCCTAGGACTTACTCGCTGCTCTAATCTTCACAGCTGTTTTTGTTCCAGACAGGTCCCGGCTGGTGAGGGGAGGAGCACTGCTTATACTGGAGCCTTTACATCCACGCATGTACTTGGGTGCCCCCTCAACACTTTGATATGACCAAAAATAGGGATTTGCTGCTTCTGTTGTTCCCCTCACTGGGACTGGAATAACCACTTCCTGTTTTTTCAAATCCTTTGAGCACTTTTTTTTTTTTTCTGTAAGTGAATAACTTATGGGAACATTCTAATGGAAAAGATAAAAGGAAATGCAAGTGCTTCTTGACTTTCTCCCCAAGTGTTTACAGCCTTCACTTCCCTTGTCTTAATTTCTGGGCTGTACTACAGCCCCTGTGGATCTTAAACTCTTTGCTACCTCCACTGTGTCGCAGCGATCCATCTGTAACTGACAGTGGCTGCCTTCTTTGGTCCATGGATCAGTCCTGTTAAGGTACTAATCACTGCCCAGCCCCAGAGGTCTACACTAAGGTAGTAAGTTGGGTTCAGCTTTTCTCTGTGTATTTCAGTGACCTGTAGTAACTTATTGTAAATGCATGAAGCACTGTTTTTAAACTCAAGTAAAGACTGCCTGAAACCAGTTGCTGGAAATTACTTACACATCCCCCAGTTACTAATGCTCCTTTTACAGGACTGATTGACATAACCTGATGGAGAGATAATTGGTTGGAATAGAACCTTCTAATGGGATGGAAATAACAAAGAAACTGATGTGAAGTTGATGCTCTTGCTGGATTTTTAGACAGTAAACAGGAATAGACACACACACACACATGTAAAGTCATGAATTGAAAAGTGGGCCCCAAGAGTAGGGACTGAGTCAGATAAGCTCCAACAGGGCAGATCAAGACTTGCTTCAGCTGAAGAGGCGCCTAAGGGCACATGATGCAAGTGAAGCTCTTGATGCTCCATAGAATGTTCTATTTTTCCACTGTAAAACATCCCTTTTGTTAACATTAATCCTTAACTGACCTAATTGGTTTTATATATAGTACTAGAGAAGCATCTTTTCTCTAACAAGTAACTGAATTGTGGTCTGCCAAGATAAAGAAAACACCATTCTTTTGAATATTTCTTTAATATTACATTTAAATATTTTCTTTAAATACAGCATTATCACAATGTAAAGGACCTAAAAGCCAAAAAAAAAAATTTTTTTTTTTTCAGAGAACCAGACAAGCTTTGGATTCACATTGAAAATACTACCTGTGTACAGTATGTGAGAAAGGAAATTGGAAAATATTACGAGTTGTAATGAGTGACTGGATTTATCTGGATTTCTTTTATTCCACCTAGTCTAAGCAGGACTGAAGCTCTGCTTTTGTGGTCAGCAGCCTAGCCTTTCTAGCAACCATGCGCTGTAATTCTGTCTGTCCAGCTCAGGTAGCACCAGAAATGAGATGGACTAGGTTGCATAAAAGGCCCTTTGCTTGACAAGATTGTTAATGTTAATATTTAGCATTTAAAACGTTGGGACAGGTGAGTCAGAACTGTAGTTAATGAAGGGAGGGATTTATTATCTTGGGGGTTGGCAATGAGTTTAATTAGTTTGAGCTTCTTGGTCTGATCCCAAATGTCTTATTAACAGGTGAATCCACTTCCTAGCTTAGGCTGGAGCCCTCCTAAGGAGGGAAGATACAGCACTCACCTTCCCCTTCTGACACAAACTTCGAGAAAGATTCATCTTGAGAGTCAAATTCCCAACTAAACTTCAATCTTATATCTGAGGGGACCAGTCTAAGGTGGCGGAGTGTAGCTCAGTTGAGGATAGCACCTATTTCACAGGTGCTTAGGACTCTCGACTCTTTTGTGAGCCTAGAGGAGAGAGATAAGGGCCTATGGCTTATTAATTCACCTCCAAATGTAAAACCAGCAAAAACAGGAATGAACAGGAGAGGCAGAATAAGTTAAAAGGATGTATCCGTGTTGAATATAAGGCCTTTCAGGCTCAGTTTAGGTTTGATAGGTGAAATGCTACTGTGATATACATACATAAAGATTGCTTTCAGACACTGGGGCCTTTAACATACCACAAGAAAAGGCTTTATAAGCAAAATAAGTAGGAACAGTTACCTCCTCCACCAAACAAAAAAAAGGTTTGTACTTTGTCTTTTCCTGGTTAATAAACCATACCAGTAATGAAGCATGATGTGAAGGATGCTAGAGTATTTTGCTCCCTACTGCCTCCCTTTTCAAACAGAGGCAAAAGAGCCATTTAAAAGAAAAAAAAATGAAAACAGAGGCAGTGGTAACTGCTAGTGAAAAGAATTCAGTGCTCAGTGGAGCACATCCTGGAACATAAACTGGACATAAGAGAACAGGAACCATGTCCCCCCTAATAAAGGTACAAACAGAATCTGAGTTCCACTCTATAGACCTCAAAAGTTACAGTTAGAACTTGACTTCTTAGAACCTGGGAGCTGCAGGAAGCATTTAGGAACTGGTTTGGCTTCCAATCTTTATATATCAAGATGGAGGAAGCCAATAAGCATTTGCAGCTCTTGGGAACAGTATGTGAATATAAGAACTCTAACCCTGTATATCCAAGAGGGATCAGGAGGGTAGATCAAAAGGGAAAAACAAGAAAGGTAACACAAAAACACTAGTTGGTGAACTTGCCACATCCTACATTCCTTTAAAGCTTTAATTTTTGGGGGGGAGGTGTGGGGAACAGGGTGGGGAAGAACCTAGGTGAAAAAGCAAGCACAGCACAAAGAAAGTCATCTTTCCAGACAGCAGCCTGTTCCTGCTGCCTCCTCTGGACATAGGTTAATGCTCCATATAGGCCTCCCATGGGATGTGTGAGCCCCAGATTAAAGCTGCCTGATGGAGCTGCGGTTAGACACAAAGGGAAGACTAGCTCTTGATGCCACATCCCAGCCAATCTAGCTCTTTCCCTTCAAAGGAAAAAGGACAAAGCGGGGGCGGGGGAAAGACAAGTTTAACTCTAGTACCTAAAAATGTGTGAAAGAAACACTTCCAAGTTAAGACCAGGAATCCCCAGTGTGGGGAACAGGTCAGAGAACAAAAATGTCAAATATTAACTTATTTACCAAAAAAGGGGGGTCAGGGAAGGTAGGCTGAATTTTTATAGATCTTAGGGGTTTTGTACAGAAGCAGAGACACTCTCAGCCCCTCTCTAGACTCAACCAGCTGACGATTCCAACTGTATTACTATGATACACCAAAGTGGGGTATCAGAGTAACTGCTGAGGAAGGTGAGCTTAACCCTGCCTGGAGCTCAGAAGAGAGGAAGGGGCTTTGTCATGCTGTTCAAACTGATGTTCTGGTCCCTACGTGAATTGCTGCTTGAATTACCCAGCTCCTCCTATGAGATCCTAGTTCTTTGTTCCGAACGCCCAGAAAGCTCAGGATGCAGCCTCCTCTGCCCCAAGACTGTCCCCTGATCGAGCTGGGGCTGGTCTCCTTCTGTTGGCCCTTTAAAAAATACTTCTACAATCCTTTCCCACCCTTTCCCCAGTGACCCCAATAAAATAACATAGGAGCAGCAGCTGCTTCTACAGTTTTGTTTTTGAAATGGTGTTAGATAAAATAAGGGAATAAATAGAGAACGGGTGCGAGGCAGTCTCCGCCCCTGCATCACACTGCCAGAGGGAGCTCCAGGGCAGGCTCCTCCGGGGGCCTGTCCGCACTCTGCGGCGCGGTCTTCTCCACTGCACAGCCCTCTTCCCTGTCCGTGCACATGGGGAGGCTCGAGGGGGACCAGGAGGGGCGACAGTCTTCGCTCCCAGGCTCCTCGGGGTTACAATCTTCGGGCACTAGCGCTTCTAGAGTGGATGTTTTCCCCACCTCTGATTTACAGAGGGCAGCTGGGTCTGTGGGGCCACAAGCCACCAGTGAGGTAACAGGGAGAGAGAAGACATTCAGATCCTTCTCCTTGGGGAAGGAGGGTGGGCCTTCTTCTGTCCCAGGCTCTCCTTTCACCCCCAGGACTGGCCTCTGCTCCACCTGGTAGTAGACCAGGGGCCCACTGTTCAAGTAGGATGGGTTGTTCACGGCCGAGGCGGTCGGGTGGTCCGAGTTCTCAGCAAAACACAGCACAGAGGAGCCCGGGGGCAGCTGAGCCTGGATGAGAATGGGCGCAGTGAGGCCCGGGCACAGCTCTTCCGGGACAGCCAGGGGCTCCTCCAGGATGCACACGCCCAGGCTCTCGATGCCAGAGTCCAAGCTGGCACTGGAGCCACTGGAGTCCTCCTCCGCCTTGAGCCGCTCCAGTTCCTCCGCGCTCTGCAGGTGCATCACCGCCGTCTCGTTCTCGGCAATGAACTCCTGGAAGTCCTGTGTTTCCGCACCCTGTGCTGCTGCCAGGCTGCAGCTGGTTGTGGGAGAGGGCTCCTCATCTGGGGCTGGCGGGCGGCTCACCTGCCGCTTGCTCTCCAGCTCCAGCTTCATGATGGTGTGGAGGTAATGAGTCCGGACCCGGATTGGATTGAATTCAATGCGCCCAGCCATGTTGCCACAGCCATCCCGGGAGCAGCCACATGGAAAGGACATGCGATCCACCTGAGAAGACAAGGTGGTTGAGGCCAGATGAGATAGGAGATGTTAGCTGGCAGACACAGGGAGTCAGAGTTTGAGATCTTCTTAGAAGAGAAACAGCAGATTCAAAACATAACCTCTTGGGGTAGAATGAATACATGTATATGTGTGGCTGAGTTTCTTAGCTGTTAACCTGAAACTATCACAACATTGCTAACTGGCTATACCCCAATACAAAATACAAAGTTTAAAAGCCTTAAAAAAAAAAAAATAACCTGCCCTGTGAGCTACCACACCACCTGCCTTTTAATTCCAGCTCAGCCACTAATTAGTAAGTGTGACCTCAAGAAAAGTCATCTCTCTCCTAGGGCTTTGTTTCTTCTGAACAAAAAAAAAACCAAGATCATGTCAAAGAGCCCTTCCAGTTACAAGTCCAGAGAGAACTCTCTGAAAGCTGACAATTCTCAAAGAAAACGAAATGCAGGGACCCCTGAGACTCTTCCATAACTTACCTACTTTATTAAGAAAACAAAAGGCCAGGGCCCAATCCTGTTCTTTGACGACAGGGATGGAAAAGGACGTAGAAGACCTAGCCAGTCTAAGGCAATACATTCTTGGGAAACTAGGCACAAGTGCCTCTGTTGGCTAAGATGCTAGAGTGATGATTCAAACAAAATAATGGCCCGTTTTCCCTCCTTGCTTCATTTTCCCCTGATGGTTGGCCAGTTTGGTTTGCAAGCAGTCATCAAGACTTACACACCAGGGATATCTGGAAAAGACATGCTTTCTACCTCCTCCTCTCCCCTTTGAATTCTCCAGTTGAAAAAACCCCACCCATACCAAAAATAAAAATGCGAATAGACAATAAGTATGGACAAATACACAGGGTCTTCCTATGATATCAACTTCCAGAACTCTCCATTCCAGTTTTTGGGAAAAGTCCATTTCTTAGAACTAACCTCAGCTTTGTGTGTAACACACCAATTCGTTATGGCACTTAGTCTGAAAAGCATTATCTGGTCAGACCTGTTATAGTTATGTGATACCAACCCGAAAATAAGAAAAGCTTAGGATACATTCTACCCCAAGGACTCAGAACTGATAGCCTCAGTATACAGGTTCCAGATAAATATTCTTTGCCATTTTCCAGTTGAGATTTGTCTTCCAAACTGTCTCTTGTCAGAGGCTCTCTGGGAAACGATGCTATCTTTAAGGATGCGGTGGATTTCAGCCCAAATCTGATCCTGAGTTACAGATTCTGAGGACTATTCTGATTTTTACAAAAATGGACTAGTGGTACCATGAGCAAGTGTTTGTAAGATAAAACCTAAAGCCTACCTCAGTTCTTTGCTTCTGTTTACAAGGAACAAGTCAGTATTTAAGGACAGCTACTAAATGTAAAACTTACTAATCCCGTTCCTCCAGGTGCTGACAACTGCTTCTTATCATCTCTGAGGTGAGAGACACAGGAAAAAAAAAATCATCCCTATCTCCACAGCCTAAGAATCCTGCCATACTTGTTTTCTTGGTCGGTAGAGGAGGGCTATAGAATGGTGAGTGCTACTCCCTACACAGGGACCCACCACATTCACTGGCACCCACACCAGACAACACCCCTGACTCTGGGGTGCCAGGGGTCACAGGTCACCTGTGATCAGGTGACCACACTATGGTCACTATGCTACCATGGTCACTATGCCACCACAGGTGAGAGAGGACTGACCTGGCATTTAATCCCAGCCTGGCTGCAGGCACATGCTTCTGGATCACAATACAGTCGACAGTCACAGCCACACTCTTCCCGTGACAGGCGGATGGCTCGAAGTTCTTGCTTCTCTTCAGCATCGATGCGGTGGACCCCAGAAGCCCGTAACAGGGCACGTCGCCGCTTGGTGGGCAGAGGCTGCAGGAAGAAGTAATCATCCACCTCCACATTTTCCACATCAATATCTTCATCTGAAACATCATCCAGCGTCAGGCCGTCGGCCTCCACCGATTCCACCGTTCCGTTCTTGGTCAGCTGCCAAGAGACAGGAAGGAAGGTCAGGTGCCAGAGCGGATCAGCAGGAGCCTCCTCACCAGGCACAACTAGAGCAGGTCAGGCCAAGTGAGCTGCTGCCACAATGCAGACGTCCACGCAGCATGTCCCGGCGCACATGTGGCTCCTGAGCACGGCAAACACACTGAACTTCAACCTTTATCTCATTTTAATTAAGTATAAATAGCCACTAGTATGGCAAGTGCCTACCATACTGGAGACAGTCAGTCCAGAGAATAATCTAGAGCAGGAGGACAGGAAGCCTATGTAGCACCAACACCAGCCCGTCAACACAAGGGACATCAGCTTTCTGGCTCAGTTTCTCCAAATCTGTCTCACCTTCCCCCCCAGAAGATAATTTTCCCCCACAGTTATACCCTCCATTTGCAGCCTTCTACCCCTTACTTCAGCCAACCTGCCATCTAATACATGGACGAAGAGAAGGCACTTCAATGGATGGATATTCCTTGGCGGTAAACAGCCTTGCAAAACACCTGTTAGCTTGCACTCTGAAGGACCCAAAACCACAATTCTGGGAAGAGTACGTTAAAGTGTAGTACAAGACTACCTATCATGTCTTTGTCAATGAACCCGAATCCTCACAGTCTAAGTAATAATCTGAGCACACACAGAAGAGCTTCATTTTATGGGGAGGACAAAAAGTGAGCAAGTTATCAATGGCTATCAAGAAAGCCCTCACTTCCCATGGCCTAAAAGAAATATTATTTTTCCTTTTTTTTGGCCATGCTGCATGGCTTCAGAAATGTTAGTTCCTGGACCAGGGATTGAACCTGGGCCCTCAGCAGTGAAAGCGCTGAGGTCCTAACCAGTGGACCACCAGGGAACTCCCTCTTTCTCCCTTCTAATCCTTTTTATTTGGTTTCCAAGGAAAGCTGCATGTGAGGTAGGGTGGCAAATATAATACTGCGTGTACTCTGCAGGAAGGAATCTGGGTTCTCTGGCTAAGAAGGACAAAGAGGCAGGAAGGGCGATCTGAGTGGAAGGACAGGCTGAAGACAATTTGTGGCTGAATGAGTTCTGAAAACCCACTTGAGAGTTCAGGTAAAGAAAATGAGGCCTCACGATCCCCAGGGCTCTGGAAGCTACTGGCAGGATGAAAGCCAAGCTACTGGTGGGTTTGGCTCATTTCATCAGCCAGTCAGAAGAATGCTGGTAAAGGAATAACTCCCGGGAGAGATGTGATGCAACAGACCCGGCTAATAAGCTACAAACCTGTCCTGTTTGTTTGTGGGGAGGTGAGAAGAGGAATGAGAGAAAGTGGTGCTTCTGGGGAACCCCACATCCATTATTTCTGTTGCAGGCAGGCCAACTATGAGGGGCCTTCCTGCAGACCTGAGCATTGCTCCTGCCCATTCCACCAGGGCTGGCCTCCTCCGAAGCACCTCCCTCCCCTCCTTGATATCCTATCAAAGGAAAGAGATTAGAAATGCAGTAGAAAGAAACCATGTAGATAGAGAATTTAATATAGCCTAATAGAAGAACACTTCAAATCAGTGAGAAAGATTCTAGTCATTAAATGGTATTGGGACAACTGTCTATTCTTTTAGGGGAAAAAAAAATTAAGTTAGATTCCCAATTCATACTATTTGTTAATAATGAATTCCATATGGATAAAAGGCCAAAGAAAGTAATAAAAATGTTACAAAAATTATAGGTACTAATACTGATGCAAAGCAGCAGTGTTTTTGTTTTTCTGGATGGAAGTCCAAAGGGAAAACAAATATTAGTTGGCATATGGGAGATGCAAAATGTATTATTTTTGAGAACAACTGCCTCTTCTATAAAGTGCTAAAGACAGGAAAGATTTCTAAGAAAAGAGTAAAATGGTCCAAAGTAAGGATGTTCTCTTGACACAGAAGGAAAGGGAAGAAAGCCTTCATGGCAAATGACAAGTTTATTTGCTCAGCTGTTGCTATAACAGCAGAAAGGTGATAGGTCAGTGATGGAATTCCTCAGACAGAAGACGGGGAAGCCTGAATGTCACTGTAGTTAGAAAAACAGGTGTACGGTTTGAGGCGGGGACTGCAGGCAGCAGACACAGAGCTCTCAAAGGGACAGAGCACTGAGGTCTAGTTCATACACAACCTCTGTCACTGGTTCTCCCACTTTCCTGCGTTGTGTGTATCATCAGGATTTCACCCATGACCCTGGAAATAATGCAGCCACCTGTTTTAACAAGGGTCTGCATACTTTGAGCCCACAAGAAAGTCGGCCAGGCCTGAACCAGTGTTCTCCAAGCTCAGAATTAGGAACTCTAGGGGCAATATTTTGCAGACTGGTAGAAACCACAGCTGTCGCGTGCCAGATGGTGCAGAGAGCAAATGTGGAGCTATTGAAGAGAAATCTGAGGTGGGTCTTCCAGCCCTACTCTCCTCCTAAACTCGAAGAGCAGCATCAGACTGCAGGCCCAGTACTATACAAATCAAAAATAACTATTTGGTAAGGCTATTGTTTATACCTGAAAACCTATCATCTAGAAGCAACGGGAGGTACAGAATTGGCAGCATCCTTTCAAAGGATCCAAAAGATCCAACACCTGTTCTGTGCATCAAGCCAATGGACAATCATTTGATGAGAAATGGAAACACTGTGCTTCCTAAGGGTCCAGGGGTGGCAGACCGGAACGCCTTCAGGTAGGCATTCAAATCTTAAGCACTGATAGATGGGGGAGGGGAGGGAAGTCTAGGGAGTCTCTGCTAGACTCCCCACCACAGACAAGAATAGCGTCTCAGACTGAGATTTGATTCCAAATCTGAGATTCTTCATTAGAAAGATGTGGAATCTCTACATACCAAAGGCAACAGTCCCAAACCAAACCAAACCAAACAAACAAACAAGAAAAACACAATAGACCTAGATGGTTTTCTGCCTTTTCTTGACACAGGGCAAGTATCAGACCCCAGACCCCTTAGGCACCTTCATCTTCTTGGCATGGAGTTTCTCCTCCTTCAAGTGTTCACGAAGAATCTCCCGATGGTTCACCTCCTGCTCCTGAGCAAACTCACAGAGCGTGTAGCTGCGTACAGAGTTATGGCGCTGGGCCATGCCCAGAGAGCTGCCGCCCTGGCTGGGCACGCTGGTAAAACCCTGGCGCCGAGCAAAGTAGTACACAGTCACCTGGTCAAATCGCACATTTTTCCTCCGCAGCTGCTTCTGCCGCTTCAAGATGGATGTGGCTGAGAAGGGAGCACAGAAAGTTTTATTAACCCAGAGAGGGCCTGTTGGAGGACCTCATTCTTTCTCATCCATCTAGGCTCTCAACTCTTCTCCAAAGGTGCTCCTTGTACCTTGAGACCTTCCACATCTTCAAACCTTAAATGCACAGTTGGAAAGGACCGTGACCATCACCAGGTCCATACCACTGTCTCCTGGCTGACTTCTGCCCAACAGATGACCACAAAATCTATTTTTAGAGATCAGTTAGGAAGAGAACTGTAGGTAATCTTTTCAGGATTTAACAATCTACACAACTTCACTGTCCAATACAGCAGCTGCTAGCCACATGTGACAATGTAATTAAAATGAAATAAAAACTTAAAATTCAGGTCCTCAGGTAAACACTAATCACACTTTAAGCACTCAATAGCCACATATGGCTAATGCCTACCATACTGGACAATACAGATACAGAACACTCTGTCATAGCAGAAAATTCTTTTGGACCGCATTGTTTTGTTTTGGCCATACCACACAGGTTATGTAGTATGTTTGGCCTACACGGGTTGTAGGTCAGTTTCCTGACCAGGGATTGAGTCTGGGTCACAGCAATCAAAGTGCCAAATCCTAACCACCAGATCAGCAGGGAATCCTCCCTGGACAGTGCTGATCTATAGCAGTAAATGGCAAACTTCTTCTGTAAAGGTCCAGGTAATAAATATTTTAGGTTTTGTGGGCCACAAGGTCTCTGTTGTAACTACTCAACTCTGCTGTTATAGCATGAAAGCCACTGTAGACACTGGGTATTGTGGCTGTGTTCCAATAAAACTTTATTTACAAAAATGGGCAGTGGGCCAGATTTACCCCACAGATAAGCCCTGATTTACAGAATCAGAAGTTCCTTCCAAGAAACTAACTGAGCTGTAAGAATTAAGAAGCCTTGAGATGCCCCAGTTGCCTTATCAGGCAGTAAGCATTTACTTCTTGCTAGAACTACAATTTTGTGGAACTATATGGGATTCTGGTGGGAAAGGGTAAACTCCTGGACTCCTCCTTCTTCAGTTTAATTCGACCCATTCTGGGGACCCAAAAACCACAGCCCAAGTAAAATCAGCTAGAATAAATCCCACTTAAGTCTATGATATTAGAGCAATGAGGTCCTCCAAAGAGCACGATGGAGCTAAGAGTGGGAGAGATTACAACTAAGGACAAAACCCCAAGCTGGACAGAAGCTGTGGTGAGAGCTGCAAAGGGCTCCAATGCCTGGGGGACTTGGGTGCAGGCTGGGAGGGAGTGGCTCACTCACGTGTGAAGCTGGCAGCTGTAGGAGGATTGAGGCTGTCGCAGCTGTCGGCACTGTCACTGCTGGAGATCTCATCATCGGAGTTGGAAACTGATGAGCCCACATCCACATCATCAAACTTCCTCTTGAGACCCGAGCCCGTGAATGCATCCATTGGTTTCAAAGGGGTTTCCTTGGGGGAGCCCACCACGTCGGCCCCAAAGCCCCTGCTCACCAGCAGGTAGCCAGGTGCATTAGGATTCTGCCCAAGGGAGAAGAGGAATCAGCGCTCCAGTCCTGAGACAGACCACTCCCAAGTCTATGCACACAGCTCTCCAAGTGCAGAAAGCAGGCCCCTGAGTCACTAGCACGGACATCTGCTCTCTTGAGACAAGGTCATATCTTTACTTATTCCAGTCAGCACCCTCCTCCTTCTGTTTCTCCCTAGCCCCTCCAGCCTCAATCACTCTTCGAATAATGAGATGAGTAACGGCAGCACCTTTCCCAGTGGAGTGAAGGCCTTTGGTTCCAAGCCAGCTGGGCTCAAGGCTTCATTAGCCCTGGGTTAACAGTAGTGCTCTTCTGCTCGCCCAGGAGAGCTCTCCACGGGGCCCGCAGGAGGGACTGGGGATCAAAGGCAGAATTAGGCTATGCCTCAACCTATACTAGACCCAATTATTTTTCTGGAAATATAGCCTGGCATTTCCCAAACTGTATCCACTAAATAAACTAGTTCCACAGATATTAATTAACAGAGGCCTGGGGTGTTGGGGGGGTGGGGGGGTGGGCAGGGGGCGTGTGTCAGTGTGCCTCAGTTTCCTCCTACAACAACTGAATTTTTATTGTATCTGAAAATTGGAGACAGGGGTGGGGTGGGGGGCTTCCCTGATGCCCCCAGGTAAAGAATTTCAGATGGTAAAGAATTCGCTTGTAATGTCCAGGTTCAGTTCCTGGGTCAGAAAGATCCCCTGGAGAAGGGAATGGCAACCCACTCCAGTACTCTTGCTGGGAGAATTCCGTGGACATAGAAGCCCCTGGTGGGCTACAGTCCATCACAACTGAGCGACTAACACACACACACACACACACACACACCCCACCCCCCACACGATATTAACATATTAATAGCTTTTACATGGAAATAAGACTGCTGTGTCAAAATACTTAAGAAAACTGCTTTTACGAAGACCTTTTAGAGACTTTTAATATGTTAAAAGAACCTGGTGAAGGGTAAGAGGAAACAGAAGGCAGGGCTTCCGCACATCTGTAATCCTCTGTTTCTAGAGTATCTTACAGGGCAAAGGATTCGGAACACACTTTGGGAAACACTGCTGTAGGCTTTCAATTTCAAAGTACACTGACAGGGAAATGCTTTACTCAGATCTTCACAAATGTAAAGTGTCTCACCAGGCTCCTGAAAAGGACAAATTAGATTCTAAAGAATGGACTGAAGGGGGGGTTGGGTTGGTATGGGGGGAAGGAATGGACTGAAGATTAGAAACCCAGACTCTTTCCCAATTGCCTACTGCTCCATAAACCTGGGCTCGCTTGACCTACCATCATCCTCTCTGCAAGGCTTCCCTTTACAAACCTTGCCCTCTATAAAGAAACTGGCAAGGGCATGACAAATAGCAAAGAAGTGACGATTTACTCTGGTTACATTATTACAGCAGGCAGTGTTTTCAACATGCTGCCACACAACCAAGGAGTCTGGGATAGTCCATTTCCCAAGGACAGATCTTTCTCCTCCATCTTTGGACTTGAGTTCCCGAGGATATGAATCTGCTCAACAGAAACGCTGTCAGAGCCGGGGCCACATATGATGATGCGAAAGCTCCCTGCTCTGCCTCAGTAATGCCAGAATCTCCCCAGACTATGATCTCACTAGTGCTAATTATGCAGCAGGAATAACAACACTGCCCAGAAAGCCAGGGCTGCACGACTGCAGAGCAACTCCCCAGAATACACTGTGGTGGTAAGAGGTGCCTGCTACAGTGCTGATTTTCTAGCCTGTGTTTTGGAAGCAATTTGCCTGCTCTTGGTTCAGCTCCACAGTCAACCAGACCTAATAAGTAGGTATTTCTTAATTTACCTAGCCAGAGCTCATAAAAATTCAAGTCACAAGATGCACCTAAGAAACCTGTCTTCATAGGTCTCAGACCAGCACACTCCTGAAATAAACTGGCCAGAAAGATAAAAAAATCAAGTCCTAGATACAAATTGTAATTAAATTTAAAAATGAGCCCAAAGTATCAATTTTGTTCTTCAGGTTACCCATCTTAGGAGATCACATTCTTAGGACATGATCTTGGGTCACGACATTCCTAGGACGAGGATAAGAATGGAGACAGCCATGACTTTTATTTAAGGTTAAGATTTCAGCTGGGCTTAAAGATGCTTATTAACTAACAAATCTCATTTCATTCTATTATTGGAGGTGAGACCCTTGCTATGGAGTACTTATGGGGGAGAAATAAAAAAAGAAAAACAATGTTGACCACTGAACTCAACATTTCCTCCCCACCAAAAAATCTTATTGACCATATAAAAAAGCTGACTTGAGCTCAAAATCCTTCTTAGAAAGGACTGAAGTCCAGCTTCAGTTTTAACTGAGAACCAGTTAATACTGCCACTAGGGAAGTGCCTTGTTCCTAAGCCTGAAGGTACTCATCAGTTCAGTTCAGTCGCTCAGTCATGTCCAACTCTTTGCAACCCCATGGACTTGCAGCAGGCCAGGCCTCCCTGTCCATCACCAACTCCCAGAGTTTACTCAAACTCATGTCCATTGAGTAATAGATTCGTTTTTAAATCAAGTTTTTAAACAAGTCTTACTTATTTATATTTTTTTGGCGGCATCCTGTGGCATGTGGGATCTTAGTTCCCCAACCAGGGATTGAACCAATGCCCCCTGCGTTGGAAGGCAGTCTTAGCCACCGGACCACCAGGGAAGCAAATGTGCTTCCTTGTCCTTTCTTGTCCTCTGTTCTGGTGTCCCTTTGCTTCCAGTAGTGTGGGTTCCTTCTGAATGTTTCTCCTTAAGCCCTGCATGTGATTGAGTCTGGTCCAAGATGGTGTTTTAATATAATCCTCCACTGTCTTAACCCAGGTGCCCCCAGGCTATCTTTTCTCTTCAGGTCACTTTTTGTGCACTCCGGGCGGCCAGAATTGCTGGCTGCTTTCTCTATTCTTTTTTTTCCTATGTCTTCCTCACTCCCATTTCTGGAAAAGAGGTTTCTGGGCAATGATAGGAGGAGGCTAGTAAGAAAGAAGAAAAAAAGATGCAAAACCTGGGAGAAAAATATTTTCCTTAAAATGTCTGAGAATCATCTGAATAGCTATATATCTAAGTAATGTGCATACTGACTGAGCTCTTTTCACCCTATCCAGGATGTTAGCATCACTTTTTCTGCCATTAACCCATTCTTATCAAAAAATAAATAAAAAGAAAGAAAAAAAACCAAAATTCTGTCCTGAGAACCAGTATAACTTAAAATTTCAACCCAGCTTTCCGGAGTGAACTTGACTTGTGAGATAAAGATGTCCACCGAGCACCAAGAAACCTCCCATCCACTTCCACTGTGACCTGAAGAAATCCTTCTCTGAAACAGCAATAACAACAATGGGTTCCACTTTTCAATTTATCAATTCAACTTCCTTTCCAACCACAGTTAGAAATCAGTCATCCCCACCTCTCTCAACTATTTATTCTTTGGCAGAGGATCAATGCCTAGGTTCAAGAAAAACACTTTTAACTTATACTCCAAGCACTTAACCCATACCGAAATAAGATGAGATTGGAAATGCAGGTCATAACTGACAGTTCACTGTCAAAATGACCAACTCAAAGAATAAATGCTTTTGGAGAAAATAATGCAAACCTCTATAAAAGCTTTTGTGCTATTAAAATGAAAGGTCAGCTGACACTTTCTAGCTGCATGCCTTACTGCCTTTTCTTAAGTATTTCTGCTAGTTGAACATTTCCCAAAGGTATACAAAATAATTCAGATCCATAGTATATAGAAAAGATTAGGCTAGCATCAAATAAAACAGATTTACAGCATGTATGTATTTTAGTACTAAGCTTAAGCCTTTTCAGGCCTATGAGGATTCCTATAACCGCCCTCAAACCCCAAAACCCAGCATATGTGAGACTACCAAGAAAGGAACTGCCCCTCCCCTAATTCTGTGGATGCAGAATGTATTGACAGAGTTTAGGTAATGAAATCTCTCTCCTAAATGAGTCCAAAATAAGACGAGGTACCTCTCACAGTCCACTTCTACTCTACTGGAACCCAACCTTCTGCTAAAGGTCAAGGGCCGAAAATCTCTAGTAAGATGTCAGTGCTACCATGTGTAGCTGGATTAGAGGAAGGAAAGCTTGTTGCTAAGTGTTAAGATCAACCTAAATAAGATGACCAGTCCTGCTTCTCCTTTTACAAAACAATGTGAGCTGCTCCTCAAATACTATGAATTTTGTGGCTCCATGTGTCCTTGTGATAACCAGGATCATGAACTCACAAGGTGCTCAAGTGACAACATTTTGTTTAAACTAGGAATTTCAAGGAAGCTTTTGCCCGCCAACCCTCCCTCTCTGGTTTCATCCGGTCACTGACACAAGGTTAGGTTCTGGCTTTCCGTGTCTAAACTCCCATCCTATGAAGGGCATGAGATCTTTGTGGGAGACCTGGAACATGGTGCTGCAGGACCCATGAATTCTCAAGGATCTCCAGTCGTTTATAACTCTGGCACACATCAACATCCTCCTGGCTCTGGACATTGGCAAATTGGAAAGTCGGTAAAAGAAAAGGAAAATCTGAATTAACGATGGATTTACCTTGAACTGAAAACTGCAAGACATGGGGGCACTGTGTCTCTCGGGGATAACTTCTAACGTTTCATACTTAAGAACCGTGTATGTGTCACATTGCCACTCTAGCTCCCTTTAAAAGGATGAATCAAGACCGTACTAAAAGGAATGGATGGCAGTCGGCTGCGTGTTTGGGCCTGTGAAAAAAGATCCAACTAACAACTAGGGCAACTGATGCTTTCGTTTTCCCACACAACGCCGCAAAAAAATGGGAGACCTCAGGAACCTGGGTTGAAAGGACGTGTCCAGTCACCAGTTCCCCTTCATAAGACACCCCCGCTGAACCCTTCAGCGCTGGGGTACCTTTTCACTCTGACTCCTGCGAACCTTCCTGCTCACTCCAAGCGTCTGCAGCCCGTACCCAGCTTCCCATCCTTTCCTGCCTGCTTCCCACAAATTCCCAACCACTCCTCCCACATTTTCTTCTATTTCCCCCCTCCCCTTCCTTGACTTCCCTCCATCCTACATCATCTCAACTCCATTCCGAACTCAACCCGCAATCCGAATTCCTGCCGGCTTCTAAGCCGCTGGTCGGTCTCCCTTAAGCTGCCCCCGCAGTCCGGGCCCGCGTCCTCCGTGCCCCTGGCTCCCACGCCTCTCCCGACTCTTTCCCTTCCCGGCGGCGCTCTAGCTCCCCGCCCCCCGACCGCTGCCGTCCGTGCCTCCCTCATTTCTGACCCCTCCATCCGCGCGGCTCTGGGTTGACCACTCCTCCACAGTCGCCCGGGGGCCGATCCCGAGAAAGGACGAGGAGGCACCCTCCGCCCCCCACCCCTAGGCCCATTACCGGCTCCGCCGCAGCTGCCTCCTCCCGTGATGGTCTCGGCCGCCCCCGCTGCCGCCGCCCTAGCCCAAGTGGAAGGAGGGAGGAGAAAGCGAGTCCCGGGGCCGCACAGACGGTCTGGGAGTTCCCAGGGCGGCAGGGCGGGGAGGGACGATGGGTGGGCAGGTCGGCCGGCAGGCGGCAGAGGGCGGGCGGCTCCGACAACTCGGGCGCCCCCCGGCAGCAGCCGCCCAGAACCGCCCCGGCTCCGGCTAACAATAGGCTCCGGCCGCAGCGCTCTGGCTCTTATAGGCGCCGGCACGTCCGGACTGAGCCCCGGGGCAGGCTGGGAAATGGAGTCTACGTGCTAGCCCTACGCCCAGCGGCATGCCGGGAGTTGGAGGCGGCTACCTGCGCAGAGCCGAAACTCTCCGGCAAACAGACTCAGGAGGTGGTGATTCCGCTGCAGCCTGGGAAAGCGAGTTTGACGTCGCTGCAGCCTTTTGAAAAGGATGAGGGGAGACCCTCAGCTCCAGATCTTCGATGACTAAACAGATTCTTGTCTAAAACTCCCTTTTTCCTTTCATCAGGCCCGCACTTCCAGGTCTAAGGAACGTAATCCCCCTTATCCTCGCTCAGGGGATCTAAGTCTTAAGCAGCGCGACGTGCTGCAGCCTGCCCAGAGTATAAAGAAAATAGAAGCAATGCAGAGTAATCTTCAGTGTGTATTGATGGATTATTTTCTTTCCAAATTTTCTTACGTGATTTCTGATCTTCACAATTTTGCAACTCATTTTTAAAACCGAGAACGAAGACTCAGAAATCGAAATGTTGTACGTCATTTGCCAAGGACACCAGTCTTGGTCTTGTCTCACTCAGAATGGAAGAACAGGTCTCTCCTTTGACCTGTAAGGCCCTGTAAGATATAGGTGAGTCCTCTCGCCTCACCAGCCACCATCCTGTATGTCAGCTTGTCTCTTACATTTCCCCTCCCTTTCTCTGTTTTAACTGCCCTGGCCCACTAGATTCTTTGCAACAGGACAATCATGCTCTCATCTCAGGGCCTTTTCCCTTGGAACACTCTTTCACCAGCTAGACCCATACTTACTTCTTCACTTAATATTTGCTCAAACGTCCCCTTATCAGAGACCCTTCCTTAACCATATTTCTAAAATGGGGCTTCCCCTAAGTATCTAGCCCCTTGCCCTATATTTCTTAAGCATTTACCATTTGACATATATTTATCCTTCAGTCTTTTATCAACTGAGTAAATTTCATGAGAGTAAGAAGTTGTTTTGTTTACTGAATCCTCAGCACCAAGTACAAAGCATGGTATTTGGCATTTAGGAGCTTTTTATTTATCAAACGGATGGATGGCAGGATTTAAACTCTGGTTAGGCTGGTTCCACAGCATGGTGCACTTACATTGCCACCAAGAACTATGAGCCAGATCTACTGGGTACCAAGCCATCTCAGTTTTAGAATTGAGAGGTTAAGTGACTTGGAAAAATGCCAAGAATTCCAGTTCTCTCCCCTAGGTGATATAAGAGACTCAGAGAGACCAAGATACAATACTGCAAAATGAAAAAAAGCAGATCACAAAAAAACAATCCGCTGGATCATAAAAAAAGCAACAGAGTTCCAGAAAAACATATATTTCTGCTTTATTGACTATGCCAAAGCCTTTGACTGTGTGGATCACAGTAAACTGTGGAAAATTCTGAAAGAGATGGGAATACCAGACCACCTGATCTGCCTCTTGAGAAATCTGTATGCAGGTCAGGAAGCAACAGTTAGAACTGGACATGGAACAACAGACTGGTTCCAAATAGGAAAAGGAGTTCATCAAGACTGTATATTGTCACCCTGCTTATTTAACTTATATGCAGAGTCATGAGAAACACTGGACTGGAAGAAACACAAGCTGGAATCAAGATTGCCGGGGTAAATATCAATAACCTCAGATATGCAGATGACACCACCCTTATGGCAGAAAGTGAAGAGGAACTCAAAAGCCTCTTGATGAAAGTGAAAGAGGAGAGTGAAAAAGTTGGCTTAAAGCTCAACATTCAGAAAACGAAGATCATGGCATCCGGTCCCACCACTTCATGGGAAATAGATGGAGAAACAGTGGAAACAGTGTCAGACTTTATTTTTATGGGCTCCAAAATCACTGCAGATGGTGACTGCAGCCATGAAATTAAAAGACGCTTACTCCTTGGAAGGAAAGTTATTACCAACCTAGATAGCATATTCAAAAGCAAAGACATTACATTGCCAACAAAGGTTCGTCTAGTCAAGGCCATGGTTTTTCCTGTGGTCATGTATGATGTGAGAGTTGGACTGTGAAGAAGGCTGAGTGCCAAAGAATTGATGCTCTTGAACTGTAGTGTTGGAGAAGACTCTTGAGAGTCCCTTGGACTGCAAGGAGATCCAACCAGTCCATTCTGAAGGAGATCAGCCCTGGAATTTCTTTGGAAGGAATGATGCTAAAGCTGAAACTCCAGTGCTTTGGCCACCTCATGCGAAGAGTTGACTCATTGGAAAACACTCTGATGCTGGGAGGGATTGGGGGCAGGAGGAGAAGGGGATGACAGAGGATGAGATGGCTGGATGGCATCACTGACTCGATGGACGTGAGTCTGGGTGAACTCTGGGAGTTGGTGATGGACAGGGAGGCCTGGCGTGCTGCGATTCATGGGGTTGCAAAGAGTCGGACACGACTGAGCGACTGATCTGATCTGATCTGATGATTCTGTTTTTCCTGGACAGACAGGAATCAAAAAGGAAGAGAAGACCCCAGAATGTTTAGAGTCAGTGGGATGAGTAACAAAAAGTAGCCCGAAGGCCATGTTGGGTAGGCTAAAAGTGTTTCATATACCAACACATCTAGAATCTGAGCAGTCAGTCAGGGAAATTTGTCAGAGTACCATCAGCCTCAATACCCAAGCTTTCTTGGTTAATGACACCAAATTAGAAGACAGTCAAAGCAAAGTTAGCACATCCTTTGAGAAGACAGCAGAATCCAGTTTGCCAGTAAGCTATAGATCAGTCAAAAAGATCATCTGGATTGTTAGAACAAACATCACAACCACTTCTCACAGAGCCACTTATTCACCATATTTCATTGTCTTGATAGAATCACTAGGTAAGTTATTACAATGGTGCCAGTTCACTCATAATAATTGTGATTCTGCTTATAGCCCAAGCAGGACCAGTGGAGGTCAAATGACTAGGAGTGCAGTAGAGTAGAAGTTATAAGGAAAAGTAAAAAAGAAATGCTAATATTAATATGTAAATTATAGCAACGGACATGACATCTAATTCTAAGTGTGACTGTTTTGTTCCAGACCATGCATAATTCATGGCTAGGTGAGTTTTAGGGGCAAAAAACTCAAGTAGGAAGGAAAGACAGATGATCAAGAACAACAAAGACAAAAACCAAAGGTCAAATTTTATATCCTGGTCAGTGTTTACACGTCTGTCTTTCAGTTGTAGAGGTGATCTTGCCTTCAATAGTATCCTAAATTTATTAAGCAAGGGAATAAAACTGCAACAAGACATAACTGTTTTATACTTATTATCCTTTGTAATCTCCTTAACAACCCTATGAATTAAGAATTATCTCCTTTTTAAGATGAGAAAGTTGGGGTTTAAGAGATTGTTTTGTCCAAGGACACATCCAGGAAGCCCAAGATTTGAGATTTAAACAAGGGTTCATCTGACACCAAAGTATACATTTTATCAACCACTCTTTACCAAACAAAAGATAAAAGAGTACACTCTCCTGGGAGGCTGAAAATGAATAGATCAGAGGATACTCTGTGCTGAGATGCTTAGAGAAAGAGTTAAGATAAAAATCCAAGCCACTGTTACTTGTTTTTCAATAGGGAATCTGTAGATTTAGCCCTGAGGCTGTATGTTACTTTACTAATTTACATTTAATTAGAATCCAGATCTAGAGAGACAGGCACCTTTGTGACTAATTCCACACTAACCAAAAGAGATCAGTAGAGCAAATCTGGGAGAAAGACAGGGCCATAGCAATTGAAAAGCACAAACAAGAAGCAGCTGTATGTTTTATCAAGGAAAGTTTCAAAAAAGACACTCACAAATTGATGTACATAAGTGTGTAAGACACACAAAAATCTATTAATAAAGCAAAATAACCATTTTTGAGGAGCTAGAGTGCAAGGATGAATTTAGAGAAGTCAAGCTTAATAAACCTAAAAAAGGTGAATGAAAGGCTCAAGCAAAGTTATACAGATGTCTAAGGAAAGATATTAATTAAACCCTTAAATGAAAAACTAGACATTAGAATTCAGAAAGAGAGAATTCACTGGCGATTCAGTGATTAAAAAAAAAAGAACTCAAAGAAAACAGCAGTCTGCAGTGATTAAAATGAGGAATGTGTACCTCACCTTACACAAATACACAAAAACACAGATCCACAGAACAGAATAAACCTAGGTTATTACTCATGTCCCCACAGATTCCACATAATACAAAATAGTACTGTTTGGGTGAGGTACACATTCCTCATTTTAATCACTGCAGATTGCTGTTTACCTCCTGAGGGCTTCCTTGGTGGCTCAGACGGTACAGAATCTGCCTGCAATGCAGGAGACCTGGATTTGATCCCTAGGTTGGGAAGAGTCCCTAGAGGGCATATGGCAACCCGCTCCAGTATTCTTGCCTGGAGAATCCCATGGACAGAGGAGCCTGGCAGGCTATAGTCCATGGGGTTGCAAAGAGTTGGACATGACTGAGCAACTAAGCACAGCATAGCACATAGTAAGTAACACATTAGTATTTTTTAAATACCAAGTTCTCTTATAATTGATATTAATCCAGCTGAAAATTGTAATTCATATGCAACTTTTTTTTTAAGTTGGCTGTGTTGGGTCTTCAGCGTTGCTCTGGCTTTTCTCTAATTGTGGTGAGGGGAGGTTCCTCTCTAGTTGCAGTGCACAGGCCGCTCGTCGTGGCTTCTCGTGCTATGGAGCACAAGCTCTAGGGCGAGTGGGCTCAGCAGTTGCGTCTCCCCAGCTCTGGAGCACAGGCTTTAGTTGTGGTGCAAGGACTTAGTTGCTCCACAGCATGTGGGATCTTCCCAGATCAGGGATTGAACCCACATCTCCTACATTGGTAGGCAGATTCTATACCACTGGGCCACCAGGGAAGCCCATAAACAACTTTTACATCTCTGAATTTGAGAATGCAAATGCTATATTTAGTTGTAATTTCCAAATTAATTTGTTGAACAGGCCAGTATTCATAAAGAAAAATATAGAAGAAATCTGGAAGTGAAGAGGAAAGATGAGGAAAAAGGGAGGAAGTAGAAATAGATGGGAGTTTAAGGTCAAAGGTAAAATAAAAGGTCATTAAAAGAAGCAAGGAGGAGAAATAAAGTATTAATAGAACAGAAAACAAGTACTGATGCCATTAACTTCACATCACGTAGAGCATCTTTCTTCCTCATTTAAGTCTTGGAGTTTGTATAATGAAACAAAAATTAAATCACAAATAAAAATAAATATATTTTAGCGGGAAAAACCTTAGCTCACAACTGAGAAAATATGAGCAGTTTTTAGGAGAAGCAGAAGAATGAAATAGGACTGTTTTATATATCAGTAAAAAGATACAGCTAGATGGGAGCATTTGTGCCATTCCTGGTGAGGCTGGAGTTTTCAAAACAGACCAGCAGAGGCCATAACAGATCAGATTGCCATAGAGGAATCATCCGTAGCCAAGAAAGCCAACTAAAAATCCAGAAAAATGATACAAAGGTTCAGTTTGAGCTCTTGGGTCCCAAGTTACCTGGAATTATTAGGTATTGGCCAGAGAAAAAAGCTTTAGTGGAGAAGGAAAAACTCAGTCCTGACTTAAAATATCTGCATCTGAAATTTGTGTTACTTTCAAAACTAAATGCTGAAGCTTCAGCCAGTACTTCATGGAAGTTTGAAGACAGCCCAAATCTCTGCAGCAACCCTATACAAAAGACTTTCTCAGAACACTTGGGGATACAAAGGGTTTTCAGAACATTCTTTCATTAAGCCTAAGACATTATGCCAAGCCTTCTCCACTTGCCAAGCTTCCCCTTGCTCCTCCAACTCACAGTGGTCAGATCGTGCTCTGCCCCTCATAGCGTACCCAGTGCCTGACGGTGCCAGACTTCCAGGAATCACGTCCACCCCGTCATGAGGACCTCACTTTCTCAGGTCTCTCAGACTCTAGTTGTCTTGTATTTGTCATATTGTAATCTCTCTCCAGACAAAATGACAACCTCCATTTCCGCTCCCTTTAAATGGCTTCTTAAATCATTTATGTGGGCAAATGTTCTTATCCTTGGGGCATAATATGGGACCTCATTACTTAGTAATCACATTTTATGTCGTGACTGGTATTCAATCCATAAGAATTCTGCAATGATCCTTTTACTTTCCAATGTCTCCCTTTTAACTATCAAAGTCTTTATACTATAGATTCTTCTGGATGGAACCTATTACACTTCAAGGGGACGGTACAGACAATGCTAAGTCAAATAGGATGCTATTACAGTTCTCAGGAGGGTCTAAAGTCTAACCCTTCTCCTTCTTATATAGCCTCACTCTACTGGAAATATTAAACCATCTTCTTTATTTTAAATACCAACTATCACATGGTTAAAGAGGTAAAATCCAGCCAACTTTATTCCTTGGAAAGTATCTTAGAAATAAATGCAAAAAATTATTAGAATATATGCTTAAATGGACTTAGCCTAAATGCCATTCATAGGGAATGGCCATTTTTCAAAAGAATGATGTCAAACTATAAATTTTAATATAGAAAGATGTTCAAGACATGTTAAACACAAAAAAGAAAACTGCAGACCATTAATACTACATGAGCCCATCTGCATATGTGTGTGTGTTTGTGTGTTTGAGAGAGGAACTTTTTGCAATGACTACCTCTATAGAGTGGGACTAGGACATAAGTAGAAAAAGTTATACTTTATCATAAGTTATAATAGTTATTATAAGTAGAATTTCTTTATTGTTGAATTTATCAATTTGTGTATTACTTTCATTATGAAAAAGCTAGTTTAAATTTTTTATTTAATTGAAAAGATCGATAGTGAACAAATGAAAGTTTTTAAAGGAAACTGAATAATTACAATGTTCTATCACTGTACCAATTCTTACCAATTATACAGCACTGGCACTACAAATATTTTTTTTGGAGCTAAAGAAAGCCTAAGAGATGTCCTAGTTAATTTGAAGACCTATGATTACAAACATATAAATTCATCTCTATATAAATCTGAGAACTACTCTTAAAAAATCCTCTAACTCCAAGTAAAAATTAACAAGTATAAAATTTATAGTAAATATATTAATAGAATTCTCTGTATCATTTACAGTAAACAAGAGTCACAGATTCAGATTTAGAAAGGACCTTAAAAGTCCAATCCTCCCAGCCTAACATTCAGAGGACTGGAATAAATAAATAAATAAAAATAAAAATTAGCCTGCTGGGGAGACAGCTGACTCCCTTGAGGCTGAGAACCAGTCTTAGGAACATAATACAATTAGAAATGTCCCCCTCCAAAGAAAAATACAGACATCCAGTAATCAGTCACTAAAAAAGTATTTCGGCCTAATATGTCAAGCTGTCCAGGTCAATTTTAAATAAGGTCATTTGACTTTAATTTTCCAATTTAAAATTTTTCAATTTCTTTCAAATCAAAAGAAATCAAGACCATTTGGCAGGTTGATTTTAATGAACAACAACAAAAATCTCTGTATAAAAACATTTAAACTTTATCAAATGCTTAAAAATACACACACACACACAGATCCAAATCCAATACAGAATCTTTTGAACATTATTGTTTATCAACTCAGCATAACATGTAGAGGGATTTCTGGATAAAACTTTACATGTGAAAAAAGGACCCACAGTCTTACACATGCACACACACAAGCGCACACAATTACAATCAGAAGAACTAAAGTTTATGGGAAAAATGTGAATGGGGTGGGGATGAATTGTAAAGCTTATATAAAAGAACGCTACATGAGTAAGAGAACTTCCTATCCCAAGACAAGAGGCAGAGGGGAAAGAGAAAGCAGAGGTTAGTCTAACTCATTAATAAATAGTTTGAGGTCATTCAAGAATAGTGAATGTGGGGAATAACAGATAGTCCCTGGTTTTCACTGCCTTAAATTCTGTGAATCTGACAACTAATGATGCTTTGAAAGTGTCTGTGTTTTCATTTTTTGTAGCTCTTGATTGGTTCGTCGTTATTTAGGTGTGGTTTGTCCCTTTGGGTGTTACTCTGTCAATTCTTGCTCACTGTTACGTGTGATTCACCAGGGGAGCCACAGTAAGAAATGATGGCACGCACAGAGGACTGTGAGGGGGCAGTCACAGCAGTGAACACGAGCCAGCCCGCCTGGGTCTGCGCTTCATGTCACTATCTACCAGCTGCCTGTTACTCAGCAAGCTCTTCAGCCGCTCTGTGTCTCCATTTCCTTACCTTCAATTAGGGATCATCATTACCTACTTCATATGGGGTTATTAAGAGGATTTAAACAAGATAATCCATTTAAAGAACTTATCACACTGCCTGGCACAACTAAATGTGCAATAAATGTTAGCCAAAATTACTATTCGTCATTGAATTAGGGGGGAATTAAAAGAAGAATTTTGTTCTTTCTCCACATTTCTCTTCTTTGATAAAGTTTTCACAGGCAAAAAAGATTGAGGATCTAGTCTTATGGAATATAGATGTTTGCTTTTATGTTAGAAAAAAAATTACATGGGCTGCATACCACAAAATTTAACATCTTTCCATTAAACATCACACAATTCTCATCATCATTATGCCCTACACACACACCCTAAATGATGTGGAGTTTCTATTGATATTCAACAACAATAGAATCCAGAAATGTTAACTAAGAAACAGTTGCAGAAATGCATGTCAGGCAGAAATCCATGTGTGCCCCAACATAGATGGCTGGGGTTCTGCCTATGCCTCTGACTCCCCCACTTAGACAGGTCAGGTTGCTACAGCCGTTCAAATCTCCATTTGTGATCCCCTCCAAGAGGAGAATTTCCCATAGGTGAACGAAGCAGCAGCCACATCTACTTCAGTATGATATGATAGCTATCATTGGTTTCTGCTGTAAGAAAAAGAAAAAAGAATCATCTTTAGTCACCTCCAAAACACTATGGTTTTTCCAGTGGTCATGTATGGATGTGAGAGTTGGACTGTGAAGAAGGCTGAGTGCTGAAGAATTGATGCTTTTGAACTGTGGTGTTGGAGAAGACTCTTGAGAGTCCCTTGGACTGCAAGGAGATCCAACCAGTCCATTCTGAAGGAGATCAGCCCTGGGATTTCTTTGGAAGGAATGATGCTAAAGCTGAAACTCCAGTACTTTGGCCACCTCATGCGAAGAGTTGACTCATTGGAAAACACTCTGATGCTGGGAGGGATTGGGGGCAGGAGGAGAAGGGGATGACAGAGGATGAGATGGCTGGATGGCATCACTGACTCGATGGATGTGAGTCTGAGTGAACTCCGGGAGTTGGTGATGGACAGGGAGGCCTGGTGTGCTGCGATTCTTGGGGTTGCAAAGAGTCGGACACGACTGAGTGACTGAACTGACTGAACTGAACTGAAGGTTCTTTAGAGAAAGAAAAAACAGGAGGACAAAGTGTAGTATACTTATTAATTATCACAGAATACATGTAACAAATATACACTAGAAAAACAACATTTTGCCTCAATTTCATCACTTGTCCATGGAAGGTAAAAGTTGATGGCAGAAAGTCACACTTTGTCTACTCTGACAATGGCAATTCATATAAAGAAATAATCTCCAATAATGTCACATTCTTTATCTCAAATATGGTGGTTCATATTTTCCCTCTCTCCTCAAAGAATTACTATTTTAAAAAACACTCAGACTCCTTCGAAAAAGGCATTTATCTTACTTTTTATTACCTTTCATTGTGTCCAGAATAAAACAGGCTTCTTCCTGAAAGTTCTGTATCATCTGAAAAAACAAGGAAATATTGCTGGTTATTAAAAACCTTGGTTTGCTGTATTTATTTTGCCTATGTGGATTTTCATTATACTAGATATAAATGAAAAACAATCCTTTGCTTTGTTTTCTCTCCTGTTTAGTTTTCAAAAGCTTTAAAAGCTAAACACTCTGAAACAGCTTTCTTAAAGTTCGAGAATGCATTTTCCTGGGTTAACCCCGGGACTTTCCAAGGGGCACATAGATCCAGACAGGCCCATATGGGAGGAATTAAACATCTATGTCTGTTCTCTCCTAAAACCACCTGAGAACCTCTTGTTTTCCTTTCTCACTTCCCTTTTCAAACGCCTTTTCCCCATTTTATAAAGTAAAGGCAAGAGTTTCACCCTCCTGAGATCTTATGGAGATGTACTACCCTAGGCTATAAAAGCCTTCAGCATGCAAAAGTGTAATTGCAAATGAGAACTAGAATGACTGGGTGATATAGTCCTGGAGCCATGAAGTTTTCAATTCTTTCACCAGACTTGAAGAGTGACATAACCACAAATTGTCAAGTGACAGATGATTCAAAAAAATTTTTGATACCATCACTATGTAATTTTTGGCACATAACCCAGAAGTTAAAAAAAAAAATCCAGCAATGCTATTATAGCAAACTTCATCCATTCCTATCTATCAATTTATGTGAATCAGATTCCACAGTATTTCTTATCTAGGGGAAAAAAAACAGGATGGAATTGATGTTGAACTCTATTCCATTCTAGCAATCAATAGGCAGTATTTATCTATGAATTAATTGTGTCTGGGAGAATGGGTAAGGAATCAGTTAATCTCATCCATCTCATTAATATATGCACTTTCATTGTGTTTATTTATTTTTGGCCAAGTTACATGACTTGTGGTCCCTGGACCAGGGATTGAACCAGGCCTTGGCAGTGAAAGCCTGGAATCCTAACCATGAGGTCACCAGGGAACTACCTAGATGTACTTTTAATAAGTTTTTTCTTAATGTTTAACAATTACTTATCAAAATATATAATACATTTATGTTGTTTTAATCAATTGTACAATTATGGCGATAATTCTATCCAGAACAGATAATTTTAAATTTTCACTGAAACAAGTTTTTGTTTCAAAGAAATATAGTAGGAAAAACTAATAAAAGATATTCAAGCATAAAAGTAGACTATGGTAAGATGAAATTCTATGGGGAAAGTGAATGAAAATATCAGCTTAAGAAAACAAAGAAATGATATAAATATTCTGTTAAAAAAGTATATTCATGTATTTTTTTAAACAGATGACAGTGGTATTAAATTACTCTTGCATTCAGGTTACATGAAACATAGTTAGAAAAATGAAGCAATCATTTCATTTTTATATGTCCTATAATACTCCCCAAAATGGGCACTTTTTTTGCCACTATTTAAATTTAAAACAAAAACTATTAAGTCAATCTAAAAATGTACAAGGGGATACGCAGTTTTTAAAAAATTATCTTAGGAGGTAAACAAACAAAAATGTTTGAAAACGTCTTGTCTTGGAAAACAGAGCATGCTGCCCCCATGGAACAGCTCCTGCTCCCATCATATGCGCAGACAGATCACTGTCATCTGGTGATTCAGCTGTGCTAGCAATCTACCTCATCGCTAATGAGCACATGGATGCCTGTTGGCCCCTGCTTGTAGATCTGGCTGATCTGGCAAGGGGAAATGCTGAAAAGCTGAGCAATTTTTTCTGTCAGTTCAACAGCTGTCAGTTCTTCTAGGTAGATGGCATGGTAAACTGCAAGAGGGAGAAAGCAAAGACAGTCAGCACAGAGTTTCTCTGCTCTTAAAGGCAATCTGATCACTACAAAGGCCCACTTTTTCTAAAGGATGCAGAAGCAGACTGCCTGAATGGAAATCCCAGCTCAATCACTTGCTAGCTGTGCGACCTGGGGCAAATTACTTAACATCCCTAAGCCTCATTTTCCTCACCTAAATGTTGGGGAAGAACAATAAAATCTATTGCAACGAGGAGACACCAGTCGTAAAAATTAAATCCTGTAAAAGTGCTGAGAATAGTGCCTGGTGTACATTAGGAACTCAATAAACATTAGAGCAATTACCATTACTTTTAGCAAATACTGACTCTGCTGCCTGATAAATTCCCATCACACACGTTCGTAAGTCATCTCTTCGTTTTTCTTCATATCTGTCCTGGCCTGTCCAGAACAACCTACCGAAGAAAGTACCATTTGAGTCTCCATCCTCATGCTTCTGCTGATTCTGCTGCTGTTGCTGCTGCTCCCTTAGCTGCAAGGATTCCTGACAAACATAAATGGTTAGCCTTGGGCGCACCATCCTAAGGAGGAGAAAAAAAAAAACTATTAGTGACATTTCTCATGGTGAGCACATTTTACAGAAGAACCTTTGTGTCTACATTAATACTATACAGCACAGGTTGAAAACTGGCAGCCCTTGGACCAGTGTAGCTCATTTGCTATGAATTATTACTCCTCACTGGGGTGTGTGTGTGTGTCTAACTGAATTCATTCCGACAGAAGGCATCATCAACCTCTGAATCTTTGGTTTTCCTTGAAAAATCCAAGGTCCTCATTCTTCAAAACAAAATCCAATCAGCTGTCCCACAGGCATGGTTCACATGCATTCTTCAGTACATCCTAGGGTTGACTGTCACTCATTTACACGTGGCCTCTGTAGTCATTGAGTTTGTAACCTCTGATGTAAAGGTTAGAAGGATTCAGTATGTGTGAGCCACTGTTTTTTAAGGTTCAAAGATATACCTTTTACTTAAGAGCACCAATGCCACAGACTGCTGCTGCTGCTAAGTCGCTTCAGTCGTGTCGGACTCTGTGCGACCCCATAGACAGCAGCCCACCAGGCTCCACCGTCCCTGGGATTCTCCAGGCACAGACTAGAAAATCTCATTTCCCTCATGACTGTCTCCTAGTCAGCTTTAGCCTTTCTGTTCTTTCTTCATAGGCAACCATACTGAATCACCTCTTGCTCTGATCACCTTATTCCTTCCTACTTCTAAATGCTCTGAAAATAATACATTTAAAAACGAATGATCCATTCTTTTTTGCCTAGTAATCAACCCTTGAATTTCACCTCTTTGCTTAAAAGTTTCCAACTTGATTTAATATCTTTAATAATAAACAAAAATACTTCATAATCTTAGTTCATTATTTAGTCACTGATTTGGTTCTATGGCACTGACCTGTATTTTTTTCCCATCAATATTACTACTGCTGCTGCTAGGTAACTTCAGTCGTGTCTGACTCTGTGCGACCCTATAGACGGCAGCCCACCAGGCTCCCCTGTCCCTGGGATTCTCCAGGCAAGAACACTGGAGTGGGTTGCCATTTCCTTCTCCAATGCATGAAAGTGAAAAGTGAAAGTGAAGTCGCTCAGTCGTGTCTGACCCTTCGCGACCCCATGGACTGCAGCCTACCAGGCTCCTCCATCCATGGGATTTTCCAGGCAAAAGTGCTGGAGTGGGGTGCCAATATTACTACTACCTACTTAAATTGTAAATCCCAAACAGAGACTTGAAATTAAGCAGACATTAATCACTCTGCTTAATTACTCTCAGGCATTACTCTTACTCTGTATTAAGCAGACATTCCATGAATTCCTGCCAAAACCTAAGAATGATCTCTTCTCTAGTAAAACTGAGTTCAGGACCTTTGTACCTGCTGTTTCTTCTGCATAAAACCCTCTTCCCTTATGACTCCAAAGCTTCCATCCTTCTCATAACTCAGTTTAAATATCCCCTCTGAAGAAAGGTCTTCCCTGACTATATTCTGAGTACTCTACAAGCTACAACTTTGTTTTTATTTGTTTATTTTTCTTTAAAACACTTATTACTATTCAAAATACTTATTGTATATCATCTTTATCTCTCTCTCTCCAGAAAGCTCATCAATGTATCACTAAAGCCTAATGGCTCATAATAGGGACAATGAATATTTAATTAAATGAAAAAAACTACCTGGAAATGAAAAATGAAATATCGTGAGGAATTTCTTGGATCAAGTACAGGAAAAGATAATTTTCATCTTTATTTGGCACACAGCTGGAATTCAAATAGAATGTTTTGACAAGATGTATTTAGCTGCACAAAGAGTACTGTGAAGAGTCCCTGAATCCAAATCCATTTGGAATCCGACCCCACTGATATGTTAACACTAATTACATACCGGCCTTTTAATGCATTAAAAAGTCTGATTCCATCTGCAGGGCCACAGATTTGAATCACATCATCTCTAGTTAGTTTCAATAAATCTGCTCCTGGAATAAATATAAGCAAATGGGTGATAAAGGCAAAGATTCTCTTCATTAATGACTTTTAAAATGGACTCTTACAAGGATACCTCATTACCAGTAAGCTATAGTCATAATCTCTTGCATGGTATATAAAGCCTTCCATGACCTGGCCTCTGCATCCTCTCCCTTCTCAATTCAGACCCAATTAACTTACTCATTCAACCCTATGCTTTCATCATACTGACCATGCCTAATAAGTAAGTTGTTCCTCCTGCCTAAAATATTCTTCTGCTGTCTGACTAACAGACTCCTCCTCAGCCCTCAAAATTTACCTCACGCATCACACATGTTCCCTAACTCCAGACGCTTCTCCAAATGCTTCACTTTGTCTACATTTATCTAATGCATCACAACTATTTGTTTTCCTTATTTCGAGGTTTTATTTTGATTTGGATTTTCTTTGATACTAGATGGTGACTGAACAGGAACTATGCCTTATCTATTTATATATTCCTACCATACGTGGTACTACGGAGATGATGCTAAATAAAAGTGAAATGTGCAAAGAAAATATAGTAATATCAGGGGGGGAATTTCAGACTACCTGCAATGCTCCTTGATAAAATACTGTATGGATAATATATTTTAAAGGTATTGTATAGAATAAATATTTCTAAATGAGTTTAAGAGGGTTTTCTTTTTGAGTATTTCACAGCACAGTTGCAGCTGGTGAGAAAATCTGAAGAGTTCAATGGAATTCATTTAATCAGAAAAATGCATTAAGAGCCGCCTCTTCCTCCCCCAATAACACAGGAATATCAGGAATTCCTAAAGTATAAAAGAAATCCCATGCTGGCAAAACAAAGGACAAGCAAATTTAACCTGAGAAGTTTGTAAAAAGCCTCGTGAACGTGGAGAAACGGTTTCGATGCAACCACTGCTGAGCCTCCTGAGGTGTGGTTGTTGGCAAGAGGTTCTGAAAAAGGGAAAGTATTTTTTTTGGTTACTAAACAGACTCAACTTTAAAAAGGTAAACATTACAACAGCCAAATACACCCACATTCAGACGGAGTTTGCTCGGAAGCTGTTTATACGTCAGGTTTTCTTTCTCTAACCATGCAAGATACCCATGAAATTCCATCTTTATCCTCCCCACTAGACCGAAAGTTCCTTAAATACAGCACAGTATCTGGTTCTTAGTCAAAATTTAATGTTTGCTTAGTTTTCTTAGTCAAAGAATGAATAATACTCTCTAAAAGTTGGGAATTTCTACTGAATCACACAGTCACCAAAGTATTATTAGACATGGCCAGTAACTGACATTTAACTTTGGACTTACATCTGTGACTGGAGGGGGTGGCTCTGGCTGGTGGTTTGGTGAACCATTTCTAAAGAAACATTTAAAATGAAAGGATGAGTCCATGAAACGTAGTAGGGTTTGTCATCTCACTCTGCATCATTGTAAGTCTTAAAGGTAGAGATTTACAGGAATTTGTACTATCTCATAAAACATTCTTAACTCTTGGATCCAACATTTCTATCATCTATTATTTTAGCATAAAGACTTTGGGGTGGGGAGCAGTAGAAACTATGTCATTTTTTATTATTGAAGAAATTGAAAAAAAAAAATCCAGTAAGTTGGGACTGATTAAATTATGGCATAAACAATACTAACATAAGTTTATTAGACCATAAACTAAAAATATCAAAATATAAAAGTAATCAATATATTACTACTATGTGAAGCATATAAATATACACAAATAGATTCAAGAAAAATTAGAATAAAAAGTATACAATAAAATGTCATCATATACTTTTATACTTAATAATAAGTATATTTTTAAAGTATATATATTTTTTAAGTATATATTTTTAAGTAAGTTTATTAAGTAATAAACACTTAATAATTACTTTTTTAAAAGCTTCAAAAATTAGTGCTAATTTGTTATCCAAGGGCTATCTCCACACCCTTGAGTTTTCCCTACACTTCTTTTTCTCAGTAGTTTGTCCCTCTTCCCTAATGCTTACTTCTTTTATGGGAGAAAAATTAGAGCCTAATATTGAACTACATGACAAAGAGAAAATTTTAGAACTCTTAAGTTTTGCATAATATTTTAAATTCTCTATAAGTATAATCCATAGGGTGGTAACAGATTTTTCTTTCAAAAAATAACTTTCTCTATTTAAAAATGTTGGCCTTTGCTGCAAAATTCAAATTTAGTAATCAACTTATCTTAGGGCCTTAGTTATCTATCTACTCCTTCTGCAACTGCTATCTAGTTTTAATTGTTAGTTGCATTTTGAATATTTTAGCTAACTGTCCCCGCCTTTTTTTGGCTGTGCTGCACAGCCTGGGGATCCTAGTTCCCTGCCAGGGACTGAACCCGTGCCCCCTGCAGTGCAAGTGTGGAGTCCCGACCACTGGACCACCAGGGAATTCTCTAAGTTATCTTAATTAAATACTTTCAGAAGCAGCATGAACACAGAGCCTAAACAAACTCAAAAGCAAATATTACAATCAAGCTAGTCACACATTTCACAACCTATTTCAAATTTCAATATGGCCTATGTAGAAAATGTGTTGAATGCTGGGACTATAAGACAACTTTTTTTTAACTGGAGTAGGCATCTATGCCAACTTTCAATTATCTGTGATAATAAAGACAATAAGGCAAGACTAAATAAATCCCATAGATAATTCCAAAACTTCATTTGCGCTCTCACCTTTACCTTCTTCCCCCAATTATCAAAGATTTATAATAAATTAGGTGTTAGGACCATTTTTAAATAAGTAACCAAACAGATTTTAGTGTCTGTACAACTGTGTTTCAGTTCCCAATGACCATGCTATAATCAGGAAGTGAAATAACCTCAAGATAAACAGTAAGAGGAAGAAGGGAAAAGTCCAGAAAATCAGTCCGCAAATCACTAAACACTGACCATAATGCTATTTTCTAAGAGTGGAGAGAAGGGAATTCCCTGGAGGTCCAGAGGCCTGGGTTCAATCTCTGGTTGAGGAACTTAAATCCTGTAAGTCTTGTGGCATGACCAATAAATAAGTAAAATAATGGGGTGGGGTGGGGGAAGGCCACATAAAACTTAGTCTCTTTTGAATAATAATAATAATAATCCAAACCTCAGTTAATATATAATTCCATCAAAGACTGACCAAATAGAAGTTCTTACTGATTTGCAAAGATTTTGCTTATGGAGACATAATGAAATAATATATTTTTAGGACAAACACAAGCTAATTGCACTTTCTAGACTTACCCTTCACCAAGAGAAAAACTGCTATGGGAACTGTTGAAGCCAGGTGATGGGGAATTATTGACATATGTGATCTCAGGCCATGGAGAACACTAAAAACAAAGGCAATTTAGATGCAGAAAGTACATGACTCTAGAGTTCCACCAAAACACTGTTACTTAAATAGCCCATCTTTTTTTTTTTGGATTCCCAGGTGGTACAGTGGTAAAGAATACACCTATCAATGCAGGAGACGCAAGAGAGTGCAGGTTCAATTCCTGGGTTGGGAAGATACTCTGGAGGAGGAGACGGCAACCCACTCCAGTATTCTTTTTTTTTTTTTTTAATTCAACTACATGTTTTTTTTTAATTTATTTATTTTAATTGGAGGCTAATTACTTTACAATATTGTATTGGTTTTGTCATACACTCCAGTATTCTTGCCTGGAAAATTCCATGGACAGAGGAGCCTGGCGGGCTACAGTCTATGGGGTTGAAAAGAGTTGGATGAGACTAAGCATGCTCACACACATGCGCACACACACAGAGTTGATTTACAATGTGATAATAGTTTCAGATGTACAGCAAAGTGAATCAGTTATACATATACCATATATCTACTCTTTTTTTAGATTCTTTTCCCATATAGGCCATTAAAGAGTATTGAGTAAGTTCTCTGTGCTATATAGTAGGTCCTTATCGGTTATCTATTTTATATATAGTAGTATGTATAAGTCTGGAGAAGGGCATGGCAACCCACTCTGGTGTTCTTGCCTGGAGAATCCCCATGGACTGGTGGGCTACAGTCCATGGGTCACAAAGAGTCAGACACGACTGAGCGACTAAGTACAGCACAGCACAGTGTGTATATGTCAATCCCAGTCTCCCAATTTATCCTTCCCTTCCTGATCCTGATCCCCTGGTAACATAAGTTTGTTTTCTATATCTGTAACTATTTCTGTTTTGTAGATAAATTCATTTGTCGAACAGCACACCTTTTTTTTTTGGCCATACTGTGCGGCATGTAGGATCTTAGTTCTCCAATCAGGTATTGAACCTGTCCCCCCGAATCAGGAGCATGGAGTCTTAACCACTGAACTGGCAGAGAAGTCCCTCAAAAGCACATCTTGATTAGTAAATCTTAATTCCTCATAAGTCCTCACAACTAAGAGGACAAATAAGTTTTGATCAGACTAGAAGTGATGTTTCTTCTATTTTTTTTAAATTGAAATATAACTGACATATCTATAATATTAGTTTAGGTATACAACGTAATGATAATATGTATACAGTTGACCCTTGAGCAATATAGGTGTTAGGGGCACCATCTCCTTTTCCACAGTCAAAAACCTGGGTATAACTTGATAGTCAGTCCTCTGCATCTGCACCCTGTATTCAACTGCAAACCATGTAGTACTGTAGCCCACAGCTGTGTGCTGTCACGTTTGACTCTTCACAACCCGATGGACTGTAGCCTGCCAGGCTCCTCTGTCCATGGAATTTTCTAGGCAAGAATACTGGAGTGGGTAGTCATTTCCTCCTCCAGGGGAATCTTCCCGACCCAGGGATCGAACCCAAGTCTCTTGCGTCAGCAGAGGGATTCTTTACTACTGTGCCACCAGAGAACCCTTAATATTAATACATATTTAGCAGGGAAAAAAAAACTATGTATAAATAGACCCATGCAGTTCAAACCTGTGTTATTCAAGGGTTAATAGTACATTACAAAATAATTGGCTATTTCTTTTAAGAGTAAAAAGTACTGATTGAAACTGTCACCCAAAGAAATCCTTTTACCTCTGTGAGTATAGTCGTCTCATAGGAAGGTTGGTATTTCTCCTTCTCATGAGGTGTTCGTTTCTCCATTTTCTCCCTATCTGTTTTTTGTTTTCGGTCTGCACCTTTGGGCTGAAAGGAGAAATACTCCATTTTAAATTCAAGTACTCACACTTCGATTCAACATTACTTCTACAAACTTAGAATAATCACTTGTGAGACAAAAAGGTATATACAATGAGGTAAAGACAAGATCCATCATTAAATCTAAGTCTGAAAATGGGATATTTAAATGTGTAATGGAATTGAAGGCAAGTACGAGATCTATAGCTTCGGACATGGAAAAATCTCTAAAGCACATAGTTATGAAAAAAGCAAGCTTCAAAACAATTCATACAATACAATTCTGTTTATGTTTCAAAGAAAGGAAAATACGTGTATATCTATGTACATGTGTACATAAGAGCACAGAAGTGAATTAGAATACATATGAAATTATTGACACTGGTTACCTCTGGGGAGAGGTTGGGGGGTCAGGGTAAGAGTGGTACAGGGGGACTTCATGTCATGCTCCAAATACTTTCATGTTAATGAATCTTGCAATGAGAAGGTATTTATCCATATGATATCCCTACAATCCCTTTTCCAAGTTCCCCTTCTCCCACCATCCCTATTTAAACTTCTTTACTGGGCAGCTCAGTACTTATTTCAGTAACTCCAATTTAGGCTGGGCTTTCATAGTTTTTGAAAAGAGACAAGCTGACTTTCTCACTTGGTGACTAATGTTGCAAATGAAAGACAAGGAAAAAAAGTCCAAGGACCAGCGCAAAGCCCAGGAATACCTTGAAGACTTTGATCTGGCAGCTGGCTGAGTGTAAGTGCTCAGTATACTCCCCGTTCTCATTCTCCTTGAAGGTATCAATTTGTACTCGAAATGGCACTCCCTTCTCACCACCATGTTTCCTCATGGTGAACTCTGTGCTAATACAATGCACCTGAAAAGAATATACCATCCAGCCAGGTTTCAGTACTATTAGGAGCCAAACCAGTCAGCAACATTTTAGGGCAACAGCAAAACCTTTAAACACCTACAAAAAAACCTTACACTCTCTTTCTGATCATGAAGAATTTATACTCTCATGAGGAAATGAGGAAAACTTCAATGATTTACAAATGCAAACAAAGTAATTGTACAGGTCTAATGTTAACAAAAAGCTGCTCTGAGGAATTCATTAATTATTTCAGAAAAGACAGAGTTAACATAGAAGAGAAATGGTTTCTGTTAATGAAACTTTCCTGAAATTTATGGTAGATTTTAGAAAACAGAGGCACCATCCATGCTGGGAGAATAGTAAATATGAAAGCTCATGAGCAATGTGAAGAAAACTGTTTGCTAGGCTACTGCATAAAGTCCAAGATCTTGACAAACCTTCATAGTGGAGCCCTGGTTGACCAAATACCTGCCTGGGTAAGTTATTAACTTATCTAAGACTCAAGGAATATTCTTACTCCACAGGATTCTTGTTGAAAGTCTTAAAATCATGGGTAAAAAGTGTTAACACAGTGACTATCTGATGAGAAGCACTCAATAAACTACTGGCTATCATTATTACAAATATGAGTTTTCAGGCAGTCTACCCAAAGGACATAATCAGATATGAAAATCAGATTCTAATTATGAAGATGTTCAAAATAACTTCTTTGGTAGTACTGAAAAATGAGGATAATCTCAATGCTAGACAACTGTTAGGTAAGTTTATCCCAAGAATAAAATATTATGCATGCATTAGCAAGTATTTTTGAGAGAAACAAATAAATAAATTGGGGAAATTAGAAGAGCAACTCAGAAACTCCTCTTTGCTTTCACATGTTGAGAAGTCTGCATTTGTTTAGGGGTTTACAGGTTGCAACCCTGGAAAGATTTCAAATTTAATACATTTTTATCCTTTAAGGACCAAACTGGTGGTAAGGTATCCTTTTCAAAACTGGAGCCCTGTCCACAGTGTCTTACCTGAATCCTTTGCAAAACTGGAGCCCTGTCCACAGCGTCTTACCTGAATAAACACAGACGTCCTTTTCGCAGGGTCCCACAGGAACTCCACTGTGTTTAGTTGGTTTGGGTTAGCCCTAGGATCGATTATACCCACAGACATTGGGATATCTGAGAAATAAATGGTGATCATTGAACAATTCTGGGTGCCACTGGGTTTAAATAAGAAAGCACCGATTCTTCTATCATTCGTCCTGAATTACCAAGACTTTTGTGTATACACCCTCAACTTTTTTTTTTGCCAAAAAAGAGTTCAATTAGAGCTAAAATTGACCTAAGTACTTTCCTTCTGAGCATCTTTTTTCCACTTTAAAAAGTTTTTAAAATAAGACAATTTATGAGTAGTTTCCTTTTAATTTGCCAGAATTCTACTTAAAGATAAATTTAGTTTACGCACTGGGTTTAGTGTCATGAAAAATTTAATTTACAATCTGCTTCACTTACAGTTTTAAGGGCAATGTTACTGCTAGAGAAAAACTAAGAGGATTGTTATAGAAGGATAAAGCAGAGTGTCCGAATAAAGACAGAAAACACTGCATCACAAATATAAGTGGGTAAATTTAACATAACAGCTGACTCATGAAGTCATCAAAGAATCCTATAATAGGATGACACAACTTATATTCAAGAGGGGAGGAAAATGAATGGCCTTTAGAACTTTCTGTTCCATATGGCATGTATTTAAATATTATTCCCTGACTGCTATTAATAATTCAAATTGAGGGATAAGGCCAGCTAATATTTGTTGTTATAACTGTGCTATAACTTCTCTACTGTTTTAATATCAATGATTCAAACAAGAAAGCATTACGTGGGTCCCACTCCACACTATTAGCTGTGTTGGATTTATCCTAAAGTCAGTTTATCAAATGGATATCAAGATACCTGAAGGAGAACCAGTGTTTTCTCAGATAAAATTAGTAATACTTATGTCTGTTTAGCAACTATGTTTACCAATAGGAGATAATAACCAATAAGAGATCAAGGACAGATGCCAGAACTAAAAGTATATTCACGAAGAGAGGCTAACACTGTAGAGCTTGGATGTATATGTGTGTGTGTGTGTGTGTGTGTGTGTGTATCACATCTTCTTTATCCATTTAACTGCTGATGGACACTTAGGTTGTGCACACATCTTGGCAACTGTAAACAATGCTGCTATGAACGCTGTGGTGCATGTATCTTTTTGAATTGGTGTTTTTGGTTCTTTTGGATATACACCCAGGAGTGGAAATATTAGGTCATATGATAGTTCTGTTTTTAGCTTTCAGAGAAACCTCCATCCTGTTTTCCACAGTGGCTATACCAACTTAATTTCCACAACAGTGTATAAGTGTTCCCAAAGAGAAGGAAACTATAACACTTGCTACTGTATGTATGAATCTTGAGGGTTATGCTGACTGAAATAACCCAGGCACAAAAATACAAATAATGATTCCATTTATATGAGGCACCTACAGCAGTTAAATTCATACAGATAAAAAGTAGAATGGTGGTTGCCAGGGGCTGGGGAGAGGAAGGAATGAGAAATGGTTGTTTCATGGGTACAGAGTTTCAGTTTTGCGAGATGAAAAAAATTGTAGAGATGGATGGTAGTGATGGCTTGTGCAACAATGGGCATGTACTTCATGCAACTGAACTGTATACTTAAAAATGGTTAAAACGGTAAATTTTATGTTATGTATATTTTACCACAACTAAATTGAAAAACAAAAACAAAAAGCACTCTTTAGTAATGGATGCAGTTGTTACAGAACTGAAGTGTCTACACTTTCAACTTGAATTTTGAAATCTTTACACCAGTAATATTTTATGCTTAGTTCATGTTAATTGAGCCCCTGGAGCATTGTAAGTCAAGGCAAATATCAAGTAAAGAAAACCAATTCACAGACCATAGTTAAAGGCATTTCTAAGCAATGGATTCTCTTAACTTACCTATGTCAAGAATTCTATCTCCAGGTCGGTTCCACCTCCAGCCCTCCAGCTGCTGATGTTCGGTGTACTGTAGCCGTCTGTCGTGGAACACAACACGGAATATACTCTAAAAGGAAGCAACAAAATCAAATGATAACAGGATCCCTTAAAAATCAGTGCTGACAAAGAAAACTAGCAGGAGTCACCCCCAGCTGGCTTCCAGACACAACCTAAAATTATTTTTCTTGAGACCTGTTTTACTTTAAAACCCATACCATTCTATATTTCCAGGCAAACTTTATAATTGCTCAAATATAATCCTCATAGTTAACTAGTACCATAACTAAAACTTGGCTTAAACATCAGCCCTGATTGGTAACTAGGCATAAAGAACTCCCACTGGAAGCATTAATACATGTGTCCACTGTTACCATGCAATGTCTGGCTCAGTTCTTTAGATGTATATGAAATCCTCACCAAGTCCTCGCTTGCTAACCCACCACACAACCTGTAAACATTGAGGGTAGGCAGGGGCTGCTTCCATCAGCTTTCCTTTTGTTACTCTTACTCTGTGGACATGCCTGTTGACATCTCTCTTATATCATCTTCTACAGCAGCTGACCAGATTCCTCCATCTCAATTATACTGTGTTCATTACTATCAGTCCAGACTAAGAAAACTGCTATTCATCAACAGTAGCTCCTGGTTTCCTTGCTACTAGACCAAGTATCCAAAGACACACTGGAACTTCTCTAAAGATCTCAAGGAGGCTACTTTATTCCACCCAAAAAGAACGTCACTGAGTCATGAGACTCTCCAGGCCTGGTATGCTAAGTTTTCTCTTTCGGCAGCTCTGAAAAATCCAGGTGAATAGGTGGGTTCATTCTGGCCCCTAAGAAATAACACAGCAGTTTACCACTCTGCCAACAAACTATAGTAGGTGAGAGATTACCACCAAGCCCCTTAGGAAAGAAAAAATATTAATCCAAAAAGGGTCAGTACTTGTTTTCTTTTACCTTCACCAATTTGCCATTAATTTCTGGAAGTTCTCCAAGTTTCCTATTGTCTAGCATTCGGATTTCATAAGACTGTCCTAGAAGGAAAAAGTAACTATATATTATATTTATCATAGGTTAACTTCCCAAGATTCAAAAAGAATAAAATTCAGTTGTCTGAATACACAAGAGTGTAACATTATTAGTAATAACTATAATCCTTTACTATATGCTAAGCACAATGCTAAATGTTTTTCATAAATTATATCACTTAATTGATACAACTCTCTAAGGTATTATCAATTTCAGTTTCACATATAAGGAAACTGAAATGTAGAGTCTAATCAACTTGTCCAAGGTCACACAACTGGTAAATAGAAGAGCTGGATACAGTAAGACTTCTCAGACAGTAACAAACAGATGTTCAGGGAACAGGGATTAGAAAAGGGAAGGTTAGAACCAAACATGGGCAGGTAGAAGAAGGAAACCAGGAATATTTATCAAATACAACACTGAAACTCAAATTTCTAAAGTAAGTTTTTGACTTTCATAGGTCACACTAGAAAGGTATAGTTTTTTACACATAAGTGTACCTAATTAAATATCACAAATCCAGTAGGTCTATGAATAATACTAATGAGTAAGACCACATCTAACCTTGATTGAGATACGTCAGAGTTTCATCATGGAGTTTCACTGCTGGAGAGGTGGCAGCACAAAGCACATATTGAAAAGGGAGGATTTTATTCTCATTATCTGGAGGCAAACTTGATTCTTCTTGCTTAAAAATGGGCAGTGCAAGGACATCACTAAAATAAAACAAATGCCTTACTTTAACATCTGACAATGGTGTAAAAGCAGATTTATACTGAAACCTTTAACTGCAGTTTGCTTTCAAAAACCATAAACATTACTCACCGTGAAGTTTCTTTCTAACCATCCAGCTCAGGTGACCTGCTGGGATATCCCTCTGACCCCAACAATGTGGGCAGTGACAGACATTCACTGCTAAAAATCACTTAAGTGTCCAAAGAGCGTTTCTAGAAATCACAGACAGGGGTTCCTAAAACGGCTCTGAAAACTGTATGCAGGGTTCCAAAATGTCAATTTAGAACTCTCAGTGATGTATTTGTTCTCAGAAAGGCAAACTACAGTATTTTTATAAGCACATCAGCTCATCTACTGTAAGGATTTAAACAAGAATCAAAATTCCAAGAAACCAAATGAAAAGCACAAATCAATGACCAGTACATATTTCAAGGTCAGCTCACACTCCATGGAATACAACTAACATGGAGATATCCCTACCAGCAAACTCCTCCAAGAAAAAGCTTCTTATATGCAAACACACATATCTGATGAATTCTAGTATGTTACTCCTTTACTTTGCCAACAAAGGTCCGTCTAGTCAAGGCTATGGTTTTTCCAGTGGTCATGTATGGATGTGAGAGTTGGACTGTGAAGAAAGCTGAGCGCCGAAGAATTGATGCTTTTGAACTGTGGTGTTGGAGAAGACTCTTGAGAGTCCCTTGGACTGCAAGAAGATCCAACCAGTCCATCCTAAAGGAGATCAGTTCTGGGTGTTCACTGGAAGGACTGATATTGAAGCTGAAACTCCAATACTTTGGCCACCTCATGTGAAGAGCTGACTCATCGGAAAAGACCCTGATACTGGGAGGGATTGGGGGCAGGAGGAGAAGGGGACGACAGAGGATGAGATGGCTGGATGGCATCACCGACTCGATGGACATGAGTTTGGGTAGACTCTGGGAGTTGGTGATGGACAAGGAGGCCTGGCGTGCTGCGATTCACGGGGTGGCAAAGAGTTGGACGTGACTGAACTGAACTGAACTCCTTCTGATGTCCTAAACAGTAAGGGACCAAGTTAGAAGTCCTGGGTTTCAGTCTCTAAAACCCTTGGGCAAATCTTAGGCAAGTTCTTTTGAGTGTTCATCGCTTCATCTATAAAATGGGAACCACATCTGCTGTCAAGAATAAACATACAAGAAAGTATTTCGGAAATAATAAGGGGCTAAAATGGGTGTAAAAGATTACCAATAATTTTCCCTTAGAACCTCTAGCCATGGTTAGTGAGAAACAATATCCTGGGCCCTGGAGATCAACTGTTGTGATCAGCATTCAGTACAGATCAAACTTTAAAAGGATTTTAAGAGCTGAATCAAATTAAAGAACATTTTCTATTATCTCAAGACATGCCACAAAATTCTCAAAATAAAATGTATTTTAATTTAAAGACTATGTACATACACTCACTAGAACAGCTAAAATGAAGAGGAAGGAGAACCCAAGTATTGGCAAGGATGTGGAGCAACTAGAACTCTCATCCTTTGCCAGTAGGAATGTAAAATGATGAAACCACTTTAGAAAAATGGTAGGCAGTCTCTTACAAGAGTAAACATGCATTGGCCCCTTGATCCAGCAATTCTACCCATAGGTATTTATTCAAGAGAAATGAAAGTATAAGAACAGCCAAAGACTTACACATAGATATCCATAGCATACAAGCAAAATCTGGAAGGAATCCAAATGTTCATAACTAAGAAAATGGATATATTAATACAAACTGCAGTATACTCATATAATACTACTCAGCAAAACAAGGAATTCAACAACATGGTTCAATCTCACAGATGCGATATTCAACCAAAGAAATCAGAAAAAAGAATATATCAATATAATGGATGATATATGATGTTTTAAAACAAGCAAAATTTAAAAGTACAGTGACTTCCTACCAGGGTAGGGATCAACTGTGAAGGTATACCAGTGAACTTTCTAGACTATAAAAGTGTTCTATGTTATGTTCGGTATATGGATTACATAGTTGTAAAGTACAGCTGAAATTCATTTTAACATATATAAATTTTACTAAAAAAAAAAAAAAAGAGTAAGTAGAGGATGAAATGGTAGGGGCTTCCCAGGTGGTGCTGGTAGTAAAGAATCTATAAAAGAGTCATAATACGAAATATTTAAAGCTGGGGGATGTGTACAAGAAGATATGTACAAAATCATTATTTTCTTAATATATGTTTGAAATTTTCTATAATAAAGTTTTCTTAATAGAAAAATATGTATAGGCCACAGTGTACTTGCACATATAAAAGAAAGGTAAAAGACACATAATGTAAACCCTTGAAACTAAAAGGTTAGAGGTCAGGGATGCAGTGACTTATCAACATTCTCCACATTCAAAATGAAATACACTCAAACTTTTACCTATAATTTAAATATTATGCTTATATTATAAAAAAGAGATCAATATCAACTTTACTAAGCACAGATGAAAAGGCAATTCCTTATGTGTACCTATATCCCTCAGCAGCCTCCATTATTCCCAAACATTAGATTATAAAATTATTACATTCAGGCAAAAATAATCATTTATAGAAAAATGACTATAATCATGCAAATCACATAAACATCATAAGTCTTACTGGAATATAAAACAAGCAAGATCCAAGAATACACATAGTATAATAGAAATTTGATGGTACAAATGCTAAAGAAGAAAAGGGAGGGTTAGAAAAGAAGGAAATTTCTCTTTCAACTGACATCTAATGTTTAGCAAGGCTATATGCATTATGAGTTGAATCCAGGAAGCCGAGATGCAAACCAGTATTCATGAAACACAGGTTTCTTACAGCTAAAAATAATTTCAAAGGCAAGAAAAACAAAGTGTGCTTTGCTTTTCCTCTGGTCTGGAGGTGTGTGTGCCTTGTTCACGCCATGGTGTTAAGGGTGGAGAAGGCAAGGAATCCTTTCTGTCCATATTAATTTGTCAGGTGAGATGTACTATGGTACCCTTGAGATGATAATATAAAACGTAGAAGCACTGGGGTTTCTAGAAAAGTACTCTGTCCCAGTTCTTCTTCTCGGGAAAATGAGGAAGCTCCCACAGCAAACAGTATGGAAAATAAAGCAAAATTAAGAAACATGACGTCAGTCTTCAGAAAACTTAGCTGCCTTATCATCCCCAAATGCATCATACCTGATGATTTCTTGAAAGATGACTGATGATTACCAAGAATCAAGGCCAATCAGATTTTGCAACATAGCAACAGCTGAAAAACTATGAACATAGGGTGGTTGTGTTGTTTTGTTCCTCTCAAGTTATCAGTGCCTAGTAAGGTTAATATGTAACAATAGTTTCTAGTCTTCTCAGTATAATGCGGCATTACACATTATACATTACACATTAGCCCCTCGTGACTAAGCAAAGGGCTGTCAATGAGGCTAGAATTCGAAAACTGCTACCCCTAAAATCAACTCAAAACAGTACAGCCAAACCAAATACTCTCTCATTAGAGATTTTTAAATCTAAAATCCTTGAATACAATCACTCATGTTCTTGCCACACTGAGCTGCTTTTACTCTGCTGTGGGAGCAAGAATCCATTCAGCTCCACATTCTTAGAAGTGAAGGCTAAAGGTCACTGATAAACACAGCTCTAGGCCCCCACTTATCCCACAACAATAACAATTCAGCAGGAAACAATTTTGAAATACAGAAGTCTGTTCCTTCTCTGACTGAGTGCAGCTTTGGAAAACCAACTCTAGTGAACTCTAAGTGGTTGTTACCAATTTAGCATTTTATTGTCTTCTCTGCCTCATATACTTAATTCATTCCAATGAAACATGAGCTGTTTAAAGGGAATAACTTCTCCTTGGTGTGTTGAAATACTTGTTGACATGATTTATATCTTTGTTTATTTGCCTGCATTCTCCAGAATATTCCAGTCCTAATATATTCTGATCATTTTTGAATTCTCAACATTTCATAGTATCGCTGATTAAATGTAAGGATACAGAAACCTTACTTGCTAAAGTTGATTGCATGTTAAAAATGTGTGCCACTAAGTAAAAAACCACCCCTGAGTGTAGAGGCCTAGCAGAAAGCATCTGATTGGAAGTCACTGAGGAACAGAAACAGTATCAGGTATGATCTTTCCTGTTTGTAACTGGGATTCCATGAAGAGCTGCTTCATGGTCCCCTGAAGTATAAATTACCCTTTTGAGATAAGGCAGCCTCCGAATGGTCTCTACTAGTGCACACCTACAGTTTAACCTTCTCCCTCAGCCCTGCCAGTTCCTGAACCCTCTTCTAGAGAGCCTGGAGCAAAGAGAGGAAGAGGTTTGGTGAGCTCTACCTTGGGTAAGAAAGGTAAACAGAAAGGTGTCCATAGCAACTAAGGAAATTAGAAACTAACTTGGGACAATAAGATGCCATGAACGGCTAACTTCCCTATTTATAATACTTTAGACTCCATCATGATGAAAAGAAAATATGAAAGAAAACATGCCAGTATTCCTATGTTAGTTACAGCATGAAAGGACAAGAACTGAAAAGACTATACACCCTGAGGTCAGCTTCAAAAGAAAAAAAGTAAAAATAAATAAATAAATAAAAAGGAAAAAAGTATCCAGTAAATAACTGGCTGCTGCTGCTGCTAAGTCGCTTTAGTCGTGTCCGACTCTGTGTGACCCCATAGATGTCAGCCCACCAGGCTCCCCCGTCCCTGGGATTCTCCAGGCAAGAACACTGGAGTGGGTTGCCATTTCCTTCTCCAATGCATGAAAGTGAAAAGTGAAAGTGAAGTCTCTCAGCCGTGTCTGACTCTCAGCGACCCCAAAGACTGCAGCCCACCAGGCTCCTCCATCTATGGGATTTTCCAGGCAAGAGTACTGGAGTGGGGTGCCATTGCCTTCTCCAAAATAACTGGCTATGACACTTTTAAAGAGGAGAGGACAGCAGAATGATTTCCTTGGATGTATGGGAAGGATGGAAGGGCAGATAAGGGAGGACACCTTGCAAGGAGAGATGGCCCTGAAAGTTTTACTATGAAGCCAGTGAGATGCCCTAACTACTGAGTAATGGTGAAATCAGCTAACTTTCTTGTAAGAGCCCTCTGTCACAAGTGATAAAAGATGTTTGCTACCTGAACAACTGGTGAAAATTTTTCAACTAAAAAGTAGCATATGTGGTAAAAACAACAACAACAACAAAAAAACCTGCCTGGCTAGTTGTTTATCATCCAGACAGCAGAAGAGATAAGAACTATAATTCTGAATCTAAGTTGACCAAGAAAGAGAAACGGATTGCAAAAGAGGAAGTGCTGGGAGCCTCAAATGAAAGCAACCAAGCCAGGTAAGCTGGAAGAAGAATAAGGAACACAGTTAAGAGCAGGGTTCAAACAGTGAAGAAGACGGGATCCAAGCTCATGGTCTGAGATGAAAAAAAAGTCCTCAAAAATGAAATCTGCCAATCCCACGCTATCTGAGATGGAGGGGAAGAAGAAGGGCAGTATCTACACAGAGTGGGTGGAAAGCTCACCAATCAACACAGAATTAGAAGGACATGCACAAGAAAAAAAATATATATATAAAAGGGAAAAACTATTTTTTAAAAAGTGGCAACAATATATAAAAGGAACAAGCTTGAGTTCACAGACTGCTGAGACCTGCAGAAAAAGGTAAGGGAAAGCAGAGGTCCACTTTTTGTTGTATATGACACATAATTAATATAAAAAAGAGACAGGAGAACATCTCGATCCCTGGTTTTTCTTCTATCTTTTCTGTAAAGAAACACCACCTTAAGAATAGAAAAAGAAGACCAAGTATGGGATTAATGGATCACAATACATAAGGAGACTATCAAAAAGTGCCAGGAATGAAATAATATACCTGGATGAAACTGTATACCAGGAAAATTAGAGAATGAGAAGATGAGATCTGTAGGTGACACTCAGTATGTAAACTCAGACAAATCTCCTGGTTCTGATAATGCCAAACATCACATTAGCTTTTTATGTCTGTAGTAGCAATTTTCAACATGAAAAGAGAGTATACACCACACTTACACCACAGTGATCTGATATGAAATCCAAGGCAAGCCTACAGAAACAGTTATTAAAAGAATGCCCAACTGTTCAGTCGTGTCTGACTCTTCGAGACCCCAGGGACTGCAGCCTGCCAGGCTCCTCTATCCATGAGATTTGCCTGGCAAGAATACTGGAGTGGGTTACCATTTCCTTGTCCATGAGATCTTTCAAACTCAGGAATTGAACCTGCGTCTCCTGCACTGCAAGTAGGATTGTTTGCCACTGAGCCACCAGGGAAGCCAGTTAAAAGTTTATGAGTATTCAGGCAAAGCATCAAGGATCGCTAGAAACCATAACCAAACTATCTCAGTTTCCTTTTCAAATGTGGTTGGACAAAGGAATGCTATAAACATAAATATTTCTGGATTTCAGCAATGTATAAAATAGTCTCTCTTGAGATCTTTGTTGAAGGTGAAAAATATGAATTCTGTAAGTTAAGTGGTTAAGATAACTACTATATGCAAACTGCACCTACAGTGAGAGTAAGTCTGGAAGAAGGTTTAGTGATACTCCACAGGACCTCAGGGAAACCTGTCCTCTGCAACAGTTTTTATAAAGAAATGACTTGGATGACGATCAAATATGCAAAAGACAGGAATCTGTGATGGGAAAGCAATATCATATATGATAAAATCAACTTTTAAAGTAATCCTAAGTGGCTGGAATAGAAGGCTAAATCTAACAGGATAAACTTGAATAAGGATAAATATAAAGTCATGCACTTAGAATTAACATCAACAAAATGGCCCAGTATATGTGAGAAAGACTAGGACTTAAAAAAATCTATTTCAGTGAGACAAAATGTGCTATGGCTGCCCAAAATGCTGATAATCATGTTTCATTAAAAGTAAAGGCTGAGGAGGGAAATGGCCTTCTGCTCTATGCAAACTGCCTACACTTGAAAACTGTGCTTAGCTCTGAATGTGGAACTTTAAAAAGACTTTAAAAATCTAAGGAAATAGATGAGAATAAATGAGGGGATCTAACATCATGTTGTTTGAAGAGTAAGTCAAGGCAATGATGTTTGAAGCAAAGAAATCTTGTTAGGTCTACCAAGAGATTCAATGATCAGTTTAGGACTGATCAGTTCAGAGTTGGCCTGATTTTAAACATCAAATTAAGCCAATCAAAGATAAATCACAAGATCAATTAAATGGTTTTATTATTCTAAAAGGATGAAATGTCTTGAGCCTGCTCAAGTTTTAGAAGCTGATTGGGTTAGGCCTAGAAAGGCTATGTGTTATTAGAAAAGGCTATACAGCATATAGTGCCCTCTAGAAGAAGAAATATCACAAGTTCACTGCTATTAGAGTCCAAAGCATATTACTCTGTATCATCTGCTACAGAAAGCAATGACCAAATAACTATAAAGCCTGTATACTGGCTAGACCAACTGGCTTATAAACCATCCTACATATTTTTACAATTTCCCATTTTTACCTTTGCGTATTTTTCATTTTTACCTCTGTGTACTTGCCATGACAAAACAAGTACTACACAAACCATAATAAAGAGATACCATCAAGGCACGCTAAATTTTCTTTATAGCAAATCCAAAAACTCATCAGTATAGTTTTCCCTAACATAGATGATTCCTAAAAATTATATTCTTCATAAAAGACATAAAAAGAGTTTCAGTTCTTAAACAAAATCTACAGTTTCTTTTGGCCAAAGATGATTCTAATGAATTCTACTTGGAACACACTCTTCTACTGCTAAACTATGTATGAACTAGCTAGCAAGTAGAACATGTTTCCTGAAGTATTGATAACTCCCTCTTTAAAAAGAAAACTTCAGTCATTCATTCAAATGTTTATTAAGTATCTACTAGTGTCAATGGCACCTCACTCCTGTACTCTTCCTGGAAAATCCCATGGACAGAGGAGCCTGGTAGGCTGCAGTCCATGGGGTCGCTAGAGTCAGACACGACTGAGCAACTTCACTTTCACTTTTCACTTTCATGCATTGGAGAAGGAAATGGCAACCCACTCCAGTGTTCTTGCCTGGAGAATCCCAGGGACGGGGAGCCTGGTGGGCTGCCGCCTATGGGGTCGCAGAGTCGGACACGACTGAAGCGACTTAGCAGCAGCAGTGTCAGACAGACTATTCTAAGTACTAAAAACTACATATCAACTTTTAAAATAAAATAATTTTTCTTCTTTCCTATATTTTTCTTTCTTTTGGACTTTTATGTTTCAGTGCTAAGTCGCTTCAGTCTGACTCTGCAACCCTGTGGAGTGTAGCCCGCCAGGCTCCTCTGTCCATGGGATTCTCCAGGCAAGCAAACTGGAGTGGGTTGCCATGCCCTCCTCTGGGGGATCTTCCCGACCCAGGGGTCAAACATATTTCTCTTTTGTCTCTTGCATTGACAGGTGGGCTCTTTACCACTAGTGCCACCTGGGAAGCCCAAGAGCAGTCAATAAATGGTATCTCTTTTGCTGTTGTACAGACGTTAAGTCATGTTCAATTCTTTGCCACCCCATGAACTACAGCATGCCAGGCTTCCTTGTCCTTCACTATCTCCCTGAGTTTGCACAAACTCATGTCCATGCCATCCAACCATCTCATCCTCTGTTGCCTCCTCTCTCCTCTTGCCCTCAATCTTTCCCATAATCAGGGTCTTTTCCAATGAGCTGGTTCTTCACATCAGGTGGCCAAAGTATTGGAGCTTCAGCTTTAGCATCAGTCCTTCCAATGAATATTCAAGACTGACTTCCTTTAGGACTGACTGATTTGATCTCCTTGCAGTCCAAGGGACTCTCAAGAGTCCTCCAGCACCACAGTTCAAAAGCAGCAATTCTTCAGCACTCAGCCTTGTTTATGGTACAACTCTCACATCCATACATCACTAATGGAAAAACTATAGTTTTGACTATATGGACCTTTCTCGATAAAGTGATATCTCTGCTTTTTAATATGCTATCTAGGTTTGTCATCGCTTTTCTTCCCAGGAAGAAAGAGAAAACGAAAGTGTTAGTTGCTCAGTCGTGTCCAAGTCTTTGTGACCCCATGGACTGTAGCCTGCCAGGCTCATCTGTCCATGGGATTTTCCAGGCAAGCATACTGGAGTGGGCTGCCATTCCCTTCTCCAGGGGATCTTCCCGACCCAAGGATCAAACCTGGGTCTCCCACACTACAGGCAGATTCTTTACCATCTGAGCCACCAGGGAAGCTCAGGAGGAAGGGCCTTTCAATTTGCCTGACTGCAGTCACCATCTGCAGTGATTTTGGAGCCCAGGAAAATGAACTCTTACAGTTTCCATTTTTCCCACCTCTTTGCCATGAAGTGACAGGACCGGATGCCATGATCTTAGTTTTTTCAATGTTGAGTTTTAAACCAGCTTTTTCACTCTCCTCTTTCACCTTCATCAAGAGGCTTAGTTCCTCTGCACTTTCTGCCATTAAAGTGGTATCTGCTTATCTGAGGTTGTTGATATTTCCCCTGGCAACATTGATTCCAGCTTGTGAGTCATCCAGCCCAGCATTTTGTATGATGTACTCTGCAAATAAGTTAAATACACAGGATGACAACATACAACCTTGACGAGTAATACTCCTTTCCCAATTTTGAACCAGTCTGTTGTTCCATGTCCAGTTCTAACATTACTTCTAGTCCTGCATACAGGTTTCTCAGGAGGCAGGTAAGGTGGTCTGGCATTCCCATCTCTTCAAGAATATTCCACAGTTTGTTGTGATCCACACAGTCAAAATCTTCAGCGTAGTCAATGAAGCAGAAGCAGATTTTTTTTTGGAATTGCTTTGCTTTTTCTATGATCCAGTAGATGTTGGCAATTTGATCTCTGGTTCCTCTACCTTTTCTAAATCCAGCTTGTACATTTGGAAGTTCTCAGTTCAAGTACTGCTGAAGCCTAACTTGAAGGATTTTGAGCTAAATCTTGCTAGCATGTGAAATAAGTGCAATTGTACAGTAATTTGAACTTTCTTTGGGATTGGAATGAAAACTGACCTCTTCCAGTGCCATGGCCACTGCTGAGTTTTCCAAATTTGCTGGAAAACTATTAATTTTTCTAATATAAAATTTGACATTATTCCCCATTCTGTACTCACTTTCCCCTAATCAGTCTACAACTTACTAAGCTCTTTTCATTTATATCTCACTTTTAGCTAAACAGTGGCTAGACAGTTCTTATCTAACTGTAACAAGGCAATTCCTGAAACAGTGTGGTGAAAAAAATGAAAATAAGTAAAATCTAAATAACCCAAGTATAGCCTTAACTTTTATCAGATCAGATCAGTTGCTCAGTCGTGTCCAACTCTTTGCGACTCCATGAATCACAGCACGCCAGGCCTCCCTGTCCATCACCAACTCCCAGAGTTCACTGAGACTCACGTCCATCAAGTCAGTGATGCCATCCAGCCATCTCATCCTCTGTTGTCCCCTTCTCCTCCTGCCCCCAATCCCTCCCAGCATCAGAGTCTTTTCCAATTCTTTAATTTAATTTTTAATTTTACAATTTTTAATTTTAAAAGTCTTTTCCAATAAGTTTTATAAACCAGTAAAATTGCATGAGATCTCTTAATTAGGCTGCTAAATGTCCCTTTAGTAACTAATCTCCTGAAATGGTCTCTGATGATGGGTATCTCCTGGTATTCACACCCTTCAATGGCTTCCTTACACCTTGAATCCGAGCTAGTAATTTGCTCTAACATAGGCAATATATCGGAGAAGGCAATGGCACCCCACTCCAGTACTCTTGCCTGGAAAATCCCATGGATGGAGGAGCCTGGTAGGCTGCAGTCCATGGGGTCGAGAAGAGTCGGACACGACTGAGCGACTTCACTTTCACTTTTCACTTTCATGCATTGGAGAAGGAAATGGCAACCCACTCCAGTATTCTTGCCTGGAGAATCCCAGGGACGGGGGAGACTGATGGGCTGCCGTCTATGGGGTCGCACAGAGTTGGACACGACTGAAGCGACAGCAGCAGCAGCAGCAGCAGGCAACGTATAGGAAATAGCTGTGTGCCAGCTCTGGCTTAGGAGCCAATCTTTAAGACTGTCAGCTTTCATTTTTCTACTGTGGGGAACCCTGAATCGCCAGGTAAGAAGTCTACCAGATTTCCCTGGTGGTACAGTGGGTAAGAATCCGCCTGCCAATGGAGGAGACACAGGTTCAATCCCTGGTCCAGGAATTCCACACGCCATGGAACAACTATTAATAAGCCCACGTGCCACAACTACGGAGCCCGTGCTCTAGAGCCCTGGAGCCTCAACTACTGAGCACACCTGCCCGAGAGCCCGTGCTGCCACACAGAAGCCCGTTTATGACAACGGAGAGTGGCCCCCATTCACCACGACTAAAGAAAGCCCGCAGCAAGGTAGACCTAGCACAATCAATAAATAAATCAGAAGTCTGCCTTCCCTGCTTTTATTTATTGGTTATACTTGGTCTATATAAGAAGTCTGCCTACCCTGCTGGACTTCCCTTGTAGCTCAGTGAGTAAAGAATCTACCTCCAATGCAGGAGACCCAGGTTCAATTCCTGGGTCAGGAAGATCCCCTGGAAGAGGAAATGGCAACCTACTCCAGTATTCTTGCCTGGAGAATCCAACGGACAGAGGTACCTGGCTGGCTATAGTCCACTGGGTCGCAAGAGTCGGACACAACTTAATGACTAAACCATCACCACCATCCTGCTGGAGAGATCACAGGGAGTGGCTAGTGGAGAGAGAGACCCTGAGGCTATGGGGCAGGGTGTAGGGGTGGGGATGTAGGATGTGGTAGTGGTGGTGCTAATGCAGCCATCCCAGGGTCCCGAAGAACCTAGCATTAGACTGTGATGTTCCAGCCCAGGCCCCTACATGACCACAGAACCTCAGCTGACACCACACGAGGCAGATCTGCACAATCAATCCTCAGATCCATGAGAAATCTGGTGGCTCAGAGGTTAAAGCATCTGCCTGCGTCTGCCTGCAAGATCGGGAAGATCCCCTGGAGAAGGAAATGGCAACCCACTCCAGTATTCTTGCCTGGAGAATCCCATGGACAGAGGAGCCTGGTGGGCTGCAGTCCCCAGGGTCGCAAAGAGTTGGACACGACTGAGCGACTTCACTTTCACTTTCTTTTTTCTTTTGTTAAGCCAATAAGATAAAGAAAGGAAAATGCCCTTGTTCCAATGTTTCTAAAGAATTCTTTACAATAAAACTTAATAGTAGTGGTGTTTATATACAGGAAGATATTAAATCAACCTTTCTTAGAATAGCTCTATTTAAAAAACAACTCTCGTCTAACTGCTTGGGAGTAAACCAAAAATACTATATTATCTACTTTAATAAACAAATTAAATTAAATTTGTTTAAACAAATACCCACAGAGAGTAAACAGATCGTACTCAACAGAAAAATCATTCTTCTTTCAACTCATCCTTATTGGGTCACTTTTGGCTCTTTCACTCTCTCTCATTTTTTAACTCAGATAATACATAACTCTCCCATATAAAGCAACTAAGGATGCTGCTAAATCTAACAGCCAACATATTCACACTGAAGATATCTTAAAAATTGTAGTCCAAATCTTGCTTTGTAAGTCAGAAAAAAATATTGGAAATATAAGATAGTTTTCAAGTCATCTTCTGTCACATTTGTAGACTGCATTACTAAATCAAAGGTCTGTACGGAAGGCATATGAACATCACTAGCTCTCAACCTTAGCTGAATATTAAGAATCTCCTGGGGAGCTTTTAAAACTCCCTTCCAGGCCCTATCCCACGCCAGCTAAATCTGAACTGGTGGGGAGAGTTTGGTGAGTTTAACTACTTAGTGCCCAGTCTAAGCCAAAGTAAAGGGTTTGATCTCAGTGTCATCTAGCATGACCAACTTTCTGCACCAAGACTCGACTTTACAGAGGACCTCAGCAAGCCATCTTGAAACATCAGCACTAAGGGTGAGGGAGTCTGTTCAGACCTGTGCAACTCCATCACCACTACTGGAGAGAAACCACTCACCTTGACACTGAATTAGTAAATTTCTTTAAAACTTTTTTTTCCCCTTCATTTATTCATCCAATAGTCTTTGACTCAGCTGGTAAAGAATCTGCCTGCAATGCGGGAGACCTTGGTTTGATCCCTGGGTTGAGAAGATCCCCTGGAGAAGGGAAAGGCTACTCACTCCTGTATTCTGGCCAGGAGAATCCCACGGACTGTATAGTCCATGGGGTCACAAAAAGTAGGACACAACTGAGCAACTTTCACTAGTCTTTGAGCACCTACTATGTTCTGGGCCCTCTTTCAGGTGGAAGAGATAGTAATAAACACGGTATAGATAAGATTCTCTTAGAGCAAAAAGCATCATTATCATCTAAATTTCTCTTTCTGCACATCAACAAATCTTACTATTCTACAAACACCTACTGTTTTTCTACATTCCAGTTCATTGCCCTTAAAGTATGACTAATACTTGAGGAAGCATAAATGAATTATTTAAAAATAAAGATTATGTAACTCAAAAGGGCCTAGTACGTTTACAGTAGGTGTTCTATATACAACTCTGCCCTCAGTAGCTTAACTCTACGCCTCTGGAACTTCAAATCTGAACTTCAAACCTGGAACAGAGACTGTTGACTGACCTCAAAACAGAAGTGAGCTAGATAAATCCACCACAAGTGGATTTTATGCTGATGCTGTCTGTGAAAGAGAGGCTGATCATCCAACAGTCTTTCCTTAGGAATAGTGTTTCTAGAACTTTTTTCCCAGATCTCAGTACTGGGCTTAAGTTTCTTTAAGCCCTTTAAGAATTGCTTCTGGGAATAAACCATTCTTCAGCACAGTTAGGAGAGATCAGAGGTTTGAATTGTTGTCATTTATCAAGTACATCTCAAAGTTTCCCCCCAAATGAAGCTAATTTCTTTTCTCCCTCCAAATCTTTGAATTTCCCTCATTTCTACTTTGCTGAATAATTTGCCAGTTACCACTTATTTCCTTCTATAAGCAATGTGTTATCTTCCTTTAACTTGGTCACTAAAAACTTTTTATTTCAAAATCTGTCTAGAAGCTTTACTTATTTTTAGAAGCTGAAAAGAATCTGACCAATATCAGAATCAAATTTACTTCCAGGGAGCTTGTAAGATATTAAAAGTTTAATCAAAGAAATCAGAATCAGCAAAGCCCTACCTCAGGAGATTTGCCAGATATAGCCCTGCTTTCTCAGTTTTTTTCCTACATTACAGGATTAGCTCTTACAGCCTACAAATCTCATTAAAACACTGCTAATTGAAAACATCACCTGTGGCATCATTAGTACCAGGCTCTTTTATTAAATTTCTGAAATCACTGACTCTTCCCATTTAGAAGATGAATGACAACCATGGGTTATATATTCCAGAGAATCTGGCAGTTTTGACATAAAAAACAGAGCTCCACTTTCAGTACTCAAAGATCTGATATCTAGCATTACATTATGACCTATCTGTGAAGACATTTTTGTTTGTTTTCCTGTGACTAAGGGAAACCACACTGAGCCCCTTATATTGCCAAACTTCAAAGCTTCTTTTCAGGTCCCAAATGTCTCCCAGTTCTTTTGATTTTCTTTGTTTGTTTGTAGTTAGACTTCCCTCCCTTTTCATTAGCAAGCATCACTCACCACTTCTGGGGTTCTTATTCCTTGCCCATTCCGTTCCCACTACCAAGCCTAGCTAGTCCCCCATTCCTCTCTGCGGTGAAAGACAGACATTTTCCTGTTTGTTAACACTTTAACCACTAATAACTTTTGGGGAAATCCTAAAAGTATCAGAATACTTATCCTACGAAATGGCCAAAAGACTTTAGCTACCTCTCTCCCCTTTATGCTTACAGTGGCAAGGCTTATGAAAAATTTCTGCCTTCTCCTTCAGACCACACCTTTGATGAAGGTCTTTTCTACTAAAAGGGCCACATATTCCCTGGAAATGTCCCAAGTTAGGCCTGATGATGCAATCAAGGCAGAACTGCTTTTGCTCCCTTTCTTTTATAGACAGACAGTAGATAGGTAGGTATGTAGATAGATGGATACACACTATGGATAGAGAGAGAATTAAATTGCAGTTCTAAGGATATGCAGAAGACACCCAGTTCACTAAGCCTCAATCCTTTTCAGGAACGATACCTAGCTTTTTATCATTATCCCCCAATCTACAGTCAAGAGTAACCTTTAAAAATGTAGATCTAAAATGTCACTACTCTGTTTACAATGCTTCAGAGGCTTCCCACTGAAATGTTGATAAAACACTAGCTCCTCAACAGGACACTCAAGGCCCTTCCAAACTGGATCCAGCTTACTTGTTCAGTTTCATCTCTCATTATACTTCTCATCTCTCTTCTCCCTCTTCTAACAATTCCAGCTGACAAAATAAAGCTCCTTTCCCTTGCTCTAACTCCACTACCACCACTGATTTTTTACATGTCAATTAGCATTTAATCCACACAAGGAGCAACTGTGTCCCTCTCCTTATTTGCCAGTGGAAGAAACTGATCAAGTAATTTGAAATGTTAAAAACATTTGCCCATGGTTAAATGGCTAGAAAATAGCAAATATAAATCTAAGTCTATTCATCCATTCTTTCAATATTTTGTGAGCATTTTAGGCCTGGCACCATTTCAGGCAACAAAGAAACAGTAAACAAATTTTATCCAAGTTTTATCCTTCTTTATTATTACTCAATGCCTGGCATAAAGTTGCATTTGTTTAAAACAGTCCTGAGGAAAATGTAATCAAGAGCTCCTATTCAGTGCTCCAAAGATATTTCTTAAGGTGATGCACACCAGCTCTCTACACATGGCTATTTGTGCAAGTCCTACTAACAGAATGATAGTATCAATGAACTGATTTCACTAAAAGGACTCAGGGCTTTTGCAACAGTTGATTCCTCTGTCCACAAACCAAACTTCCAGATTGTTTTGCACCATTCAGATCTCTGCTATAATGTCACGTCTACAGAGAAACATTCCTGTCACTCTACCTAGATTCTATGCATTTTCATCAAGACACTACCTTGTCTGTCTGTCTACCTATCTATTTACCTACTATATACCTACCTATTTACTACTCCTCCCATAAGAATGCAAGCTCCAAGAGTGCAAAGACCTCATTTGTTTTGTCACCCTAGTGTTAACAAGGCCTGGCCATAGTAGGTACTCAATAAATATTGTTTAAATGAGTCCCACAACAATAATAATAGGAAGAGTAATAATCCCATTAGAAAATCCAGGCTACTCAGCAAACACAACTGGGTTATACTTGTGGATGAATAGTCCAGAAAATGCTTCTATCACTTATTATCAAATCTCTATTGACAGGCTTCCCTGGTGGCTCAGCAGTAAGAATCCTGCTGCCAATGCAGAAGACACAGGTTTGATCCCAGGTCCAGGAAGATCCCTCATGCTGCAGAGTAAACTAAACCACAACTATCGAGTCTGTGCTCTAGAGCTCTGGAACTGCAACTACCGAGCCCTCGAGCCGCAACCACTAAAGCCCGTGTGTCCTGGGGCCTGTGCTCGGCAACAAGAGAAGCAGCCACGGGAATGAGAAGCCCGTGCACTGCGACCAGAGAGCAGTGCCCACTCTCGGCAACTAGAGAAAAGCCCGCACAACAACGAAGACCCAGTACAGCCGATAAATACATACAAATTAAAAAAAAAATCTATCGAGCACTTGGCTATCTATACTCCTGCAAAGAGTTTCTGAGTATTTCCATGTTACTTACAATTGCCTCTCCACACACAATTTTACTAATTAAATCTTTCATGCAATATTTCTAAGCATCTTTAACAACCAAACCTACAAACCTACTTACTCTTGAAACCATCTTTTTTCCTCCTGATACAATGAAGGCAAAATTCTTTCCACTGGGAAAGGCTAATCCTTACCCATGGAGTTAGAATCCATGTATTCTTAATTCCTAAAAACGTTATTCCCTTGACTGTCCCCATGCATGTACCATCAATCGCCTTTTATTGGATTATAACCATTAGCATATATTCATGTTTTTTTTTTAATTTTATTTTTTTTTTAAACTTTACATAATTGTATTAGTTTTGCAAATATCAAAATGAATCCATCACAGGTTTACATGTGCTCCCCATCCTGAACCCTCCTCCCTCCTTCTTCCCCATACCATCCCTCTGGGTCGTCCCAGTGCACTAGCCCAAGCATCCAGTATCGTGCATTGAACCTGGACTGGCATCTCATTTCATACATGATATTTTACATGTTTCAATGCCATTCTCCCAAATCTTCCCACCCTCTCCCTCTCCCACAGAGTCCATAAGACTGTTCCATATATTCATGTTTGACTAGCTCTCATTCATAAAAAAAAATTTACCCACATCGCCCTTCAACTACTACTACACTTCTCAGTACCTTTCACAACTAAAATTATCTATATATATTGTGTCCATTTTCTCATCTCTGATTCTTTCCTCAAACAACGACAGTTACGCTTTCACTCCTAATAAAAAGTGATTGTCGTGGCCACCAATGACTTCCATGTAGCCAAACTCAATTGTCACTTCTCTGGGCTCATTTTACTTCAACTTTCAGCAGCATTTCAACAGAGCTCTAACTCCTATAGTAGCTACTCTCCTCTCTGGCCTCCTAAATCCTCTCCTAATTTTCTTCCTACCTCACCAGCAATGCCTCCTCAACTGCCTTGTAGCAACCCCTCTTCCTCCATAAAACTTCAGGATGTGATTTTGGCTCTTTTCTTTCTACACTCCCAGATGATCTCTTTAATTCCCATATATTTAAATATCACAGTAATCTGATGACTCCCGAACACACCTAGGTCCAGACTTCTGTTTTGAACTCCAGATCCCATATTTAAATACGTATCTAATATTGCCTCTTTGATGTCTCTCTGGGATATCAAATGAACCAGGTCCAAATGCAAACTTTCGATCTTCCTCCAAACCTTCCCACCCTACCACTCCACCCTCTATTCCTCCTTGTCCCAGATGGCAAATGATTCATCAAAATGCTCAAACTAGAACACTTGAAGGCATCCTAGATTGATACTTTCTCCCTTATCTTCATGCCCATTAACAAGTCCTATGAATTTTTCTCTGTAAAACGTATCTTACGTTCATCTTCTCTTCAGTAGAGTACAAGAAGTAAGAAGACAGGCTCTGAAGTTAGACACTAGAATTTAAATCAAAGCAATAAGTTAGCATTTATTGAGCATTTACTGCTTGTCTAACATTGTCTTAATTATTTTATATGTATTAATTCTTTTAATGTTCATAAGAACCTCATGAGGTAGGTACTATTATTATTATTATTTTTATTTTAAATCATAGCAACAGAGGTTAAGTAACTTGTCCAATCCTGAGAGACCCAGAATTCAAACTCCTAAATCTAGTTCCAGATCTCACTGTGGTAGACTGTCTCTTGGTAAAAAGAGACTAGAAATAAGGAGATCAGGAGGACTTCCCTGGAGGTCCAGTGGTTAAGACTCCGAGCTTCTGCTACAAGTGGCTTAGGTTTGCTCCCTGGTTGGGTAACTAAGATCCTGCATGCCACGCAGCATGGCGCAAAAAAAAAAAAAAAAGATAGGGAGATCAGTTCAAAGCTAAGGCAACAGTCTGGGTAAAAATAATGAAAGTCTAAACCAGTAATGAAAGTAGAAACATCTCAAATTTATGCAATCTTCAAGACCTAAACAGAGAGTTACAGCATGTTCAAGGACTGAAAGACTGAATATTTCAAAGATGTCAATTTTTCCCAAACTGATCTACAGATTCAATCCCAGTCAATATCCCAACAGATTCAACTTGACAAACTGATTCTAAAATTTGTATCAATTAGCAAAACCAAGAATAGCCAAGATACTCCTTAAGAAGAAAAAACATAAAAGAGATTTACCCTGTCAGATATCAAATATTATTTCAAAGCTTTAGTCATTAAGATAGCATGGTGTTGCTTCAGATGGACAAATTAACCTAACAGAATACAGAACCCATTAACTGACTCCACATATACAAAAATCTACTTTATGACAGAGCTGGTATCACTGATCAGTGAAGAAAGGATGAACTTTTTAATAATTGTTGGAAAAATTGGATATCTACATGGGAAAAAATGAAATTGAATCAACACCCAATACAAAATTCAATTTTTAAAAAACCAATTCTGGGAGGTCCCTGGCAGTGCAGTGGTTAGGAGTTGGCATTTTCACTATTATGGCCTGCGTTCAATCCCTGGTTGGGGAACTAAGATCCTGCAAGCCACATGGTGTGGCAAAAAAAAAAAAAATTATCTAAATGGATTAAAGGTTTAAGTGTAAAAAGCAAAAATGTAAAACGTTTAGAAGACAATAAAAAAGAATAACACTATGGCTCAGTGGTAGAGAATCTGCCTGCCAGTTCAGGAGACGGGTTTGATTCCTGGTCCAGGAAGATCCCACATGCCTTGGGACAATTAAGCTCATGTGCCTCAACTACTGAGCCTGTGCTTTCAAGCCATGGAACTGCAACTACTAAAGCCCGCATCCCCAAGAGAGTGTGCTCCACAATAAGAGAAGCCCAGCCAATGAGAAGCCCGTGCACTGCAACCAGAGTAGCCACTGCTTTCCAAAACTAGAGAAAAGTTCACGTAGCAACGAAGACCCAGCACAGCCAGAAAAAACCAATAACTCCATGGCCTTAGACTAGGGAAGAATTTCTTAGACATTAAAATCATACACCATAAAGGAAAGGATTGATAAACTATAATACACCAAATTAAAAACTTTGGAACCAGTGACACATAAAATGAAATTACAAGCCATAAATTGGGAGACGATACCAGCTATACAAATAAAGACAAAAGATGATGATCAAAATATATTTTAAATTACTATAAAGACTAGTGATGAAAGGAAAGTCAGAACACCAATTTGTGTATCCAAAGTCCCAAGTGAGGATTTCCCTGGTGGTCCAGTGGTTAAGATCCACCTGCCAACACAGGGGACACGGGTTTGATCCCTGGTCTGGGCAGATTCCACATGCTGCGGGGTAACTGCCCACATGCTGCAACTACTGAAGCCCGCTCTCCTCGAGTCCGTGCTCCACAGCAAAAGAAGCCACCACAGTGAGAAGTCGGCGCACCGCAACGCAGAGTAGCCACCGCTAGCTACAACCAGAGAAAGCCTGCTGCACCAACCAGAGCAGCCAAAATTAAAATTAAATAAATAAAATTATTTTTAAAAATAACTTTTAAAAGTCCCAAAAGGGGACTTCCCTGGTGGTCAGTGGTTAAGACTTTGCCTTCCACTACAAAGGATGCAGGTTCATCTCTGGTCAGGGCACTAAGATCCCACATACCTCAACATCAAAAAACCAAAATATAAAACAGAAACAATATTGTAACAAATTCAATAAAGATTAAAAAAAAAAAAGTCCAAAATGAATTTTTCTCCCAGATTCTAGCCCGATGATGCACAGTAGGAGTCAACCTCTGGCTACAGTTGGAAACTACTGCCAACAAGGTAGATAAAGGCAGGAGATAAGAGGAGGTGGAAGAAAGAAAAGGAATGCAACAAGTGGGATAAGTGAGGAATGGCAACATTATTGGGTTGTAGGTCAACTTCCATTAGAATTATAAGAGGGCAAGAAAAGAAACATCTACAGACCTTTAGGAACAAAACCAACAAATGGGATAGGACAATTTTAAAAGATGTGGAAAGTTAGCCAGCAACGGATTATGCAGTAGAGACTTCCCCCCCCCCCCCAATTATGCAGTACTTCAGACATATAAAAAGGTTAAAAAAAAAAAAGTACAACCAATACCTGTGTATACACCACTTAGCTTCAGAAATAGAGTATTTATAGTTAAAGCCCTCTGATTATTCCTCAGTTATATCCCTCAGTCAACTCCCAGAGGCAAGAGTATCCCGAACTTGAAGATAAACATGCTCAGTCATTTCTTTGTATTTTTACAGTGAGGTCATTTTTTAAAAAGTAGTGGATAAATTTTGTGACAAATAGAGGGATTTCATTGAAATACACTGTCCATCATAAGAGACTCAGAATGAAGGGGAAAGGAAAGGAGCGGGATCAACTCTTAAAACAAAGAGATGAAGATTCAGAAGACAGCTGAAGGGGGAAAAAGTGAAAGTAAACAGTACTGGAAAAGCAGCACAACAAAAAAGAACAAAAATTAGTGTCAATGGAGAGAAACAGTGGCCTCAGATAATATCAATAACCTCAGATATGCAGATGACACCACCCTTATGGCAGAAAGTAAAGAACTAAAGAGCCTCTTGATGAAAGTGAAACAGGAGAGTGAAAAAGTTGGCTTAAAGCTAAACATTCAGAAAACTAAGATCATGGCATCCAGTCCCATCACTTCATGGCAAATAGATGGGGAAACAGTGGCTGACTTTATTTTTTGGGGCTCCAAAATCACTGCAGATGGTGACTGCAGCCATGAAATTTGAAGACGCTTGCTCCTTGGAAGGAAAGTTATGACCAACCTAGATAGCATATAAAAAGCAGAGACATTACTTTGCCAACAAAGGTCCGTCTAGTCAAGGCTATGGTTTTTCCAGTGGTCGTGTATGGATGTGAGAGTTGGACTGTGAAGAAAGCTGAGCACCAAAGAATTGATGCTTTTGAACTGTGGTGTTGGAGAAGACTCTTGAGAGTCCCTTGGACTGCAAGGAGATCCAACCAGTCCATCCTAAAGGAGATCAGTCCTGGGTTTTCATTGGAAGGACTGATGTTGAAGCTGAAACTCCAATACTTTGGCCACCTGATGCAAAAAGCTGAGTCATTTGAAAAGACCCTGATGCTGGGAAAGATTGAAGGAGGGAAGAGAAGGGGATGACAGAGGATGAAATGGTTGGATGGCATCACCGACTCAATGGACGTGAGTTTGAGTAAACTCCGGGAGTTGGTGATGGACAGGGAGGCCTGGCGTGCTGTAGTTCACGGGGTCGCAAAGAGTCAGACACACCTGAGCAACTGAACTGAACTTGCCTTTGAAACAAAAAAGAGTGAGAGTGCGTTCAGTACATTCACTCAATAGATCAGCAATTTTTTAGACACTCTTCTAAGGTACTCCACTCCAGTGTTCCAGTGTTCTTGCCTTGAGAATCCTAGGGACCAGGGAGCCTGGTGGGCTGCTGTCTGTGGGGTTGCACAGAGTCGGACACGACTTAAGTGACTTAGCGGCTAAGGTACTAGGGATACAGCAGAAATCAGAACAAAGTCTCTGCCTTCAAGGAGCATTTATTCTAGTTGGAGAAAGAGGTAAGCAAATAATAACTCATCAGGTATTGGGGAAAAGACAAAAACGACTAGTGAAGGCAGAGTGCTGGTGAGAGGAAGGAGGTGGCTGCTATGTTCTTTGAAGGTAGTGAGAGATGGCCTCTCTGATAAAGTGACATGTAGGCAGAAACCTAAAGGAAGTGAGGAATGTATAAGTCTTATCTCAGGAGGAGTTACAGCAGATACAAAAGGCCCAGAGGTGGGAGTGTGCATAGCATTTGAGGGACTGTAAGATGGCTAGATGTGGCTGGGCTCAGCAGCAAGGGGAAGAGTCCATATGGACAAGGTACTGAGGCACCACATGTGGAACAATGCCAGAACTGAACCTTCTATTCAAAGTGAGATGCAGAATCACTGGAGAGTTTTTAGGAGAAAAGTAGCACAATCTGATCTACATTTCAAGGAAGCCAATCATATAATTTACCATTCACACAGGGACACCTGGGTGAGTGAAGGAGGGTGCTATCAATAGTTACATCAGGACAAAAGGCTTGTTACAAGACTTTCATTTTAAAAGGCTGCTATGTGGAGCCAATTTGAAGGGGTTCCTCCAGCCAAATCTGGAACTGATCAAAATATATTGTGATAGTATTAATAAACGATTACAATCTACTAAGTAACAAGGCTACATTGATAAAAATAAGAAGTAAAAGGTTATTTTTTTTTAAAGTGAGACAGATATATATTTCATATTCTTTTCTATTCTGGTTTATCGCAGGATACTGACTACAGCTCCCTGTGCTATATATACTGTAGGACCTTGCTGCTTACCCATCATATAGAACAGTTTACATCTGCTAATCCCAAACTCCTAACACTCCCCTCCCCCTGCCTCTTTCCCCTTGGCAACCACAAGTCTGCTCACTGTGAGTCTGCCTCTGTTTTGTAGCTACGGTCACCTGTGTCATATTTTGGATTCTACATATAAATGGTATCCTGTGGTATTTGTCTCTCTCCGACTCACGTTGCTTAGTATGATAATCTCTAGGTCCATCCACGTTGCCACAAATGACATTATTTCATTTTTATGGCTGAGTAATATTCCACTGTGCACACACATACCATATCTTCTTTATCTGTTCACCTGTCAGACATTCTTAAGTTGTGTCCATGTCTTGGCTATTGTAAATACTGCTTCTATGAACACAGGGGTATGTGTATGTGGAAAAGCTCTTTCATACAAAACCAATGAACATATTTAGAAGGAAAGGCACAGTTAGAAAATCATCTATTAGCAACCATCATAACGATAGCGGATTAAGGCAAGAATAAACATGGCAACCCACTCCAGTGTTCTTGCCTGGAGAAGCCCAGGGATGGGGGAGCCTGGTGGGCTGCTGTCTATGGGGTCGCACAGAGTCGGACACAACTTTAGTGACTTAGCAGCAAACACTAAAATTGATAGATAAAAGTTTGAAAAGTAATAGGATATTTACATAGTCTCAATGAATCTCCCCACAAGATATTTATCAATTACAAAAGACAATAAATTTCCAAAAAAGAAAATTGGTATACGTCACCTTCACGAGATGGCCAAAGTTGACACTGCCAGGAATAGAATCAATCAAGCATGTGCTATGTAATATGATGGGGCTTCCCAGGTGGGGCTCAGTGGTAAAGAATCCACCTGCCAATGCAGGAGATACGGACTTGATCCCTGGGAAGATCCCCTGGAGAAGGAAATGACAACCCACTCTAGTATTCTTGCCTGGGAAATTCCATGCACAGAGAAGCCTGGAAGGCTATAGCCCACGGGGTCATAAAAGAGTCAAACACAACTTAGCAACTAAAAAACAACAATGTAACATGATACACAGAGAACTCAGCATCACTACTTAGGTTCAGTTCAGTTCAGTTCAGTAGCTCAGTCACCAGACTCTTTGCGACCCCAGGCCTCCCTGTCCATCACCAACTCCCGGAGTTCATCCAAACTCTTGTGCATCAAGTCGGTGATGCCATCCAGCCATCTCATCCTCTGTCGTCCCCTTCTCCTCCTGTCCCCAATCCCTCCCAGCATCAGGGTCTTTTACCATGAGTCAACTCTTCTTAGGTATTACTACCCAAAGTGCATAAACTGAGGGCTTCCCTGGTGGCTCAGTGGTAAAGAATCTGCTTGCCAATGCAGGAGACTCAGGTTCGAACCCTGGATCGAGAAGATCCCCTGGAGGAGGAAAGGGCAACTCACTCCAGTATTCTTGCCTGTAAAATCCTATGGACAGAGTAGCCTGGCGGGCTACAGTCCACAGGCTTACAGAAGAGTCAGACATGACTCAGCACCTAAACAACAAAGTGTATAAACTGAATTTAATCATAAGGAAACAACAAACCTAAATCGAGGAATATTCTACAAAATAATTGGCTTGTACTAATCAAATTGTCAGTGCCATGAAAATACAATGAAAGACTCTGGAGCCATTCTAGATTAAACAAGACAAGAAAGACAAGTAAACTGAATCAACACATAATCTTGGATATTGCTCTGTTATAAAGGACATTACTGAGACAATTGGCAAAAGTGAAAAAGTTTCATAGGTAGATAATAGCATTGTGTCAGAGTCAGGTTCCTGATTTTGATCATTGTACTGTGGTTATGTAAGAGAATTTCTTGTTTCAAAAGATGACACATTGAAGTATTTTGGTTGTTAAGGGGCATCATATCTGCAACTTAAACAGTTCAAGAAGAGGTGGCAAGAATACACAGAAGAACTGTACAAAAAAGATCTTCATGTCCCAGATAACCACGATGGTGTGATCACTGACCTAGAGCCAGACATCCTGGAATGTGAAGTCAAGTGGGCCTTAGAAAGCATCACTACGAACAAAGCTAGTAGAAGTGATGGAATTCCAGTTGAGCTATTTCAAATCCTGAAAGATGATGCTGTGAAAGTGCTGCACTCAATATGCCAGCAAATTTGGAAAACTCAGCAGTGGCCACAGGACTGGAAAAGGTCAGTTTTCATTCCGATCCCAAAGAAAGGCAATGCCAAAGAATGCTCAAACTACCGCACAATTGCACTCATCTCACATGCTAGTAAAGTAATGCTCAAAATTCTCCAAGCCAGGCTTCAGCAATACGTGAACCATGAACTTCCTGATGTTCAAGCTGGTTTTAGAAAAGGCAGAGGAACCAGAGATCAAATTGCCAACATCCGCTGGATCATGGAAAAAGCAAGAGACTTTCAGAAAAACATCTATTTCTGCTTTATTGACTATGTCAAAGCCTTTGACTGTGTGGATCACAATAAACTGTGGACAATTCTGAAAGAGATGGGAATAACAGACCACCTGACCTGCCTCTTGAGAAATCTGTATGCAGGTCAGGAAGCAACAGTTAGAACTGGACATGGAACAACAGACTGGTTCCAAATAGGAAAAGGAGTACGTCAAGGCTGTATATTGTCAACCTGCTTATTTAACTTCTATGCAGAGTACATCATGAGAGATGCTGGACTGGAAGAAACACAAGCTGGAATCAAGATTGCCGGGAGAAATATCAATAACCTCAGATATGCAGATGACACCACCCTTATGGCAGAAAGTGAAGAGGAACTCAAAAGCCTCTTGATGAAAGTGAAAGTGGAGAGTGAAAAAGTTGGCTTAAAGCTCAACATTCAGAAAACAAAGATCATGGCATCCAGTCCCATCACTTCATGGGAAATAGATGGGGAAACAGTGGAAACAGTGTCAGACTTTATTTTTGGGGGCTCCAAAATCACTGCAGATGGTGACTGCAGCCATGAAATTAAAAGACACTTACTCCTTGGAAGGAAAGTTATGTCCAACCTAGATAGCATATTCAAAAGCAGAGACATTACTTTGCCAACAAAGGTTCATCTAGTCAAGGCTATGGTTTTTCCAGTGGTCATGTATGGATGTGAGAGTTGGACTGTGAAGAAAGCTGAAGAATTGATGCTTTTGAACTGTGGTGTTGGAGAAGACTCTTGAGAGTCCCTTGGACTGCAAGGAGATCCAACCAGTCCATTCTGAAGGAGATCAGCCCTGGGATTTCTTTGGAAGAAATGATGCTAAAGCTGAAACTCCAGTAGTTTGGCCACCTCATGCGAAGAGTTGACTCATTGGAAAAGACTCTGATGCTGGGAGAGATTGGGGGCAGGAGGAGAAGGGGACGACAGAGGGTGAGATGGCTGGATGGCATCACTGACTCAATGGGTGTGAGTCTGAGTGAACTCCGGGAGTTGGTGATGGACAGGGAGGCCTGGCGTGCTGCAATTCATGGGGTCGGGAAGAGTCGGACACGACTGAGCGACTGAACTGAACTGAACTGAAACAGTTCAGAAAAAAATAACTGCAGGTGTGTGAAGAGAGATGGGGAAAGACAAAAGCAAATTTAGTAAATATTAACATTTAAGAAATCTGGGTGAAGGCTATGTACAAATTCTTGGCCTGTTTTTGCAAATCTTTCACAAGTCTGAAATTATTTTTTATTTAAATGAACAAAATACCCACACACTTACAAAAGTTTCAGTGTAGAGAACAGATTAGGTGGGGGGATGGTGGTGAGTGCAGAGTTAGAAACAGAGTTGAACCAATTAAAAGGCTATTGTAGATTAAGGACAGGGGTCATGGAAGATAGCAGAGTAGGAAGCTCTAGGAATTGGTCTTTCACCAAAAGAACTGAGCTGGCAAGAAATGCCTGAGGCAATTATTTTGAAACTCTGGAATCTAGTCAACAGTTTCAGCATCCAAGGGAGGCTTGATGAAGAAAGAGGCTGCTAAGTTTTAGTTAATTTCAGCACTTGGCATGGCACCTATCATTTTTTAGCTCCCAGTCCCATGGCAGGAAGCAGTGGGAACAATAAATAGCCCAAGATCCTACTGTAGCTTGCTGGTGCTAGGATGTGCGATACGGATCTTGTCTCCAAAAATCAAGGTTATGTGTCTTTTTTTTTCCTTTTTGCCACCCTGCTCAGCTTGCAAGATCTTATTTCACCAGTCAGGGATTGAACCTGGGCCATGGCAGAGAAGCCTCAGAATCCTAACTACTAGGCCACGAGGGAACTCCCAGAGTTTTGTGTCTTGATCACTGGTTTTGATTGCTGAGGAGCTGGCAAAGAGGCTCACCACTGTCTCAGCCCCCACGGCTGAAGTAGCTTCCCTAGCAAAATGAGACAATGAGATTTAAAGAAAGAACACTCTTTTCCCCTCCTTTTCTCTTCTTATTGGATCCAGGCATTTAAGGAAATCTTTGTCAAGTCACTGACAGGGTGGACATAATGACATAACAGAAGAGATTTCACTGACTATATAGAGCAATAAATATACTCTCTACAAAAAAAGTTTAGAAAAGTCACTAAACAAATAGACAATTTCAGCTTTCATTCAGTAACAACAGTAATCTCTAGGGAGGGAGCAGAATCTGACTTCCAGAGTTACCATATTATAATACTCAAAATGTCCAGTTCTCAACAAAAAATTACAAAGCATATAAGCACATAGGCACATGAAAAAAATGTTCAACATTGCTAGTTATGAGAATATGAAAATTAAAACTACAATGAGGCATCACCACACACCAGTCAGAATGGCTGTCATCAAAAAGTCTATAAACAATAAATGCTGGAGAGGGTACGGAGAAAAAGGAACCCTCCTACACTGTTGGTGGGAATATAAATTGGTGCAGCCACTATGGAAAAGAGGATGGAGGTTTCTCAAAAAACTAAAAACAGAACTATCATAAGACCCAGCAATCCCACTCCTGGACATATATCCAGAAAAGAAAAAAACTTCAATTCAAAAAAGCACATGTACCTCAATTTTCATAGCAGCACTGTTTACAAAAGCCAAGACATGGTAAGAACTCAGGTACCAATCAACAGATGATTGATTGGTTTGAGAGGATGTGATATATATATATCACACATATATATATATCAAAAAATATATAAAATAATGGAATATTATATATATACATATATATTATAATGGATTATTACCCAGTCATAAAAGAATGAAATACTGCCATTTGCAGCAATATGGATGAACCTGTGGGATATTATACTAAGTGAAATAAGTCAAAGACAAATATTATATGACATCACTTATATGTGGAATCTAAAAAATAATACAAATAAATCTATATACAAAATAGACTCACTAAGAAAACAAACTTTAGGTAGCAAAGGGGAAAGGGAGGAAGGAGGGGTAAATCAGGAGTATGCAATTAACAGATACAAACTATACTTAAAATAGATAAGCAACAAAGATTTACTGAATTACACAGGGAACTATATTCAACATATTATAATAACCTATAATAGAAAATAATCTGAAATATATATATATATATATATATAACTGAATCATTTTGATGCACACCAGAAACAAACACAATATTATAAATCAACTGCACTTCCACTGTTTTAAATTACAAAGCACACAAAGACACAGTTGCAGTGAGTAGGGGCTGCTCTTTCTAGAGACGAATAGCCTCCTCACTGCAGTGGCTTCTCTTGCTGTGCAGCACAGACTCTAGGTGTGCAGGCTTCAGGACTGATGGGTGCAGCTTGTGAGCTCTAGAACATGGGCTCAGTAGCTGTGGCGCATGGGTTTAGTTGCTCCATGGTTTGTGAAACCTTCCCAGACCAGGGATCGAACCCATGTCCCCTGCATTGGCAGGCGATTTTTATCCACTGTACCAACAGGAAAGTCTGTAACACTATTCTAACTCAAACTCTTCCCAAAAGGGGGGAGGAACACTTCCTAACAGTCTATGATACCAAAAGCCAGAAAAGGATACAAGAACAGTACAGACCAATATCCCTTATGAATAAAGACACAAAAATCCCCAACAAAATACTACCAAACTGAATCCAATAGTACATTAAAATGATTCTAAACTATGACTAAGTGAGGTTTATCTCAGAAGTGTAAGGATAGTTCAGGTAAGGAAATCACAATGTAATACCCCATATGATCATTTTGATAGAAAAGGCACAGGACAAAATTCAACATCCTTTCATGAAACATTGAAAACAACCTTGAAGTCACTATGCTAAGTGAAAAAATAGCAGTCCCAATAACCTCCAGGGCTTCCCAGGTGGCACTAGAGGTAAAGAATCTGCCTGCCATTTGTAGGAGATGCAAGGGATTCGGGTTCGATTCCCTGAGTCAGGGAGATCCCCCAGAGTAGGGAATGCTCCAGTATTCTTGCCTGGAAAATTCCATGGACAGAGGAGTCTGGTGGGCTACAGTCCATAGGGCCACAGAGAGTCAGACACAGCTGAGCAACTAAGCACATAATAACCTCTAAAAGAGTAAAATATGTAGGAATAAATTTAACCAAGGATGTGAAAGACTTGTACACTAAAAACCACAAAACACTGCTTAAAGAAATTAAAGATGACCTAAATAAATGGAAAGACACCCCATGTTCATGAACTGATAAACCTGGTATTAAGATGGAAATACTCCCAAAGCTATCTATAGATTTAATGAAATCCCTATCAAAATTCCAATGGCCTGTTTTGCAGAAACAGAAAGGCTTACCTTCAAATTTGTATAGCACTACAAGGCGCCCTGAAGAGCAAAAAAACAATAACGGAAAAGAAAAACAAAATAAGAGGAATCACACTTCCCAATTTCAGAGCTTTTTTACAAAGCTACAGTAATCAAAATAGTGTGGTACTGGCAAAAAGACATATCAACCAATGGAACAGAATAGAGTCCACAAATAAATCCTTACAAGAATGGCCACTTGATTTTCAATGGGACTACAAAGAACATTCCATGGAAACGAACAAATAGCTGGGACAACTGGCTATCCAAATACAAACAAATGAAGCTGGACCCCTATCTCACTATAATAGCCAGGACATGGAAGCAACCTAGATGTCCATCAGCAGATGAATGGATAAGAAAGCTGGGGTACATATACACAATGGAGTATTACTCAACCATTAAAAAGAATACATTTGAATCAGTTCTAGAGTGAAGTAAGCCAGAAGGAAAAACACCAATACAGTATACTAACACATATATATGGAATTTAGAAAGATGGTAACGATAACCCTGTATACGAGACAGCAAAAGAGACACTGATGTATAGAACAGTCTTATGGACTCTGTGGGAGAGGGAGAGGGTGGGAAGATTTGGGAGAATGGCATTGAAACATGTGAAACGTCATGTATGAAACAAGATGCCAGTCCAGGTTCAATGCACGATGCTGGATGCTTGGGGCTGGTGCACTGGGACGACCCAGAGGGATGGTGTGGGGAGGGAGGAGGGAGGAGGGTTCAGGATGGGGAACACATATATACTAATTAAATAATTTTCTATTAAAAAAATTAAAAAAAATAAAACCTTTTAAAAAAAAAATTAAAAGATTAACTCAAAATAGATCAACAACCTAAACATAAGAGCATAAACTATAAACTCTTAGAAGAAACCACAGGGTAATTGGCCATAACTTGAATTTAGCAACAGATTCTTAAGAGCTGACATCAAAAGCATAAAGCAACAAAGTGAATAAATTGGACTTCATAAAAAGTAAACACAGCTGGGGACGTTCCTGGTGGTCCAATGACTAAGAATCTGGATTTCCAGTGCAGGGTTCTGGGTTCAATCCCTGGTCAGGGAACTAGATCCCACTTCCTACAACTAAGAGTTTACATACTGCAGGTAAGACCAAGCACAGTCAAATAAAATAATAAATAAAAATAAATATTTTTTAAAAATTAAACACTTTTGTGAATCAAAGAACACTGTCAAGAATGTGAAAGACAGCATGCAGAATTAGAGAAAGTACCTACAAACCACACACCTGATAATAATCTTGTTGTAGCTGCTGTTTAGTCCATAAGTCATGCCCGACTCTCCTGTGACCCCTTCGAGTGTAACCTGCAAGGTTCTTCTGCCCACGGGATTTTCCAGACAAGAATACTGGACTGGGTTGCCATTTCCTTCTCCCAGGCATCTATCTTCTCCACCCAGGGATCAAATCCACATTTCCTGCAACAGGAGGTGGATTCTTTACCACTGAGCCACCTGGGAAGCCTAATGATCTAGTAATCAGAATACACAAAGAACTCTTCAACCCAACAATGTGAAAACAACCCAATTTAAAATTGGGCAAAGGACTCAAATGGGCTTCCCTTGTGACTCAGTTGGTAAAGAATCTGCCTGCAATGCGGGAGACCTGGGTTTGATCCCTGAGTTGAGAAGATTCCCTGCAGAAGGGAAAGGCTACCCACTCCAGTATTCTGGCCTGGAGAATTTCATAGACTGTATAGCACATGGGGTTGCAAAGAGTTGGACACGACTAAGCAACTTTCACTTTCACAAAGGACCCTCTTCCAAAGAAGACATATGAATGGCCAACAAGCACATGAAAAGATGTTCAACATCATGGTCATCAAGGGAACACAAAACAAATATCAGATCCTAGTTCACACTCACTAGGATGACTTTCATTTAAAACGCAGAAAACAAGTATTGATGAGGATGCAGAGAAATATGATCCCTTGTACATTGCAGGTGAGAATGCAGAATGGTTCAGCTGTTGTGTAAAACAGCTTGGCAGATCTTGAAAAAGTTAAGTATACACTACACACCTTTTAGTATGGCCAAAATCCAGAACAATGACACCACCAAATTCTGACAAGGTGTGGAGTAATACCAGAACTCTCTCATGGCTGGTAGGAATCGAAATGGTACAGCCACTTTGGAGGATGGTTTGGCAGTTTTTTACGAAACTAAACATACTCATACCATATGATCCAGTAATGGCATTCCTTGGTATCTGCTCAAAGATGAAAACCATCTGCACACAAAAATCTGCACACAGATGTTTATAACAGCTTTATTTATAATGCCTAAGCTTGGAAGCAACCAAGATGCCCTTCAGTAGTTGAATGGATAAGTAAACTGATACAAAGATCTATTATTCAGTGTGACCCCCTGGACACCAGGCTTCCCTGTCCTTAACTATCTAGTCAACCACTAATCTACCTTCTGTCCCTACAGATTTGCCAATTCTGGACATTCCCAAGAAAGAGAATCATATGTAGTCTTCTGTGACTGGCTTCTTTTATTCAGCATGTTTTCAGGGAACTTCCTTTATTTTAATTATAAAGTGTGTGCCATGTATTAAGATGTAAGGAAAAAATATGGAGACTATTAAAGGACCACTTACGAAAATAATAGAGTTAATGAATGCAATGGCAGATGAAGAATCAAAACATCCAACTAAGGTAAATCATTTATAAAGTATAAACCAACAGCTGTATAAATGAAACCATTTTAAGATGCAGTAGAAATAAGCAAGTCAGAGGAAAACAAATATGTTAGGAAAATATTTTATAAAACAAACTGCTGTTGGGGCTTCCCTGGTGGTCCAGTGGTTGGCAGTCCGCCTGGCAGTGCAGGGGACACAGATTCGATCCTGGTCCGGGAGAATCCCACATGCCGTGGGGTAGCAGGGACCGTGGGCCACAACTGCTCGGGCCTGCCCTCTAAACTACTGAGGCCTGCAGTGCCCTAGGGCCCAAGCTCTGCATCAGGAGAAGCCACGGTAAACAGATGCCAGCACACTGCTACTAGAGAGTAGGCCCCGCTCACCCCAACTGTAATACAAAAAGCCCTCACACAGCAACAAAGACCCAGAGCAGTAAAAATAAATAAACACATAAAAATTCTTTTAAAAATTGCTGTCAGCGAGAACATTTCCCTAACAAAGATTTAGGAAAAGTAACCTCAGGTTTACTTAAAAGAAGAAAAAGGGAGAGCAAAGAATCATTGTCTTTGAGAATAAAACCTCCTCCAATCAGTGTTTCTCAAAATGTGGTCCATGGACTATGTGAATCAAAATCACCAAAGAACTTGCTTTTACAAAATCAGATTTTTAGTCTGTGCCCCAAAGATGGGATGCTGGAAACTATTTTTTATAAGTTTCCAGATGACTCTAATACTACAGTTTGAGAACTAATATCTATTTAACACAAATTAATGCAAATGATTAAATGTGTGTAAGAGACAAGAGAATCATGACAATAGCAAAGTGCATGAAAAAGAGGAAGGTGAAAGAGGACAAAGAAAAAATACTTGAAAAACATTTTTTACACATTGTGCTATTGAGAAAAAATAGTGATGTTTGAAAACTATTGTGGATTTTATGTTGGAAAAAATTCCAAACATGTAAATATACAAGGCATTCTACTAATATATGTGAGGAGCACTCAGGGTATGAATAGGAAAGCATTCATAAATGTAAGGTAAGGTCACATGGTAGAGAGAGCACATAGTTGATACCCAAATGTTTGCTAATGATGTTAAACTATTTTTATACCAAGTACAGCTATATTCAATTATCTCCATCCTTAACTGTGATAACCTAGACAAAACTTAACTTTTTGTGGTAGTAATCTTTATACAAACACCACCATAAATTGTCAAATATTATGTCAGTACTGACGCACAAGCTCAGGGTCAGGACATTTAACTTTCATAACCAGGTTAATTTCTCTTTTTATGGTAAGACTTATTTTAACAAGAACAGACAAAATTAAATTTCTCAAGGCTAAGAGCACTGCATGATAGAACTCAAATTTCCATGAAAATTACTAAAATATGTATTCAAGGATGGCCTTTATTATTCTAACTGTAAGCAAAGATTTCTGAAAATGAAGTATTAAGTTCTAACTCATAATTTTACTTCAATGAGTAAAGTTCACTTTGACTTAGCAGGGTTAAAGAAAGGAAGTTCACTTTTATAACTTTCAAAGATGCTCACTAACAGAATACAAAATTTGCCCACTTTCACCATAAAAGGCATCCTCTCATTATAAACTCATAAACCTAATTAAAAGTGCTAAATTCTAAAGTTTCTTTGACTCACTTATTTAGATTAAGGTTATTATCCATTTGGAAACCCAGTTATATTCCATCAAACATTAAGATGCAGATGTTTCAACATTTCCAGACATGGCTCTTGCACATCTTTTAAATGAAACAAACTATATTGGGGGAACGAAGTTGCTAAAGCATGCAAATAAATTACATGGCAGGTTATGTTGCTTTCACAGGAGATTTTTATTTATTATAAACATTTGGCTTGATACACGAAGGTCTAGAAGCATCTAAAAGTTCTTGTTGACACTTTTTCATTTCACAGCTTATGTTTCAAAAGTCAGAAACCCCAGAATTGAGTAAAGCCTGAAAGTTGGTTAAGATACAAACGTGTGGACTTAGGATCTCACATTTCTTCCCCAAAAGCAGTCAACCAATATTTATCATTTAAGTCCCAACTCCCTAAACACCTCACATGTTCAATGTGGCCTCTTACTCACACAAGTCCAGTGCAACCTACCCACACGTACGTACACACACACACACACCAACAGTCTCCAAATCACCCACACTGGCACAACAGCCTCTCAATATTCACTTGGTTGCTAATCAAGAGCCATTCTTCTTGACACTGTCCATAATCTCTTTTTCCATTTCTACCACAATGCTCACCACTCAAAAAAGAAACAAGTTCCTTTTCTCTAACCGCGGAGAGCTTCTCTAACTCAACACACCTCTTTCCTCCCCCGTTATTCTCTATCCTGCCTTTGTTACTCAGAAGGTGCAGGGTCTGGGAAAATCTCACTCACCTCATGCTATAGGCACCAGCACCCAGTTCCTGGCCGATCCCGGATAGACTAGCATCAAAGTCCTGCACCAGCCCGGATTCAATCACCTCATCGGCCAGAGGCAGCTTCAGAGCCCAGGCCATTCTGGCTCCTTCCTTGCCCCAGGAGACAGTTTCTTGTACAAAGGCGAGTAGCGTGATTCTACCCAACCGGGGCAAGACTGCAAGACTGTAGAAAACTCCAAACCAAGATCTCCCACGCAGCACCCACCAAGCCACCCCCAAGCCCCACCCACACTGCCCACACAACTAACCTCCCGTACCCTTGGCTCCTGGCTCTCGGCTGCCCCTACTTCCAAAATCCCTCCCCCGCACCCAGGTCTCTAGAGCACGAGGGCCCTTTGGCTTAACTCTTCCAGACTGTCCAGAGGTAACCCTGGACTCCTTGCACTCTTTTTGAGATCTCCCCTTGAGCTCGCGGTGGTCACTCGCTGTTTTCCAAACAAACCAGCAGCAGCGACCCGCTGCCTAGCCGGCACTCCCACGCCGCTTTATCACCTTTCCCCCGCCCCTTTCCGCTGGAAATCCCCTCCCTCCCGGGAACCACTCTCCCTTTCCTCTCCAGGCCTCGCTTCCGGTCAGTCCCAAGATCACTTCCGGTCACTTCTTCTCAATTCCACGGCTCTTAGAACCAAAGCCAGGTTTCCACTGAGCCGACTTCCCGCCCTCCGCAGCCCCCAACGGCCTCAAAACATGGATGGAGACAGCCCAGCACCGGTTTGAAACCCAGACTAGCCAGGCTCCTCCACCGCCCGCCGTCCCAGCGCCAACCAATCATGGCGTCCTCTTCCTTCGCCGGAGCGGCTAGTGTGACGTCACCCTAACACTGGCCAATTAAGAATCGACTCCGCTGAGCTTGGCAATGATGATAGGCTAGCGACGCCACGACTCTCCGCCTCCTGAGATGGACTGGGCGATCTGGGAGAGGACTGGGGTGCGTCGGGTGGCCGGGTTTAAACGTCTTTCCTAGTTGTTCTCAGGCTTCTGGCGTCCGCTCAGTAGCTAGTCAAAACCCTAAGACGTGGGTGGAGCTCTAACTCTAGTCTTGCTGAACCTACACCCATCCCTGGCTGACTCTTGGTTGTTATCCTAACAAGTGTTTGTATGCTTCTAAATACTCTCTCCTTAAACTCACCTCTCCTGGGGTCAAGAACCTACTTAAGTTCCACTTACCTGGATAGTCTTTTTATCTTCCGAATTCTCCTTTAATGCTTTTCAACAGGAAAGCATGAGATAGGTAAGAGTGTTGTGGTTTTTAAAAGGTGGTGATCTGAAAATGAGGGTTTGTGCTGGCGTCTTCATTTACTGGCTTGGTGACCAGAATAGTCAGTCGTTTAATCTTACCGAGATACAGCTTTTTTATATTTGAAAAATGGGGATAAAACCATACGTGCTCCACCTTCTTCCACGTACTCCATCTTCCTCCTTTGAGGTTTTAATAATGTCCATTCTTTATTGAGCATCAACTATATACAAGGAACTTTTTTACATTATCAATAATCCTGAAAACAATTGTAGCTAGATTTGCAATTCTAAATATAAGTATTAATGACCTTCATTTTTCCAATAAGGAGAGGAGGCTGAAGCCTTAATTTCGCCAGAACTAAATTGAGGTGCCAATCTCAGAGTGGATTATAGAATTATGTGATAATTTTATTATAAAGTTATAAGGGTAATTTCACTCAAGACATTGCCTGTATGAAAGTATTGGTTCATTACTGTATTCAGTTATTTAATTTGTACAATGTCTTAAGATAGATACAAGTAGATAGATGCCTTTATCACTAGACTATGACCTCCTAAAGAAAAGAGAATACATATTTTTCAGGTTTCTGTTCTAAATATCTCCTAATATAGTTCCTACATTCATAGTTTTTTTTTTTAATGCTTATTGAATTTAAAAAAGGAAAGATAGAAAGAAAAGAGGTTGACATGAAGTTAACAGCATGCTCCCAGTTTCACCTAGAGTCTTCTATCTTTGAGGGCTCTGTCTTATCCATCTTCTTACTTTAGTAAGCCTGGCATCCAAGTCTTGGTTCATTCTCAAGACATTTAATACCTCTTCAAGACATTTTTTTTCTTCCCTTGAGCCAGTTGTATGTGTTTGTGTGTAAAGGAAGGGGTCTTGAACTCAGAGACCAAAAGAGAGGTGTCATAGTCAAAATCCTTTATAAACAGGTCTTTGTAATTTTTTTGGCCGTGTGGTGTGTGGGGTCTTAGTTTCCCCACTAGGGATGGAACCTGTGTTCTCTGCAGACTACAACCTCTTTAGAAATTGTCCTGAAAATTATTCTGTGCTTCAGCAACTCCACTCTTCATATATATACTAGAGAACTCTTACACACACACACTAGGAATCTTGTATGAGAATGTTCATGGCAGCACTATTTACAGCAGCAAAACAGAACAAATGTCTGCCAACAAGAGAAAGGGTGAGTTGGAGTGTTATAGATTATTATACAGCAGTGAACATGAATACAGCTATATGCAAATACAGGAACAAATTAGTCTTAGAATGGTGGGGGAAATGCAGAAATGCTCATACAGTATAACATCACTTTATAAAGCTCAAAACCCAGCAAAATTAAATAATATATCATTTAGGGGATTATATATACATACATGTTCATTTTAAAAGGAATGAAATTATAAACACAACTCTATTATTGAACTCAGAGACCAAAAGAGAGGTGTCATAGTCAAAATCCTTTATAAACAGGGCTTTATAATTTTTTTGGCTGCGTGGTGTGTGGGATCTTAGTTTCCCCACTAGGGGTGGAACCTGTGTTCTCTGAGATTGGCACCCCAATTTAGTTCTGGCGAAATTAAGGCTTCAGCCTCCTCTCCTTATTGGAAAAATGAAGGTCATTAATACTTATATTTAGAATTGCAAATCTAGCTACAATTGTTTTCAGGATTATTGATAATGTAAAAAAGTTCCTTGTATATAGTTGATGCTCAATAAAGAATGGACATTATTAAAACCTCAAAGGAGGAAGATGGAGTACGTGGAAGAAGGTGGAGCACGTATGGTTTTATCCCCATTTTTCAAATATAAAAAAGCTGTATCTCGGTAAGATTAAACGACTGACTATTCTGGTCACCAAGCCAGTAAATGAAGACGCCAGCACAAACCCTCATTTTCAGACCACCAGTTGAGTCCTTCAGTCATGTCTGACTCTTTGCCACCTCATGGGCTGCAGCACACCAGGCTTCTCTGTCCATTACCAACTCCCAGAGCCTACTCAAATTCATGTCCATTATGTGGGTGATACCATCCAACCATCTCATCCTCTGTTGTCCCCTTCACCTCCCACCTTCAGTCTTTCCCTGCATCAGGGTTTTTCCAGTGAGTCAGTTCTTCCCATCAGGTGGCCAGTGTATTGGAGTTTCAGCTTCAGCATCAGTCCTTCCAATGAATATTCAGGACTGATTTCCTTTAGGATGGACTGGTTGGATCTCCTTGTAGTCCAAGGGACTCTCAAGAGTCTTCTCCAACACCAGAGTTCAAAAGCATCAATTCTTCAGTGCTCAGCTTTCTTTCTATTAATAGATGGTCACATCTAAGAAAAGGCAATGAGGTGGGCTGGGGAGGAACTCAAAAGTAGCTTTAACCCATGGTAGTAGTTTACTCTGGAGAAGGCAATGGCACCCCATTCCAGTACTCTTGCCTGGAAAACCCCATGGACAGAGGAGCCTGGTAGGCTCCATGGGATCGCTAAGAGTCAGACACAACTGAGCAACTTCACTTTCACTTTTCACTTTCACTTTTCACTTTTCACATTTCACTTCTCCATTTCATGGAGACGGAAATGGCAACCCACTCCAGTGTTCTTGCCTGGAGAATCCCAGGGATGGGGGAGCCTGGTGGGCTGCCGTCTATGGGGTCGCACAGAGTTGGACACGACTGAAGTGACTTAGCAGCAGCAGCAGCAGTAGTTTACTCAAGTTGAATGGTAGATCCATGGGTTATTGTTTCATCATTATTTTTCATAACTTACAAAAAAATGTATTCTTGAATATGTAACAAATATTACATAAATTAGCATCTGAGCCAGGAACTACAGTCCAGTCCCTAGTTCTCTTAGCTGGCCTTTGCCTAATAGCTGGTGGTACAGTGCTGGGGACTGTACAGATACAGAGCAAATAATAGCTAATAATAATGACAGGCTACTATTTCCTGAGCCCTTGCTAGGTACCCAGCCCTGACTAGATGCTTTGTGTAGATTATCTCATTTCATCCTCTGTTGGGGGCCAGAGTGAGGTACTCCGCCTGTGACAAAGGTCATGAGGAAGGAGGCTCGACATACGCAAAGGCGGGATCGAGCCTCAGGAGTCCCCCTGGAACTCCTCGAGCATCTACCCCCATTACCAGAGCCTGCCTACTTTACTACTTTGTGCTCTCACCTACATCTCTGACTTTACGGGGGGCTGTCCCCCACCACCTCTTTCGGAGAAGGAGTTAACCTAGAGCTCCAGTTAATAATAATTCCTGGGCGTGATAAGAGTGTTTTAACCTACAAACTCCTCTGAAGGTTCTCTGGCCTGCCTGACAGGCTTGTCCGGCCACATGTGATTGCTCACAGCCTCCCAACCGTGAGAGGCACGAGATGCTTTAAACCTTCTAAAAACAGGTTCCTTAGAAAAGTTAGAAAACTATTAGTATAAGTATACTGGGCTGATTAGAAACTGTATTGGTGAAGGGTTTTTCATTTGTTGAGCCAATGTTGCTAAGTCTCCACATTACCTGCCCTTACACACATTAATGAATATATAGAAGAAATAAGTATTAACCTTTGGTATTAATCACGTTAGACCTTAGGCTAAGTAAATTCTTTCCTTAACTAAAACCCACTACACCCTCACCCTATAGGAATGTAACTTTATTTGGGTGGCGTCTGTTTTGAGAATAATCACCCCTGGAGAAATAAGTGTCCTGGTTGACTGACCGCTGTCACAAGGAGAGGGTCGTAAATTGTCAGCAGGCCCCCCTGGCCAGAAGATGATGTAACACCCCTAAGACCTCTGTATACATTTGTATGAAGCACCTGACTTTGATAAAAGTCAGGACTGCTGACCCCGCGTGACTTTTGTATAACATCTCAGTGTATAAAAACAGACTCTGGAAAATAAAGAATTGGGATCAGTTTCTCGAAATACTGGTCGCCCCATGTCTCTCTCTCTCTCACTCTGGTTGAGTCTCCATCTGGAGCGCGGAACCTGCCATGCTTACTAATTATGCCTGGGCTTCTAAGATCCGACTGGGGAGGCCTCAGTGTCTCCTCTCCTTCGGGAGAACGGAAGGACGCCTGCGGCCTATGTAAGTGGTGCAAACTTCTTGTCTTGAAGTTTTATTGGTCTCCCGCGTAAACCAAGCTACTCAGCCTCTTTTCTCCACTGAATTTTCCTACTGAGCTATCCTCATCCTATTACTCTTTATATCTTTGATAAAATATTTAAATAGGTCGCCGACGCCGTCCCCGCTTCGAATACCCTGGATCAGCCGGGGCAGGACCCCGGCAATCCTCCCAACATCACCCCTGTAAGGAAGGCACCACTTTTAGATTCACTTCATAGATAAGGAAACTGAGGCTTAGAAAAACTGACTGACTTGTCCAGGATCACCCAGTGGTAAAGGCTGACTGACTGACCTTACACTCTGAGCATCTAACCATGGTGCCACACACCTGTGGATGGTTATAACCTAAAAAAAAAAAAAAACAACTTTCCATCCTTTCTTCCTTTCAGACTTGAAGTTTGAATCTGTGGAGACGAGAATATCGAGTTTTCAAAAAATTGTTCCCATGAAGGAACATTGGATGAAGTATGATTTTTCATCAACAGTAAAATAGCTCAAAGAGAATAGATTGAAAAATAAAACAGAGGGACCTCCCTGGTGGATCAGTGGATTAGAATCTCCTGCCAATGCAGGAGACATGGGTTCAACCCCTGGTCTGAGAAGATTCCATATGACATGCAACAACTAAGCCTGTGCTCCACAACTACTGAGCCAGCGCTCTTGAGCCCTCGAGCTCCGACTACTGAAGCCTGTATGCCTAAAGCCTGTGCTCCAGAACAAGAGAAGCCACTGTAATGAGAAGCCTGTGCACTGCAATGAAAAGTAGTCCCCACTCACCATAACTAGAGAAAGCCTGGCACAGCAATGAAGACCCAGTGCAGCCAAATAAATAAATAAAAAAGCCTAAATACATAAATATTAAAAGATAATAAAACAAGAGATATTTATATTAATATTTGGAAGAGAACCATATTAGATATTTGGAAGACATAGCCATATCCGGAAATCCCATGGAGCCCTGTCCTCTGGGAAATACTTAGAAAAAAGAAAGACATATTTCTTGGAAAGGTTTGAGGTTAAGTTTTAATTCTGAACCAAAACAAAGACTTCACAAAGGTCCTCCTTGCCATTCTAAAACAAACAGAGATGAGATGAAAAGTGAGTCCTAAAGCTTGGCCCCCCTATCAGCTGGAGAACAGATTAGCATTGAGACTTAGGTCCTTGAGCCCAGGTCCACCTGAGGGGAGAAGACGTCAGACAGTGTTTATCCCTGGAATTCTGTGACTTTCAGAAAGTGAAATAAATTGAAAGTCACTCAGTTCAGTTCAGTTCAGTCGCTCAGTCGTGTCCGACTCTTCCCGACCCCATGAATCACAGCACGGCAGGCCTCCCTGTCCATCACCAACTCCCAGAGTTCACTCAGACTCAAGTCCATCAAGTCAGTGATGCCATCCAGCCATCTCATCCTCTGTTGTCCCCTTCTCCTCCTGCCCCCAATCCCTCCCAGAATCAGAGTCTTTTCCAATGAGGCAACTCTTTGCATGAGGTGGCCAAAGTACTGGAGTTTCAGCTTCAGCATCATTCCCTCCAAAGAAATCCCAGGGCTGATCTCCTTCAGAATGGACTGGTTGGATCTCCTTGCAGTCCAAGGGACTCTCAAGAGTCTTCTCCAACACCACAGTTCAAAAGCATCAATTCTTTGGCGCTCAGCCTTCTTCACAGTCCAACTCTCACATCCATACATGACCACAGGAAAAACCATAGCCTTAACTAGATGGACCTTTGTTGGCAAAGTAATGTCTCTGCTTTTGAATATGCTATCTAGGTTGGACATAACTTTCCTTCCAAGGAGTAAGCGTCTTTTAATTTCATGGCTGCAGGCACCATCTGCAGTGATTTTGGAGCCCCCAAAAATAAAGTCTGACACTGTTTCCACTGTTTCCCCATCTATTTCCCATGAAGTGATGGGACCGGATGCCATGATCTTTGTTTTCTGAATGTTGAGCTTTAAGCCAACTTTTTCACTCTCCACTTTCACTTTCATCAAGAGGCTTTTGAGTTCCTCTTCACTTTCTGCCATAAGGGTGGTGTCATCTGCATATCTGAGGTTATTGATATTTCTCCTGGCAATCTTGATTCCAGCTTGTGTTTCTTCCAGTCCAGCATCTCTCATGATGTACTCTGCATAGAAGTTAAATAAGCAGGTTGACAATATACAGCCTTGACGTACTCCTTTTCCTATTTGGAACCAGTCTGTTGTTCCATGTCCAGTTCTAACTGTTGCTTCCTGACCTGCATACAGATTTCTCAAGAGGCAGGTCAGGTGGTCTGGTATTCCCATCTCTTTCAGAATTTTCCACAGTTTATTGTGATCCACACAGTCAAAGGCTTTGGCATAGTCAATAAAGCAGAAATAGATGTTTTTCTGGAACTCTCTTGCTTTTTCCATGATCCAGTGGATGTTGGCAATTTGATCTCTGGTTCCTCTGCCTTTTCTAAAACCAGCTTGAACATCAGGAAGTTCACGGTTCACATATTACTGAAGCCTGGCTTGGAGAATTTTGAGCATTATTTTACTAACATGTGAGATGAGTGTAATTGTGTAATAGTTTGAGCATTCTTTGGCATTGCCTTTCTTTGGGATTGGAATGAAAACTGACCTTTTCCAGTCCTGTGGAAGTCGGTCAGTCGTGTCCAACTCTTTGTGACCCCATGGACTACACAGTCCGTGGAATTCTCCAGGCCAGAAAACTGGAGTGGGTAAGCCTTTCCTTTCTCCAGGGAGTCTTCCCAACCCAGGGATCAAACCCAGGTCTCCCACATTGCATGTGGATTCTTTACCAGCTGAGCCACATTTCAGGGGTGAACACTTTTACCCCAGGGAGTGGACTTTCCCCATTTTCTCCTTCTCCAATGTAGCTACTCATGAAGTTGGAATGCCAGGCCTGGAAACAGGAATTCCAGGAGCAGTCCTGGGAGCTCTGCCTCCAAGAAAAGATCATCAGGTGTTCCCCTGGACATCCAGCAGCATCCATCAAGAAATCAAAATTTTGTACCTATAACAAAAATCATGGTTCCTATTAGACCATTACTCATAATAAATTTGAGTGATTAGCCAGAACACCTGTGGCCCAAAGCTCCAAATTTAGTATTCTGAACCGTTGGTCTCATTGTAAAGCGTTCATTTCCCTAGACTAGGTCCTGAAACTAGACACTGTTTAGATGGAACACAGCAAGACCTACCCTGGAAGGTGGAAATGTGGAAATCCTACCCAAAAGATCAGGACAGATAGCAAGCACTCCCCAGATCCCACCCTGTATGGGACAAAGTTAACCACACAGGCTTTAGAAACAGCACATCTTGATTTAAGGCCTAGTTCTGTTGCTCACAAACAAAGCAATCCAGAGTAGATTCCTTGTATTCTCTGCGCCTCAGCTCCTTGTCTGTGTTAGTTGCTTAGTCGTGTCTGACTCTGCGACCCCATGGACTGTAGCTCGCCAGGCTCCTCTGTCCATGGAATTCTCCAGGCAAGAATACTGGAGTGGGTTGCCATTTCCTTCACCAGGGGATACTCCCGACCCAGGAATTGAACACAGGTCTCCCACACTGCAGGCAGATTCTTTACGATCTGAGCTACCAGGTGTCAGAGGCTTGAGGGCTCAAACTCTCTGGAGGATCCACACCCATCCATCCCCTGGGCTTTCTTTCTCATTCATTTAAGAGTCAGTCACTGTTGCTGAGGTCCCGAGTAAATCACCAGGCATTTTCCTCCAGGTACAGGAAGAGATCATTATCCAGGCAGGCCTTTTTCAGGGACTATCTAGTTTTAACTCTTCATGTCTTCCATACATTCCAGACAAAGAACCTTTGAGGCCCAGTCTGGCTTCTTTGATGGACCCTGCAGTTGAGAGAAAAGGCGTCTGAAGTGAAGGGTGGTCTTTTGGGACAGAGCCCTTTACCTATGGAATCTGATGCCATCTCTAGGTAGATAATGTCAGAATTGAGTTGAGTTTTTGGACACACTGCTAGTATCCGAGAATTGCTTACTGATGTGGGGAAGCCTACACACACACACACACACAAGTTCAGGAACCCAGAGGAACATCCCTGACTCGACAGTAGAAACTCCAGTCCCTCCATACACCCACCCCCCTTCCTTTAAAGCCTTCTGGGGCCAGTTGCCAGGAAATATCCTCAACTGGTCTGAGCCAGAGATAACAGCTTCTGCTGATGCTTCTGCCAGGACCTGTTGGGAGATGCCTGTCTGCATCCAGGGCCAGTCGCTGCCCAGGTTCCATTCACTCCCCTGTGTCACAGTCTAAACCTTGCAGTGCTACTGCCGAAGCCTCTGAACCTGCTTTCTCCCAGTAGCCTGAAGTCAGGGACTCAGCTCTTAGGATTTCCTTGAAAAAGTGGGTAGAAAATGCATTCAATCATCTGTCTGCTATTTATCAAGCACCTGTTTTGTGCCCTTGGCCTGGGTCCTGAGTTCAGTTCAGTGTTCAGTTCAGTTCAGTCGCTCAGTCGCGTTCGACTCTTTGCGACCCCATGAATCGCAGCACGCCAGGCCTCCCTGTCCATCACCAACTCCCAGAGTTCACTCAGACTCACGTCCACCGAGTCAGTGATGCCATCCAGCAATCTCATCCTCTGTTGTCCCCTTCTCCTCCTGCCCCCAATCCCTCCCAGCATCAGAGTCTTTTCCAATGAGTCAACTCTTTGTATGAGGTGGCCAAAGTACTGGAGTTTCAGCTTCCACATCATTCCTTCCAAAGAAATCCCAGGGCTGATCTCCTTCAGAATGGACTGGTTGGATCTCCTTGCAGTCCAAGGGACTCTCAAGAGTCTTCTCCATCACCACAGTTCAAAAGCATCAATTCTTCGGCACTCAGCCTTCTTCACAGTCCAACTCTCACACTGGAAAAACCATAGCCTTGACTAGACAGACCTTTGTTGGCAAAGTAATGTCTCTGCTTTTGAATATGCTATGTAGGTTGGTAATAACTTTCCTTCCAAGGAGTAAGTGTCTTTTAATTTCATGGCTGAAGGCACCATCTGCAGTGATTTTGGAGCCTGCAAAAATAAAGTCTGACACTGTTTCCACTGTTTCCCCATCTATTTCCCATGAAGTGATGGGACCAGATGCCATGATCTTTGTTTTCTGAATGTTGAGCTTTAAGCCAACTTTTTCACTCTCCACTTTCACTTTCATCAAGAGGCTCTTGAGTTCCTCTTCACTTTCTGCCATAAGGGTGGTGTCATCTGCATATCTGAGGTTATTGATATTTCTCCTGGCAATCTTGATTCCAGCTTGTGTTTCTTCCAGTCCAGCGTTTCTCATGATGTACTCTGCATATAAGTTAAATAAGCAGGGTGACAATATACAGCCTAGTGTGGACAGTCAATATTAGGATCGTGAGATCTAGGCAGAGAGAAGTGCTGGCTTCTGTGTCATTTTGGCCTCATTATTTCAAAGTCCTGTAAAGCGCCTCTGATCCCCAAACCTAACATCAGTATCTTAGACGTCTCTTGCCCCTTTGGTGGGGAAGGGATGGGAGAGCATGATTTAGAACCCGGCAGAGTGCCTGACTCAGGAATTCTGGTTGGGTGGAATCAAAGGTGATGCCTTGTTCTCACCAGTTTAGATTATGTCACCCAGACCTTATCAATACCAAGAAGATGGGGCAGGGGACTGGGGAGAGGGCGAGTTCCATGGAGGTATGGCATGACCCCTACTCTTAGGAGGGAGACCCTTTTTACAGCCATACTTTCCCAGTTCTGAGCTTGAGTGGTGGGCCTGCTCATACTATCTGCTGGCCTGGGAAACAGTACAAAGGAAGATCCTCTTATCTATATCTAAATGTTTATAGAGCATGTGGGTGCATGCTAAGTTGCTTCAGTCAGGTCTGATTCTGTGTGACCCTATGGAATATAGCCTGCTGAGCTCTCTGTCCACAGGATTCTCCAGGCATGAATACTGGAGTGGGTTGCCATGCCCTTCTCCAGGGAAAGCGTAAATCAACCTAACTGTGACTATTCTAGCCTCTCATCACAATAAGCATGCCTGCATAATGGCCCGGAAGGCCAGGTTTGAATTTGGACTTCTAGGGCTCCCTCCAGTTCTGTGCTAGAATGCGCCTCAGTCCTGGCCCCCAGCTTGCCTCCTCTGAACCCTGTCGCAGCTCCACCTCACACTGTAAAGGGCTTTGAGCATATGCAGAGGCATCCAGCCTGCACGGCCAAGCTCTGTCCACCCAGCTTTCTGACAACAGCTGCCCCCTGGCAGGGAATTCTGGGGTCCTAGGTATCAGGGGTGGTCTGGAAAGAGAAAGGTCACACCCGCTTGACCCTGTACCCCACAGGGAGATCATGGCCGGGAAGCAGGAGTCCAGGGCACTGATCCTCCTCCTCTTGCAATGGGATTTTCCAGGCCACAAGCTCTGCCAGCAAAGGCAGCTAGCTCATCCCCTGGTCTCTGACCCTGATTTTCTTACATCACTCTGAGAGGTAAAAGAGAAACAAGCAGACCAGTACAAAAGAAAAAATACTGTTTATTCCACACAACTACACCAAGTGCTTGCCCCCTCCCCCCATTCTCCCCGTCCCACCCCTCACTCCAGCTCTCAGCAGACTTTGTCCACGTCCAGGAACAGTTAGAACCTCGGTGTCAGAGCCTGGCCTGTGAGACAGGAAGGGAATCTAGGCATAGGAAGGTGATTGGATTTCCAAGGACATACAAAAATGCCAGGGCCTCTCATTCCAAATTCAAACAGGTTCTTTAATCCACTTGGCTGAGTTCTCTCCCTGAACCCCACTTGGATAAAATGTCATGATTAGTGCAGGGTCAAAGGCCTCAGCCAATTCATTAAGCCATAAACCATTTTGGTCTTTGAAACAAAAACAAAACCACATGCAAACAGTGAAGCTTCTTCTGCCCTTCCGCCTGCCTTTCCATGGCAAAGGAGCCACTGAGCTCTAGCTGGTAACCAGAAAGGTGCTTTTAAAACAAAATCAGTATCAAGTCCCTTCAGAGTCTGATGCTGCTCTTAACAAGGATATAAACAAAACAAAACCCCACCTCAGGGCCATAGCTGCTTCTGGGGGCCCTACGGTGGGGCAGTAAGAGCAGAGATCAAGTTGGTGAGCTCCGCTGTGTGCGTACTTCAGGGACACCCTGTAGCCCCTGCCTGGGGAATTCAGCTTGCAAACACTCTGACCCCCCTCCCCCTGGGCTTGTTTCTCTGAAAGACCAACCCATCATTCCGGCAGAAGAAAAGCTTTCGTTCTACCCAGCCTTGGGAAGACAGATTTAGATGTGGGAGGAGCTAAGAAAGCATGGCCAGGCCTAATTTAGAGCAGCTTTTTCCTGCCGTGACTCAGGACAGATGGTGTCCTCCGGCATATCCACTGCCATGGACACGCCCTGGATCGCATGCTACTCCTGTGTGCACCAGCCAGGACCCACTTGTCTCTCGCAAGAAAGAAAGCATATCTGAATGCAAAGGCCTGAGGGTAAAAACCTGTATCTCTCTAATTAATTGAACTGTAAGTCACTGAATCCTTCACAAACTCTGGTACTTGATTCTCCCTGAAAACTTGTTTACGACACCCCTCTCAAGTGCGCCTGTCACCTCATTGGGTCGGGTGGATAACCTTGAACTTGAGTGTGCAGCCTTACCCTTGGAGACGTATTCTCTGCTGGGAGGCTGCGGCAAGCGAGGTGCGCACCTGCTTCCTCATTCCCCACCACACTTGAGCAAGTCTGGTTGGTCAGAATCCAGTGGTGTGGGGGGTGTGTGTGCGCGTACGTGGCAATTTGACACACAAGTGCCCTCTCACTGGCAGGGCCACCAAGACGACGGCCACAGTGGCCCTGAAAGACCTGGGACGCACCAGCTTCGTGGGAAAGGAAACCCAGTCTTCCAGAGGAAGCAAGGCTGGGCTCTGCACCAGTGTCCCATGGAGGTGGCGACATGCCCTCACCTGGCAGTCACTTCTTCAGGGTTTATTGCGTGAGGGCAGCTGCTAGAGACCAGGTTCTGTAAGGACAGGAGTTGTGAAAGGCGGGGGCGGCTGACCCCTGTGACTTGTGCGTGACCTTTAAGTCTAGTCTACATAGCAGGTCTGGGCTCCTCTAGCAAACCTCCCAGTGCCCTCCTGACCTCCCGGAGTCACATACTGAGTTCCAGGGGACGCCCAGCTGCAGGGAGAATGGGAAACTCACTGAACATCTTGCAGGAGATGCTAAGCTCCAGTGTACCACAGATACCCTCTCTAAAGGCAAAACCCAGTCTGCTCTAGGGGTATTCTTAACTCAGAAGCACTCTGGGGGGCTTGTTCACACAAACACATGGTCTAAGACTCTGGACAAAATTAGATTTCTCCTCTGGTATCCAAGACTGCAAGTTACAAAGAAAATTAGTTAAGTCACCTTCCACAGAGGACCTTCCCAGGCTGCTGTCCACTCTTTCTGGATGTGGGCTTTTCCCAGGACCTTCCCGTCTGGTGTCATTTCATTTGCTGCTTATGAGAAGACCCCAGGACTGGGTGGGAGGTGAGTGTGAGGGCAAGAGAGACTCAGCATTCCTATCCTCATTTCCCCTCCCCCGCCCCTGCCCCTGAGTGCCTGCTTATCTGGGCAAGGGGGTTTTCCAGGCTGCAAGTTCTCTTAACCACATCATTCTGATGCGGAGATGGTCACAGACAGAGATCAGATTAAAATCTGGGAGAGATGCCTTATTTATCAAGTTCCCAACCTGCTGGCTTAGCTGGTTGCAATGTCTGCAACGCAGGAGACCTGGGTTTGACCCCTGGGTCAAAGATTCCCTGAAGAAGGGAAAGGCTACCCACTCCAGTATTCTGGCCTGGAGAATCCCACGGACTATACAGTCCATGGGTCGCAAAGAGTCGGACACAACTGAGTGACTTTCACTTCACAACATGCTATAGACTCAGGTCAACTCCAGGACAGCTAGAGTTCACTGCTGATTTCTTCCGACATGATGTATAAAAGAAAAAATTCTGCTTTAGTGCAATTTCCCCTACATAGGAGCCAAGGAGAGATGGGAGCGATCATGTGTTCTGGCCCCAGGTCTATGGAAACCCCCTGACCTTGAGGTCGAGGCATACATGGAATCTGACTTTCTGAGCTGCACATCACACTTTTCAGAACAAGATCTCTTGGATTTTGTTGGGGGACAGTGTGCCTGCAGGCAGAGGGTAGGTGGGTGAGGCTGTGGTCCCACTGCACGAGCCGCTGTACCTGCCACGGTCACACAGAGGAACAGAGAAGAGACAGTGGAGAGAGTGCCATCAAAAACAAGAGCTAATGGCCAGTGGTCCTAAAGACAGCCCCGTCCCAAAGATGGGGAGCCTCTGGTTCCCAACCAGAATTCACCCTTTAAAACACACATCAGCAAAGTGCTTCTTTAAGTGACACAACAAATCCCCTCCTGCAGCATGACCAGCCTCAAACCTGGAGGTCTCAGGTGGGCCCCACTGCCCTCCCTGGGATGCGGACGACACGGGGAAGAGGAGGGAGGCAGCTGACACACAGGTGCATGGTGGAGTCTCACAACCCAGGACAATCACAGCCACAGGCAGCAGAATGACGGATGCCGCAGGGTGGCAGCCGGAGCCAGATGCCAAGGGAGGTACAAAGTGCTGGAACACAGGGCTGGGGGCTGAGCCCTAAGGGATCTGAAAGACGTTCAGCTTGCTGGTGTTCTTGAGTGTCTGGCGCCGGTTGCAGAACCAGACCCGCACAACTTCCCGGTCATAGTTGAGCTCCTTTGCAATCTCGGTGATCTCCTGGCCTGTGGGCAGCGGGTTCTTCTCGAAGTAGGCATTGAGAGCCTCTATGGCCTGGGGGGTAAAGGAGGTGCGGCGCTTACGTTTCTTGGAGGGCTCACCTCCCACAAACTCCATCAGGTTCTGCTGGCCTTCCTGGTTCCGGAGTTCAGCTTCATGCAGCCACTTCTCCAGCACCGGCTTCAGCTTCTGGGCACTCTTGGGCGTGATGTCCAGCTTCTCAAACCTGTGGGTGACCCAGGCCCAGGAAGGGACAGTGACAGTGTCTTACTCCCAACCCCAGGGGTGAGTGCTGGCTTCAGGGGGCTGCTCCTCCTGGGGCTGGCAGACCTGTGCTCCCCTCACAACTCCTACTAATATCCCCTGGCTCGGCCCAGCCCAGACTCCTCAGATTGTCCTGTCTCCCAGGTCATAACAGGGAGACCATTCCCATGGCCTGTTTACAGTACAATGATAACAGGGCAGCTGCTTTATGAACACCATTCCAAAACGTTCACACCCAAATGGGTGAGGTCCTTTGAGGAATCATGTTGAGAGGCCTCCAAAGATGGCAAATAGATGTCCTAAGTGCTGTCTTCCTCCAACTGCAACATCACTAAGTCAGAATACTCTTTCTGGCTGAGCCCAGATGAGACTACAGAATTCCCAACATGACATTGTATCTTAATAGTCACTCTAATCTAATATAGAGAGTTGGCAAACAGATGAAACCTTTTGGCCATACCTAGCCATGTGCTTTTTAGAAAAAGCACATGGCTTAGGGATGTGCTTTTTATTTTATCTTTCACCATTAAAAAAAATTGAAGTATAGTTGATTTACACTTTACAATCAACTATAATACAGGCACCGGAACCAGTCTGTACACTGCATACAGAAAAGTCAGTTACATCATTTCAGAGTCATGTCTCACAAGATGGGGGGGTGGAAGCATGATAGAGGTGATGGTCGGTTATAGTTCAGAACCAAGCCAGAACCGAAGTTCCCACTCTTGTGATTAATTTCATAAGCTGTACTCCTGTCCCTCTAGGATTCCTAACTGGATCAGGATCTTGGATTCCTCCTAAATAGATAATATAAATGCTCAGGATTGGAGGATAAACTTCAGAGGGCCCCAGAAAGACTTTGACTACTCCAGGTGTTCATGTCTAAGCGCCAGATACCTGAGCTCCTGTGAGTGTCCTGCTCTTGTCCAGGCAGTCTTACTCACCGGCAAATGGCTGACTGGCTGTAAGCTGGGCCTTCCGTTGCAGTCAGAGCCTGACCCACCTGGGTCTGTGTGAGGCCCAGGGATAGCCGCCGGATCTTAAAGTTCTTGGCAAACTCCCGGATCTCTTCTAAGTTGATCCCGTCCTCATCCAGACTTGGGGTATGTGGCTCTAGGCCAGAGGAAGGGGGCAGGGGTGAGTGTGTAAGACAGACAATCATCACTGCTTACCCCGCCCATTGGCCTAGCCCTGGTGAGTAGTGAGGGATCAGGACATTTGACAAAAAGCCTGTGTACCCTTAAGACCTTCATCATTCCTGTCTCCAAGACAAACAAGATGGGAGCAATGGGCCAGGACCAAGGTGCCTGTAGATAGAGGTCTATTTTAAGTTCTTCCAGCTCTAACTGTTGACCCTCCCTGATTCTCCCCAGGCTGGCCCCACGCACACCTGTTAGCTACCCACATTCTTCAAATACTGGTGAGAGACCATAGGAGAGACAGCCAATGATTTGGCTTCTCAGAGAAGCAGCCAGACAGCCGGCTAAGCAGCCTCCACCACGGTCATGCACAGAATCTAGCTCCATAGAATGAGAATAAGAAAGTCAGTTCCTGGCAATGGGCCTGTGCTCTTCCCTTTTGGACTCTGGAAAGTTTACTAAGGGGAGAATCATCTAATGTGGTCAGGGTGTCCGAATAAATGCCTCACCCCTTCACCATACCCTTCCCTTGGAGCCACTTACTGGACACCAGCTGGCTGACCGTAGGGGTCTCTGAGCAGGTGATCGGGATAGGAGCAGAGGCAGCAGGCTTGGCCGCTGGGGCTGGGCTGGCGATGACCACGGCCGGCTGGGGCATGGCTGGTGTGGGCTGGATGGGCTGCACCTGTGAGAAGAAGAGCCACCAAACCCCCACTGCCCGCCTGCTTGGCTCAGCAGGGTGGGCAGTCCAGAGGTAAGGCAAAAGCGGGCATGGAATCCTTCCTCACCCAGCACACTTTTACCTGTGCCCCATCAAACGGCAAGACTAGAAGCTATGCATCAGCATCCACCCAGGCAAGGAGATCCAACCAGTCCATCCTAAAGGAGACCAGTCCTGGGTGTTCATTGGAAGGACTGATGCTGAGGCTGAAACTCCAATACTTTGGCCACCTCACATGAAGAGTTGACTCATTAGAAAAGACCCTGATGCTGGGAGGGATTGGGGGCAGGAGGAGAAAGGGACGACAGAGGATGAGATGGCTGAATGGCGTCACCGACTCGATACAAATGAGTTTGGGTGAACTCCGGGAGTTGGTGATGGACAGGGAGGCCTGGCGTGCTGCGATTCATGGGGTCGCAAAGAGTTGGACACGACTGAGCGACTGAACTGAACTGAACTGAATGATGATGACCTCCAAAATAAGCATAGGATGTGCCCCACCGAGCCGAGGCCTTGCAGGTGTCTATGACCCGGGCAGGTCAGAGGCTCAGAAAGGTTCAGCGTACTTGGTCAAAGCTCCAAGTATCCGCCCTTGAGATAACTGCTTTCAAGTCTCTGCCCTCAAAGGAGAAACCTAAACCTGATTCTAGAGCCACCACACCCCAAATGTCCATTAATGCATGCGAGCATGTGTGCTAAGTCGCTTCAGTCGTTTCCAAATCTGTGCAACCATATAGACTGTAGCCCATCAGGCTCCTCTATCCATGGGACACTCCAGGCAAGAATACTGGAGTGGCTTGCCATGCCCTCCTCCAGGGGATCTACCTCACCCCGGGACTGAACCAGCGTCTCCTGCGTCACCTGCATTGCAGGCGGATTCTTTACCTCTGAGCCACCGGGAAAACCCCATACCCATTAATAGGTAACTGGCAAATGACTTTTGGGACCTCGCTACAGTAAGACACTGTGCAGCCATGAAAAAGAATATCTCTTAATAACTGCCATGGAAAGACCTCTGAGTCACAGTGCTAAGTGAAAGAAAAAAAAAAGTAAGGTGAAAAACAATTTTTATGGAATAATTCCTTTAAAAAAATACAAATTTCCAAGAAAAAAATTCTGGAGTCATATAAAGTGAAGTGTCAACAGAAGTCATCTCTGGAAGTGGAGTTAGAAAGGATTTTTACTTTTTGACATCATACATAATGTTGGAATTTTAATAAACAACTTATATTTACAATCAGGATAAACTATAAATATATGAAATCAGTATTTGAAGTATGATTTTTTTTTTTTAAGCTTCATGAAAGTGCAGATTTCTCTAGGATGGGCCTTGTTCCCTGCATTCTGCCTCCTGGTAGCTTAAAAATTCATTCCCTAGTCATCCCCAGGGCCTTGTTTGGAGCTCCTTGTCTCTGGCTAGAATTCTTTAAGCTGTCTCCTAATAGCTGAGGGCTGAAGAATTGATGCCTTCAAATTGTGGTGCTGGAGAAGACTCTTGAGAGTCCCCCGGACAGCAAGGAGATCAAACCAGTCAATCTTAAAGGAAATTGACCCTGAATATTCACTGGAAGGACTGATGCTGGAGCTGAAGCCCTGATATTTTGGCTCCCTAATGGGAAGAGTCGACTCATTGGAAAAGACTCTGATGCTGGGAAAGATTGAGGGCAGAAGGAGAAGGGGGCGACAGAGGATGAGATGGTTGGATGACATCACCGACTCAATGGACATGAGTTTGAGCAAACTCTGGGAGATGGTGAAGGACAGGGAAGCCTGGCGTGCTGCTGTCCATGGGGTCGCAAAGAGTTGGACCCGACTGAGCGACTGAACAACAACAAATAGGACTCAAGTCACAGCACAGTCCAATTCTTGGCTCCACCTGGATAATAAAGGGAATTTTAAAAATACACATCTAACTAGCCACTTCCCTGCTAAAAACCTTTCGGTGACTCCCCATTACCTAGTATAACAATAAGAGTACCATTTTTTACACACTTTACACACATTTCACTTTGTGTGCCAACCTTCTGTGTAATGTATCTTTAACATTCATAACTTAAGTTGGTATCTTATCATTCTCATTCTATAGATGCTACTGCTGCTGCTAAGTCGCTTCAGTCGTGTCTGACTCTGTGCGACCCCATAGACAGCAGCCCACCAGGCTCCCCCGTCCCTAGGATTCTCCAGGCAAGAACACTGGAGTGGGTTGCCATTTCCTTCTCCAATGCATGAAAGGAAAAGTGAAAGTGAAGTTGCTCAGTCGTGTCCGACTCTTAGCAACCCCATGGACTGCAGCCTACCAGGCTCCTCTGTCCATGGGATTTTCCAGGTGAGAGTACTGGAGTGGGTTGCCATTGCCTTCTCCTTCTATAGATGAGGCTGAGGTTATTCAATGAAGCTGGGAAGCAGCATATCACATTTGAGAACCACAAGCCTCAACATCACCTAGGAACTTGTTAGAGATGTGAATCCTTCAGCCCCACTCCAGACCTACTGTATGAGACTCAAGGTGAGGCCTGGAAATCTGCATCCTAGCATGCCCTCCAGGTGGTTCTTCGGCACACTCAAGTTTGAGAACCCCTGCTCTGGCACACTGTACTTCCTGCAGTTCTGTGGAAGTAGAAGAATCTCCCATCCAACCCATCCCTTTAGATTAGTTCAACGTCGCACTCTGTGAAGCCTTGTCAAACTCCTCAGTCAGCAGAGTGGGTTCCTAAAGCACCTTATCCTGCCCCTACCCAAGCCTTTGCCACACTGACTTTAATAGTCTCTGATGCCGGGCTACCTAAGGCAAGGAAGGGCATCTTATTCATCTCCATATCTTCAGCACTCAAAACAGCTCCTAGAATGAACATGTGAGTGAATAATCGATGCCACAGTGCAGAGTGGAGGAGGGGTGGAGGGATGAAGGAGTGAAGAGGAAGAGGGTGCAGAAGGAACCTCCCAGGGCCTTTCCAGCAATTTGTTCACCCTGGATTTGATTGAGCCCCAATTAACATTTTTTTTTTTTTGGCTTCACCCTGCAGCATGTGGGATCTTAGTTCTCCTACCAAGGATTGAACCTGCATGCCCTGCATTGGAAGTACAGAGTCTTAAGCACTGAACCACCAGGGAAGTCCCAAGGCCCAGTTTACTTTGATCACCCTTCCCTGGCCTTCTCAGAGTGGCACTGGCCTCTGAGGGCACATATACACACGTTTGGTGTGTGGGGGTAAGGAGCGGGGTGGTGGTGGTGTTTTTCTGGGCAGAGCACGTGTGAACCAAAGGGACCTTCCACCTTCAGCCTCCCTCCACTTTTGGGAGGTGTCCTGCTTTCCCAGGGGCTTTGGAAAATAATGTTGTCCTGCCCAGCCTCTGGAGGGAGGCTGCTCATGCCTGACAGCACTGCCTGCCACCCTCCCCCAACCCAACCCTTGTACCTCACTCTTAGCAGGGGACTCAGGAGTGCTTGGCTTCCGGACAGCCACAGGAGGAGGCAGGGGGCTGCTGGCCAGGGTCGCGATCACCTGGCCCTGGGCGTTCAACAACAGCTGGGGGGTCACAGCCTGGACCTGCAGGCTTTGGGCCGGTGCTGGGGCCGCCACGCTAGCCGAGTTCACTACCCAAGGAAGTGTTCCAATAACCTGGGAGGAAACACAGGGACCCCAAGTGTGAGGGTAGCATCCAGCTCCACCCCCAACCCAAACCCCTACACTGGCAGGAAGGGACTTAGACAAGTCACCTAACCCTTCTGGGCCTCCATGTCCTCTCAGTAAAGTGAAGGATTCACGCTCTGGGGGTTGCTTCTCTATTCTCTCTCCAGAGCCGTAAGGGAGCAGGAGGGGCCTACATGTGAAGCCCTGCTCTGCCACACTTTAACTAGCTTAATTTCTCCAAACCTCAGCCTTCTCTCCTGTAAAATGGGAACAAAAATCTCCACCCAACGGGTTGTACTCAGAATGAAGTGGCACAATGTATGAGAAAGCACCTACCACAGAACATGGCCACAAAGCGAGGGCTCCCTAAATGAAAACTCCCAACAAGAGTGAGCACCGCCAGGGTTGGGGTGGGGGCGATGCCCCTGCCTGGCCTCAGTGTCAGCAGAGAGCTGTCACACAAGCAGTAATGAATAGCAGCTTCTCACCCTGGTTGAGTTTCTATGACCCAGTCCTGCCCCTCCCCAACAGCCAGCATCTCCACAGTCCCCACCCCTCCGCCTGGCTTTGACCACTTGCCTGACCCTGAGCGTTGGTGAGAATCTGACTGCTGATCCCTGGCATGCTGGGAATGGCGTTGGCAATGACCGGAGTTGTGGTGAGGGAGCCCAGGATCTGGGTCTGTCCCCCGAGGGAGGCAGCACTGATCTGTGGGTGGAGGAAGAGCCTTGCTCAGAGGCAACGGGACAAGAAAGAGCCCAAGGCAGAGGGAAGAGGGCTGAGGATATTGGGACAGGGGTGGGGGTAACCGATGCTGGGCAGATGTGAGTGTGGGCTGCAAGCCCAAGTCCACCAACTGAATGGTATCCAGGGCCAGGGGCTGCAGAAGGTGAGCAGGGAAGGGCGGGGCCACAGTCATGGAGGAGTACCTCTGGCTAATCTTTCAGGCCAACCCTGGGACAGTAGAAGGGCCAGGCTGGAGAGGCTGATGTGACTCTAGCCACATCTAACTAGAGGCCATCTACTCATGCCTAACAGCTCCACTACCAAGCCAGGAGCCACACTGGATAGACACTGGCATGGGGCCGTGAGCCTCTAGCGCCACTTTGGTGACAGCTCACAAGTTTGCAATCCCCAGACATCATCCCACCCTCCAAGGCTGGTCCATGGTCCAGGTTCTGGAAGGTTGGGCCAGCCCTCTTGGCAGAGGTTGTCTGCTCTTGGCTGGGATGCATGGGCTGGCAGCTGCCTCGGAAGGAGCCCATCTCTGCCGAAGTGTTGGAAAAGAGCCGCATTCAGGGGGCTGGTCCTCCACCTCCATACTGCCCCGTGGGAAGGGTCAGGTTCACCCTTGGCCAGAGATCCAGTCCATCCCCGGTGAGGCTTGGGTGAGGGCAGCAGCTTACGATTCCCGGGCTGAATGCGAAGCCTGCAGGCTGAACGGTGATCTGTGTGGGGGTGTCCACAGACTTGGGGGTGGGGGCAGTGGCGGTGGCAGCAGTGGGCTGCGGTAGAATGGCCGGTGTGGTCTGCAGCAGTGGCTGGGGCTGGAACAGCGTCTGGGGCTGGGCCGGTGGTCGGGGCTGGGCAGGCGAGGAGGGCTGGGCTGGTGGGGCGGCTTGTACAGGCGCCGGGAGAGCGGTGTTCAGCACGGCAGCTGCTATGGAGCAAGGCAGAGACAGAGGCGCTCAAATGCCTAGCCGCGGGCCAGAGCAGCTCCAATCCCAAGGGATCTGGTACAAGAATGAGACGGGGGTCGGGGCATTGGGGTGGGGGCACAGGCTGCTGTGATTCCCTTGATCCTTGCAGGGGTGGCACATGCCAACATCTCTCATCCCCCCTCCCTAGGGCCTGGAGATGTGTAGGTTCAGAACCAGAAGTGGAATCTTCTTGCAGTCCTTCTCAGGAGGCTGGTCACAGGGTGAGGTCTGGCGTAGGGGGGAGGGCAGTCCCAGACAGTTGGCTGAAGGAAGACAGGCCTGCTGGGCCAGCGTGGTGTCTTGGCCTAGAGTCCTGATGTGGTGCAGCAGCTCTGTGGCTGGGGGCCTGGGGCACCAGATCCAGACTCCAGGGCTCTTGCCCTGGGAGGGCCGCGGGTTCGGAGTCCAACATGGCAAACACATGAGCAGGGAAGGTAGTGGAAGGTGGCGGGGGCCTGGTGCAGTCCTGGGGAGAGTTGCCGTTACCTTGGAGACCGGCTAAAGGTGGCTTGAAAATTCCCCCCGTGGGAGAAGCAGCGGTCAGTCCTGGGAGGGCAGCCACGGTTGCAGTAGGAATTGTCCACACGGCCAGCCCCTGTTGACCAGCCACTTGACCTGCAATACTGATGGGGATAAGAAGAGGTTGAGTAACTGCCCCTGCTGGAACCATAACTCCTGTCAGAACTGTGGCTAAGTTTTCCTGAGTCAAGACCTGCAAAAGCAAACAAGATTTCAAAAAAGAAAAGAAAAAATAAAAAATCAACATCAACAGCGCAAACGCTGGGTCTTTTAGACCCAGCTGACCACACACAAAGAATTCTGAGGGGAGGGGGGAAAAGGCTGCATGAGGGCGGGAAGGGACGAGCCCTAGCTGGAGGCCCATCCCTGAGGAGGGACCTGGACTGGACTATCCCATCCCTGGAGAAACAGCCCAGCCCTGCCCAAGGATCAGAAAGGGTCACAGGTCTCTCCCACCGTGGTTGGCCGCCTCCCAAGCCTTCCCTGGGTCTTTGCCCATGGGACTGATGCTTTGTGACCAGGAAGCAGGGGCAGGGGCTGGTGGAACTGAGTCATCAAGACCCACAAAGGCCTCTGGGAAGCTATGATAGAGGACACTCCTGACGGACACCTTGGATATCTGTGTGTGCAGTGAAAGATGTCACAGGGTGCTCAGTCTGCCTAGAGGCCCCTGGAGCAGCTTCTCGCTGTGCTGGGGCTGCCCTCTGCTCTAAATGAGGAGCCATTAACTCTTCCTAACCCCCTAGAGGGGCTGACAAGGGTATTCACTCATTCAATCATTAGATGACTTGAAGAGTTACTGTAATCTTATAATCCTTGCTGGACCTGAGGGGATTACCTGACAAATGTAGACTTACTTTTCCCAGGGTGCCTGATCTGGGATAGGGGAAAGGCCAGGGGTCCCTAGTAGGAGATTCCCTCCCTCAAGCCACAGCCCCTTCCCTGTCCTGCCTCATGAAGTTCCCAGATGCCATGGCCAGCCCATGTTGGCTATCCCATGCCTTGCTCTTGCCCACTGCCCTCTGTCTAGCTCCCTGGGGTGGCCCTTACCTGGGGGGCAGCTTGTACAGCCAGTGGCGTCAGGGTCTGTGATGCCTGAGGCTGGCATGGAGCTTGGCTGAAGGTGGCAACGGCAGGGGCAGGGCTCGAAGGCATCCCCGGAAGTGACTTCACTTCATGCAGCATTGGGAGAGAGAGGGACAAGGAGTGAACCTGGCGGAGTGGGACGACTCTGTGCCGCACTGCACTTCTGCACAACCCGAGGCCGATCTCTGGTCTTCCCTGGCCCAAAGAGGGAGTTCCCCCAAAGTTACTGGTAGTGAGCATGGGAGGCTGCAAAGCCCTATGCCAGACCTGGAAGGTACACCACCCTCGTCACACATGCAGATGAAGAAAATGCAGACCCAGGCACAGGTGGGTATCAGCCTGTCATCTCCTGGCTTGGTAGGATGCTAGGACCTATCACATAACCAGCAGTAGAAATGAACATGGGTCAGGGAGAGAAGGTGCCAGAATCAATGGGATTGATTGGCTCATCCAGCAACTGGATCAATGGTCACTCTACCCCCAGGCTACTTTGGAGATGCAGTGTTGGCTCAGGGAAGGGGCAGGATTTCTGCAGGGTGAAGCCTAGGAAGTGACATGTCAGGGCCATACTCAGGATCCCGGGGCTCTCCAAGATAACTTTTCTCTGCTGCTCCTTGAGGTCTGAAGTCTGATGAGCAGCTTTTAGGAGGTTCTAAAGGAGCTTCCCTGCAGAAGGTAATGGCACTCCATTCCACTACTCTTGCCTGGAAAACCCCACGGACGGAGGAGTCGTGGGCTGCAGTCCATGGGGGTCACTAAGAGTCGGACACAACTGAGTGACTTCACTTTCACTTTTCACTTTCATGCATTGGAGAAGGCAATGGCAACCCACTCCAGTGTTCTTGCCTGGCGAATCCCAGGGACAAGGGAGCCTGGTGGGCTGCCATCTATGGGGTCGCACAGAGTTGGACACGACTGAAGTGACTTAGCAGCGGCAGCAGCAGCAAAGGAGCTTCCCATGAATTGTAGCTTTTCAACCAAGTGAGAGTTAGTTAGGTAGGGACCCCTAGCAGAAAAATTCTTCAAAGTCACATAACAATATGGAGAAGGGTTATTTAATATATAGTGAGACATTACAGGGAGTCTAGGTGTTGGGTGTTAGACCAGATGAGTGGCTTCTTAATGCTGGCTGGGCATAGGTTTCCAGACCCTATTCTAGGCCAACTGAGTCAGAATGTCCAGGAGTGGAGGCCGGCAACCTCACCTCTCTCTTTCTTTTAAGCTCCCTTGTGATACACACGGACAAAATGGGAACCACTGAACTACAGAACCTTCCAAGCCTGCATTTCCAGCTCTTGTTTTAATCTGGAAAGGCACCAACCTAAGCCAGGACTATTCACAGTATACAATTTAAAAATCCAGATTGCTTCAAGGATGAAAGAGACAAGCAACCACAAAAACCATATAAAATACCAAAGAAAACCAAATGGCAGATTTATGTCCACTGTGAAGGGGAAATATATTTCTAACTGTTGAAAAAAATCAGAGAAGATAAGGATAATCTGAACCTCTGAGAATTCAAAAAATATTTCACTTGACAAAGTGTCATTGCAATGCAGAGGATGCGGGCTCAATCCCTGGTTGGGAAACTAAGATTCCAAGTGTTGTGGAGAAACTAAGCCCAGGCACTGCAATTACTGAACCCGTGTGCCATAACTAGAGAGTCCATGCACCACAGTGAAGGAAAATGAAGATCCAACATCCTGCAACTGAGACCCAACACAACCAAATAAATAAATAAAAACAAGCAACAATACCAGCTACTGTTTATTTTTTTTTAAGTGTGATGAAACCTATAAAGGAAACTGAGGAAATGGACATGTAACAAGCATGAGTGAAGAAAGCTTACAACCTGAAGAAGTAAGTCATTTCATTAGGATACGTTTCCAGAGTGGGACTATGGGGCCTAGGATTCACCTACATTTAGGTTTTTGTCTTTTGCTTCCTGCTAGACTGCTTTTCAGGAAGACTGAACCAATCTGCAGAACCATCAGCAATGTCCCTGTTTCTCCACAGCACCACCCAGTTTCGACTTCATCACGATTTCTTTTTCTGGCTTCAGAGGCATAGATGGTACCTCTTTGCCGACTACTTTTCCTCTCATTGATAGCAAGGTTTTGTGTGTTTTTCCATGTAATGATTTCCTACTGTGTAAACAATTCATTTCTCTTCAGAAGGAATTTTAGTGGACTACACCTCAAAGAAAAATAGAATTAAAGGGCCATTCAAAACAGCTGTTTATGACAATGAAAAAACCAGGGAGTTTGATAATAGCCAAAGCCAAAATCAGTGAGTGAATCTGTTAATAAAGGACACAGAATATGAAATAATATGGTGGTAGTTGTCATACTACCTAGCCTGTCCTCGGGGGCCACACGTATAAAAATATGTATGTGTAACAAGGTCTGGGGAATGGAGTAGCACAAATCACTAGGTTCTTTTTTCATCTGGAAAAAGTTTCCTATTACTTAGTTTTAAGAGGAAACCCTTCTCAATATTTCATATGCAGAAACGTTCTATCAAAGCTACAATTTAAGCTGGCAACTTCTTAGGAATTACTACCAACATACCTCCCCTGCCTGCTTGACCATGACTAAAATTCCTTTACAAAGAAGACTTTAATGAAGGCTTAATTAGATAAACTTCTGGAAGAAGATGCACACTACCATGAACACTCATGCTAAGATGTAAATTACTGGTTTTGGATCCATTTCTGAGAGTACGTTTTGGGTAAGGAATAGAATTAAGGCACTAGAGGAAATGAGATATGGAAGATGGATAAAAGGGTAAAAAAGAAAGGGAAGCGCTGTGGGGGGCTTCCCTGGTGATTCAGTGGTAAAGAATCTACCTGCAGTGCAGGAGACACAGGAGACCCCATGTTCAATCCATGGGTCGGGAAGATCCCCTGGGGCATGGCAACCCACTCCAGTATGCTTGCCTGGAGAATCCCATGGACAGAGGAGCCTGGTAGGCTACAGTCCATAGGGTCACAAAGAGTTGGACATGACTAAAGCAACTTCACACACACACACACACACACACACACACACACAAGAACTGTGGACAAACCTGGAAAACCTCCCAGATTTCCTGAAAAGGGGCTCCATCCTCACAATGGAAAGGAATGGAAAGAGTGGCAGAGATGGAGAATCCTTGTTTTTCCTGCCTGGTCACCAGGACACTGGCCCAGGACACTTCCTCAACAAGGAAGCAGAACATCGCCAGGCTGGGGAAAATGGTCATGTGTCTTGTCATTCCTTTACTCAAAAGGAGAAAACATAAAATACCAGGGTTCCAAAATGGATCTATATACCGATCTGCAAGTACAGCAAGGGAGGTGAGATCTTGAAGTGTTTTCATCTGTTTTCTGTTCTCTTTGCTCTCTTCATGGCTCTTCCTCTTGGCCCACCCCACCTCCCCCAACCAGATCACCAATCTAGGGAAGCGGTGAAGTTCAGCAGAAGGCAAGGAGAGATGAACCATGGCTTTCTGGGGGAACTGGCAAAGGAGGTCCCAGGCTTTCTGCAAAAAGAGATGTCTACTCTGCAAGGTCAATGAAAGGGTACCCTGTGCCCAGAAAGCAGTGCCTACAACCAGTGCCAGCTTTTAGAACAGCCTGGTCGTCTCACAGCTGTACTGCAGGATCATTAGGGCAGACAGTGTGAGTCAATCAGCCACATCCATTCCGCATGCAGGAGAATCAAACTCATGCCCTAAAGTCTCCTTTGGAGAAAAACAGCCCAGATAAGCCCACCAGGCTAGACGCGTGTCAGTCTAGCCAGGAGTGAGAAGTTGTGATTCTACAAGGCCCTCCCTAACACATTCTTAGCCCAATGTGGGTAAGATGCTGTTCCATCCCCAGCTCCTGCACCTCCCAGCTCTACCATAAAAGGTACTGATTTGCAAGGGCTGGTAGTACCCTAAAGGTTAAGTCCTCTCTGCCTTGAGCCTGAGGGTCTGGTTTAGACCTGGGAGCCCTCTCTGAGGTTAATTCAGTCCCCTTGGTGTGCGTGTGCAGTTACGGCAAATTCTGAACAAAAAATACAAAGAGATCAAAAAACCCAACCGCCACTTTTGAAGAGCTTAGAGCAAAAGCAGAGGACTGTGCATGCCCCCTGCACACACCACCTAAGCGATGGGCAAAATACCTAAGCCACCCCTTCAGCCTGACCCCTGGACACATCCCTACCTTCACCCCATATAAGGAACAAGCTGGTCCTCCCTCAGGGAGCGAGCAAGCAAGGGAACATGTTGCTTGTTCTCGCTTCCCTCTGCTGCAGCAGGGGCCCCAGGAAAGCCTTGTCTGAAAATAAAGAAAGTGCAATCCCCTCAGCTGAGCCCCACCACTCTCCTCCCACCTTACCCTGACCCATCCCAGTTTAGGTCTGTAAATAACTGAAAATGGTCCCTCATTCCAGGGATTGAGGAGTGGTCTAGGAGCTGAACAGCAGCGCAGGCTGTGACCAGAGGCCTGCCCAGTGGACAGGAAGACAACACACCCCTAAAGCCACCTAGCCCCCTGGGATTCATGCTAGATCCCCAGGGGGAACACGGGAAGGGACTCAGGTGGAGCAATGGCCCCTGGGAGCAGTGGCCTCATACCAGTTGCCTCCACGGAGGAGTCTGGGTTGTCTGGGCCAGCTTCACCAGCAGCTTCACCAGCTTCAGCAGGGCCTCCACTCTGGGAGCCCTCGGTGGCCACAGCCTCCAGCGCTTTGCCCTCCTCCTCAGCAGGGATCTGGGCATCCACTCCAACCTCCAAAACTCGGATGGTCTCATGGCCTGACATCACGATGACCTGTGAACAGAGGAGAGGAGAAGAGGCTGATAGAGCCTCTGGGGAGCTAGAGCTCTAGGTGTGACTGAGGCAGAGAGGACAGAGTATCTCAGATTGTAGACCTCCTGTCCCGAGGACTGTGTACTCTGTGAGAACCCCCAGAGCCTGGAACTCCCTGATTCCAGGGAAGGAAGTGCTAGGAGAGAGCAGGCCCTGGTGACAGGGGGAAGGGTCTAACACAAGCTAGAAAAAGTCCCACTGAGTGAAACCACTTGAAGACATTTCTTTTTGCTTCCTCTCTTGCTCTCAGTTCAGGGACTGGTAAATGGCCTCACTCACAACCTTGCCAGGATGTCTTCTTGGCTGCTAGGATACTGGAGTGTGGTTTCGATGACCCCTAACACAGGACCCACAGCTTCAGCTGGGACAAGACAGGAAGCCCTCTGCATGTCCCTCTAAACATTACAGGAATGGAAAATGAATGCTCCAGGATGCTGAGGAACTTCTGAAGTTCATGGTTCCTTAATGTCCAAAACCCTGAGGTTAGAGGCCATGATTTCCTTGCAAGCTAACTTCTTGAAGCAAGAGGGTCAGGAATTCTGAACACACGGCCTGTCGCTGGCCCTCCTGGACTGGAGCTTTGTACCCTGTAGACCTGCGGCTCCAGCGTGCCATCTGGTGTGTGCATGCTCTAACCTTGCACCTCCTCGAGGGGAGCCCCTGTGCCCAGCGATGCGGGTGGCCCCTGGGCCTCCTTGGAACACTGGGTCTTCCTTCCTGCTCAGCCAGCTTAGTGCTTTACCTCCAGCACTGACATGCTTCCACTTGGGTCTTTCAAGAATCAGAGACACCCTGTACATTAAAAAGCTCTGTATCAGGCCTTCCCTGTGATTCTCCTGGGGCCAAAGCCACTCCCACAACACACTCCTTGGGACTGAAAACTGGATCCAGCCAGAGACTCTGTTGGAAAAAAGCAGCTATGTGACCCATCAGGGGAGTATGAGTGAAATAACCTTCCCGAGCAGTTTCCTTTCTGACTCAAACCTGACTATGAGAAACTTTACTCCAATTACATTTTAAGAGATGTTAATCTTTTTTTCTCCTTTTAAAAATGCATAAAAAATACATAAGGGAATTCCCTGGTGGTCCAGTTGTTAGGACTTGGTACTCTCACGGCCAGCTAGTAGGGGCCTGGGTTGGATCCCTGGTTGGGAGATTAAGATTCTGCAAGCTACAGGTATCGCCAATTTTAAAAAAATTTTACATAAGTAATAAAAGGTCATTGAAGGAAAAATTAGAAAATGATATATAACCAAGAAAAATAAATAAGTTCCCTGATATCCAAATCTTTCCCCATATTAACTTATACATATTTCACTTTTTAAAGTCACCACTAAAGTCCCCAAACCCAGCCCCTGAAAAATCCTAGCTGGCAACCACATCTGGATGGGTCAAGTGACCATGAACGTTGGTAAGGAACAGACAACAAGGCGCTTTATGGAGTTTTCCTCTTTGCCCACACCCCTCCGTCCATCACCATCCCCCTCCCCACCCCTACCTCTTCCTGCTCCAAAAGATACCTGCTCATTGACAGTCAGAGATGAGTCTGGCCCGGCTCCAGGATCCATGGTCACTTGTCAGGGTGGGATGGGGGCTGGCCCACACCTACACATTCTGCAGGGTGAGATGAGATGGGAAAAGCAAAGGCTGATGTGACAATGTTAAGACAATTTCCATATCATCTCAGAAAGTCAGAAGTAGAATGGTAGGAAGAGAGAGAAGCTAAGTTCTCTCAGGTATGTGTAGAAGTGAAGGCAATAGGATTCTAAGGATTTTAAAATTAAAATGTCTGACTTCCTGCGGCACCCTAGGACAACCTACACTCAGGAGGAGCCAGGGTAACAGGAGGAATGGGGAGGGGCCAGACGTCTAACCCTGGGAGTTCCCCAGTCCAGTGGGAAAGAGCAGACCCAGCAGAGCCCAAAGTGACTTTGACCCAGACACTCAGAACCAGACACAAGTAAGGAGCACTCTGGGTATCAAAGCAATTCTCAGGGGAGGGGTCTGAGAAGACTTCCCCGGGAAGAGATGGCAAACATAGGAATAAATTGAAACAGTTGTCTCAGACTTTAATGCGCCTGGAACGCATTAAAACTGCAGACTCCCCCACCCCGATTTTCCCAGACCAAACATCTCCAGGGAGTCTGATTCAATAGGTGGGTCCCTCAGGGGTTTCTGTGGCAGTGGCCCAAGAACCACACTGGCCTTTAACGTGGGACGCAGGACAACATACCAGATGGTGGAGCAGCGGCCACATGCAGTGAGGAGAGAAGACCTTACAAGAACAAACGGTCTGGCTGGAGCCACGAACCACAGTCACAAGAAATAAAGGTAATGACTAGGACAACCGGTTTTAGACACTGAAACAGAGAAGCAACTAACATTTTTATTCTGAGTGCCCACTGTGCTAAGCATTTTATGGAATACTAATTCACGTACTACTCATGCCAGCTGGGGTATGTGAACATTAGCATCACCATGTTACAGATGAGGACACTCAGCTCGGAGAAGTGTTCTAGATTCCTCACTTTCTCTTCCTCCTCCTTTTCTACCTCTGGGTTTGTTTCATTGGGCTTCCTTTTGTTGTTGTCATTTGATTAATTGAGGTAAAATTCACATGACATCAAATTAAATGTACAACTCGATGGAATTCAGTACACTTATAGCACACTTACAGTGCTGTGCAACCATCACCACTGTTTAGCTCCAGAGCATTTTCATCCTCCAAAAGGAAATTCCATGCCCATTAGCGGTTACTCCCTTTTCTTGCCTGTGGCAATCATGAATCTGCTTTCTCTCTTTGGATTTGCCTGTTCTCAATATTTCATATGGGCTTTCCTGATGACTCAGATGGTAAAGAATCTGCCTACAATGCAGAGACCTGGGTTCAATTCCTGGGTTAGGAAGATTCCCTGGAGAAGGGATTGGCTACCCTCTCCAGTATTCTTCCCTGGAGAATTCTATGGACAGAGGAGCCTAGCGAGCTACAGTCCATGGTCATAATGACTCAGACACAACTGAGAGACTAACACTAATATTTCATGTATTAATAAATGGAATCATTTGATATTGGGTCTTTTTTGTGTCTGGCTTCTTTTACTTTGCAGAATATTTTCAAGGTTTATCCATAGCATGTATCGGCGCTTCATTTCTTTACACAGCTGGATAAAATTTCATTGTATAGACTCTTTCACTTTCCAGGGAAGACAGAGGCACAGGTAAACCAAGACTTCGTTTCCAAGATGGAAAGTCCATCAGACTCAGCTGTGACTTTACCCAGCACTCTGCAGGTCTGTGCCAATCCACCACCTCCCCATATGCATAGTTCAAGAACACAACCTATGAGTGCAGCGCTTAAAGGGCGATTAAGGAAAACAAGATCTTCATTTAATTCTCATAAATAAATGGAGTGGTGAAGCATCTCAAAGTCGAGAATGAAAAAAACAATCAGATCTTTTCAGAGAAGACAGGATCCTTAGCAAAAGAAAAACTGTTTGGAATTTCAAGAAAATTTTAAACACATAGTGAGTTAGAAGAAAGTTTATATTTGAAAAATACTTTAAAGAATATTGCTGCAGGACTTCCCTGGTGATCAAGTGATTAAGACTCTGCACTTCCAGTCTGGGGTGGCAGGGGGAGACAGGTGCAGGTTGGATCCCTGGTCAAGGAACTAAGATCCCGCATGCCACACGGCGCGACCAAAAACAAAAACTGCTGCTGCTAAGTTGCGTCAGTCGTGTCCGACTCTGTGCGATCCCAGAGACGGCAGCCCACCAGGCTCCCCCGTCCCTGGGATTCTCCAGGAAAGAACACTGGAGTGGGTTGCCATTTCCTTCTCCAATGCATGAAAGTGAAAACTGAAAGAGAAGTCGCTCAGTCCTCTCCAACTCTTAGCAACCCCATGGACTGCAGCCCACGAGGCTCTTCCATCCATGGGATTTTCCAGGCAAGAGTACTGGAGTGGGTTGCATGTGAATCTAAATCACTGGATATTGGGTTATGCAAGGTCCTCCAAAATGATTTTGTGAATGAGAATATTTCCAAACAAGGATTAAATGAAGAAAAAGCCAAATCCACCAAATCCGTGAAGGAGATTACAGAGAACTTCAGAGGGTAAAACTAGTCAAAATGTATCACTCAAAGAAGGACCTGTCCCAGTTACAATTGTTAATAAGGAAGCAAAGACACTGTAGCTAGATGTTGCTTTGTGAGGGGCCATCAAACAAGTCCCCAAAGGACAAGAAACTGAACCTCATCCAGTTGATAGATCACTGTGGCTAAGATGATAAATTGCTCCAGTGTAACAGAAATGAAGATGAATTCATAAGAGTTTCATTCATAATTCTTTCTCCAGAGAATCTCTGAGAATGACAACATAATAAAAAAGATACTTGCACATTTTAAAGAGAAGGTATAAGCCACTAGAGCTTAGAGAAAGGTATCCTGATGAACACCAATTTATGAAGCTTGTTATTATCCAAATATAAACCAAGTTCTAAAACAAGGTTTCAGTATTTTGGAGAAATCTGCCAAAGGAAACATTTAAATAAATATGTGAAAAATTTAAATAGCGATTAAAAAATAATTTGGACGATTTTGGAAGTCAGTTTTAATACATTGTTCTGTTTATTGTGGTAAAAAAAATTTTTTTTACTGTAAATGTTAAAAAACGGTCCAACCTTATAAATGTCTAAACTTAAATGGGTCTAAAAATGCCGGCCTCTCTTATTTTATGACTCTTGTTTCCATCCACTTATCACATATTTCCATCTGGATAGTCTAGCACATAATTAAACTCATATGTCAAAAAAAAAAAAAATCCCACGGTATGGATATGCCATATTTTGTTTATTGAATCATCCGCTGATGGATATTTTGGTTGTTTCTACCTTTCTGCTACTGCGAATATTGCATCTATGAATCTTTGTACATGAGTTTTTGTTGGAACACCTGTTTTCAATTTGGGGGTATATACCTAGGAGTGCAACTGCTGGCTGACCCCAGGGGTTTTAGGGGTTTCACTCCAGTGACTGTAGTAAATAGCACATCTGGATGGCCTGCCTCCTTGGAGCTCATGATATCATGCAGTGTCCACAGCCTGACAGCAATGAAGAGAGACGATCACCTGTCAGTTTTGAGAGAAGGGGTTCCTATGACTACCCCAGGAGTAGAACCCCGGTGCATACATAGACCACAGCAGAGCTGCTTTGGTTAAAGCTGGGACAGGAGCCAGTGCCCAGCCACAGCATGCCCCTTTGCCTTCTTTCTTCAGTGAGTGAGTTTGAAAAATACCTGAATCAAACCTGGCAAGGCTTACAGATGGCTCACTTGTCCCTGGCTTTCCTGTGCTAGCATCTAAAAACACAGGCAGCCTCAGGAGGATAAACAGCAGGTCCTGAGGCATTTGTCTCCAACCCAAAAATCCAGAGGTCCAGGACCATCCAGGACTCTTAGTGGCAGAAATACTGAATTAGAGGACCTGGTTCTATTTATCATTTTCCTTTGGGAACTGCTTTGGGCTTAAGGTAATCTTCCAAGACACCCAGGAGGAGCAATGAAGTCTAAAACAAATCAGAACCCCCTAGAATAGCCTGAGATCCTATAAGAAAAATCCTGAAATGCTTTGTCCTTTGTTTATTCAACAAATACTTCAGTGGCCACTATGTGCTGGGCACTGGGATACAGTGGGGGGAAAAGCATGTTCTCCAGCTTTGTTAAGGAGTCAACAGTCTAATATGGGCATCGAGGAAATAAAAAGATAACGACAATATAGTGTGTTTAAGTGTCATGGTGGATGAATAGAGGGTGGCAGAAGATACACTGAAGGGATATCTAATGCACTTTTATATGGTCCTTTGCCCCTTGTTCCAGGGTGGCATGTGTTTCAGACATACAATTTGATAGTACATGAAGCATCTTGTGACATGTAGAGGAAAATGGAATTTGTTGTATGAGATTCAGACTTTTAATGCAGACTCATCTCTGTGATTTTAATCACTTTATATATACTTAATGTGGTTCAGGTTTCCAAGAGGTAAAGTACCTCTCACTATAGTCATTTTGAGGGGTGGAGAGTATTCTGCATGGATTAAAGGAATGAATGGAATGAGTTTCACTGGTATTTAATTGAAAGTCACATTTGTTATGGGAAATTACCTTTCAAATTTTTGACATAATCCTCTCACATGAGATTGTTTGTTGACATCAGCATCTCCAGCTCTACATCACTTCTATATTTAAATCGCGCACCAACTTACCTCCTGCAGGGCTGCCATCTAAAAAGGTCACAAGGACAGGAAGCAGGAAGCAGATTAGTACAGACTAGTAGTTGGAGTTGAGCCGGATCATCCAGACAAGGATGGTTTCCTGAGGTGGTCTCACCCAGCCTGTCAGCCACCAGCTGAGACCTCACCTGGGAACTTCAGACTCGTATAATCCAACTACCTACTGATTGCTTACAAGATCTTATACTTAACATATTCAAAATCAAACTCCTGATTTGCACCCCAAACCAGCTCCACCTGCCTGCAGCCTTCCCCATCTCAGCAAATGGCAGCTTCATCCTTCCACAGGTGCTCAGGTTGAAAACCTTGCTGTCATCCTTGCCTTTGCTCTTATATTTCCATCTATATTGATTTCTTCAAATCCTGTTGGCTCTCCCTTCCAGTGCACCCAGAATCCCTCCACTTCTTATGACTTCCATCATGGTCCATGCAGTTGTACCTGATGCAAAGGAACACAAGATGACATCCCCTCTTGCATGCAAGCATCATCTGCTCTGTTCTTAAACCATCAATCTTCAGGTGGGTTGCTACAGCTTTCAAGTTTTCATTTGCTTGATGGATTTTCTGTATGTTCTCCTACCCTTCTCCATTTCTGGCCCCAGGACATAGATTTCCCTTCCCATCTGCTGAAAAGTAATCATTATTAATGATTAATAAAAATACTATTAATGATTAATAAAAAACTGTTAATCATTATTAATAGTTTGTTGGTCCTGGGATAAATGATAATGGAACAGAAGATTTAAAAAAAAGTATGTGTGTGTATAATTGAGTCACTTTGCTGTACAGTGGAAATTAATACAACATTATAAATCAACTATACTTCAATTTAAAAATAAATTTTAAAAATAGTTTATTGGGACCCAGCCCCTTTATGCATAGTACTACACTGAGCATTCTTTGGAGACAGACTTTAGGGTTCACAATCTCAGCTTTGATATTCCCTAGCTGTGGGACTTCAGGCAAATTATTTAACCTCTCTGCCTCAGTTTCCTCATCTGTAAAATGAGAGTAATAGCACCTACTTCATAGGGCTATTGTGAAGACTGAATAAGTTAATGCACATTAAAAAGTGTAGATCAACGACTGGCACATAGTAAGTGCTCAGAGGATGGTAGCTATTACAAAAATTTACATATTCTCCAGGCAAGAACACTGGAGTGGGTAGCCATTCCCTTCTCCAGGGGATCTTCCTGACTCGGATATTGAATCTGGGTCTCCTACACTGCAGGCAGATTCTTTACCATCTCAGCCACCAAGGAAGCCCTTACATATATTATCTCATTTAAATTTAGTACAGCAGTTAGGAACCTAGGTGGTGCCTCAGTTACCATATTTGAAACAGGAATAACTGGGCATTGTAGCAAATTGTGTCAGGGTTCAATAAATATGAACTGTTAACTATTATTCAATTTTGACACCAGCCCCATGAGGCCACAGAGTAAACACATAGTAAAGCCTGACCACCTGTGTGACGAGGGGGCAGATTACTTCCGTTTTTTTCAGGGATAAATAATAAGAGAGCTTATCTTTGAATTACTGTATGAAGCACAAATAACAATTAGTTATTACAATCCCCATTTTTATTGAAGAGTAAGCTGATGATCAAAGAGAGATAATGGAATAGGCTTAGGAGAAAAACCTAGATTAAATCCCAGCTTGGTCATGAAATAGCTGTGCCATCCTGGGCAAATGACTGAATCTCTTTGAAGTTTAAGTTCCTTATCTTAAAATGCTGATTAAATGGGCAAGCATTATGGGGTTGTTATAATGGTGATAGGAGATTAGGGCTTCCCTGGTGGCTCAGACAGTGAAGAATCAGCCAGCAATGTGGGAGACCCAGGTTCAATCCCTAGATCAGAAAGATCCCCTAGAGAAGGGCATGGCAACCCACTCTAGTATTCTTGCCTGGAGAATTCTATGGACAGAGGAGCCTGGTGGACTGCAGTCCATGGGGTAGCAAAGAGTAGGACACAACTGAGCAACTAACACTTTCACTTTTTCATGAGATCATGCAAGTAAAATGCTTAACATTGTATTCTTACGATAACCCCCATCTTTATCTATAGGAAAATGGAGGTGGAGAGAGGTCAGGTGATTTGCCCAAGGGCACAGTCCATGACCTTCAAACTTCAAGGTCACATCACCTGCCCCAGATTTCTATTCTCCTGACACCACACTAAGCCTTCATTCAGGAAATGGGAAGAAGGCTGATGGGGGCTGCTCTGGCCCCCAAGGATCAGGACACACTGGAAAGCAGAAGCTCTCAATTCTGCTCCAAATTGTTTCAGTGGTTAAGACTCCGAGCTTCCAACACAGGGAGTGTGGGTTCAATCCCTGTTCAGGGAACTAAGATCCCACATGCCTTGTGGTATGGCCAAGAAATAAAAACAGGCTTCCCTGGTGGCTCAGATGATAAAGAATCTGACTGCAATGTAGGAGACCTGGGTTTGATCCCTGGGTTTGATCCCTGGGTCAGGAAGGTCCCCTGGAGAAAGGAATGGCTACCCACTCCAGTATTCTTGCCTGCAGAACTCCATGGACAGAGACGCCTGGCGGGCTGCAGTCCATGGGGTTACAAAGAGTCAGACATGACTGAGCAACTAACACTTTCACTTTGGGGCTTCCCTGGTGGCTTAGATGGTAAAGAATCTGCTTGCAATGTAGGAGACCCAGATTTGATTCCTGGGTTGGGAAGATGCCCTGGAGAAGGGAATGGCAACCCACTCCAGTATCCTTGCTTGGGAAATCCTTTATGGACAGAGGAGCCTCGTGGGCTACAGTCCATGGGGTCACAAAGAGTTGGACATGACTGAGCGATTAACACTAATCAATTTACTTCCCCCAACCCCAATTCATGGACAGAGATAAATGACTTGCCAAGCTATTGGTAGACTAGCTAGTCACACACATGGGCCAGAAGGAGAGAAAAGGGCAAAAGACAGGACAGTAGTGAACAAACTTACTTCTTTCCCAACCAACCATTTGTAAATTTTAGACATATGTACTCAAACAGTAAAGACTTGTTTTATAAAGACACATTTAGATTTATTTTCTCCTTCTGCACCCACCCCCCATCCCCTTGTACCCAAACTTGGTTCATCCCTGGCAGGGTGAATAGAAGGGATAAATGTGAAAAATAACAAGAAGTATGTTCCCCTGCTAGACTTTAAGGACCAAGAAAGCATATCCACTTACCATCATATCCCAGAGCCTCATAAAATTCCTGGTACACAACAGAGGTTAATGAATATGAGCTGAAAACATAAATTATGATATCAGATCGTACCCTTTAGTCTCCTCATATTTCCTACCTTTTCCTCAAAATACATAGCCTATTTCAAATTTCATGCCCTCATTTTCAATACTAGGGCTACTTAAAAATGATTTCAAAGAAGTAGTATTAAGTTCTTAAGAAACCTGGTCACACTCACCCCTTCCTAATGTGCCAGTTCAGCTCCTCATTCCCAAGTCTTCCTTCATTTGGCCAGTTTCTCCCGAGTCCCATTCTCTCTGTGGCCTCACTGACCCTCATTTTGACACAGAAAGAGCTTGGGGTTTAAAGGCAGAAGACTCAGATTGAGTATCGCTTCTGTTTAAGGTAACATCTCACAGCCTGTTTCCTTATCTGTGAAATGGGGCTAAATTCCAGTGCCCACCTCATGGGCTATTGTTAAATCATTAACATTTATGTAAAGCTTTTGGAACAGGGCCTGGCACACGTAATTGCTTTAAGTTGAAGTAAAGCACTGTTCTTAATTGTAAAGTGTTATGAAAAACATGTAAGATTACTACTATGACTTTACAGTGAGCAAATCTTGGGGAGGGGGGATATGATCTTGTCCCATGTTCCTTCATAATGCAAAGACTCCTTAGAAAAGCAAATTTCTTCTGAGTCATCTCTTAATTGCTAGGTAGTACTTCCAAGAAGAGAATAACCCATCTCCTCTCTCTCACTCTCTCGCTCTCTCTCTCTCTCACACACACAGACACAAATCACTCTATATTGTCTTGTTTTTTTCATGTTTATGATCTGCCTGTCCCCATCTCCATCCCACCCATCAGACTGAAATTAAAACTCCAAGACAGGGCAAATTCTGTCTGTATTGTTCAGAGTTGGCACAGAGTGGATATTTTTGTCGCCCTAATGAACAAATAAATGAAGGTCTACAGCAGATATGCAAAGAAATAAAAGATCACAGAAATAACACCCTGAGAAGCTGGACTTCAATCAAAACAAAATACATGGAATTATTCCTCAGAAGGCCCTGCTGGTCAACGGTGGCTGCCTTGGATTACCAAGAAAAGGGAGGTGGGAAGTATGTTCATGAACAATTGAAGACCAGCCTTCTACTTTGGGATCAAGGAATTTGAAAGAGCAGATCCCAGATCTCCGCAAAGAGCTTCTTTCCACTAGTCTAGGCAGGCTTCACAACCGCGTTTTATTTTTCCCCACAGCCGGCTGCGGAGGCTTGCGAAGATTTGGGGGTTCCAATGACAAATGAGTAGGGGACCTCAACGCGAGAAAGTGGAGGTTGCAAGGCGCCCTGCGGCTCCCTTGGCCTTGCCAGGTGAGGATGCCCAGGGAGCACATAGCGGGTGCATTATGATGACTATTTATTAATAATAATATTGTTATTAAATATTTATGAAGTGCTTGTGCTCGGCTAGACGGTGACCCTCCCACCACTCTCCCATCCTTCCAGCAGCACCAGGTCCCTAACCCCGAGTCCCACCAGTCCTCCCGGTGTCTGGTGGTTGGAGAGAATTGTGACAGGTGGCTCTGGCCGCCTCATTTGACCTTGCCTGCTGGGAACCCAGGCGTCCGGGTTCTCCAGTGGGGCGACAATCCTTTCGCGGTCGCCACAGGGGCTGGGTAAAGAACGTCCCCGTGGTCCGTACCCAACCTGGGCTCCCGGAGCAGAAATGGGGAGGGGCCAGGTCCAAGCTCCCCACGGGGTCCACCTGGCGGCCGCCCCCTCCTCCCCTCGGTCCCCGCAGGCCGGCAGGAAAGCTAGGGCGCGGCCCCCGGGGTCTCCGGCCTCCCGCGAGCGGCCACACACCATTCAGCTCCCGGAGATCCTAGTCGCCCCGGCCCAACATCCCGGCGCCCCGGCCCCGCGGCATTTTTTTTCTCTTTATCATAAATATATAAATTATGCTAATTACGGGCATTGCATATTAACCAAACCCGAAACCTCCCCTGCCCGGCCCCCTCCCCTCTGTGCAAACCCCTCCCCGCCCCGGACCCCGCTACTTACCGGAGCCCGAGCCCGAGCTGCCTTCGCCCTGGGTGCCCGGCGGCCACCGATTAGAGATTCATCTCACAGCTCGGGCCAGGGGGCCGGGGGCCGGGGCCCGGGGGCCAGGGCAGCCGCCACCCGCAGACAAAGAAGCCAGTGCGGCTTGGCTGGGCTCGGCTCGGCCCGGGAGCCGGTCGGGACCCGCCGCCGCCCCCGGGCCCCCAGCCCGGGCTGGCCAGAGCCGAAAGGGACTCGGCGGGCTGCGCTGGGCGGAGGGGGGACGGCTGGGAAGCGAGAAGGGGAAGCAGGGTGGGTGGGGGGGGGCGGTCAGGTATATATATATATATATTTTTCTTCCTTTCCCCCCTTCCACGGCCCCCCCCTTTTCCCTCCCCCCCCTCGTTTTTTTTCCCTCCTTCTGCTACTTGGATTTTTTTAGCTGCTGCGTCATGAGCATAATTTATGCAAAGAGCTTTGCCGCATGCTGCACCGCGCGCGCCAGCCGCCGGGGGCGGCGGGCTGGGCGGGCCGGCAGGGAAGGGAGGGGATCTAGGGAACCGAGAACTAGCGATGGTGGGGGCACCCCAGCCCCTTGCCACCCCCGCTCTCAGAGGCCCCACAGACTAGTTCCCCGGACTGGAGTGGAAAGTCGATGGGGTGGGTCACGCAGCCCCGCTCCGAGAAGCATCCTGAGGTCGTTTCATTTTGGAAGGTGCGAGAGTGGGGAGCACAGAAGTCCAAACTGGGGACCCTATGCCACATTCCCGTCAGCCTAGGGTTGGGGCGGTAACTCCCAGCGGCCGCCCTGTCCTCTCTAGCTTGGTCAGTTGCCCTGCTCAACGTTCAAAGTCAAGTTCGTGTCCATTCCCAAGTCCCAGGCCGGGCCCCCACTGTGAGAAAAGGGAGGGAACTCAGCCAGACCAAAACCACCGCCCAACCAACCTCCGGAGCAGCTGTGGCCGAGCTCCATCTCACCCGGGGGGAACGTGGTGGGGAGGTGGGAGGCGTCGGGGCCTGGACCCGAAAGCCCGCATATACACACCTCAATAGCAGCTGTCTAGAGACTAGCTTGCCTGTTTTCTTGACCAAGTAGATGGGGAAATGTAAAAAAATAGACAAAGTTCTGTGGCACGGAGCAAAAAAAAAAAAAAAAAAAACAACCCCAGCGTTCTGCTTTGGTGGTGGTGATGTCGGGAAGGGTTTGGTTTAAGAGGCTCCTGAAGGTGGGGAAGGGGGAAGGGATAGAAAGAGGCACTGTTTGAGGCTGAGGGAAGACGGACTGAGACGTTGTTGGCAAATAAAAGAGGAAGGAGTTGGAAGAACAAAGGGGAAGAGAAAGAATGAGAGAAGAATTGGGGAGGAGGGAGGCTTTGTAAATCCAGCGACTGTGGGTCCCAGCTTTGAGACCTAGAGACAGCCTGCCGTCAGCCTGGGCTGCTTGCCCTCTGGCCCGCCATCTACTGCCCGCTCCCCGCCCCCTGCCACCCCCCCCCGCCACCCCCCCCCCACCACCCCCCCCCACCATCCCCTGCCACCCCACCCCCCACCCCCTGCCACCCCCCCACCCCCACCCCCAGATTTGGTGGCTTATCTTTTGATGAGGTAAGCATAGACGAGTTAGAGGTAATGTGAGGAGAATGGAAGTGGAGCCCTCAGCCCACCGGAGACTGTTCACCGCCCCCGCCCCCCTCCGCATGGAAGGACACTGAAAGGCAGGGGAGAGGAGGAGAGGGGAGCAGCACCAGGTGGGAGATCATCTCTACACACTTTTCCAGAACCTTACCTGCACTTGGCAGATCTATTAGTAACCCATGGATTCCAAGTTAGGATATTTAGGGTTTAGCCCCTACCCTTCCACTAACAGTTCAGGCAGGGAATTTAACTTCATTACTTACTTTTCTATTATCATTACTTCACGGGATCAAGAAGTTTAACTGTGTGAGCTTGTATGTGAAAGAATCTTGAAAAATTCTAACTGATATACAATTGTAAGGTATCATTACCTGTTCAGTAGTTTTAACTGGGCTTGTGAAACTGATACATGACAGTATTACAGTTCTTGAAGGTTTTGTTTGGTCTTTTATCCCTATGGTCCCTCCTCTTAGGCTGTAAGTTTCTTGAGAGCACAGATGGTGACAACTCATTTTTGTATTTCCTACTGCTGTTTATGTGAAAAAGAGGCTCAGTATTGCTATTGAATGTTGTCACATGAGGACAAAAACTCTTAGTCTATGTGACATGGTTTGGTGCTACACACAGATAAATCAAATGCATGATATCAGGGACAGTATGAAGAAAGAAACGGATGTGATCAAAGGGGTTCAGGGAGCCATACATGAGAATGGTAATTGTGGTTTCCTTTGGAAAAAGGAAGCCTTAAATTTATATTGTATACTCTTCTGCCTAAATTTTTGATGCTGAACATATATTACTTTTTTGTTGGTCTAAATTTTTTATCGGTTATAACATGCACACAGTAAAGTACACAAACCTTAAATGTACATATTGATGAATTATTTATACATACATAAAATATTTATTTTTATCTACACATTACATTATTTACACATATTATTTACATATAAAATAGATTATATGTTATTTACATATAATATTTTTTATAACAACTGGGGCTTCCCTGGTAGCTCAAATGGTAATGAATCTGCTTGCAATGAGGGAACCCTGGGCATAATTGTAATAATTACATTTTATTATATGTCAACACATATATATTTTATAAACATATATAAAATCACTACCCACAATATGATATAGAGCATTTCCAACACCTGAGAGGACTCCTCTGTGTTCCTTGATAGGTAAACTTCCAATTATCACTATAGATTAATTTTACTGGTTCTTGAAATTCATCTAAATGGAGTCAGACAGGATGTGTATTCTTTTGTGTCTGGTTTCTGTTACTCAACACATGTTTTTGAGATGCACCCATGTTGTTGTGTTTAACAGTATTCCTTGTTCTTTTATACTGCTGTATACATTCCACTGTATAATTATACCACAATTTATCCATTCTACTATTGATGGGCATTTGAGTAATTTCTCTTTTTGTCTTTTATGCATAAAAGCTGCTCTAAACATGCTTGTATAAGTCTCTAAATGAATACATGCACTTATTTTTCCTAGGTGAATATTGAGAAGTGGAATTGCTAAGTTTGGGGTATATGTTCAACTTTTTATTGGGTTGGCCAAGAAAAAACTTTGGGTTTGGGTTTTCTGTGACATCTTACAGAAACTCGAATGAACTTTTTGGCTAACCCCATAGATACTGCTCCCCTGGTGGCTCAGACATTAAAGAGTCTGCCTGCAATGCAGGACACCTGGGTTTGATCCCTGGGCTGGGAAGATCCCCTGGAGAAAGAAATGACTATCCACTCCAGTATGCTTGCCTTGAGAAATTCCATGGACAGAGGAGTCTGGCAGGCTACAGTCCATGGGGTGACAAAGAATAGACACAACTGAGCCACTAACACTTTCAACACGGATACAGCTAAATACTTTCCCAAAATGTCTGAACCAATTTATATCCTTACTAGTAATGTATGAGAGTTCTAGTTGTTTCATCCTCACTGATGCTTGAAATAGTCTTTTTTTTAAAAAAATATTGCAATATGATTGTTGGAATAAGTATACATTTTATAGTCAGAGAAAAAGCCAACAATACAAATATTTCCATGAGTAAGTAGGGAGAAGCTGTCACCAGTGACATGCTGTGCCAAAGAAAACTCATCAATAGTATCTTCAGCCCAGTACATTTTTTTTCCTCCTTTGCTCCCACTTCCTGTGCTTCTGAGCCTACGTTTATTCAAAAAATATTATTGTCTACTAGATTGGATGCTAAGTGTCCAGTGGAAAACAAAACAGCTTTCTTGAAATTTACAGTCTTCTGGGGAAACACATGTTAAAAAAATAAGCACACAAATATATCATTACATGTGACGGTGAAGGAAACCAGAAGGTGATATGAGAAAGAATCACACTGGGGGCAGGGAAGGCCTCCCTAAGGAAGTCACATATAAGGCGAAGTTTAAAAGATGGAATAGGGACTTTTCTGATTTTCCAGTGGCTAAGACGGCACTCCCATTGCAGGGGGCCCGAGTTCAATTCCTGGTCAGGGAACTAGATCCTACATGCTACAACTAAAGATTCTGCATGCTGCAACTTAGACCCGGTGCAGTCAAATAAAAATAAATATTTTTAAAAAGTGAAATAGGCAGGAGACCAAAGGAACAGCAGAGGTGATAAGACAGGAAAGAACCTGGTGTTCAAGAAACTGGAGCACAGCAAGTGATGGGAAGAACTTCATAAAATAAACTTAGAAAGATAGGCAGGGCCCAAATCAGGAAGGCCTGGCCGTATGTACCTCTAATCTTCCCATTCAGCTGGGGCTGTTCTTTCCTTGCAAGCTCTCCTCAGGATTTACCCCCTCTAAGTAGTCTTCTTGAATAATACTGAACTGTTCAAATTAATATTATTATTTTAATTATATCATTGTTTCAAAAACCTCATAATTTGTAGTAAATAGCCCTTTCTTTCTGTTTCCTGAGAATGTATTGGTTTACCCAACAGATGTAGGACAGGGCCTTGCGTTTCGTCTTTCACCCGAGTCTCCTCCAACCATCAGGGATGCTCTGTTGACAGCAAGAGCCTTCCTTGGCCCTGCTCTCTATTCCTAGAAAGCTCTTGGGATCTAAGTAGATAATCCCTAGAATCCTGTTTTGCCTGGTTTGAGGACTGACTCAGTTTCAGATCTTCAAAAGTTGCCCTGGAGCAACCAAATTTCCCCAGGATCCACATATATTTTCTCAGACACCTTCCTTAACTGCCAAGTTAATCTTGCCCCTCCTCCTGCCAATCACCAGGTTAAAGGCATCTTTGCTGTTGCTAAGAGAAGGAGGCTTGGGCAGGTGGGAGTGAGTTGAAGGATGATACAGCAGGGAGTCAGGCCGGTCAGCAGGGGAAAAAATCTTTCAGCTGTGAGGGAAAACAGCAGTGCAAATACATTTTTCAAGTGCTTCTGGGCCAGGTTTCCGCCCCGCCCTCACCCCCCACTGTGTTTACCTGCTTGTTCTCTGAAAGCTTTTAGGACTTTCTTTTTAAAAAATCTCTGATGTCTTAAATTTTACATCATGGCTTGTAGTTGGCCAGCTTTCATAAAACAGGGAAGCTATTGTTCACCTTGACTGGTTATATTGAAGTCCTTGTGAGGGGAAAAGGACCATCAAAGAGAAGATCCCTGAGTGCTGGTAACAATGCAGGGCTATTTAAAGGTGAGAAGTCAGAGTTCTGGAATACTTGCTTGGCAAGGAGTGTGGCTGGGCATGCTCCCTTTTTTATAGACTTCCCACCCTGAAATGCATATATTTTATCTATTTACTTTAATTTTAGCAATGATGTAAAATTATTGCTGGGCTGCTGTCACTCTGACAGATCACCTTACCAGCTCAAAGGGTAAATATGGATTTTTTCCCCATAATTTTTGTACAGTAACAAGGTAAGGAACATTTTAGCTCATAAATTATTCACCAAACCTCACAGGCATAATAGGCTGTGTGCATATTCATCAGGTTATCATCCATTATTCATAAGAAGTTCACTTCAACTGTTAGAAGAAAATGAGGTTGTTGATTGAAATGCTGAAGAAACGTGGGCTTTTGTTCCCCCCTTCTTCTCTCTCCCATCTAAGTCTGGAAGTTTCCATCAAAAAAATCATATCATAGGGGAAAAATTTTATTCCTGACATGCAGATGTGTAGATAAGAGGAAAAGAAAACTTGGAGTAGGAAATAAGTTGGCAGAATCAACCATCATTCATTTAACTTGGCTAAAGGCCTCTGACTCCTGCTTCCACAGAAACTGTGTCCAGAAGTGTCCAAAAGGAGTCCCCTTTCTTGCAACAAAGGAGCAGCTTTAGCAAATGATAGATTTTTTTTAGACTTCATACTTACATTAAGATACAGATTGCATTCTGCAGCCTAAGAAGTGTTACCATTTATGTTATTATTTAACCTTCATACCATGTCTGTGAGATAGGAATAATTTCAAGATGAGACAACTCAGGCTCAGAGAGGTTAAGTGATTTGTCTAAAGCCAAACAGCTGGTGAGCAGAGCAGGACTGGGATCTCCGTTTTCTTCCATATTCCATGTTCTTTATACTGTCTTCCTAAATCCTCTGGAATAATGAAACCTACCACTCCCAGAGGCATTTCACATTGTTTTCCAAGAACCACTGATTGTATTATTTTCTCTTTTTAGTATCTTTATTATTTCTGTGAACTTCAGAAGCAATACAGGCTTGAAAGCATCAAATAACCCAAAGAATAAAGAATAACAAATGGACAGGCAGTTAACTGCCACGATTGCCAAACTCCTCTGCCACAGGATCCAGGAGGAGATATTATAATTCAGCCAGATCTACAGATCTGGGTTCAGATCTGATCATGGTCACTGACTAGCTGTTTCATTTGGGGGCAAGATGGCCTCTTTAGGCTGTAGTTTCTCATTTGTAAAATGGGAATTACACTTCTAGAGTTTTTTAAGTATTAAATGAGATGATGTATATGAAACCCAAGTGTCATCACTTTCCTCTATTTTAAAGGCCCTCTTTCTCTAGCACGGAGAAGGCAATGGCACCCCACTCCAGTACTCTTGCCTGGGAAATCCCATGGACGGAGGAGCCTGGTAGGCTGCAGTCCATGGGGTTGCTACGAGTCGGACACGACTGAACGACTTCACTTTCATTTTTCACTTTCATGCATTGGAGAAGGAAATGGCAACCCACTCGTGTTCTTGCCTGGAGAATTCCAGGGACAGAGGAGCCTGGTGGGCTTCCATCTATGGGGTCGCACAGAGTAGGACACGACTGATGCGACTTAGCAGCAGCAGTAGCAGTCTCTCTAGCACAGCTGGCCATCCACTATCCACGGGTATTGCATCAGAGGATTCAATCCACCAAGGATTGAAAATATCTGGAAAATAAATCCCAGAAAGTCCCCAAAAGCAAAAGGTGAATATGCTGCAAATCAAACTTTGTACATAGTATCTACAACTACATAGTATTTAAAACTATGCAATTTACATAGCATTTACATTGTATGGAGAAAGAAATGGCAACCAACTCCACTATTCTTGCCTGGAAAATCCCATGGTTGGAGGAGCCTGGTGGGCTGCAGTCCACAGGGTGGCAAAGAGCTGGACACAACTGAGCGACTGAACTGAGGTATTATAAGTAATCTAGAGAAGATTTCAAGTTATACAGGAGAATGTGTGGAGGTTTTAGGCAAATACCATTTTATATAAGGGATCTGAGCAGCCTTGGATTTTGGTATCTGTGAAGGTGGGGTGGATCCTAGAACAAAATACTCTGTGGGAACTGTATATTTATTTGGGGAAATGGAATGGAAGGCAAGGCTTCTCGCTTGCCTGTGCCCCCAAGTCTTTCGCTTGATCCTCTGTTTCCATCTATCCTGCGTCACTCACCTGGCCGCTAGTTGTCTGGTGTGGTTCCTCTGGATGAAATGCAGCTGTAGTCACAGTGGGGCACATCTGTGAATTCTCCCCAGCATGACTAAATACGGTTGCTCTTTTTTAAAGAAAATTATTTATTTGGCTGTGTCAGATCTTAGTTGCAGCACGAGGGATCTTTAGTTGGGGGATGTGGGATCTAGTTCCCTGACCAGGAATCGAACCTGGGCCCCCTGCATTGGGAGTGCAGAGTATTAGCCACTGGATCACCAGGGAAGTCCCTCGAGGTTGTTTTTATTGAAGAGTTGGGAAAAAAGCTAAAGAGAATTCCAATGAGTAAGAGAAAGCATTAAATTTTTTATTTTAACTTTCTAGGTAATTCAAATGAAAACCAGATAAGAAGTTCAGTTTTTATGAGCAGGTCAGATTTTGCATGCCTGGACCCCAAACCCTAATCTGACTCCCTGTCATCAGGTCAGTTTTCCTCCCTAGTAACTCCTCCTTCAAACCTCCACTCCTTTCTGGGAGGGCCCAGGCCCTTCCTCCCTCTGCTTCCTCACTTTTACTCAGAAGTGTGTGCGTGCACAGTCGCTTAGTGGTGTCCAACTCTGTTCGACCCCATGGACAGTAGCCCGTCGGGCTCCTCTATTCATGGGATTTCCTAAATAAGAATACTGGAGTGGGTTGCCATTTCCTCCTCCAGGGGATCTTCCCAACCCAGGGATTGAACCCGGGTCTCCTGCGTTACAGGTGGATTCTTTACCACTAGCACCAGCTGGGAGCCCCGTATTCAGAAGTACGTTTCCCTAAATCTGACATATTCAGTCTGGAAGAGGTGAGTATGTGGCAGAGGGTGAGGGATAGAGTGGGCGCTATGAGCTCTAGTACAAAATCCACCCAGAAAATTTGTCCAAGAAAGGCTGGCACCCCAAGTTCAGACCCCTTCCAGTCCCTCGGCCAGATGGAGATGGACATGAGGCTCTACTCTTCTGAGTGCCCTTTGGAAAATAACTTTTGGACCACACATACACAACACACACACACCTTGAAGAATAAAATGAAAGCTTAACCCTCAAACCAGCAAATGTTATGTGGTAGAATCACCCTACTACGCTGCATTTTTAATAAACACTAAGTGATTCTGATACAAGTGGTTTGGGATTTCACAGGGATAAAAATTGCTCAGAACCCCAAAAGAAGAGAAGCTGTCCCAGGATTTACTAGGCTCCCCAGCTACAGTGGAGTTAGGCCTTGACATTATTATGCAGAGCAGTGTTATTGCTTCTCCTACAAAGGCTTGCCAGCAATAAGAAAAGAGGATCCATTTCTGAGTCATATATCTTGTAATCTTTGTTCCCTTAGTTACACAAAGACCAGCCAAAGCTTTGAAAAGGTTGCTTCAGAGCCTGACTGGATTCTTCCACAAACCTCCACCCTCCCTCTTTGTGCTGGGAACTAGGAGGTGTTTTTGTTTTCTGTTAATAGTAGTGAAGAGTCCAACACAGAGTAGGTGTTCAATAAAGGTACATTAAGAAGCTCTAATCAGGGACTTCTCTGGTGGCACAGAGGATAAGAATCTGCCTGAAGGTGCAGGGGAAACTGGTTCGATCTCAGGTCCAGGAAGATTCCACATGTCTTGAAGCAGCTAAGCCTTTGCATCACAACTACTGAGCCCACATTCTAGAGCCCATGTGCTGCAACTACTGAAGCCTGCATGCCTGGAGCCTGTGCTCCACAAGAGAAGCTTCTGCGATGAGAAACCCACACATCACAAGGAAGAGCAGCACCTGCTTGCTGCAACTAGAGAAAGCCTGAGCAAAAGCAATGACGTCCAGGTCCAGTGGCTAAGAATCCGCTTGCCAAAGCAGAGGATATGGGTTCCATCCTGGTCCAGGAAGATTCCACACGCTGTAAGGCAACTGAGCCCCTGCACCACAACTACTGAGCCCACACTCTAGAGCCTGTGTGATTCAACAGGAGAAGACAGCACAATGAGAAGACTAAGCACGACTTGAGAGTAGCCCCTACTCTCTGCAACAAGACAAAGCCCACAGACAGCAAGGAAGACCCAGCGCAGCCAAAAATAAATAGTTTAAAAATGATTTATTTGGCAGTGTTGAGTCTTAGTTGTGGCTCACGGGACCTTTCCTTGCGGGGCTCAGGCTTCTCTGTAGTTGTGGTGCACAGGCTTAGCTGTGCCACAGCATGTGGGATCTTAGTTCCCTGACAAAGGATCAAATCCACATCCTCTGCATTGGAAGGCAGATCCTTAACTACCGGACCACCAAGGAAATCCTCCCAACATTTTTTTCTTAAACACCTTTATTGGGAATTCCCCTGTGGTCCAGTGGTTAAGACTCTATCTTCCACTGCAGGGGCATGGGTTCAATCCCTGGTCAGGGAATTAAGACCACAGGCCACACACTGTGGCCAAAAAATAAAAAATAAAAAGGGGGGGTAATCACCAAAAAAAATTAAAAACACCTTTATTAAGGCATAATTGACATACAATAAGGGCTTCCCAGGTGGTTCAGTGGTTAAAAAAAAAATATGCCAGACAATGCAGGAGACTTGGGTTCGATCCCTGGGTTGGGAAGATCCCTTGGAGTAGGAAATGGCAACCAACTCCAGTATTCTTACCTGGAGAATCCCATGAGCAGAGGAGCCTGGTGGGCTGTAGTCCATGGGGTCACAAAGAGTTGGACAGGTGAGTGACTGAGCATGCACACACAACATACAATAAACTGCATATGCTTAAAATGTACAAGCTGATAAATTTTGACACACCCAAGAAGACTGTCACCACAATCAAAATAGTGAACATATCCATCACCCCTCAAAGCTTCCCAAAGTCCACCTCTTCTCTCCTGTCCCTCCCTTTCCCTTTATACTGGCAATCATTGATCTGTTTTTTATCACTATGGTTTGCATTCTCCAAAATTTTATATAAATGGCATCCTTTAGTGTGCACTCTTGTCTGGTTTCTTTCCTTCAACATAATTGAGGTTATATGGTTTTTCCAGTGGTCATGTATGGATGTGAGAGTTGGACTATAAAGAAAGCTGAGCACCGAAGAGTTGATACTTTTGAACTGTAGTGTTGGAGAAGACTCTTGAGAGTCCCTTGGACTGCAAGGAGATCCAACCAGTCCATCCTAGAGGAGATCAGTCCTGGGTGTTCATTGGAAGGACTGATGTTGAAGCTGAAATTCCAATACTTTGGCCACCTGATGTGAAGAGTTGACTCATTCGAAAAGACCCTGATGCTGGGAAAGACTGAAGGCAGGAGGAGAAGGGGACGACAGAGGATGAGATGGTTGGATGGCATCACTGACTCAACGGACGTGGGTTTGGGTGAACTCTGGGAGTTGGTGATGGACAGGGAGGCCTGGCGTGCTGCGGTTCATGGGGTCGCAAAGAGTCAGACATGACTGAGCGACTGAACTGAACTGATGTTTCACGGATACCCAGTTCATTCCTTAATAGCACAATGTATTTATCCATTGGCCTGTTGATGGATATTTTTGTTGTTTCCAGTTGCTGGCTGTTACAAATAAAGCTGTAATAGTCATGGGCAAGCCTTTGTGTGCCCATATTCTTTCGTTTCTCTTGGGTTAATAGGAGTGAAAGGACTGATCACCCGGTAAGTATAACTTTTAAAATCCTGCCATATATACATAGCATTTTACACTCTTAGCAGCAGTGTATGAGAATTCTAGTAGCTCCACATACTCTCCAAGGCTTGAAATAGTCAGTCTTTTTGGATTATTATTAAGTTACTTTATTTTTGGTTATGATGGATCTTCATTGCTGTGCAAAGGCTTTCTCTAGTTATGGACAGTGGCGGCTACTTTCTAGTTGCGGTGCCCGGGCTTGTCATTGCAGTGGCTGCCCTTGCTGCGGAGCACAGGCTGTAGGGGCACGGCTTTCAGGAGTTGCAGCATGAGAGCTCAGTAGTTGTGGCTCCAGGAACCTAGAGCACGCAGGCTTAAGTATCTGTGGCACACAGGCTTAGCTGCTCTGTGCATGTGGGGACCAGAGATTGAACCTGTGTCCCCTACATTGGCAGGCAGCTTCTTATCCACTGTACCATCAGGGAAGTCCAGTCAGTCTTTTTAATGTTAACCATTTTAATAGGTGTGCCAACATTGTTTTAAGTTTTTGAACTGGTAACCATTCACATGTTTCAAATTTTTTAAAAATGTTTTTTAAGGTATACAGTGAAAAGTCACTCGTATCTGTGTCCCCAACCTGACTCAGTAAAAACTTTTATAGGTATCATGTGTAATCTTCCAGAATTTCTTTACTCAAATACTAATAAATATTGTTTTCCCACTCTTTTACACAGAAGACTCCATTCTAAGCACATGATTCTGAACCTAGCCTTGTTTTCATTTAAAAAATATTTTGGAGAGCTTTCTCATTCTTTGTTACAGCCATGCAGTGTTTAATTATATGGATGTACTAAGATTTAATTTACCATTTCCCTACTGATGGACATATATAGGTTATTTCTAATCTTTTGCTTTACAAACAATGCTGCAGTCAACAGCCTTATATACACAGTGTTTCTCATGAATGCAAATATATCTGTGGGAACCATTCTTAGAAGTGGGGATTATAAAATTTGACATTTGCCAAATTAACCCTATAGGAATTGTATTCCCACCATCAATAAATTAAAGAGTTTCTGCCTATCCACAGTCTCACAATTAAAGTTTGTAAATGTCTGGATTTTTGCCAGTCTGATGGTAGTATCTGTGTGGTTTTAATCTGCCTTCTTAAGAATGAGGCTGAACATCTTTTCATATATTTAGAAGCCATTCATCGAAAAAGCAAGAGATTTCCAGAAAAACATCTATTTCTGCTTTATTGACTATGCCAAAGCCTTTGACTGTGTGGATCACAATAAACTGTGGAAAATTCTGAAAGAGATGGGTATACCAGACCACATGACCTGCCTCTTGAGAAATTTGTATGCAGGTCAGGAAGCAACAGTTAGAACTGGACATGGAACAACAGACTGGTTCCAAATAGGAAAAGGAGTACATCAAGGCTGTATATTGTCACCCTGCTTATTTAACTTCTATGCAGAGTACATCATGAGAAACGCTGTGATGGAGGAAGCACAAACTGGAATCAAGATTGCTGGGAGAAATATCAATAACCTCAGATATGCAGATGATGCCACCCTTATGGCAGAAAGTGAAGAAGAACTAAAGAGCCTCATGATGAAAGTGAAAGAGGAGAGTGAAAAAGTTGGCTTAAAGCTCAACATTCAGAAAACTAAGATCATGGCATCTGGTCCCATCACTTCATGGCAAATAGATGGGGAAACAGTGGAAACTGGCTGACTTCATTTTTTGGGGCTCCAAAATCACTGCAGATGGTGACTGCAGCTATGAAATTAAAAGATGCTTACTCTTTGGAAGGAAAGTTGTGACCAACCTAGACAGCATATTAAAAAGCAGAGACGTTACTTTGCCAACAAAGGTCGGTCTACTCAAGGCTATGGTTTTTCCTGTAGTCATGTATGGATGTAAGAGTTGGACTATAAAGAAAACTGAGAATTGATGCTTTTGGACTGTGGTGTTGGAGAAGACTCTTGAAAGTCTCTTGGACTTCAAGGGGATCCAAATGGTCCAACCTAAAGGAAGTCCTGAATATTCATTGGAAGGACTGATGCTGAAGCTCCCATACTTTGGCTATCTGATTTGAAGAGCTGACTCATTTGAAAAGACCCTGATGCTGGGAAAGATTGAAGGCAGGAGGAGAAAGGGACAACAGAGGATGAGATGGTTGAATGGCATCACCAACTCAATGGACATGAGTTTCAGTAAACTCTGGCAGTTGGTGATGCACAGGGAGGCCTGGCATGCTGCAGTCCATGGGGTCGCAAAGACTTGGACACGACTGAGTGACTGGACTGAACTGAACTGAGAAGCCATTCATATTTCCTTTTCTATGGACTGTCTGTACATATCACTTGCTATTTAAATTTTTTTTTTTAATTTTTTTCCAGTTTTATGGACATAACTGACATACAGCACTAGGTAAGTTTGGGATTTTCTGGTGGTTCAGTGATAAAGAATCTGCCTGCCAATGAAGGAGATTTGAGTTCAGTCTCTGGACCGGGAAGATCCTCTGGAGGAAATGGCAACCCACTTCAGTATTCTTTCCTGGGAAATCCCATGGACAGAGGAACCTGGTGGGCTACATCCATAGGGTCACAATGAGTCAGACATGACTTAGTGACTAAACAACAACTATGTAAATTTAAGGTGTACAACAAAATGATTCGACTTACAGACATCATGAAATGATCACAGTAGGTTTAGTTAGTGAAATCCATCTCATGTAGATATAAAATTAAATAGAAAAAAAATTTAATTGTGATGAGAACTCAGGATTTACTATCTTAAGAACTTTCATTTACAATTACAGCAGTGTTAATTATCTGTATCGTGGTGTATGTTACATCCTTGTACATTTTGACTACCTTCATCTAACTCCTTCTGCTCCCAGATACTTTTTCTAATGGTTGGTCATATACTTATTGATCTCTAGGAGTTGTTAATATTTAGGGGGATTAGCTCTTTGTGATGCAAATTGCGATTTTTTTCCTAATTTGTCATTTTTCTTTTGACTTTATGGAGTTTTTATCCCTGACATTAATCCTGTTAATTAATCCAGGACATTAATCTCAGTATTAGTCCAGTTGGTTTTTTATATATAATTTTATTTATTTATTTATGGCTGTGCTGGGTCTTTGTTGCTGCATGGGCTTTCTCTCATTGCTGCAGGCGAGGGCTGCTCTCTAGTTGGAGTGCTCAGGCTTCTCAGTGCAGTGCCTCTCGTTGCTGAGCACGGGCTCTAGGGTACAAGGGCTTCGGTAGTTGTGGCTCCTGGGCTCTAGAGCACAGGTCACTAGTTGTGGCACACGGGCTTAGTTGCTCTGCAGCACATGGGATCTTCCTGGATCACCGACTGAACCTGTGTCTCCTGTATCGCAGGCAGAGCCACAAGGGGAGGCCCCATACCATCCTTATGACAGCACTAATCACACTATACTTTGACTTGGTTTACTTTTCTCTCTCTCTCATTAGGTAGACAAGTTCCATGAGGACAGGGATTAAGTGTGCTTCTTCATTACTGTTTCCCTGGAGTCTATTACAGGGCCTGGCACATAACAGGTGCTTGATAAATAGGCTTTATTATTATTATTATTATTTTTTAATTTTTAAAATTTATTTTTGGCTGGGCTGGGTCTTTGTTGCTGCTCACACCCTCCTCCAGCTGCAGTGAGTGGGAGCCACTCTCCAGCCTATGTGCGTGGGCCCTCGCTGTGATGGCCTCTCCTGTTACAGAGCACAGGCTCTAGGTGTATGGGCTTCAGTTGTTGTGGTGCATGGGCCCAGCTGTCCCGCAGCATGTGGAATCCTCCCAGACCAGTGATCGAACTTGTGTCCCCTGCATTGGCAGGCAGACTCCTAACTACTGAACCATTAGGGAAGTCCATCAATAAACAGTTGTTAAATTAATTCAGGAAAGGATGTTTGATGACTGAATGGTATCTTTGTCTCATTGGGGGACCCAGGAGAATGAAGAAAATAAAAAAGCTTTTGATGCCTGTCCAACAAAGTAGCCATATGCCCCTTAATCCCACCTGCCAGAGAAAACAAGGGTTTGCAGCTCCTCCTTTTCGGTGGTAACCTCATTTGGCTCTGCCCTGGCTTTCAGGAGACCCAGGTCCTGAAGCCAGCGTTAAGCAAAAAAAATACCTAACATCCTGTAGAGGAGGATGAAGACTGACCAGTCCGAAGGCAGTTAGCCTTAGCTGGAGCTAGATCCTGCAGGCTTCCTGGATGTCAAGAGTTAACCCTTTAGTCACTAGACTATGGACAGGTCTGCAGAGGAGGGGTTTCAGTGAAGGGCTGGAGTAGAGGAGGGTATCTGGGGAGAAGGCTTGGGGCAGGGGCTGATTATCATCCAGTAGAAGTATTTGTATTTATCCCTGTAACACCTGATAGGGCCTGACTGGACTTCCCTGGTGGCTCAGATGGTAAAGCATCTGCCTGCACTGCAGGAGACCTTGGTTCGATCCCTGGGTTGCGAAAATCTCCTGGAGAAGGGAATGGCTATCCACTCCAGTATTCTTGCCTAGAGAATTCGATGGATGGAGGAGCCTGCCAGGCTACAATCCATAGAGTTGCAAAGCGTTGGACATGACTGAGCGATTAACACACACAGAGCCTGACCAAAATTTACAATCTGATTATCAGCTTGGCCCACTTCCCCTCTGCCTTCTCAGGCTCCTCTTTGCTTTTTTCCTTCCCCAAAATAGGGTTTAGATTTAGAGCAGGAGGTGACACAAGAATCATGTGAATTTTTGGGCAGATGATGAAACTGAGACCCTTGGGAGGCAACAGATTAAAAACAAGGTAAACAGATTAAACAATGTATTAATAAACATTAGAAACAAGGCTTGTAAATCAAGCAAAGCTGAGACTGAACACTGGCTCTGTAGCAGTGTAACTTAGTTCAGCTATTTAAGCTCTCTGAAATACAGTCCCCTTGGCTGAATGTTTCCTCTGTCTGTTATGGACACAAAGTGCATAGCGTCTGCAAGGACACTGGTGTAGATTCTGATTCCTATACGACAAGGAACAAGTGGCAGCAGAGAAGACGAGGACCAAAGTCAGCTGGTGACGCAGTGATGACCAGAACTAGCATCCCTCTCCTACATTCTCATTGACATGGGTTGCTATGAAAGTGAAGTTGCTCAGTCACGTCCGACTCTTTGCGACCCCATGAAGCCTACCAGGTTTCTCCGTCCATGGGATTTTCCAGGCAAGAGTACCGGAGTGGGTTGCCATTTCCTTCTCCAGGAGGTCTTCCTGACCCAGGGATCGAACCCCAGTTTCCTGCATTGCAGGCAGACGCTTTACCCTCTGAGCCACCAGGGAAGCCCGACATGGGTTGCTATAGTCAACACAATTTCAGGGTTCCTAACCGAGGGTCCAGAAAGAGAAATAAGGGCAGTTCCTTTCTCAGGTTCATTCCTGTACTGTCTGAGGCCCTGGGCACAGGGTAGGATGGGTATAGATTAGTGACCTCTCCAGTTTCAGGCTTTCGGGTGGTTTAGGGTCTAACTTGTAAAAGTTAGGTTACAGGGGAGAAGATTGACTGATCTGACCTCCAAGGACTTATTCTTTCAAATTTACCAATTAGTGACTGCAAATTTCATGCTAAGAAAAATGTAAGACCCTGACAGTAAAAGTCCACTTAACCAAACAAACAAACCCCAAAACAGTGTTTCTCAAAATGTGAGTCCTGACTTGTTAGTAGGATGTGAAATCACAACCAGAATTGAAAAAAGGAAATGAGAGAGATTAGAAAATATGACAGTGCATTGTACACAGAAGAATAGGTATCAGGTCATAAAATTTCCAGTTACATATAGTTACACATATTTATATATGTATGTGTACTGGGTCATGATTTAAAGTATATTACTTTAAATTACTGTGAATTTTGCTCAAAAAACTTTGCAAGACCCTTTACCAGAAGGTGAATTCAGGAGAGCAAGAGCTTTGTTTTCTTTTAGAACAGTGCTTGGCATTTATAAGTGTTCTCCAAAGAACTGTTGAAATAAGTATCTAACACTGTGCCTGCGCTCAAGAAGAATAGTCAGAAATACAGGAAAAGGTAAATATCAGAGGCTTTATCATACTGACACCAGCCTGAACCAAATAAATAATATGAATTTAAAGAAAGGGAAAAAACCTGAAAGAACTCCAAATACAGTCTTGGATATTGAGCTGTGGAGCCTGGTAGGCTGCAGTCCATGGGGTCGCTAAGAGTCGAGCACGACTGAACGACTTCACTTTCACTTTTCACTTTCACTTTTCACTTTCACTTTTCACTTTCACGCATTGGAGAAGGAAATGGCAACCTACTCCAGTGCTCTTGCCTGGAGAATCCCAGGGACGGGGGAGCCTGGTGGGCTGCCATCTATGGGGTCACACAGAGTCGGATATGACTGAAGCGACTTAGCAGCAGCAGCAGCAGCAAGGCATTTTAGTTGTGATAGGCAGAGTGAAGGGATAAGAACAAAACAAAACAAAAACACTGATTTGGGAACTGGGGTGGGGGTGGGGACTGACTTTGTAACCTGCTCACTGTGTGACTTAGGGTAAATCTCTTTAATCAATTCTCTCATTTGAAAAACAGAAATGCTTAAACAAGACTTGCCTGCCACACAGGGCTGTTGTGAAGATCTGAGATGACTCCATAAAATCATGCATATTAATGGTGTTCTGCAAACTGTAATATGATACTGGAGAGAAAAACAACGGATTGCTGATGAAGTGAGCACTGGTCTTTTCAGTGGTTTAAGTCATTCAACAGCAAATATTTATCAGGTTTCTAATGTTTACCGAGGGTTTTTCTTTTTAAAGCTTTCGTTTCAGATGCTTTTCTAATGTTCTTCCTACACTACAGAATGTAAACCATGAGAAAATAGCCTTGGGCTGTCTTGTTCAGCTCCATCTCTGTACCTGAACACAGCAAGCGTTCAGCAGGTATCTTAAAGAATGGAATCAATTGTTGCCTTAAAGGATGGCATCTTTGCTCTTAAGAACGATTAAGTTAGAAGAGAAGTGATACACAGAGAAAATACATATCAGGTACCATACAGGTGTCTGTGACAGGTATCAAAGTAAGAGCCAGGGCATGGGTACTCCTTGGGTACCAAGAACATGCGTTTTAGTGCTAGCTGTTGCGGGGGGGTGGGGCGGGGCACAGCACAGCATACCCTTCCTGTCGGTGAGAAAGCGACACAGAAATAAAATACCGACAGCCTATCGGTAGAATAGAAAGGCAGCGAAGACTTGAGTGAGGGGAACCAGTGATAGATCAAGGGCTGCGAAGCATCTCAGGCAGTTAGATAAGACTGTAGGAATCTATGTCGCTTGGGTATGTGTGTTAGTTGCCGGTTCAATCCATGGGAAATGGCAACCCACTCCAGTATTCTTGCCTGGAGAATCTCACGGACAGAGGAAGCCCGGCGAGAATCTTATGGACAGAGTCCACAGAGTCGCACAGAGTCGGACTCGACCGAAGAGACTTAGCAAGCATACATGCCCCTTGTAGAAAGGCTGTCAAGATGAGGTGACCTTGAGGTGCTGAACGTAGGTGGAAAAAGGTTCCAGAGAATAGTTTAATGTTACTGCCTCCGAGCGTTCAAGAGAGAAAAGATCCCGTTTTGAGACAATACCTGTATTTGGTTTTCCTTCAGCCGAGGGACAAGGGTAGGGGTTGGAGGACAAGACCCGGTGGGCGGGGCCTACGGGAGAGGACGGGATCACGCGGGCCATCCCTCCAGCAACCGGAGGCCGGGCGAAGGGGCGGGGTTTCCGGTGGCAGCGGCACTCGGGCGTCGGGTGACGCTAGGCGGACAGATCGTCACGTGACACGGAAGTGACTACGAACAGGAAGAGGACGAAAAAAATAACCGTCCGCGACGCCGAGCCGAGCCGGACCCGCATCCACCATGAACAGCAAAGGCAAGGACAGGGGGTGGCTGAGGCCGCCGGGGGGAGTAGTGCTGGCCCGGAACAAGCGGGCCCGGAGCCCAGGGTCACCGAACGCCAGGCCTGGGGCGAGGTGCGCCGCGCTCCTGAGCCAGCTGCAGTGCCCGGGGCTGCGCCAGACACCTTCGTCATCCCCGAACTACGGCCGTTCGCTCCCTCACGGCCCTTTCTCCCTTAAACTCTGTGGCGCAGTTTGGAGCTGCGGACTCGGGTTTGGGGGGGTGCTATTGGGTGGGTGGGTTGTTGGTGGGGGGGAGAAGGTTTGTCGTGATAAGCGTCTGTAGGAGCAAATGGGGAGCTGGAGGCGAGATTTGGGTAGGCCAATGGAGAACTGGCAGAGGCGGGGCGCCGCGCTCCGGAACCACAGGCAGGCCTCCGGGCTTAACTAGTCAAGTGCCGCTCTGGTGGGCGGGCCAGTCGGGCCCGAAGGGGGTCTCTTTCCCCTTACCCTCGGTGGCGGCCAGAAAGTCTCCCGGTTTCTGTGTCAGAACATTCCCCTCAGCCCCCTCCCCGATCTCAGTGTTCACTTCCACCACTCACTCTTTTCATTTGGAAGTCGACCTTGAGTAGGAACCTGTGAGGTCGATGACCACAACCACCGTTACTCACGAGGTCTTGGTCAGTTACAACCAGACCTTTGGAGACCACGCAAAAGGGAAACGGGACACACCGTTGAAATACCGGCTAGAGGGGGTGCCCAGAATTGCCCTGCATTCTGAAAAGATCTTGGGCCCAGCTAGACTTTACCCTTATAGCAGTCCGCTACTGGATGTCCAGTTGGGATCCAGCTTCTTCAGCTTTAAGGGTGCAAAGAGAATGCTTATTTTCTTGGCTCCAGGAATCAGGCCCTCTATGGCAGTCTGTTTGGAAATTCTTTTTGCTTATCCCGGTTAGGTTAGCTACCCAATATGCCCTGCTTTGTTTTGGTGACTCTGGATGGTAGACAACATGCTTTTTTCCCCCTTTGTCTTCCAGGTCAATATCCAACGCAGCCAACTTACCCCGTGCAGCCTCCTGGGAACCCTGTGTACCCTCAGACCTTGCATCTTCCTCAGGCTCCACCCTATACTGATGCTCCACCTGCCTACTCAGAGGTGCTTCCAGTTAACTAGACTTAAATAATGGAATACTCTTGGATCATGTTTTCAGTCCTTAGCCAAGTCTGGCTCCACACATTTATTTACTTTCCACAAACAGGAGAGAGTGCTCACATGAATCACCTTAAAACGTGACATAGTTCAGCCATTTCTGTTGGGTTGGAGAAGGCATTATCTGATTGTTTTATGTTGTTTGGCACTGGCTGAAGTTAAGAAGATGAGTTTGCATTCCCTGAGCCTAACATTAGCTATAGCAGGAAGTGATCCAGGAGAATATTGAGTGGCAGTGGAAAGGCAACTTGTGTAACTCAAGAGTGTAATCTGCACAAGGAGAATTAGGACTTGACTCATTAAATTGAGATCTGAAATAGGAATGTCATAAAGTAACTTGTTGCCTTCTCTTCTGCCTCTTCTAGCTCTATCGTCCAAGCTTTGTGCACCCAGGGGCTGCCACCGTCCCCACCATGTCAGCTGCATTTCCTGGCGCCTCACTGTATCTTCCCATGGCCCAGTCTGTGGCTGTTGGACCTTTAGGTTCCACAATCCCCATGGCTTATTATCCAGTTGGTCCCATCTATCCACCTGGTTCAACAGTGCTGGTGGAAGGAGGGTATGATGCAGGGGCCAGATTTGGAGCTGGCGCTACTGCTGGAAACATTCCTGTGAGTATGACTTGGTCACAAAAAAGCTCAACCCTTGTGTATTTCAACTTTCTGAAATGACTGGTCATCCTTTCGTCATCCCTGGGTAATAGTTGCTGGTATTGGTGTAATAATCACTGACGTCCAGTGGTAAGGCAGGAAGCACTCAAGGGGGCAGGAGAACCATGGCCAGTCAGTAACATCTGGCGTACTCACCGATGTCAGAATTTATCAGATTCCTTTGTTTTCCTGTCTTAGGAGTCCTGCCTGCTGCTTTTCCAGTTCACTTTGGTACTAGTCTAGTAACACACCTCATTCATCCATAAGCATTTATTTAATATGTGCCATCAGCATGGCATTGTATTAGGAACCATGATGATTAAAAAAACAATGCATAATCCCTATTAAATTGCATTTAGAGAGATACTAGGGATTTTAGCTATGTCTCTTGATTAATCAGTTCCCCTTTGTATGAGAATTAGAGCCCAGATGGTCCTTGCTAGGACCATCTACTCAATAACCATAGGCTAGGGATGAAGTGAAAATGCTGTCATCAAGTAGAGCCTTCAGATTATCCAGGGCCATTTGAAAACTGTCAGACCCTGTGATATAGGTCCCTGGACCTGGTACCCACTCCATGTTTTGGGATGTGAATAGGAGTGATTTTCTGCACTGAATGCCTGGGAGTCTGGACTTCGTAGGCACACACGCTCAGAAGGTATCCGTAGGCTTTATTTTGGATCCAGAACCCTTTAAATGAGTGGGTTTCCTGTTTATATCTTTGGGCTCACAAAGAATGTAGACCCGCTGGACTCAGATTGGTGGCCCAAATAGCTCTTTGAGATGCCACTGGTTAGCACACTGCCGTCTTCCTGATTGGTCCTTTGTCACCTTTGTCCACTTCCCTCCCATAGCTGCCCTCTGCCCAATCAACCTTGTCTTTTCCTTTCAGCCTCCTCCCCCGGGATGCCCTCCCAATGCTGCTCAGCTGGCAGTCATGCAGGGAGCCAATGTCCTCGTAACTCAGCGGAAGGGAAACTTCTTCATGGGTGGTTCAGATGGTGGCTACACCATCTGGTGAAGAACCAAGGCCATCTCTATGCCGGGAAAGACATCACATACCTTCAGCACTTCTCACAATGTAACTGCTTTAGTCATATTAACCTGAAGTTGCAGTTTAGACACATGTTGTTGGGGTGTCTTTCTGGTGCCCAAACTTTCAGGCACTTTTCAAACTTAATAAGGAACCATGTAATGGTAGCAGTACCTCCCTAAAGCATTTTGAGGTAGGGGAGGTATCCATTCATAAAATGAATGTGGGTGAACCAGCCCTAAGGATCTTCCTTTAATTCCTCTGGAGTAATACTGTACCATACTGGTCTTTGCTTTTAGTAATAAAACATCAAATTAGGTTTGGAGGGAACTTTGATCTTCCTAAGAATTAAAGTTGCCAAATTATTCTGATTGGTCTTTAATCTCCTTTAAGTCTTTGATTTATATTACTTGTTATAAACGAACCGCATTAGTTGTCTGCCTTTTCCTTTCCGTCCTTTGCCCCTGGTCCTACCCTCAACCCGTGTCTTCCACTCCTTCCCACCGATCTCCATTGAATCAATGGTGCAGGACAGAAAGCCAGTCAGACTAATTTCCTTCTCTCCTTGCACTTCCCCCCACTTGTCATCTTTTAACTAGTCTTTCACAAAGGATCCTCTGAAACCCCCTCTGTGCCCCAAGCACAGGACCCACTGCTTCTGCTTTTGCATCTCAGGCAAAAGCGGAGGGTGCCTTTTGGACCCTCCTCATAGGTTTTCTCTTCAGACATGAACCAAGCCCAAATTTGTTTTGGTGCCAGAAAAACTGAACCTTGTTTTAACAAAGGATATCAGTGCAAACTACCGTAAACAGCAGTCTGTTTATAATTTTGAGGGGCAAGGAGGAGGATGCATTTAAAAGCCTGATGACTCTGGAGCCAAATTAAGGGGAGTTTGCAGATCAGAAATTGGTTACCATTTCTTGTCAGTGTCTGATGTAGCCACTATGGCTCCCAAGAATTCCTCAGCTGGGTTAATGGGGTCATATTGTGAATGCCTCACTACTAAATGACTTGAGTCCAGTGAAATCTCATTAGGGTTAAGAATATTTCAGGGATCCTTAATATTTTGATTTTTGTTTTCTAAAATTGGATTTTATTTTATTTTATCTTATAATTTCAGTTCATCTAAATTTGTGTTCTGTACATGTGATGTTTGACTGTACCATTGACTGTTATGGAAGTTCAGCGTTGTATGTCTCTCTCTACACTGTGGTGCACTTAACTTGTGGATTTTTTATACTAAAAATGTAGAATAAAGACTATTTTGAAGATTTGAATAAAGTGATGAAGTTGCATTACACCTCACTTCAAGGATTCTTTACTCAACTTTTTAGATCTCTTCTGTATATAACGTTTTTTATATCTCACCTAGAATTCAGATAAGTGTTGCTGTCATTGTTTTGTTTTTTTTCTTTTAATGAAGTCTTTGAAATAAATGCAGGAGTACAAGGCTAAGATTTGACCATTTTTATGAGATCCATTCTAGATTTTTAGATTTTTTTCATTTTATTTCCTAAGCACTTTCAGATTCTTAAAAGCCTATTAGGCCAGAGGAATTCAGAACATAAACTTAGAAATAAGGGAACAATTGAGTCTCCTCATTTGGAGGAGTCTCCTCCTGCCCTTAAGTTTGACTTGAGGAAAATGTTTTTTTAGTTTGACAACTTGTTAAGTTGTAAGTTGAGTGTGATCTTCGGTTTTTCCAAAATTCTGTTTGGAGAAATGCTGAAAACTGGAATATAAGTTGCTAAGATGAATTTCTCAACTCTTAGGTCTTACCTTGGGTGGACTTGAGCTTGAAAAATGAACACAATATAGTTAAGACCTTGAAGGAGGTTTAGTTTAATTCCAAAGTAAACAATGCATGGAGAGTTAATGATTTCTACCAAAACGCTGTACCTTTTAAATATGCCTCATTTTGAGATGGATGAAATGAGATAGAAAGGGCACTGGTGGGAAAAGTCACAGGTTGTTCCTGGTTCCCTCTGTGTGTACACAGAATGGATCAGGGACATCCTGGCCCTTGCCAGGATGGAGGCTAAACAACTCATCTCCCAGGGTCTATTTCTAATGATCCTCTTCTAGGACAAACTTCCCAGGACCATCTCTGCTGCAAACGTGAGATTGTTCTGGGAACTTCTGAAACTTCCCTGGGGCCCCCTTTGCTTGGGAGAGAACACAGGTAAGAGTTGAGTAAGCAAAAAATGGACATGAACTTGAGCAAACTCTGGGCGATAGAGGACAGGGAAGCCTGGCATGCTGCAGTTCATGGGGTCACAAAGGGTCGGACATGATTGAGAGGCTGAACAAAAACGACAGAGCAAACTGTCACAAAAGTTCCAGCAAAGATAAGTCGAAGTATAAAGATGGTGATTTTTTTGCACATGAGAATCTGATTTCTGTATCAATAAACAATTTTAATTCCGATAAAAATAGCATATATCTGGATCGTTGGGGGATAAGGAAAGGAAGGGCTCAGATTAAGGGACGTGGCATGTTCATCAGGAGGGAGGTCTCCACAGTTTCCTGGCCCAGCCTTTGCTTGTGCTCTGCCTCTGGGAAGAACTGAGGATACTACTTCCACTTGGCTTGTCACTAGGTGACCAGGTAAGGGACAGAGGAGCATCCAGTGACCCCCAACTCTCTTCTTCCCTTCAACCTGTGAAAAAGTGAAGATGCCTGGGCATACACTCCAGTGTTGCCAGCCCAGCACCATCTCACTCATCAGTCAGAAGCTGAGTGACAGAGGCCTGGCTAGAGGCGTGAGCAGCTAGCTTTGTGTCCCCGGTCCATGGTGTCGGTGATGCTGGCATTTAGGCCCATGTCCTGGAAGGAGCTCAGGTCTACCCATATCAATCAACGCTTCTCACCGGTTTCAGGTAAAACTTTAACCTAATAAATAGTGTGATAGCACTGGAACCTGGATAAGCTCCTGGGGGCCTGGGAACCATTAGATGAAATATTCTTCCTTTTCTCTGCCCTTGGCTGAGTCATTCTCCATCAGGACAACGGCGCCAGGCTCGCCATCTGCGGGTTCGTAGGTGACGTAGCTGCCTTTGTTCTTGTACAGGTAAAAGAAGATCAAAATCACGACTGAGAGCAGGGTGAGGAAGACCACGGTGATAACAACTTGGAAAGGAGAGGGAAAATGCAGACATGTTTCAGGATTCGGGCGTCTCAGTAACTCACGGGGTCCCCTGCTTTAGACGATTCCCTCACTCGTAATGAGGAGCCTCATGCTGTTAACTAGCGTCTAAGTCCATATTCTCCCACCAAGCCCAACTTCCTCAGCACATGATATCCAGAGTCTCCTTGGGCTTAAGGACTTTTGATTTCTGTCAAAATGAACTCCTGCTCAACTAGTTCCTGATGATTATGATAGAAACGGAAGGAGGGAAACAGGAAATCGCTTATCCCAACAGGAAGTTTTTAAATCCATAGCCTCCTGTAGGGGTTTCTGACCCCCCCCATCCTCTCTCACCACTCAACAAACCACACACGTCCTCATCCCTACCCCCACACCCGACTGCAGCATCCATAGGCAGTGCATCTATTTGTGGCCATCTCCCAACCTCTCAATTACTGGCACTGCCTCTGATGTGAAGCCTCTATGTGTGTAACATAACTTACATGCCAAAGTGAACCCACTAATAGATTTGGTCTCTAGTTTGTGGTGCTGTTCTGTACAGGGAGAATCTTAATCCATCACATTGGTTTCTTGGCTGTCTTTGGAGCAAGAGGGCCCCTGAGCTCAGAAGGCCACTTGGATTTGACTCAGAGTCTTTGTTACCTGCAATGAGAGCTGTGCTGGCTTCAGCTTCCGGAGACAGGGCCTCAGTGGCCTGTAGAATTGTGGTAGCCATCAGTTCTTCTGGAAAATTTAACAAAGTGGAAAAGGAAATAGGGTGGATTCTTTTGTTCTAAAACACATATTTATCCTTCAATTTCACCACCCCCACTTCTGCCGTATTCAAACTTTCATCATTTAACTCTTATAGGATATCTGTATAGAAAAACCTGGAGAACAAAGGAGAAAACAAACCACCACAATGAACATTTTGATAGATTCCTCTCTGTCTAACATAGTAGTTAAGAGTATGGGCTGTAGAATCTCCTAGTGGTACAGTGGTTAGGACTCTGCATTTGCACTGCTGAGGGCCCGGGGTTTGATCCCTGGTCGGGGAACTAAGATTCTATAAATTGCATTGCCTGGCAAAAAAAAAATACACACATACAAACATATATACATATATACCCGCAAGGTTCAAATCTGAGCTCTATCTTTCACTAGCTGTGTCATTTTTGGAAAACTACCTAACCCATCTGTGCATTTGCAAACTGGTGATAACAGTACCTACTTTATAGGGTTGTTGTGACATGTAGTAATTCAATAGGGTATGTTATTGTTAGGAATATACATGTTTACATAAATGAGATCAAATAATGAATGCATATACGTGTATGTGTATTTATATTATAGAGCACATGCATTTCTTTAATGTTCTTACAAACTCTTTGTAAACATTTTGTTTAAATAATGAAACATTTTTCCTTCCCTCATTAAAACCCTTTTCTTCACTTTCAGAGTAGGCCTTGCAATTTCAAAGTTTTTGAAATAAGGCCTCTCCTATCCTAAAATATATCCCATACCTCCTCCTCCTATATTGTCTATCTGTCCTTCAGAGCCTGTAAGTCCCACTTCTAAAAAGTCACTACCCAGGATTCCGTTTCCATAAGAAGTCAGGAAGCCTTTCAGTTTTCTCCTAGTCAGCATTTTACTGTAGGCGCTCCCCAGGTGGCGCTAGTGCTAAAGAACTCGCCTGCCAATGCAAGAGACTTAAGAGATTGGCTTGATCCCTGGGTTCAAGAAGCAGTGGCTGCGCGGACGCTGGAGGGCTACTCCACGTTCAAGGTCAGAAGGGGCAGCTGTGAGGAGATACCCCTCGTCCAAGGTAAGGAGCAGCGGCTGCGCTTTGCTGGAGCAGCCATGAAGAGATACCCCACGTCCAAGGTAAGAGAAACCCAAGTAAGACGGTTAGGTGTAGCGAGAGGCATCAGAGGGCAGACACACTGAAACCATAATCACAGAAAACTAGTCAATCTAATCACACAGACCACAGCCTTGTCTAACTCAATGAAACTAAGCCATGCCATGTGGGGCCACCCAAGATGGGCAGGTCATGGTGGAGACGTCTGACAGAATGTGGTCCACTGGAGAAGGGAATGGCAAACCACTTCAGTGTTCTTGCCTTGAGAACCCCATGAACAGTATGAAAAGGCAAAGTGATAGGATACTGAAAGAGGAACTCCCCAGGTCAGTAGGTGCCCGATATGCTACTGGAGATCAGTGGAGAAATAACTCCAGAAAGAATGAAGGGATGGAGCCAAAGCAAAACACCACCCAGCTGTGGATGGGACTGGTGATAGAAGCAAGGTCTGATGCTGTAAGGAGCAATATTGCATAGGAACCTGGAATGTCAGGTCCATGAATCAAGGCAAATTGGAAGTGGTCAAACAAGAGACGGCAAGAGTGAATGTCGACATTCTAGGAATCAGCGAACTGAAATGGACTGGAATGGGTGAATTTAACTCAGATGACCATTATATCTACTACTGTGGGCAGGAATCCCTTAGAAGAAATGGAGTAGCCATCATGGTCAACAAAAGAGACCAAAATGTAGTACTTGGATGCAATCTCAAAAATGACAGGATGATCTCTGTTTGTTTCCAAGGCAAACCATTTAATATCACAGTAATCCAAGTCTATGCCCCAACCAGTAATGCTGAAGAAGCTGAAGTTGAACGGTTCTATGAAGACCTCCAAGACCTTTTAGAACTAACACCCAAAAAAGATGTCCTTTTCATTATAGGGGACTGGAATGCAAAAGTAGGAAGTCAAGAAACACCTGAGGTAACAGGCAAATGTGGCCTTAGAATATGGAATGAAGCAAAGGCTAATAGAGTTTTGCCGAGGGAACGCACTGGTCATAGCAAACACCCTCTTCCAACAACACAAGAGAAGACTCTACACATGGACATCACCAGATGGTCAACATCGAAATCAGATTGGTTATATTCTTTGCAGCCAAAGATGGAGAAGCTCTATACAGTCAGCAAAAACAAGACCGGGAGCTGACTGTGGCTCAGATCATGAACTCCTTATTGCCAAATTCAGACTTAAATTGAAGAAAGTAGGGAAAAGCACTAGACCATTCAGGTATGACCTAGATCAAATTCCTTATGATTATACAGTGGAAGTGAGAAATAGATTTAAGGGACTAGATCTGATAGATAGAGTGCTTGATGAACTATGGACGAAGGTACGTGACATTGTACAGAAGACAGGGATCAAGACCAACACCATGGAAAAGAAGTGCAAAAAAGCAAAATAGCTGTCTGAGGAGGCCTTACAAATAGCTGTGAAAAGAAGAGAAGCAAAAAGCAAAAGAGAAAAGGCAAGACATAACCATCTGAATGCAGAGTTCCAAAGAATAGCAAGGAGAGATAAGAAAGCCTTCCTCAGCGATCAATGCAAAGAAATAGAGGAAAACAACAGAATGGGAAAAACTAGAGATCTCTTCAAGAAAATTAGAGATGTCAAGGGAACATTTCATGCAAAGATGGGCTCGATAAAGGACAGAAATAGTATGGACCTAACAGAAGCAGAAGATATTAAGAAGTAGTGGCAAGAATACACAGAACTGTACAAAAAAGATCTTCACGACCAAGATAATCACAATGGTGTAATCACTGACCTAGAGCCAGACATCCTGGAATGTGAAGTCAAGTGGGCCTTAGAAAGCATCACTACGAACAAAGCTAGTGGAGGTGATGGAATTCCAGTTGAGCTATTCCAAATCCTGAAAGATGATGCTGTGAAAGTGCTGCACTCAATATGCCAGCAAAATTGGAAAACAGCAGTGGCCACAGGACTGGAAAAGGTCAGTTTTCATTCCAATCCCAAAGAAAGGCAATGCCAAAGAATGCTCAAACCACCGCACAATTGTGCTCATCTCACACGCTAGTAAAGTAATGTTCAAAATTCTCTAAGCCAGGCTTCAGCAATATGTGAACCATGAACTTCCAGATGTTCAAGCTGGTTTTAGAAAAGGCAGAGGAACTAGAGATCAAATTGCCAACATCCGCTGGATCATCGAAAAAGCAAGAGAGTTCCAGAAAAACATCTATTTCTGCTTTATTGACTATGCCAAAGCCTTTGACTGTGTGGATCACAATAAACTGTGGAGAATTCTGAAACAGATGGGAATACCAGACTACCTGACCTGCCTCTTGAGAAACCTATATGCAGGTCAGGAAGCAATAGTTAGAACTGGACATGGAACAACAGACTGGTTCCAAATAGGAAAAGGAGTACGTCAAGGCTGTATATTGTCAACCTGCTTATTTAACTTCTATGCAGAGTACATCATGAGAAACGCTGGGCTGGAAGAAACACAAGCTGGAATCAAGATTGCCGGGAGAAATATCAATAACCTCAGATATGCAGATGACACCACCCTTATGGCAGAAAGTGAAGAAGAACTAAAAAGTCTCTTGATGAAAGTGAAAGAGGAGAGTGAAAAAGTTGGCTTAAAGCTCAACATTCAGAAAACTAAGATCACGGCATCTGGTCCCATCACTTCATGGGAAATAGATGCGGAAACAGCGGAAACAGTGTCCGACTGTTTCCTTGGGCTCCAAAATCACTACAGATGGTGACTGCAGCCATGAAATTAAACGACGCTAAGGAAAGTTATGACCAACCTAGATAGCATATCCAAAAGCAGAGACATTACTTTGACAACAAAGTTTCGTCGAGTCAAGGCTATGGTTTTTCCTGTGGTCATGTATGGATGTGAGAGTTGGACTGTGAAGAAAGCTGAGCGCCGAAGAATTGATGCTTTTGAACTGTGGTGTTGGAGAAGACTCTTGAGAATCCCTTGGACTGCAAGGAGTTCCAACCAGTCCATCCTAAAGGAGATCAGTCCTGGGGGTACTTTGGAAGGAATGATGCTAAAGCTGAAACTCCAGTACTTTGGCAACCTCATGTGAAGAGTTGACTCACTGGAAAAGACTCTGATGCTGGGAGAGACTGGGGGCAGGAGGAGAAGGGGATGACAGAGGATGAGATGGCTGGATGGTATCACCGACTCGATGGACATGAGTCTGAGTGAACTCCGGGAGTTGGTGATGGACAGGGAGGCCTGGTGTGCTGCGATTCATGGGGTCGAAAAGAGTCGGACACGAATGAGCAACTGAACTGAAGTGGGTTGGGAAGATCTTCTGGAGGAGGGCATAGCAACTCACTCCAGTATTCTTGCCTGGAGAATCCCATGGACAGAGGAGCCTCGTGGGCTATAGTCCATGGGGTTGCAAGGAGTCGGACATGACTGAGGTGGCCTAGCACATAGGGGTTTGAAAGGTAACAGTTAAGGAAGTATTACTGGGGACTCCCCTGGTGGTCCAGTGCTTAGGAATCCACCTGCCAATGCAGGAGACACGGGCTTGATCCCTGGTCCCAGAAGATTCCACATGCCCTGGGGCCACTAAGCCTTTGTGCTGTAATTACTGAAGCCCGCACGCCTTAGAGCCCGTGCTCCATAAGAGAAGCCACTGCACTGCAACTAGAGAGGAGTCCCCACTTACTGCACCTGGGGCAAGCCTGCACACTGCAGTGCAGACCCACCGCAGCCAAAAGAAATATATAAATGCAGTAAAAAGCAAACAAAAATTCCATTCCTGCTGACAACAGACATTTCTTTCAATGTCTATTTAAAAGGAAAAAAAAAAGGAAACGTTACTGTGGAACAGAGATATCCCAGGGAAAATAGTCTGACTGACCCTGGAAGCACCCATAAGAGGCATCTCAACATGCACTTGATAATAGCTGTTGTGTAGTTGCTACGTTGTGTCTGACTCTTTCCCACCCCATGGACTGCAGCTCACCAGACTCCTCTGTCCATGGAGTTCCCCAAGAATACTGGAGTGGGTTGCCATTTCCTCCTCCAGGGGGTCTTTCTGACCCAGGAATTGAACCTGGGTCTCCTGCATTGGCAGGCTGATTCTTTACTGCTGAGCCACCAGGGAAGCCCAAATAGGAACAGTAGCACTCATTAAGTCTCACCTTCTGCCAGGTATGTGCCAGGTACACTGCTGCTGCTGCTGCTAAGTCGCTTCAGTCGTGTCTGACTCTGTGCGACCCCACAGACGGCAGCCCACCAGGCTCCCCCGTCCCTGGGATTCTCCAGGCAAGAACACTGGAGTGGGTTGCCATTTCCTTCTCCAATGCATGAAAGTGAAAAGTGAAAGTGAAGTTGCTCAGTCGTGTCCGACTCTTAGCAATCCCATGGACTGCAGCCCAACAGGCTCCTCCGTTCATGGGATTTTCCAGGCAAGAGTACTGGAGTGGGGTGCCATTGCTGTCTCTGGCCAGGTACACTGGGGGTGAGCAAAAGAGACACCATCTACCTTCACGGAGCTCAGCCTCCACCACACCAAGTTCACAGTTAAGAACTTCGATACAGGTGGCAAAGGCAACATGCAGGTGAGCATGTGGCAGAGGGGCTGAGATAGTCTTCTGGCAAGAACAGCCCTCTCAGGAAGCAGGATTTGAGCTGCAAGCTGAAGCTGGGGTAGGAGTTTCCAGGGTGATAGGGGCGCGATATGGAGTACATCCTAGGCAGAGAGAAGAGCCTGCTCAAAGCTCTGAGCCGAGAGGATGTGAAGGCCACTGTGACTGGAGCACAGGGAGTGAGCCTGATTCCTATCTTGTCTGACACCTTTGGGATTCCACCCAGGATAGTGGGGAATTCTGCAGACGATCCCAGTTTTAACAGCTGCCATTTGCTAAGTCCCTACTCTGTGCTGGGTACTTCCTACACACAATTATTAATCCTTAGAATACCAGTCATTTCACAGGAGGTGTTTTTATTTGCTAATGTGGACTCCAAAGCTCCAGGGAGAGTTGTGACATGTCCTGTATTACTCATGAAGGAACAGTGGAAGGAGTCACGATCTGAATCCAGGACTACCCCTCTCAAAGCCCAAGCAAGGTTTTTTTTTTTAAATACTTTTTTGGCCACACCACACAACATGTGGGATCTTAGTTCCCTGACCAGGGGCCGAACCCACAACCCCTGCATTGGAAGTACAGAGTCTTACCCACTGGACAGCTGGTAAATCCCCCAAGCAAGCTATTTATACTAAACCTTCCTACCACTAGGGAACATCTTTTTTCCAACAGGGAAAAAAAGGAAAAAGTAGCGAAAGATAACTATGAGGTAGCACAACAAGATTTCCAAAAGTGCAAAGCTTTAAAAGATATGGACAAATACAGGAAAAATAAAACAGAAACAGAGGACCACAACCAAATACAGACTGTTGTGCTACAAAGATTGCTCTTTTAACGCGCACTTGCTCACAGGCGACTGGTGAACAGGGAATGATATCAGAATGATACCTGTCATGCTGGTTCATGTACAACTTCAAGCTTTCTACCACTAAAGAGTGAAAAGCGAAAGTGTTGGTTGTTCAGTCGTGTTCGACTCTTTGTAACCCACAGACTGTATGTAGCCTGGTAGGTTCCTCTGTCCATGGGATTCTCTAGGCAAGAATACTGGAGTGGGTTGTCATGGCCTCTTCCAGGGGATCTTCCTGACTCAGGGATCAAACCTGAGTCTCCTGTAGCTTCTGCATTGGCAGGCAGGTTCTTTTCCACTAGTACCATGAACTAAAGAGTACATTTTAGCAATAGAGAAAGACCTTAAGAAACATAAAATTCAGTATAAGTACCTTCCTTGGATGCAGGTATCAGTTGGTTTCCACTTATATTAAGCCATCTGGCGAAGCAATAAATGGAAACGAAGGTGGTAAAAAAATTTTCCCTCTATACAACACATCAGATGAAGGGAGACCCCTATACGAAATTTGCTAAGTTATTAAGCTGCTTCAGTCGTGTCCGACTCTATGCGACCCCATAGACGGCAGCCCACCAGGCTCCCCCGTCCCTGGGATTCTCCAGGCAAGAACACTGGAGTGGGTTACCATTTCCTTCTCCAATGCACGAAAGTGAAAAGTGAAAGTGAAGTCGCTCAGTCGTGTCCGACCCCCAGCGACCCCATGGACTGCAGCCTACCAGGCTCCTCCATCCATGGGATTCTCCAGGCAAGAGCACTGGAGTGGGGTGCCATTGCCATTATTTATCTCTATGCAAAAAACACCAGAAGAAGGCAGATCCTACATCAGATTTTTAATTTTGATGAAAACAGTCTTTCTTGGAAGTGACATCTCTCTGGAACCTACCTCTAATCTAGCTGGAAGCACACTCCCCAGGGCACAGGGGTCTAGGACGGACAAGGATTCGAGGTTCAACTGTTAGCAGAGATTTGACTGCTAATATTTTAATTCAGATTGTTGTTGTAGTTCTAGGGTTCTTGTTACAAAGTTACATAAGTTTTGAGTGTTCTGTCCCAATTCTGTATTTCCTGTAAGCCCATTTCCAGTAACGTGATTTCAGAAGGTGAGTCTTTAAAAAAATGCACATAAAAGCTAATAGCAGAAACTTAGAGAACCGTATCAGGAAACTGTACACAGCTCCAGCTGGCAAAGGACACTGGAAGGACAATTTTAAAAGTGTTATATTTGGAGCAAAAACAAGGAAATGGGACAAGTCTGCTGTCTGGCACTGAAACTAAGAGATTGGAGGTAACAGAGAGACTAGAACTCTTTCAGCCCCTTTTGCCTCTGTCTCCTGTCAAAGTGAATGATTTCTGCACTAAAAGAGTAGCAGGAGCCTTGGCGACACGGGGAAGTGAGCTCAAGAGAAGCGAAGCAAAAAGCACCAGGCTAATCTAAAAGGGATTCAGTTAAGTGACAGTCAAGGGCACTGAGAGGGTATGTTAATGGGACAGCTATTGGTGACACAGGAGCTTCTGAGAAAGACAGAGGGGCCAGAAGCCTGAAGGGCCACAGAATGGGGTGGGTTCTATAAACAACTGGTGGAAACTGATATCATTCCCAGCAAAATTCTAGTACAAGTTATAAGGGACTGCTTTGGGGGTCTTGAACTTGAAACCACAAGCATTAAGAGTTAGTGTGAGACCACTAGGAGTAAGCTAGGTCAGACAAGTCACACAGCCGTTTTAGACTGTCCAGAGAATGAGAAATTAAGAAGTTAATTCAACAAGTATTTATGGAGTATATACTTTGGACCAGCCTCTGTTCGATTATAGATTAGTTTGGTTATAGATTAGTGAACACAACAGGCAAAATCTCATGCGTTCATAGTTCCTTAAAAAAATTAAATAGAATTATCACATGATCCAGCAATTCCACTTCTGGGTATTTATCCAAAAGAAATGAAGGCAGGAACGGGGACTGCTTTTTGTACACCAATGTTCACAGCAGCATTATTCACATTAATAACTAAAGAGTGAAACAACTCAAGTGTCCATCAACAGATGAACAGATAAACACAAGATGGCATAATTATATATATATATATATGTGTGTGTGTGTATGTGTGTGTGTGTGTTATGTATATGGGCTTCCCTGGCTATGGTTTTTCCAGTAGTCATGTACGGATGTGAGAGTTGGACTGTGAAGAAAGCTGAGCGCTGAAGAATTCATGCTTTTGAACTGTGGTGTTGGAGAAGACTCTTGAGAGTTCCTTGGACTGCAAGGAGATCCAACCAGTCCATTCTAAAGGAGATCAGTCCTGGGTGTTCTTTGGAAGGAATGATGCTAAAGCTGAAACTCCAGTACTTTGGCCACCTCATGCGAAGAGTTGACTCATTGGAAAAGACCCTCATGCTGGGAGAGATTGGGGGCAGGAGGAGAAGGGGATGACAGAGGATGAGATGGCTGGATGGCATCACCGACTCGATGGACGTGAGTTTGAGTGAACTCCGGGAGTTGGTGATGGACAGGGAGGCCTGGCGTGCTGCAATTCATGGGGTCGCAAAGAGTTGGACACGACTGAGTGATTGAACTGAACTGGTGCCTCAAATGGTAAAGAATCTGCCTACAATGCAAGAGACCTGGGTTTGATCCCTGCATTGGGAAGATCCCCTGGAGAACAGAATGGCTATCCATTCCCATATTCTTGCCTGGAGAATTCCAAGGACAGAGGAGCCTGGTGGGCTACAGTCCATGGAGTTGCAGTGAGTCAGACACGACATACACACATACATGTGTATGTGTATACACACACACACAATGGAATATTATGAAGCATTAAAAAGGAAGGATGTTCTGACACATGCTACAACATGAACTTTGAAGATATGCTAACTGAAGTAAGCCAGTCACAAAAGCACAAATATCACATGATTCTACTTATTTGAGGTACCCAGAATAGTCAAATTCATAGATACAGAAAGTGGTTATCAGCAGCTGGGAGGAGAGGAGAATGAGGGGATACTGTTTAACAGGTACCGAGTTTCAGTTTGGGATGACAAGAAAGTTCTAGAGATGGATAATGGTGATGGCTGCAGAACAATGTGAATGTACATAATGCCATTAAACTGTATCCTTTAAAATGGTAAATTTTATGTTGTGTCTAATTTTACCACAATTAAAAAAAAACAAACCCATTTTGTCAAACAATTTACATCCTGATTGGGGGAAGATGGACCATGAACAGATAAAGAAGTAAAGGTTGCACCACATTAGACTTTGGTTAGTGCTATGTAGAAAATAAAAGCAGGAAAGGGAATCAGGAGTTGGACTGTGAATGGGGTGGCCAGGGAGGTGACTTGAGTAAAATAAACACCTACAGAAGGTGAGGGGGGAATTCCCTGGCAGTCCAGAGTTTTCACTGCTGAGGGTGCAGGTTCAATCCCTGGTCAGGGAACCAAGATCCCACAGGCTGCATGGTGTACCAAAAAAAAAAAAAAACACAACTGAGATTTCCCCATGGTCCAGTGCCTGGGAGTCCACCTGCCAATGCAGGGGACATGGGTTCAATCCCTGGTCTGGGAGGATTCCACATGCCTTGGGACAACTCCACAACTACTGACCCCATGCTCTACAGCCTGTGCTCTGCAACAAGAGGAGCCACCACAATGAGAAGCCCAAGAACCCCGACTAAAGAGCAGCACCCGCTCACTGCGACTAGAGAAAGCCCAAGCAAAGCAACGAAGACCTAGGACAACCATAAATAAATTAAAAAACTGGAATCTGGGAAGGAGGTCTGGACTAGAGATTTAAAAAGTCAGCACAGGGCTTCCTTGGTGGCTTAGTAGTAAAGAATCTGCCTGCCAATGCAGGAGATACAGGTTCGATCCCTGGCCCGGAAAAATCCCGCATGCTGCAGAAAACAACTCAGAGTCTGTGCTCTAGAGCCCAGGAGTCACAACTACTAAAGCCTGCATACCCTCGAGCCCATGCTCTGCAACAAGAGAAGCCACCACAAGAAGAAGCCCCAGCACTGCAGCCAAGAGTAGTGCCCACTCGGCACGACGAGAGAAAAGCTGTCACAGCAGCAAAGACCCAGCACAGCCATGAAGAAATAATTTATAAAAAATAAATAAAAAGCCAGCATATTTACAAACATGAGACTGAATGAGATCACCAGGAGAGTAAGTACAGACAAAGAGGACCACGGACTGAGCCCAGGGAGGGTTAGGAGGCTGAGGAGTAGCAGCCAGACAGACCAAGCAGAAGGACTACCAGGATTTGCCATGCAGAGGTCATGAGGAACTTTGACAAGAGAAGTTTGGTGAAGTGCTGAGTATAAATCCCAGGTTTACAGTGGGTTCAGGAAAAAAAGAGAAGGCAACCTAAATGTCACCTGACAGATGAATGGATCAGAAGACGTGGTGCGCGCGCACACACACACACACACACACAGTGGGATATCACTCAGCCATAAAAAGAATGAAATAATGCCATTTGCAGCAACACAGATGGACCTAGAGATTGTCACACTAAGTAAGCCAGACAAAGACAAACATGATATGATATTGCTTATTGTAGAATCTAAAAAAAATAAATGAACTTATTTATAAAACAGAAATAAACCCAGACACAGAAAACAAATTTATGGTCACCAAAGGGGAAAGGGGGAAATTAGGAGCTTGGGATTAACACATACATGCTGCTGCTGTTGCTGCTGCTAAGTCGCTTCACTTGTGTCCGACTCTGTGCAACCCCATAGACGGCAGCCCACCAGGCTCCCCCGTTCCTGGGATTCTCCAGGCAAGAACACTGGAGTGGGTTGCCATTTCCTTCTCCAATGCATGAAAGTGAAAAGTGAAAGTGAAGTTGCTCAGTCATATCTGACTCTTAGTGACCTCATGGACTGCAGCCCACCAGGCTCCTCCGTCCATGGGATTTTCCAGGCAAGAGTACTGGAGTGGGGTGCCATTGCCTTCTCCAACATATACATGCTACTATCTATAAAATAATTAACCAACAAGGACCTACTGTATAACACAGGGAACTATATTCAATATTTTTTAATAACCTATAAGGGAAAAGAACCTGAAAAAGGATACATAAGTATCTACTGAATAAATAAATCATTGAATCACTATGCTGTACACCTGAAACTAACACAATGTGTAAGTCAATAATTACAATTACACTTTAGTAAAAAAGAAAAAAAGAGAAGGAAAGGCACTGATGACAGTATATAAACTCTCTTATTTTTTGCAAAGGTGAGCAGGGAAATAGAGCTATAGCTGGAGGGGGGAAGAGAGTTCAAGTTTTTCTTTCTTTTTATTTTTTTATTTTTTTGAGTTCAAGTTTTTCGTTTTTGCTTTTTGGATGGGAGAAATGACAGTATGTTTATGTATGGATACGAATGACTCAGATGAGAGGGAACAATTGACGGCTGGAGCCACGTCCTTGAAGGGATGGGATCCAGTGCACAGATGGAGGAACTGGCTGCAGACAGCAGAGATCACTCGTGATTAATGTGCACGTGGGCACAGAGGCGGGTAGTATGTAGATGGGGGCAGGGGAGCCTTCGGTAGTTCTGAGAACTCTAATTTGCTCCAGAAAATAGAAGGTCATGTCATCAACTTAAGAGTAAGGATGGGGAGGGGGTGGGTTAGGGGAGTTGAAGGTGCTGCCTGAATAGCTAGCGTCTCATCCGAGAACACATGATTGAGTGTTTATAATATCTCTGTGGACTAACACAGCCTGGCTTTATTGAGGACTAAGTGGAGTAGTAATTGGCCATCAAGGAATGGAGTGATGCCAGTCTAAACAGAGCTTCTTCCGCTGGGACTTGACCTTAGTTCTTTTTGAATTGATACTATTATGACAGACCATGCCAGGGCCAAATTAAGGCCTTTATGTAATTCAAAATAAAAATGTTAAATCACAAGATAGATATAACAAAGTCCAATAATACATTTTCCCCTTATGGTAACAACTCTTTTTTGAGTTGTTACAACTAGCTTTTTGGCTAGTGTTTTAAAAATAGTGAGGGGGACTTCCCTGGTGGTCCAGTGGCTGGGACTCCACGCTCCCAATGCAGGGGGCCTGGGTTTGATCCTTGGTCAGGGAACTAGATCCCACATGCCGCAACTAAGACCCAGCACAGCTAAATAAATAAAAATAAATATTTTAAAAATACACATACATGAGGGAACTCCCTGGTAGTTCAGTGGCTAGGACTCTGTGCTCTTGCTGCTGAGGGCCCAGGTGCAATCCCTGCTCAGGGAATTAAGAGCCCACAAGTCGGGGAGCACGGCCCCCCAAAAAGTAAATATCAAATTCTTTGCAAGAGCTTTTGTTTTGGTGTTCTGCCTTATTGGTGCCTTCCACACAGGCCTAGTGTGGAAGGGTTTAGTGTCCTTCAGGTAAATACAGAGCCCAGTAGACCCAGGGAAGTTTTGGCAAATTTGTGAAAGACACAAAGTCAGAGGAGCCACTGATAAGTTGATAAACAGAGATTAAAAATGACTGGAGAAATGGGCCAGATTTAACAAGATGAGAATTCAACAGACTCCTTGCTCTTAGGTCCAGGAAATCAACTACTCACAAATAAAGCAGGGGGAAGCCACAGCTTAGTGGCAGCACCTATAAAAGACTTAGCAGTGGGATCAGTAGAAACTCACTGACGCTGGAAGCATAGACCTCAAAGCAGTGAAAGCGACAGGGAGGTGGTAGGATTTCGGACGCCTTTTAGTTTCTTCTATATCTTTTCCTTTATCTTTCAAATTTCTTACAATGATAATGACTTTTATAATCCTAAAATATTAAAAACTTGCTCTTATTTTCAGTTCAGTTAAGTCACTCAGTCGTGTCCGACTCTTTGCGACCCCATGAACTGCAGCATGTCAGGCCTCCCTGTCCATCACCAACTCCCAGAGTTCACCCAAACCCATGTCCATTGTGACGGTGATGCCATCCAACCATCTCATCCTCTGTCGTCCCCTTCTCCTCCTGCCCTCAATCATTCCCAGCATCAGAGTCTTTTCCAATGAGTCAGCTCTCCGCATCAGGTGGCCAAAGTATTGGCGTTTCAGCTTCAACATCAGTCCCTCCAATGAACACCCAGGACTGATCTCCTTTAGGATGGAGTGGTTGGATCTCCTTGCAGTCCAAGGGACTCTCAAGAGTCTTCTCCAACACCACAGTTCAAAAGCATCAATTCTTCGGCGCTCAGCTTTCTTTATAGTCCATCTCTTGCATCCATACATGACTACTGGAAAAACCATAGCCTTGACTAGACCGTCCTTTGTTGGCAAAGTAAGGTCTCTGCTTTTTAATATGCTATCTAGGTTGGTCATAACTTTCCTTCCAAGGAGCAAGCATCTTTTAATTTCATGGCTGTGATCACCATCTGCAATGATTTTGGAGCCCAGAAAAATAAAGTCAGCCACTGTTTTCCCATCTATTTGCCATGAATTGATAGGACCGGATGCCATGATCTTTGTTTTCTGAATGTTGAGCTTTAAGCCAACTTTTTCACTCTCCTCTTTCACTTTCATCAAGAGGCTCTTGAGTTCTTCTTCACTTTCTGCCATAAGGGTGGTGTCATCTGCATATCTGAGGTTATTGATATTTCTCCCAGCAATCTTGATTCCAGCCTGTGCTTCTTCCAGCCCAGCGTTTCTCATGTACTCTGCATAGAAGTTAAATAAGCAGGGTGACAATATACAGCCTGGACGCACTCCTTTTCCTATTTGGAACCAGTCTGTTGTTCCATGTCCAGTTCTAACTGTTGCTTCCTGACCTGAATATAGGTTTCTCAAGAGGCAGGTCAGGTGGTCTGGTATTCCCATCTGTTTCAGAAGTTTCCACAGTTTATTGTGATCCACACAGTCAAAGGCTTTGCATAGTCAATAAAGCAGAAATAGATGTTTTTCTGGAACTCTCTTGCTTTTTTGATGATCCAGAGGGTGTTGGCAATTTGCACCATGAATATAAATATGGCCTCTAATAATGGTATCAGCAGTGCAGTCCCACTCTGTGCCACTCCTAGGCTGCTGAGTTGAGTCTGGGTGTTTTTGAGTTAAGCAGGCAACACATTGAATGGCTTGGAAACCATATCAGATAAGGAAAGCTTGCAAGAGAAAGCTCAGAGTGAAAACCCGGTCAGGAAGCAAGGACTAGGACTTGAGTGCTGTCTTCGAATACATCAACTTGTACAAGAGGACTACTGGCAGAAACTAATGGGAGATGGGTGTCTCCCCCAGAGAATGAAGGGCAAAGTGGGACAGATGCTCCATGGGGAACGGGAAAGAGAATTCCAGCTCAGAAAGGGTAGCTGAACTAGCTGACCCTCCAAGACTTTTCTCAGTCTTAATGTTAGAATTTTTGAAAATATGAAGTCTTTTATCAGAATTCTCTTCAAATTCAAATCTTCAAACTGGTGACATCTCAGTGAAATCTGTAGTTTGTTAACAGTATCGTGCCAGTGTTAATTTTTTGGTCTTCACAAATGTACTGTGGTTCTCCATATCGATGGCAAATGTACCGAATGACATTTGAGGTAACTAGAGGGTACTGTTTCTGTCCTTTATCCAGCCCATCTTTGCATGAAATGATCCCTTGGTATCTCTAATTTTCTTGAAGAGATCTCTAGTCTTTCCCATTCTGTTGTTTTCCTTTATTTCTTTGCATTGATCACTGAGGAAGGTTTTCTTATCTCTTCTTGCTATTCTTTGGAACTCTGCATTCAGATGCTTATGTCTTTCCTTTTCTCTTTTGCTTTTCGCTTCTCTTCTTTTCACAGCTATTTGTAAGGCCTCCCAGATATCCACTTTGTCTCCTGCACAATGTCACGAATCTCCATCCATAGTTCATCAGGCACTCTGTCTATCAGATCTAGTCCCTTAAATCTATTTCTCACTTCCACTGTATAATTAGAGGGGATTTGATTTAGGTCATACCTGAATGGTCTAGTGGTTTTCCCCACTTTCTTCAATTTAAGTCTGAATTTGGCAATAAGGAGTTCATGGTCTGAGCCACAGTCAGCTCCTGGTCTTGTTTTTGCTGACTGTATAGAGCTTCTCCATCTTTGGCTGCAAAGAATATAATCAATCTGATTTCAGTGTTCACCATCTGGTGATGTCCATGTGTAGAGTCTTCTCTTGTGTTGTTGGAAGAGGGTGTTTGTTATGACCAGTGCGTTCTCTCGGCAAAACTCTATTAGCCTTTGCCCTGCTTCATTCTGTATTCCAAGGCCACATTTGCCTGTTACCCCAGGTGTTTCTTGACTTCCTTCCTACTTTTGCATTCCAGTCCAGAATATAAATTGCATTATATATTCCCTATAATGAAAAGGACATCTTTTTTGGGTGTTAGTTCTAAAAGGTCTTGGAGGTCTTCATAGAACCATTCAACTTCAGCTTCTTCAGCGCCACTGGTTGGGGCATAGACTTGGATTACTGTGATACTGAATGGTTTGCCTTGGAAACTAAGAGATCATTCTGTTGTTTTTGAGATGGCATCCAAGTACTGCATTTTGGACTCTTTTGTTGACCATGATGGCTACTCCATTTCTTCTAAGGGATTCCTGCCCACAGTAGTAGATATAATGGTCATCTGAGTTAAATTCACCCATTCTAGTCCATTTTAGTTTGCTGATTCCTAGAATGTCAACGTTCACTCTTGCCATCTCCTGTTTGACCACTTCCAATTTGCCTTGATTCATGGACCTGACATTCCAGGTTCCTATGCAATATTGCTCTTTACAGCATCAGACCTTGTTTCTATCACCAGTCCCACCCACAACTGGGTGTTGTTTTTGCTTTGGCTCCATCCCTTCATTCTTTCTGGAGTTATTTCTCCACTGATCTCCAGTAGCATACTGGGCACCTACCGACCTGGGGAGTTCCTCTTTCAGTATCCTATCACTTTGCCTTTTCATACTGTTCATGGGGCTCTCAAGGCAAGAATACTGAAGTGGTTTGCCATTCCCTTCTCCAGTGGACCACATTCTGTCAGACTTCTTCCACCATGACCTGCCCATCTTGGGTGGCCCCACATGGCATGGCTTAGTTTCATTGAGTTAGACAAGGCTGTGGTCCATGTAATTAGATTGACTAGGGCAAGGAGATCCAACCAGTCCATTCTAAAGGAGAGCAGTCCTGGGTGTTCTTTGGAAGGACTGATGCTAAAACTGAAACTCCAATATTTTGGCCACCTCATGCGAAGAGTTGACTCATTGGAAAAGACTCTGATGCTGGGAGGGATTGGGGGCCGGAAGAGAAGGGGGTGACAGGATGAGATGGCTGGATGGCATCACTGACTCGATGGACGTGAGTCTGAGTGAACTCCAGGAGTTGGTGATGCACAGGGAGGCCTGGCGTGCTGCGATTCATGGGGTCGCAAAGAGTCGGACACGACTGAGCGACTGAACTGAACTGAACTGAAAGGGTACTGTACTATGTTTTCAACTTTTCTATAAACTTAACATTATTCCAAAATAAAATGTCTATTAAAAACATAACAAATTTTAAAGAATCTAAAAAAAAAGACTGGGTATACGTTTGTGTATATAACTGGTTCACTTTACTGTACAGCAGAAACAAACACAACATTGTAAATCAACTATACTTCAATTAAAAAAAGAAATCAGGGTCTTGCCTGGTGGTTCAGTGGTTAAAACTTTTGAGCTTCCACTACATGGGGCAGAGGTTGGATCCCTTGTGAGGGAACTAAGATTCTACACATCATGTGGTATCAGATCAGATCAGATCAGTCGCTCATTCATGTCCGACTCTTTGCGACCCCATGAATCGCAGCACGCCAGGCCTCCCTGTCCATCACCAACTCCCGGAGTAGCCAAAAAAAAAAAAAAACAAAACAAGAAGAAGAATATGAGCTCAACTCTATGCAGTAGAATTTTTCTCAGACTATGGTCACAGGATGTTCGAGTGAATGAGCTGGGGCCTTTGGGCCGACACAAGATTTGAACCCGTGTCTCTTATGCCTCCTGCATGGGCAGTCGGGTTGTTTACCACTAGGGCTACTTGGGAAGTCCAAGTATCACAATGGTAATCTATATTTGTGACTTAGAGCTCACAAAACATACGCTATTTTATCTCCACTCCAAGAATGTGATGTAACTAGGGTTGGTGTTATCACTACGTACAAGCCAAAAAACTGAGGCAGCTCAGCAAGCTTCATCCACCAGCCCCCCGTCACTCAGCGGTTGGCTGGGCCAGGCTACAAATTTGTCTCCTCACTTTAAGGTTCTCTCCAAAGTCTGGAACCATCCCTGTTCACTCCAGCCTGAACAGTTTGTTGAACTGTCCACTGGGTTTGGTTCTCAGAGCTTGACTGCAGGATGGAAAGGGTGTTCACTGAAGCACCGTTTGCAAGAGTGACACATATCTGAACATCTATCAGCAGAGGAATGATTGAATAAATGACAGGCCATTCATTCTGGAAATAGTACACAGTTGTTAAAAAGAATGTGGTAGAGCTGCAATTACTGGAACAGAATATATGGTTAGACAAAAAAAGCACATTGCTAGGGCAGTATGTGTAATATGATTACATGTTTGTAAAGAAAAAGTAAGTTAAAATAAAACTATAAACACACACACATATATACACACACAGAGAGAGAAGTCTAGAAGGTTATTCCCTGAGGGGGATGTAATAACTTTGTAATGAAAAAAACAACAATGAAATAAACTAAGTTCAGGAAACCTGGCATTAAGTGGAAGGAATGGTTTACTTCCATGATCTCCTTTTCTTATCCCATTTCTCTCCTGTCTCCTCTTCCAAACAAAGGAATAAGAATGCTTGTTTGTTCCTTCCCTTCTTAGACATGGAAAGACTGTAGCACTGATTTTCTTTAAGGAGGGAGGCCTGGGGCTGAGGACCACAAGATTTGAGATTTGAGGCTAACCCAAATCCTAACCTACAGTAAATGAACTTCAAGATCTATTTGGCTCACCTACCCTTTTTTTTTTGTTAATGTTAACCTAGATACTGGTTGGTTTCTTTGTAGCCCTTGTTCCTGGGCTAAATCTCTTATCACTGAGACATCAGATCCTTTGCCACCTGAGTCTGCCAACCTACTTATTTGCTCTAGCCCTGCCCAGCACAGGGCGGCTCCCTGAGTTCTCCTTTCCATGGGAACCCACCCTGAAATTCTGTTTCCTTTCTTCTTCCTTCTTTTTCATGTGCCCCGGCCATGGGGTGGAGTGGCTGAGAGCAGCACACTATGATGGAAAGAATACAGGCTTTAGAATAAATCAGACTTGGCACACTATCCTGCCTCTGCCATTATCATTCAGAGAAAGCAATGGCACCCCACTCCAGTACTCTTGCCTGGAAAATCCCATGGATGGGGGAGCCTGGTTTGCAGTCCATGGGGTCGCTAGGAGTCGGACACGACTGAGTGACTTCACGTTCACTTTTCACTTTCATGCATTGGAGAAGGAAATGGCAATCCACTCCAGTGTTCTTGCCTGGAGAATCCCAGGGACAGGGGAGCCTGGTGGGTTGCCATCTCTGGGGTCGCATGGAATCGGACACGACTGAAGCTACTTAGCAGCAGCAGCCATTATCAGTTGCTTAACCTTGGGAGAGTTTCTTAACCTCTGAACATTTAACTTCTCTGAACCTCAGTTTTTGCTTCTTTAAAATGAGAATGAAACATTCTCACAGGACTTTCCTGATGGTCCAGTGGTTGAGAATCTGCCTGCCAATGCAGGGGACACAGGATTGATCCCTAGTCTGGGAAGATCCCACATGCCTCAGGGCTACTAAGTCCGTGCGCCACAGTTAATGAAGCCCATGCACACTAGAGCCCATGCTCTGCAACAAGAGAAGTCATCGCAAAGAGAAGCCTGTGCATGGCAACAAAGAGTGACACCCACTTGCTGCAACTAGAGAAAGCCTGTGCACAGCAATGAGCACCCAGTGTAGCCAAAAATAAATAAATAAATAAAGTTTTAATAAGTGCTCATAGGATTGTGATGAAGAATAACCATGATGAAAACCCCTGAGCGTCTAATCTAGAGTGAGGACAACCTAGTGTGACTAGGTGGCAAGGGATTGGGCTTTACTTGGTGGGGTGGGCAGAGCCCACAATGCCAAGTTCCACTCCACTTTCCTTCCAAGAGGGCAACTTACGTACTATGTACAACAGGCAACGTGCTAGGATCCACAATACTTCTAGGGGCCCATGAAAATGTTTTTTAATGATCTTAATTTCTTTTAAATCAGAAGAAAAAATTGATGAATGTTTATGTCTAGGACACTGTAATATTGTTATATCAATCAATTAATTATAAATATAATCATTAGTGATTTTATTATATTGATATTATATTCTTCCTTACAGCAACACAGTTGTAAAATACAATTTTTAATATATTACCTTTTTCAAATGGAGGAATGGGCCCACAAAGGCACACGTGCTAAGGGCCCATGAAAGTTACAATGTGGCCCTTACTTTCAACTTTACAGATTGACTGAGGAAAATGGATGTGAGAGGGCATAGGTAGGGAGGTGGGGAAGAGACATGCAAGGCCCTCAATGATCACATTCTTCCCAGTGCAAGCTCTCACCCTGTGGAATTTTTTCCATTTCTGTCCTAGGAACTTTATTAATACATTTGCTTGGACTCATTGGGTAGGGGATTATATGGTATGTTCTAAAATACCACTCTACTCAAGTCATTTGGTGGGTCAAAATTGTAAATATACAACTCAACAACAAAAAAACCAGACAATTAAAAAATGGGCAAGGACTTGAACAGACATTTCTCCAAAGAAGATATACAGATGCCAATAAACACATGAAAAGAGGTTCAACACCACTAGTCATTAGGGAAATGTAAATCAAAACCACAGTGAGATACCATTCACACCCATTCGGATAGCCACTATCAAAAATCAAAAAATAACAAGTGTTGTAGAGATGTAGAGAAATTGGAACCCTAAGCATTGCTGGTAAGAATGTAAAGTGTACAGCTGGGAAACAGTATGACAGGTCTTCAAAAAATTAAACAGAATTACCACACATTTTTGCAATTCTACTTCTGGGTATAAATCCAAAAGAATTGAAAGCAGGGACTCAAAGAGATATTTGTAAAACCATGTTCACAGCAGCAGTATTCACAACAGCCAAGCAAGCCAAGTATCTACTGATGAATGAATGAATAAAAAAATGATGTACTTATATACATATATATGTATATAATATTACTCAGCCTTAAAAAGGAAGGAAATTCTGACACATGCTACAAAATGGATGTGCCTCGGAAATGTTATGCTAACTGAAATAAGCCAGACACAAAAGGACAAATTTTGTATGATTCCACTTACACTAGGTACTTAGTCAAATACAAACAGATTGAAAGTATAATGGTGGAGGCCAGGGGCTGTGGGGCACGTAGAATGAAGAGTTATTATTTAATAGATACAGAGGTTCAGTTCGGGAAGGAGAAAAATTCTGGAGATGGATGGTGGTGATAATTGCAGAGCAACGTGAATGTCAATCAATACTTAACAGCACTGAACAACATGCCAAAAAATAATCAAAATGGTAACATTTATATTATGTTTATCTTATCACCAACTTAAAAAAAAAAACAGGAATGTATATAGTTCTCCTTTTGCCCAAGTTCTAATTCCTTAGCTGCCAGCCAAGCGTCACTTCTCTTCCCTACAGGCAGGTATACTCTGGAGGCCCTGTCTTCTCCCTCAGGATACCCTCCAGGGTAAGCACAGGCTCTGCAGCTTACAAGAGGTGGCACTGCCTTTGTCCGGAATCCCTGCTGCACCCCTCTTGGCCTGTATAAACCTCACCCATCCTTCAAGCATTAGTGCTTCATCCCCTTCCCCGCTCATGAAGCCTGTACTGACTAATCTAGCTGGTTACCCATTTCTGCCTTTTCTTATCTCTCAGCAGACAACTAAAGATCTGCATTGTGTTCATCACCAGTCATACAGGACAGCGCCTTCAACTTCCCCTGGGGTTCTCACTCACTTGTTTCCGCAACAGAAAAGCAGAGAATGTCTATCCTAATGACAGATGAGACCGTATATGAAAACAAAAGTATACAGACTAACCAAGGTTTCATTCTTCCCTCATCCCAATTAACATGCAATGAAAACAAGCTTAGTTTGTCCAGCTAAGTTTGTTTATGAAATGAAAGGCGGGACTCCATTCTCAATGTGAAGCAGAAGAAGAGGGGATACTAGCCTGAGGAACAAGGGTTAACAATAGTTTCAGGAACAAGGGGGTTTTGATGCTGGAGTGAATCATCAGAGGAGTGGAATTAGAAAGCAGGCTGAGGGACTTCCCTGGCAGTCCTGTGGTTAAGAATCTGCGCCTCCACTGTAGGGGGCCAGGTTCAGTCCCTGGTGAGGGAACTAAGACGCCACACGGCAGAGATTTGGGGAATCCCACACAACTGGGGCCCGGGGGAAAAAACAAGCAGAATTCCTTCCCAGGAATAGATGGACTTTTCTTACAAGCACCCAGTAATAATAACCCATGTTTTTGAGTGTTTACTAGATACCAGACACTGTGTTCAGTGTTTTACATGGATTATCTCATTTCACCCTCACAGATAATCTCCTAAGGTACTATTTCCCCCATTTTACAAATGAGGAGACTGGCGCTAAGAAGGTAGATAATTCACTCAAGGTCACAAAGCTCTAAGTGGTACCAGGAATGGGCCCCGGTCCATGAAACTCGATTCAAACTGTACTGAAGCGTGCAGTCAGGTTGCCTTTGGCTTCCTCCCGGGTTTTGTGGTGTCAGGCAGGTGGAGAGTGGTGGAAGAGTCTTCCCTTTTGGGCTGAGGCCTCAGGGAATTCCGGAACTGGGCTGGGGGTGAGGGACCTGAACTGGGAGAGGCGCTCACCTACCTGCTGGAGGAGGCGTGGTTGGAAAGCTAGTCATCGCGGTAGGTGATCGGGCACCGGTAGGGAGGTGCGGGTCTGTAGGAAAAGGGACAGAGCCCAGCATGAGGTGGGTGGGCCCGTGCCTGGGGCTGAAAACGACCGGAAATCCCAAGAAAGCCTCTGGTGCCAGGTTTTCCTGAATCCCTTCGCCTCCCCCCACCCACCCTTTCCCCTTTAAGCGTCTATCCCGAGATCCCTTCACTGGGTCACCACGTTTACCTAGGAGGTTTATCAAGGCCTGAGAAAGTTAGGTAGAGTCTGCAAATTAGCAACGGACCCGGGCTCGCCCAGGCGCGGTAATAGGTTCCCCCCCTACCACCGGCTCTCCCCCAGCCCGCGAGTTGGGGGAGCCGTCCACTAGGTGTCAGGAGAGCGCAGGGAGGGCAGGCCCCCGGCCCAGGCTCGGTGGCGGCGCGGGGGCAGGGACCCGGCCCCGCTGGGGGAGCCAGGAGCAGGGAACCGGATGGAGGGTCCTCAATCGTCCGCCGGCCCGTCCGAGACGGCCGGTTGTCGGGGCCCGGCTCGCCGCCCCCCAGCGCCCCTCGGTCGTCCGCTGCGCCGTCCGCGCGGTCTACCGACCCCCGCTGGCCGGGCCCCTGGGCCCGCCCCCCACTTGGCCCTGCCGAGACTGGGACACCCTGGGGCCCTCGCCGCGTCCACGATCGTCGGGGCTCGCGGCCCCCGCCCCGGCCCGACTCCGCCCCGGCCCCCTTTACCGCGCCAGGCAGGGCTTGCTGCGCTCCGAGGGCGGCCCGTCCCGGGCACCGGTTCCGAGCCGCCGCGACGGGAGGCTCCAGCAGAGGCCCAAGTTCGGCAGCTCTGGGTTTCAGTTCCTCCGCGGCCGCGGTGGCTGCGGTGTGAGTGTGGGCGCCCGGCGCGCCCGGCCCTCCCGCCCTGCGCAGTCCCCTCCCCTGCGTGCTCACCTTACCAGTCGGACGGGCGGCGGGGACGGGCGGACGCCGCGCGTCCCTCTCAACTCGACGGGGGCGGGCACCGCAGGCAACGCGGGGACCCGCCGGGGACTCGGAGCTGAGGAAGCGCGCAGGGACGGGCAGAGTTAGCTGCCGAGGCCGGCGGGAGTAGGGGTGGGGGTGGGGTGGGGGCGGCCGACTGGGTGGGACAGGAAAAGAGGAGAGAAACCGCCCTCTGCAGGTTCCCTCTGCCCGCCGGGCCGCCTCTTGCTCCCCCGGGAGGAAAGGCTGCTTTTCCTTCTCCGTTTGTCACTTTACTCTCCATCCGGAGCCGCTTCCTCCCCCGCCTCGAGGCTTCTGAGGGCACGGAATCTGATGAGCCCCGGGTTAGTGCGATCCATCCGCTTTCCCCGCCACCGACATTATTTGAATTTTCAGCAAATGAAAAGTTACATTTCACTTGAGTTTGCATGTCATTTACGTAAATAGGTCTGTGTGCAGAAGCTTGGAACCTTAAGCTAACGTAGTGGGCACACCTCGGGCCGGGGAGCATGGGGGTGCGGTGGGGAGAGGAAAGATGCCCGAATTCTTCTGAAGAGATGTGGTACAGAGGTTAAGAGACTCGTGGACTTGGGACTCAAACAGTCCCAGCTCCGCTGCTTCTTAGCCGTGTGACTTTGGGCAGATTAGTTAACATGTCTAAAATCTGATCCCTCATCCCTGAAATGGGGGACTGAAAAATCATGCCGTTTCAGTGTGGTTCTAGCACCTGGGAAACACCTCCATTTGAGACTAATTAATGCCAGACTTTAGTTACCTCTTGACTCACTTCTTTGTGGCAGGAAATGTTCCCAATTAGTGAGCTCGATGAGTAAGGCTGTAATGTCAGTGTTAACACAGGCTCTGGAATCTGCCCTGCCGTTTGATCTTGGACAGTTCTGTTTCATTTCTCTTATCTGGAGCAGTACCTGTCTCATAGAATTACTGTGGGGATGGAACGAGTTCATATATTTAAAGCATTAGAAGCTTACCTGGCACAATAGTGAGTGCTCAGTACATGTTATCTTGGCTTCTTACTTACTAGTTAGAACTCTTACGTTGCTCGACTTCCCTCTAAGTGTTACAGACTTCTATGCTTGCTTCTTATTCCTGGAAGTTCTCTAGCTTTGGGAATCAATATTTATATAAATTAGATAGAGGCATGAATTGTACCTGCTCATTTGGGAAACAAGGACTGAAAGACAGAGTCTCAGAGAATAGGGGCATAGAATAAGGGGAAAAAGCAAAGACTGCATCTAGAGGGGGGGGGGGGCGGTTAAAGAGGGCGGGGACACATGTATACCTATGGCTGATTCATGTTGATGTGTGGCAGAGGCCAACAAGATACTGTGAAGCAATTTTCCTTCAGTGAAAACTAAATAAGTTTGGGGGGAAAAAAGCAAAGAATAAATAAAATAATAAGTAAGCAAAGATAGTTGTTTTTATTCCTAAAGATACTATTTGATTGGTTAAAAAAAGGAAAAAACAAAATAAGTTGATTGAATTCATTCACTTAAATATATATTCAACGATATAGCAGTTGTCAGGGAGGAAGAAGGTCCACGTGTGAGAAAACTACCAATCCAACCAAGAAAGGCAAAGAAAGTTAACGCGTAGGCAAGATGTATGTAACTTAATAAAAAGGCAAGCCTGGCCAGTTCTCAGATAAAAGAATAGAAGAGAAAAGGAAACTCAAATCCTAAGGGTTAACTTGCAGAGGTGGACAATTGCTTGCATTTATTGACAAATTGACCATGAATTCCAGGGAAAGTTGAGTTGAGATTTTTTTTGTATCTGGGTCAGTCTCCCCCATGGCATATTCCATAATGTTTTTTCCTAATACTTAAAAAAAATGTTTATTTTTTTATTCATTTATTTTTGGCTGTGCTGTGTCTTCATGGCTTAGCATAGCCTTTCTCTAATTGCGGCAAGTGGGGACTACCCTTTCTTGTGCTGTGCGGGCTTCTCGTTGCGGGGCTTCTCTTGTGGGGCATGGGCTCAGTAGTTGTGGCACACGGACTTAGTTGCCTCAAAGCACGTGGATCTTCCTACACCAGGGATTGAACCCACGGTGGCAGGCGGTTTCTTAGCCACTGGACCACCAAGGAAGTCCCTCCTCTATGTTTCAAGATTGTTAGAACCGCAGACTCTCAGAAGCCATCCAGTCCAACTGACTACTGATTTGCTGTTACTTTTACAATTTAATGTGAAGGTTCATAGTCTCTCAGAAGCATCTTTTTTTCTGTTTAAAATGTAACCTTAAAAGGTTTGCTGGTACATGATTTTATCCATGTAGGCACATGCCATTCATTTTGAAAGTGTAAACATGCAGAAAAACAGGGTCCATATGCATGCACGGACTGGTTCCACATTGGGAGAGGAGTATGTCAAGGCTGTATACTGCTTATTTAATTACATAGAGAGTACATCGTGCAAAATGCAGGGCTGGATAAAGCACAAGCTGGAATCAAGATTGAGGGGAGAAATATCAATAACTTCAGATATGCAGATAACACCACCCTTATAGCAGAGAAAGCAAAGAAGAATTTAAGGAATTAAAGAGCCTCTTGATGAAGGTGAAAGAGGAGAGTGAAAAAGTTGGCTTAAAACTCAACATTCAGAAAACTAAGATCAGGGCATCTGGTTCCATCATTTCACAGCAAACAGATGGGGAAACAATGGCAACAGTGACAGACTTTATTTTCTTGGACTCTAAAATCACTGTGGAAGGTGATTGCAACCATGAAATTAAAAGATGCTTGCTCCTTGAAAGAAAAGCAATGACAAGCTTAGACAGCATATTAAAAAGCAGAGACATTACTTTGCCTACAAATGTCCATCTAGCTAAAAGCTATGGTTTTTCCAGTTGTCATCATGTATGGATATGAGAGCTGGACAATAAAAAAGGCTGAACACTGGAGAACTGAAGCCTTCAAACTGTGGTGTTGGAGAAGACTTGAGAGTCCCATGGACAGCAAGGAGATCAAACCAGTCAGTCCTAAAGGAAATCAACCCTGAATATTCATTGGAAGGACTGATGCTGAAGCTGAAGCTCCAATACTTTGGCCACCTGGTGGGAAGAGCTGAGTCATTGGAAGAGACCCTGATGCTGAGAAAGACTGAAAGCAGGAGGAGAAGGGGACGACAGAGGATGAGATGGTTGGACGGCATCAGCAACTCAATGGACACGAATTTGAGAAGACTCCAGGAGATGGTGAAGGACATGAAAGCCTGGTGTGCTGCAGTGTACGGGATCTCAAAAAGTCGGACACAACTGAGTGACTGAACAACATGCATGCAATGCTCAGCACCCACTTCAGCATGAAATAACCAATACTGTAATCAGTGTGTCCTCTGCTCTCTGGTGTATCCGTATATCCTGGATGTGTCTTGTTTCTAGTATTCTCTGGATACTTTACCTGGTCTGTCAATAGTCTTCTTCACATTGTTGGAAGTCAGGGATTGGGTGATGGTCTTGCAATGAATTCTAGATGCATACAGATAGGTGATGAATGACGCCTCAGGTGGTGGTGAGCTACCAGTGTTCTCCAAGTATTAAACGCCAGACTTCAGAAGCTGGAGCAGCCATCCTTATGGCAACAGACCTCCAGGGGCCTCAGGGTAGAGGGTAAAACATTTTCATCTCTGCCCAGCTTTCAGCCCCTTCTTGTGGTGCTGCCAGGTTGGCAGTCTTCTAAGTCCTAGTCTAGTAAGTTCTGTCAACCCACTACCATTGGACCAGTCATGACTTCACCATTTTTCAAATTAGGGTAAACAATTTGATTCCTAACTGGGACTATCTGCCTTAGATAAGCAAAATGATTACTCATGCCCAGCTTACTAGCCCTCCCCCCAATCTTCCTGGAGCCTCAGGTCGGGGGGCAGCATATGCTAATAGAGTGTTAGTCTCACACAGTAAAGTTTTCTACTTCATTTGTGCCTCTTTTGTGGAAGTTACCTTGAGTGCTTATCTCCCCACCAATAGACCAAGGACCCAGGAGTCCTCTCTGGCACACTTTCCAAAAAGGATCAGTTTCCTAGGAGATGAGGGTCAGGGAAAGCCCAGAAGAGAAAAGGCTTGAATTGGGGTTTTGCCTTGGGAGGAGCATTCTGAGCAGGTCCTGGAGGGCCTTGGACAGCCAGGAAGCCTGTATTCCTAGCATTCCCCCACCCCTTCCATTAGTCCTGGAGTATCACCCACAGCAGTGACTGAGTGCCAGGGGAGCGGGATGCCTTCTAGGAGAGGAATTAAAATACAGGCAGGAGGACTTTGATAGGGGGATATGCAACCTCCACTTCATTAGAGATCCTTTGAAGTTTTTTAAATGGAAGAATAACAGGATTAGATCTTAGAAAAATGACTCCTAAGTATGAATATGCATTTCCAGCTCCCTAAGTGACATGTCTACTGAAAAGTCCTGCAAGTTCTCAAGCTCTTTGTATTAATGTTTGTATGGGACACCCAATAAACTGCACACAAAGGGTACAATTTGATCAGTTTTGACAAATGGATACACATTATCACCACTATCCCAGTCAAATCACCCCAAAGCTTCTTTGCCCTTCTTTGTAATCCACCCTCCTTCCTACTCCCACCCTCTGCCACCACCACCACGGTCTTCCTGTCATTCCTGTAGACACTAACATGCCTCCTCCCAAACTGGGCCAGTCAGTCTTTCTCCAGGGAAGGAACACAGTGGCAGGAGGCAGCTGAAGCTGAGTCTTCCAATGACAGCAGCCAGGAGGGGCAGTCCATGCATTCCTGCTAGAGACATCCGAAGACTGGTTCTTTCTGCAGCCTGGTTGTCTTTCAGTTCTGTGAGCTGCGTAATATCCTTCCATCATATCCTTTAGTGCTGAATTGTGTCAGTTTGTTGCCTGAAACTAGAAAACTCATATATAATGCACTTCCTCCTGTAGTCACCATTTCAGGAAATGTTACCACCAAGCCTAACCTAAAATAATTCCTTAAAATTTCAGTCTTCATCACGTGTCTCCTCTCACTCATTGCTAAATCCTGCCTTTTCTGCTCCCTGCTGAGTATTCTGTCTCTATAAAGTTCTTACCACCCCCCATCATTGTTTCTCTAGTACTCAGTGCAGTGCTTGGCAGACTACTCAATAAATTCTTGCTGAATGACTGAACGAATAGTGACATCATCCATCACCCCCAGAAACAAAAGCAAAAATGGATGAGGGCTTGTATATGTATGCGTATTTATCAGGGTAGCAGGACTTCAAAGTGAAATTGTTAAAAATTTTTATTGTTTATTTACTTTTGGCTGCGCTGGGTTTTCTCTAGTTGTAGTACGCAGGCTTCTCATCGCAGTGGCTTCTCTTGTTGCAAAGCATGGGCTAGGGTGCTTGGGCTCAGCAGTTGCGGCGTGAGGGCTTAGTTGCCCCTTGGCATGTGGCATCTTCCCAGACCAGGGATCAAACCCATGTCCCAAGCACTGGCAGGCATATTCTCAAACAATGGACCATCTGGGAAGCTGCTCAAAGTTAGTTTTTAATGTTTTCACAGAAGCAAATGATAGGACTTGAATCCAAGACTTCTGATTCCAAATTCCATACCATTTCCATTACACTTTGTATCTATACCATGAATCCTTCCCCTTCACTTGGAGTTCTGTTTATTCTTCCATCCTGGTCAGAGCCTTACTTACATCAAGTACCCATCTGCAGACACTAGACACAGCTCTAAAAGAAAACCCCTTTCCAAGGATATTTGCTTATTAACCAAAGGGCAGAGGAGGTAGGCAACAATGCATCTAGACTGAGGAGAGGAGCCCGTGACCCCAGGCATCAGCAAAGTGTTACAGCCAGGAGGCAGGGGGAGCTGGAGGTCAGGGATGTGACTAAAGCTTTCTGAACCTGGGGTACAGTCAATAACCTTCCTAAGTGGAGAACAGTGTGCTAGCCTGGAACAACTTCCTGTGTCCAAAAAAAAAAAAAAAAAAAAACCCACACACATCAGAATAATACTTTATTTATCAATCTGAAAATCTGTTCTTTTGGTTTTAAGTCCTGCAAAATGAGTGGTAAATCAAAGATCTGTACATGAGTCTCTGAGTATATGTGGTTATATGTCTGTATGAGGATAGATGTCTATGTCTACAGATGCTTTTGCTTTTTATAGTCTCACTATAATTTTAGCCCCACTTAATTAGTATATAAGGTCTTACTACTCTAAAAATGCTAAAACCTGAATTAAATATTCCAAGTCCAACAGTCTCTTCTCCCAAGCCTGCCTCCCTCCCTCCCCTAAGTCTGCTCCTCAGCCTCCATTAATGCTAGGTCTTTAGAGACAGCCAGGATTCAGTTTGAGAAACCAGAAATGAATTCTGGATCGTTAGTCCCTCTGACCTACATCCTCTAGCTGAGGAGTTTCTCCAGGGAGGTGTGTGGGGAGGTCCTGGCAGTTCCTCTTCAGAGTTGTGCACTTTGAATGGTAGACACCTAGAAGTAAACATGATTGTATTAGATGTGGACCTGCCCTCCCACCAACCACTCAAGGGAAGTAAAAAATCAGTCTTCCTCTCCTGAATATACTTAGTGTAACGCACTGGCCTTTGTGGGGGTGGGGGCAGGGGGAGGCTGTGAAACTGGCTACTGGGATGACTGTAAAGCCTTATTGCAGACTGTCCACTATTTCATTCACCATCTCTTTATGAGGACTTGCAGAGGGGAGTTCTTTCTTTTTAAAAAATTACTTATTTCTAGCTTTGTTGGGTCTTGGTTGTGGTGCTCAGGCTTAGTTGACCCTCAGCATGTGGGATCTTAGTTCCCTGACCAGGGATTGAACCCATGTCCCCAGCAATGGAAAGCAAATTTTTAACCACTGGACCACCAGGGAAGTCCCAGAAGAGATTTCTTTTCATCTTAGTAGCAAGAGTTGTTCTCTTAAGGAATGGGCATAATAAAGTGGGTGAACTGATCAGGTTCTCCCTCTTCTTCTTGGATGTTAGAAAGTCTGGAACCAATTTTGTGGTCTATCATTAGTAAGTCTATTTTACAGAATGCATTTTTGTACTTGCCTAATTCATGGCTCCATTTTATGTCATTATCACTAATGTACAGAATTCTGCGTTACTTTGCTACATTTTGTGTGTGTGTGTACTTACCTTTTGTATGCCTTTTGTGTCTCTTAACTCCTTTTTGAAGTAAGTTTAGGCATAAGTAAATGCATTCTTAGGAGACGGCTATGAGAAGGGATCAGGAGATCCAAGGCCAGTTGGGAAATGGGCACAAAGGAAGCCTCATTTACTCTTGATTCTTCAGGCTCCTACCTGCTTGACTTTGCCCTAAGGAATCTGTTCACTGCTGGGTTCCCCTCGCAGCCCACAGTGAGGATTCCAGCCTGCAGCCAAGCCTCAGTCCATCCCCAATCCCAGTCTCACCACTCCCGTGTTCTCTGAGCATCTGGCCTCCTTACCTCTTCTTCGGGCTCAGGTGCTATGACATTGCTCTCTTCTGGAACTGCAGAGCCATGAAGCTGAAGACTTTGGTTCTACAAAAAGAAGAGTTCTACTGGTGAGGTGTGGCTCAACGTCCCAGCCTGTCGGCTTAGAAGGGTCTTTTGTGCCTTACACTTTATAAGGGTCACAGGTAATACTAAGGGCAAACACATAAAGTTGTTTCACCGCCGCCTGAAAGCATCAGGGAAGGCTTTATGTCATCCCCTCTCGGATTAGGAAAACAAGATTCAGAGGCTGAAACGACTTGCTGGGACAGGCAACCAGGCCTGTGAATTCCAGAACTGTTTCCATGACTTGTATGACATGCATCTATATAGATGTATTTATGTGATGGTCTGTAAGGATACAAATATAGGTCTTAAAACCACTAGCTACCACTTCTAGACTAATTCTCCTCAAGAATGCACACACTTAGATGATCCTAACCCCTGGCAGTTAGGAGAGCCAAGTGACATGATGTCTTCTTTGGGAAAAGGTCTAGGTTCTGAGATGGGAGCCTGAGGCGTGGAACTGCTAAGACAGGGGAAGACCTTGGCACTCTAAAAGGTTTAAAAAGAATTTTTAAAAATTGAAATTTAATTTACACACTATAAAAGTCATCCTTTTTAAGTAAAACCTAACAGTATGATAGTCGTGTGAAATTCTGTGATTTTTCCTTTCAGGAAAATTTCTTTATTCTTAGTCCCTCTGCTGATTCTAGGCCATGAATTACCTCAAAGGTAATATTAACTCTGGGCTTCCATGGTGGCTCATTGGTAAAGAATCTGCCTTCAAGGCAGGTGACACATGTTCAATCCCTGGGTTGGGAAGATCCCTTGGAGAAGGAAATGGCAACCCACTCCAGTATTTGTGCTTGGAGAATCCCATGGACAGAGGAGCCTGGCGGGCTGCAGTTCATGGGGTTGCAAAGAATCAGACATAACTTAGTGACTAAACAACAACAATACTACCTCCAAGTAAGTAAGTGCTACCTCCAAGGAAGTTATCAAAATCTTTGTGTTCTCTCAGGTGATTCAAATGCTGGGCAAGAACACATTTTCTCAGTTATCTTTTTATTTACCCACTTTTATATGTGATAGGTCCACAGTTCTGCTTGAGAGAACATATGATTTATGATGTATCTGTGAGGGAGGTGAACAAATTTTATAGGGACACAAGCTTCAGAGGACTGATGGTACTGACAGGCCAGGATCTAAGATGCTCTATTGCTTAATTCCACAGGAAAAATATGTCTCCTTAGCCACTGACTAAAGCAATCCCACAGGAGAGGCTGGGAGTAAGGAAAGACTATATAAATCTCAAATGTAAGGAGGCTGTGTCCTGTACCTCTTTTCCTACCTAGCGTGTTCCTCAAAATAGTCAAACAGCATCATGGCCCCCAGAATTTCCCCTTCAGTAAAATTACTCCAAGAATGCAAACTTATTCACCTGAGCCAAACAGCTCATTCTATTGCTGCCTCTATACTAAAATCATACATTACAAAGTCAAATTTAATTTTGGATTTTCCATAGGTTGAGTTGCTTTTTCAGTGCAGAAAAGCGACTCTACTCTTCACTACACAAAACCCCACATTGACCTTGTGCTTATTCACTATCCACATGTCCCGCATATCTCTCTCACACAGAATGGCAACCTCAGACCGGAAACCAGCGGCAAGTTTTATGTCCTATGCATTAGGATTTTCAATATCTCAATATCTCACATGAGTCACGTGAATGTCCTTCCCAGGCAAGGATATAATCTTGATGACTCAGATTTTAGTACCACAGGGGAGTCAGCTGAGATAAGCTTATTGTCCTCATGTTTTCTATCTTCCTTGTCTTGCCAGGCATCACAGCCTTGTTGTGCCCTTTGTCCATGCCAGCTCCTCTCAGACAGCAGGGAGCTCCCAAGATAGCTGGGTCAACCTTCAGGTAGGCATACTCAGTAGTAGGGTGCTGTGATCTGAGGTGTACCAGACATTGCACACTCCCAGATATCCATATGGTTCATGCCCTGGCCTCCTTCACTGCCCAAGTGTCACCTTTTCTGACCACTGTTTAAAACTGCAATTCAGCACCCCCTCCTGGTGCCTTCCCCTACTTAGTTTTTCTCTGTAACTCTTATTAGCACTAAACTATAATTTTACTTACTTATTCTGTTTCTTGTCTCTTTCCCCTCCACTAACAGGTAAGATGCAGGAAGGCAGAGAATTTTGTGTTTGGCTTCACTCTAATAACCCCACTTCCTAGAAAAGTGTTTGGCACATAGAAGGGGTTTAATGAATGACTGTGGACTGAATGAATGACTCTGGATGCCATCCAGTCAGATGCTGCACCGTAACACTCTGCACAGCGCACCTGACAGGTAGGTGAGCACACAGTCAAGGAAGGGGAACTATTTTTCAAGGTGGCTCATCCTTTGGTTTTTGGATGCTTCTGATGCCCCCTTTCCCTGTATTAAAAAAAGATTTTTCCCATGCCATTTTTTAACAGAGCTAATTGCTGAAAGTTCCTCTACATTGATTCAAACTGTACCTTAAAAAAAAAAAAAAACTACTTCAACACATAGGGCCTTTTTCTGTCCTCAGGAGTCTTGAAGAACAAGTCAAATCTCTCTTCTATATGATAGACTTTCCATGTAATTTGAATAGAATATGACTTGATTTCCAGATTTTTCACAGAGGGTCTGTGTCTCTATTTTAACACAATCCTTTTCTCATCACAATTTTCACTTTTCAAAAGACCATCCTTTTGCTTTACTGTCCTCTGTGAGTTCCTTCTAGGCCTCTCTCATCAAAGACAATGCCTTGGAAATTTGCTGATGCCATTTTGCTTGGGGTCTATTTACCATAGTTACAAGTATGACAAAGTGAAATGAGACCTTCCTCCCTACCCCACATTAAAAAAGGTAACGATCAGGATGGCAGTTGTAGGTACTTTATATTGGGAACTCCCAGAACTTGGAGCAAAAGAAAGAAAGTAAGAATTAGTAACAATCTGGTTATAGTAATATTAGAGATAAGCCCTTAGCAAAAGTCAATTACCCTAGCAGTAAAAGTGAAAGTGAAGTCACTCAGTCGTGTCGGACTCTTTGCGACCCCATGGACTGTAGCCTACCAGGCTCCTTAGTCCATGGAATTTTCCAGGCAAGAATACTGGAGTGGGCTGCCATTTCCTTCTCCAGAGGATCTTCCCAACCCAGGGATTGAACCCAGGTCTCCTGTACTGCAGGCAGACGCATTACCATCTGAACCACCAGGGAAATCTACCCTAGCCTAGCAGTACAGATCACTAAATTAGTTGCTATGATGATGTGAAAGAAATCCCAGAACCAAAAAAGGTGTCCAAGACTATTCTTGAAACTGTAATATAATGACGTAAAATCCTATCTACTGTGGGGCAACCTGAGCATAGCAAAAATGATCCACATGGAGATTATAAAAGGGAATAAAGACTCAGCCAGATCTATTCTCACCTGAGAGTTCATCAAAGTAGGGGAAGTACAAAGTTCTTCTGGGTTCAGATTGTCGGTGTTTTCCTTTTCTCTTACTGGCTTCTCTGGTGGCTGTGGGTCAGGAGAGGCCTCTGAGGAGGCCCGAGGGCTGGTGGGTGAGGCTGGAGGGCTGGAGGGCGTGTTCCCTAAGGAGCCCCTGGGACTGGGAGTGGCTCTGGGTGGCGGAGGCCTGCTAGGTGGTGCTGAAGCCCTCTGCACAGAGACTTTCTTCTTTAGCTCTTCAGATCCTTCGCTTGAGGTACGAGTTCGGAGGACTACTACTGAGGAAGATGAAGCCTGCTCTGAAGGGGTCAGAGCTCTGGCTGGTGATGGAGCTGGGGAGCAAGGGAAAACTTCTTCCTGGGACTCTCTATCTTCAGTGAGGGGTGAGGGCTGGGATTGGATGGGGCCATTGCAGGCTGGCAGAGGCTCTTCTTCCTCAGAGGAGCTTGTCTCGGCCTCCTCCTCTGTTTCCTTGTCTTTTAAGGGCTCTTCTTTAATCTCGGAGTTGTCTTCTCCCTGGGCTGAATCAGATGCCAGCTCTTCTTCACTTGCTGAGCTGGAGTCCTTCTCACTCTTCAAGGAAAGTGCAGAAGGACTGGTAGGTGAGGTTATAGGGCTGGAGACCATAGATGTTCGAACTGGGGGAGAGATGACTAAAGAGCGTCTGTTGCTGCTAAAAAAAGGAAGGGCATTTAGATTCAGAAGAGTGAAAACCTGGAAGTAACCCCAATACCCCAAATATATAATGATACATTCATATAATAATAAAACAGAAAAAGCAATTTTAAATGACATCAGAAAGTTTGTACAATTGGCAATAGTGCTTAAATTATAAAGTAAAGTTGAAAAAGGCTATAGAATTTTTATCCATATCACAATCTTGATTATCTAAAAATATATAAAGAAAAAGTGACTGGAAAAAAACTCAGCAATATACTAACAAAGTATTTTCCTTGGGGAAAAACAGTTCATGAGTGAAATACAGTTGATCCTCATGGATTCCGTATTTGCGAATTCATCTACCCTCTGAAACGTATTTAAACCTCAAGATCAACACTTGTGATACTTTCAGAAGCACTCTCGGACACATGCCAGCTATGAAGAACGATTGCCTGACCGGTACTCTCCCAGCTGAGCTCTAACAAGGCAAGCCTCTGCCTTCCTGTTTTAGCTCTCTTACTGTAAATATGTCCTGTTTGCCAAGTTTTTACACATTGTTGTGCTTTTCTTTGGTGATTTTGCTGCTTAAAATGGCCTCCAAGTGCAGTGCCAAAGTGCTGTTTGAGAGCAGAAAGTCTGTCGTGTGCCTTCCAGAGAAAATACATACGTTAGATAAGCTTCATTCAGGCATGAGTTATAGTGCTGGTGGCTGTGGGTTCAATATGAATGCTGCTGCTGCTGCTAAGTTGCTTCAGTTGTGTCCGACTCTGTGCGACCCCATAGACGGCAGCCCACCAGGCTCCCCGGTCCCCAGGATTCTCCAGGCAAGAACACTGGAGTGGGTTGCCATTTCCTTCTCCAATGCATGAAACTGAAAAGTTCAAGTGAAGTCGCTCAGTCGTGTCTGACTCCTAGTGACCCCATGGACTGCAGCCTACCAGGCTCCTCCATCCATGGGATCTTCCAGGCAAGAGTACTGGAGTGGGGTGCCATTGCCTTCTCCCAATATGAATGAATCAACAATATATATTAAATGTCTTTAAACAAATATACAAGAAAGGTTCTGTATGGATCGCTTGATGAAAATGTTGGGACCAGGGGCTCCTAGGAACCTAACCCCATGTTTCCCCTAGGAGCAGTGGGTCAGTATTCACTAATTCAGTGCTTGTGGTGATTTCTAGAACAAAACTACCATGAACAATGAAAACTGACTACAACATTTATTGAGTATTCTGGATACTGTGCTGAGTGCTTCTGCAGGCAACATCAGCTTAACTCCTACTCACCTCCTTAAGTGCCTCCTGGGTACCAGCCACTACCTGATTAATCAACCCACAAATATTTGCTTGACGTATAGCAACTATGTGCTGTATCCTGGGTTCAAGGATGGGAGAGAGTGATAGGAAGAGTGATAGGAAGAGAAAGGTAATAATTTAGTTCCAGCCCTGTGGGAGTTTCTGATGTAAGATAAGCTAAGTGACATAAGGTTCTTTCTAGCACTAGCATCTTATGGGTCAGCAGGTTTAGAAGGCCCAGGATATAGCAAGAAAAGATCAGATTTCTCTGCAAGGTTCTAGGACAGCTTAGTGTAAGTGATGGTTAATTTCAGATGAATGGACACTTAGAGAGAACTCTGGTTTTCAATGCTGGGAAGAGAAGAAATAGAGTTTTTGGAAAAGGGAAGTCTATATTGGCCTGTTAGTGATTCCTTTTAATAGTCTGTAACTGACTGCTAAATGAGTACTACAAATATCAAATACAAACAACATACTGAGCCCCATTCTTTCTTCAAATCTTAAACTCAGTTTCAGCACCTCCTTGAAGTCTTCCCTGAATCTATCTGCATACTGCAATCACTTAACTCTTGGAATTCCTAACTGGTCTCTTAGGTGCTTAGTATGTGCAATTTTATATTGTTCCTTGTTTTCTTAGGCATATTTTGTGTCCTTCCAACTTTTGTAAGTCACTTCAGGGAAAAGACAAGTCACCTATGTCTCTGGATCCCTAACTCTCAGCATAAAACTTTGTGCATAGAAAGAAATTACTAAAACTTAAAAGGCTTTAGAATAAGAAAGTGATCACATTATGAAGATAACAGACATGCCACATTGACACACACAGGAAGGCAAGTCATGACAGGTTAAGAAAAGGTATTTGTAATGCATATCACTAAAGGACTAATATCCAGAATATAAAAAAAAAACCCACCTCATAGAAATCAAATTTTTTTTTTTTTAGAAATCAATTTTTTTTAAAAAGTAAACAATCTACATGAAAAATGTGAATAAAGGATAAACATGAAAGTCACAGAACAGGAACCTTAAAAGGTCAATAACATGAACAGATATTCAAGCTAACCAGCCATTGTGGAGATGTAATTAAAACTGCAAAAAATTCAATTTCATACCCATTTCCTTGGAAAAATTAAGAAGTCTGACAATGTCACATGTAGCTAGAATATGGAGCAATGGGGGCTTCCATGCACTGCTGGTGGGCTGTAAACTGGGACAATGGCTTTAGAGAGCAATTTGGCAATGGTAATGTCTTGTAAGGCTGAAGGCACCCAAATGTAGAGATTCTATGAGTCAGCAATTCCACTCCCAGTACATCCTAAAGAAACTCTTAATAATACTCATACAAGGAGAAATGTAAAACACATTCATCGCACCATCATTTGTAATAGCATAAAACTGGAAGGCAATGTCAATGTCCACGAGCAGTTCAGATAAATAGATTGTGAACTGGCCATATAGTAATATCTATAACAGTTATGAAAAGGAAAGATCAGAGCTAACAACATGTAGCAACAAGGATAAGTAAATCTCAAAAACAATACTAAGAGAACAAAAGAATATATACAGTATAATTATATTTAAATAAAATTTTAAAACATGCAAAATAGTATTTTTGTGTATTCATATATGTGTATGATTAAAGTAAAAAAAATGTGGATAATAAATACTAAAATTTAAGACAGTGGTTACCCTTGGTGGGGGACAGGAAGAGAAAGTGAGTGGGGAAAGGACACTGGGAGATTTAATTATATATTCTTTTTTTCCTTTAAAAAGTTTTTACTTATTGATCTATTTAGTTCTGGTTGCACTCAGTCTTTGCTGCTGCACACAGGCTTTCTCTAGTTGTGCAGAAGTGGGGTCTACCCTCCGTTGTGGTTTGTGGGCTTCAGTAGTTGTGGCACGTGGGCTTCCTTGCTCTGCAGCATGTGGGATCTTCCTGGACCAGGGATCGAACCTGTGTCCCCTTCATTGGCAGGCGGATTCACTGAGCCACCAGGGAATTCATTAAGTGATTTCTTAAATTTGGTGATGGGTATATGGCTATTTGTTGTACTATTTTTTATATCTTTAGTTATCATTGAAGTATTTCATAAAAGAAAAATAATTTATTTAGGGGTGTAGCACAAACAAAAAACAATATTATGTACTTGGACACAAAGGAAAGGTCAGGATTTGGGGTCAGAGATGAGAGTGCTGAATGTGTTCACACAGGATAAACCAAACAGAAATGAGTCTCAGAAGCAGCTCACCTTGAGAGTCCCTTCACCACAAAGACTTTGTCGGAATGTTGCTTCTCCAGTTTGCTCATCACCTCGTAGAGATTGTGGTTCAGCTGGAGCAAGCAAGAGAAAAGATATTAGCCACGTGGGAATCTGGGACCAACAAATTCCTTCTCTCCCCAAAATAAAACCTTCCTACCCTAAATGATAAAATTCTTCATCTCTTTTGCATTAGTGTCTCAGTTGTGTCTTAATTTTTGTCGTTTCCATCAGACTGGCAGTTCTCTCAAGGCTAGGTTCTTGATATCTGATGTTGATTTGAGGCTCTAGCTTCTCTCAGGTGACCCAGGGGACACAAAGTCATTGTAATATTAACTAGACAAACCATAATTTAGCCAAGAAACTGTGGAGAGGAACATGTGTGGATATGGATGTGAATATAATTAATACTGTAACAGCAAGGTGTCTTGGAATTGCAGGACTAGAAAAGACCCCATGAGGTCATGTTCCATGGCTGCCCATCACTAAGTAGGACCGGTCCTTTCCAAGACCAATGACCTGAGAAACTGAGCTATGTTTAAACACCGCCTCCACTCCCCAGCAACAGAAGACAAAGATTGCACAACTTAGTTCCCCACTTCAGCTGTCCCTTCTATAGTCCTAATCTCCTTGGTGCACCTGAAACTCATTTGGAGACCATTCAGTTGTTAATGGAGCAGCACAGTCCATCAAGTGCTGTTATTTCACCATGAGAAAAAAGTAAACATCTGTGGTGCCAATATGGATATTTAATGAGGTTATGTAAATTAAAGCGACCTTCATATTTGTTAGAAAAACCCTCCTAGGTGTCTAAATGGGCTTCTCTGGTGGCTCAGATGGTAAAGAATCTGGCTGCAATGCAGGAGACCCGAGTTTAGTCTCTGGGTTGGGAAGATCCTTGGGAGAAGAGAATGGCAACCCACTCCAGTATTCTTGCCTGGAGAATTCCATGGACAGAAGAACCTGGCAGGGTACAGCCCATGGAGTTGCAAAGAGTTGGACATGACTGAGCGACTAACACTTTCAGGTGTCTAAATTGGCCAGATGTTTCTCACCTTGCTCATTTCCCTGTAGAAGACATCCCTCAGGTTGGAAATGTTTTGGAAGATGGTCACATAACAGCCAATACGACTATCAGGAAGCAAAAGAACAAACACGTACAGGTAAGTGCTGGTAAAGGAAGTCTCTGTTGGAAGTGTAAGGTAGATGCATAAGCCAAAGCCAGCCATTGCCGGACTCCACACAGAAAAGCACTCCAATGGCCTAGACTCAGGATGTTGGGATCTGGATTCATCAGAGTCAGGACAGGAGTACACTAGACTCTCAGGAGTGGGAAGGCAGGGGAGACATGACACCAAAGTATAACAGATCTCTATGAATGAAGTTTCCCGGTGGCTCAGAGGTAAAGAATCTGCCTGCAACGCAGGAGCCACAGGAGACATGGGTTCAATCCCTGGGTTGGGAAGAGCCCCTGGGAAGGGCATGACAATCCACTCCAGTATCCTTGCCTGGAGAATCCCATGGACAGAGGAGCCTGGAGGGTTACAATCCATAGGGTTGCAAAGAGTTGGACATGACTAAAGTGACTTAGCACGCGTGAATGAAGTTATCTGATTCAGGCTCTTCAGAAACTGAAGTAGATGTGAAGGTGCTTTGAAGAATTTTAGAAGTGATGTATAAGGCCATACAGCTATAATTATAGTAAGTATTCTTTCTCGGTATGTGGTACTTGGATGTCTATGCAGCTGTATATACATTAATGAAATTCTACTGTAAATGAACTGTGGAAGTTTACATTTAAAGCAACTATTAAATTTCAATTCTGTTTAAATTAGGAATCACATAATTAACATTTTAGAATACATGTAGTCATTATAAAGGATCCCTCATTCATAGACTAATATAAAGTGACAATATAAAATACTCTGACTACAACTGCATTAAAGTATATCTTGTACAATAAAAAGAAAATAGGATACAAATAGAACTTCTGATCAGATTCCTCTTCCAATGTGGGAAATTTATATCTAAAACATTTTTACCTACTGTGAAGCAAAATGGAAACACTCATCCCATGGTATATCTTGTATATGAATCTAGATGTTCATGAACCAAGCTTGTTTAAAACAATACACACTCAAGCATAAAACCAGATTCTCCTAGCAGGCATGATGACAGCACTTTACTTGCCAAGATCTCTCCTACCTAAGAGACATCTTGTCTTTAAACCCAGAAAAGCTGGTAGGGCAAAGAATCTCTGAATTGCAGATGAAGAAATTAAGGTCCAGAGATAAGGTGGTGAGCCTAATAACCCCCAGCAAGTTAGGAGCAGGGCTGAGGCTACATTCCATTCTTGGACCAGGGCTCTTTTCAGGAGGCAACATGTTTGGGCTGCCCAGGGCCTGGGATCCAGCCCTCTTCTGAAAGTCAGTCATTACCTGTTATAAAGGACAGGCAGCTCCTCTAGTAGTTCCTGGTTCAGATCTTCAAACACAAGCTGGGCTTTGTTGAACTCTTCCTCTGCCTAGGGTAGTAAGAGAGACAGACCAATTCCCCTTATTCCTGAACCCAAACCTAGAGATTGCTTCCTCTCTCTTCTGCATTTTTTCAGGGACTAGGCTTACTAGGAAACATGCCTCTCCTTCCCCAGACCTGTGTCCTCCCCAGCCTTGAGTCTGACTATCCTGAGAGCATTGGTGTCAGAGGAAACAGGATTTCCTTCAAGACAGTGGAGGCTGAATTTATCATTTCCTAAACCGAACTTGGCTCAACCACCTGCCACCACTGTGGGGAAAGGGAGGACAGGAAGGTTTTACCAGGGTTTGTTTGTTTTTTACCTTGGCTGTCTTGGCCTCATCTTTCTTCTTGGCATTCTGTACCGCCTCCAGGTGATGTCGGGCACTGTCGTAGTCCACGAGCTTCCGGCCCCGCTTGGCGATTCTTTCCTAACCCAGAGTCAAGAGAGACGACCTTGATACTCACTCTTAAGTGTCCAGGATGTTGGTAACAGAGCATCAGAGAGGCAGCATTCCTGTCCTATTATCAAATTTTATTGTACTTTCTAACAAGGTTTTGTGCTCAGGGATCTCCCTCATTATCTGGAAAGAATGGAGAATTCTCAGGGGGAGAGAGTAGAGGGCAATCCCCCAGAGCACCTGGAAGCCTGCACTCAACTGCAACATATCCTACGACCCTATTAGAAACTGGCTCAGCACCCAGAAGAAATGGCCTTGAGAAACCTACTCAATTGAAAGTCAGGAGTTTGGGGGTTTTACTCCCAACACTACCATTTATTAGCCTTGTCACCCAGGGCAAGGCATGCCTCTTTTGGAGCCTCAGTAGCCTCATCTGCCCTGTGTTGTTCTTTAGTTGCTCAGTTGTGTTTGACTTTTGTGACCCCATGGACTGTAGCCTGCCAGGCTCCTCTGTCCATAGCACTTCTCAGGCAAGAATTCTGGAGTAGGTTGCTGTTTCCTCTTCCAGGGGATCCTCCTGACCCAGGGATCAAACTCATGTCTCTTGCACTGGCAGGTGAATTCTTTACCGCTGAGGCACCAAGGACTGATTTCCTTTAGGATGGACTGGTTGGATCTCCTTGCAGTCCAAGGGATTCTCAAGAGTCTCCTCCAACACCACAATTCAAAAGCATCAATTATTTAGTGCTCAGCTTTCTTTATAGTCCAACTCTCACATCCATACATGACTACTGGAAAAACCATAGCTTTGACTAGATGGCCTTGGTTCGCAAAGTAATGTCTCTGCTTTTGAATATGCTGTTTCTTCCCAGGAGCAAGTATCTTTTAATTTCATGGCTGCAATCACCATCTGCAGTAATTTTGGAGTCCAAAAAGATAAAGTTTGGCACTGTTTCCACTGTTTCCCCATCTATTTGCCATGAAGTGATGGGGCTGGATGCCATGATCTTAGTTCTGAACGTTGAGCTTTAAGCCAACTTTTTCACTCTCCTCTTTCACTTTCATCAAGAGGCTCTTTAGTTCTTCTTCACTTTCTGCCATAAGAGTGATGTCATATGCATATCTGAGGTTATTGATATTTCTCCCAGCAATCTTGATTCCAGCTTGTACTTCATCCAGCTCAGCGTTTCTCATGATGTACTCTGCATATAAGTTAAATAAGCAGGGTGACAATATACAGCCTTGATGTACTCCTTTCCTGATTTGGAACCAGTCTGCTGTTCCATGTCTGGTTCTAACTGTTACTTCCTGACCTCATACAGATTTCTCAGGAGGCAGGTCAGGTGGTCTGGTATTCCCATTTCTTTAAGAATCCTAAAGGACATCAGTACTGAATATTCATTGGAAGGATTGATGCTGAAGCTGAAACTCCAATACCTTGGCCACCTGATGTGAAGAACTGACTCATTTGAAAAGACCCTGATGCTGGGAAAAGATTGAAGGCGGGTGGAAAAGGGGACAACAGAGGATGAGATGGTTGGATGGCATCACCAAATTCAATGGACATGAGTTTGGGTAAACTCCAGGAGTTGGTGATGGACAGGGAGGCCTGTCCATGGAGTTGCAGAGTCAGACATGACTGAGCGACTGAACTGAACTGAACTTAGACACCAGGGAAGCCCAGCTGCCCCACAGTGTTATTTTAAAGATCAAATACTGAATATAAAGTAGTTTGAAAATCCTAAAGCATAATAATAAAAATGGCAAACTATTATGAGCTCTGAGAGAACATCTACTCAATCTCATACCAACTACAAATTACACCAGGGAGAGGCAAACCATGGTAATGGCTTTGTCTTGTTCTCTCAACCACAGAACTTGAAAGGATCTTGTTAATGATCTGACCCAACTTCCTATTCAATTCACAAAGCTTATCTACAATATCCAAGATAAGAAGTAGTTAGACTTCTGCTTGAACAGAGAATAGACAACTCACTCTCTCTCAGTAGCTTTCATTTTTTTTGGAAAGCTTTAGCTATGAGAAATTTAAGTGAGGCTTCCTTTAATTTCTTCCTATATTAATCTAAAACCAGCACAGTGTTCAACAGAGTAGATGTTTAATAAATATGAGTTGAATGAATTAATGAATTCTAATTCTACTTTCTGGAACAGTTTAGAACAGGCTGAAGTCCTCTTTTACCTAACAGGCTTTCAAATATTTGAAGATAATTATTATGACTCCTCTAACTTTTCTCTTCTCTACAATAAACATCTTTAGTCCCACCAGCTGTTTCTCACAACAAAAAGGGATGCTCTGACCTGGATCTAATTCAAAACCAGCCCAAATCTAGTTCACTGAAATCTAAATGTAACCTTTACACTGTCTCTAACCCTTCGTGCTAACCTCTTGTGTAAACCCTCAACTTTCAATCTTTTTCCTAACCTACCCAACTTCATTCCTAACCATGGGCTCTAACTCTACTTGTACTTTTACCCAAGTGAAAGTGAAAGTCATGTCCGACTCTTGGTGACTCCCTGGACCGGAGCCTACCAGGCTCCTCTGTCCACGAAATTCTCCAGGCAAGAATACTGGAGTGGATTGCCATTCTCTTCTCCAGGGGGTCTTCCCTGGAGATTGTGTCTTCTAACTTACATGGGCCACCCATAATCCATCCTTGATGCTGTAAACTGATTACCTTAATCTCACTGAACTGGGCCACATAGTTTTCCATGGTCCTCAAAACCTGGTCAGCTAGTTTTTCTTCATAGTCTTCCCAAAGGAGATCATTATTCTGTAGGATAGAGGCAGAGGGCAGTGGTAAGGGCCCTGCGTCTCAACAGCAACTTCACTCCAGGGAAATATCCCAATTCTTCCTGCAACAAACTTCCTTTGAGAGCACCAATATTTTTAGAAGAGCATTTTGAACTCTGGAGAAAAGTCAGATGAAGAAACAGCTCTTTCTCAGGGAACTGCCTTGTAAGAGACTGGACATACATTCTAGGGATTAAGAACAGTCTTGGACTCTAAAGTGTGAAGGATAGGGAAGTTTGGGAGCAAATGACTGCATAAAGTTAGTTTTCAAAACCAACCAACTGGGTTTTGTGTAGGTAAAACTTTCTAAGGTTTTCAAGAGAGGAAGAGGATAAAAAAGAGAGGAATCCACAGATTAGGGAAAACTTGCTTTTACCTTCATAGTTACAGCTCCTTCCTACCACCTGTGACCACGGCTATACAAATGAACAGTGTGAATTGGCTCCTTTGTTCTGTTCGCTTGGACAGAGAAGCTGGGATGAGGCTGAGATGAGGGTAGGGTGTGGAAGACTGTAAAGCCCAGCATACTCTTACCGCCACAATGGCCTTCAGCTCCTCATGACCGTCCCACTTGCTGCTGTAGATCTCCTGCAGGGTTTCTGACACTCTCTTTGAACTTTCATGCATCACTGAAAGGAGAGAACTCAGTGCTATCATAAAGTAGTCTGACATAATGATATAGGTGACAGGCGACTCAATGGGGCTAATCCAAAAAGGGCAACCTCCGTAGGTTTGGGCTATCAGTGAGGGAAGCTGGGTGGGGTTGGATAGGAAAAGCTACTCTTCCTTGGTCCACAAAGTTCCAGGGGTCAGGCACAGGCAAGTGATGAAAAGCCTGAGACCTCTTAGTAGCTGAATAAACACCATCTGGATCCCCCTGTGCCCCCTGATACTCACCTTTGACGGCACTGAGGAAGTTCTTCAGGTCCTTGTATAGCTTATGACCTTCTGCCTGAAAGGGAGAAGTGCCTCTGATGACTAAAGAGATACATCTGGAAAGATGCTCTAGGGGTCAAGGTTGAAAAGTAGGTTAAAAGCAGAAATCAGTCCTGGAATTTCTTCAAATGTTTGCAAATGTTATATATCAGCTTCTACTCTCTTTACCAAGAAGATGTAAGTTGTCTCCTTTGGGACAAATCTTAAGTTGCAAAACTGCTCCCACTGCGCTGGCACGTGTTTTTTCCTCCGTTTGTTCTCCCCAGTGAACGAGACCCCCCGCCCAACAGACCCTCGGAATTTAAGGGTCCTGTGTGATGCTATCTATGTGACCCTCTGGCTGACTCCATCTTCTCTGGGTAGAGAAACTGCTACCATTTTCTGCAGACACCAGGCTCCCTTCTTTCTTTGTACTCTGACACAGGCCATTGCTGTCCTTCCCTGCACTTCCTATTTTCTTTTGGTATTTATGTTTTAATCAACAACACTCTTTACCAGGTGTAATTATATGTAAGTCTTATGAAAATTTAGGTTCACTGTCATGAGACTAAATTGTGTCATCTCCAGGAAGACTTTGACCAATGTACGTGCGTGTGCGCTCAGTCACTCAGTCGTGTCCGACTCTTTGCAACCTCATGGACTGTAGCCCAGCAGGCTCTTCTGTCCATGGGATTTCCCAGGCAAGAAAATTGGAGTGGGTTGCCATTTCCTTCTCCAGGGGATCTTCCCTACCCAGAGATCAAACTCGCATCTCGTACATCTCTGCACTGGCAGGTAGACTGTTTACCACTGACCAATGTATAGTTTTTTTTTTTTTAATTAATTTTTATTGGAGTAAGGTTGATTTACAAGGTTGTGTTTGCACTTCATTTTTTAATAGCTGTCGAAGAACTTCTGCCCACTGGTCCTCGGCTGGCCTTCTGTATTCAGAGCAGACTAGTCTCTCTTGCACACAGCTTTGAAGACATATTTCACAAGGTCTTCTTTTTCATAGGCCTCCTCAATTGTTCCTCATGGTGTTGTCTAAGACCCATTACATCTGGACTCCTTCCTCTGTGTGAATTCTAGTTTCTAGGAGTCGAGTGAGGAGGAGTTTTGACCCCAGGCCATCAGCCTCTTGGAGACTGACACTCCCAACGTTTGGAGTGTGGGACTGGACGGACAGCCCACGCCAAGGGTATCCAACGGGGCCAGGCCTGCAGACCCGTGCAGTGATCCTCCGTTCAGATGATCTGAGCTAAGAGGCATTTTGCCATACATCATAAAAATACTTGTGAACATGTTTGCTTGTTTTATTCGCTTATGTTCATTATAAGTAGGCTGTTGAGTATACCAAGAGTATAAGAAATTTATGAGAAAAAAAGCTGAAAACTCACAAAATTCTATCTCATAATTTAAAAGTTTAAACTGTGGAACTGTTTGTGGGAAAAATCATTATTACTTAATTTCAGCCACAGAAAAACTAGGTCTACTTGGTCAAGTAAACAAAGGAAGTTAGATGATTATCATCCATCTTCTTGCCTCCAGAGCTCACCTCTAAGCCAGTTCAAACTCCTGACCATACCTCAGGCTAAAAGTCTTTTTCAAGGGGCTGCATGCCAGGGCTCAAAGGACACAAAGACACAGATAGTCTCAAGGGAATCTGAGGCGCCATCAGACGGGTGGGAGAAGAACTGGGATCGCATGCGTGGCACCGCAAAGAAAGATCAAGGGAATATCCTGACAGAAGAAGGGTAAGATGCAACAGAGAGGTTAGAACGCATGAAGAATCAGTAAATCACTGAACCTGGTAACTGGAGGTCACAGGTGACCTTGAGAAAGCGCTTTTAATAGCGCGATAGAGACAGATTCAGTTAACAAAGTTCAGAAACAGCATTCACCAGGAAAGATTTCTCACTTCCTCTTTGCTTTGTCATTCACAGAAAAAAAGTTTAAACAGTCTAAGATGTACATAATATGTTTTAAACATGGATATGGTAGGTGGGTATAACTTTGAGAGTTTGAAAATATGATAACCATGCTTTGAAAGAGTTTGGGGGATTATATAAGTTCACAAGGATTTTAATTTCTTTTTTGAAAGGAAACAACAGGGACTCAACTTTTTCCTTCACCATGAAGATTTGGTCTCCACAATACAAATGTGAGTAATAAAAACTGTTAAAACTATCTTGCATAATTTCTACAAATGAAATTCTTAATTTTTTATCCCATTAGATATTATATGGCCTGAAAAACCAGATCAGTAATCAAGGCTACCATGTATGATGATGCAGGTTATATGTACACTATTCAAAACTAAGGGTACTATATATACCATTGTCCTTAAGACGGGAAGGCTTTTACCCTCCACTGCACCTCACAAAAGCCCAACTCCATTTCTGTGTTTTAGATCAAGTGTCTTGGTCAAAGTTCTTCCTGTATGCTCCTGCTCTTTCCTTTGGGGAGATGAAGAGAGAGACAGATAGACAGAGTGAGTGTGTACGGTGGTGGTAGTGGGCGCTAGAGACATGGGACAGGACCAGCGTCATTTTGTTTCTTTGACCTGAAATAATATCTGCAGGCTGAATAATCCCAGCATCTTTTTTCTCTCCAGACAGATGGGGCTCTGACAGTCTTAGCCTCCCACTTGTCTGGAAGTCAAAAACTTGTTTCTGCCACCAACTAGCAAGTTATTCTACTTCTCTTTAATTTCCTCATCTATAAATATCAACTAAGCCTAGCTCTAAATGTTAATTCTGGTTCTAAATATTATAATTTTATCACTTCTCTCTCAGTTCAGTTCAATTGCTCAGTCATATCCAACTCTTTGCGACCCCATGGACTGCAGCATGCCAGGCCTCCCTGTCCATCACCAAATCCCGGAGTTTACTCAAACTCATGTCCATTGAGTCGGTGATGCCATCCAACCATCTCATCCTCTGTCGTCCCCTTCTCCTCCTGCCTTCAATCTTTCCCAGCCTCTAAATCTTTGCAAAATTCTTGATGGCATCATAAAGAGTCTGAGTTCACCCTTCCCATCCCTTAAACAAACAGTCCCTGCCCTCAGTTAATGAATCACTCTGGAAGCTTGTGCTAAGCACTCAGGTAGACAGAGCTGTGTCCTAACAGACTGGGGTTCTGAGGATGGAGAAGTCCATCCTGGGGTTCCCAACTTGCTAGAGAAAAACGGACTCAGAGAAACACAAACACTCAGCAAAATAAGAGCATCACCAATCCTGAGCAAGTGTTGACAGTTCTTGATCTAACAGAGGTCCAGGAGGGGAAGATGAAGCTTTAAATTTATGTATTTGTTTTTGGCTGGGTCTTCGCTGCTGTGTGTGGGCTTCCTCTAGTTGTGATGAGCAGGGACTCCTCTCTGCTTGTGTTGCTCAGGCTTCTCAATGCAGTGGCTTCTCTTCTTGTGGAACATGGGCTCTAGGCATGTGGGCTCAGTAGTTGTGGTGCACGGGCTTAGTTGCCCGGCAACATGTGGGATCTTCCTGGATCAGGAATCAAACCTGGGTCCCCTGCATTGGCAGGTGGATTCTTAATTTTTGGACCACCAGGGAAGTCCCTAGATGTGATTTTAAAGGCAATGAATTGGAAGCAGCTGTTACTACCAGAAATAAGAGATGAAAATGCTGCTTGAGGAAAATAATTCTTCCTATATAATACATTTTGAGGAAAGGGAAAGGGGGAAATAAGCAGAATCCTCAAAGAAAAATTACTTATGAAAATTTGATTAAGCACCTTGGCAAGTGTCAAAGCCTTGAAATCTGGCTGGGTAGTCTGGGAGTAATATTTATTTATTAAGTTCACCTATAAACTGGTTGCACGTGAAAGGTAGGGCACATGACCAGCTGGTCCAACTTCTGGAAAACGTCACTCACTTTCAATTTCCGTGAAAGTGAAAGTCGCTTAGTTGTGTCCGACTCTTTGCAACCCCATGGACTATATACACTCCATGGAATTCTCCAGGCCAGAATACTGGAGTAGGTAGCCTTTCCCTTCTGCAGGGGATCTTCCCAACCTAGGGACTGAACCCAGGTCTCCCGCATTGCAGGCAGATTCTTTACCAGCTGAGCTATCAGGGAAGCCCAACTGCCTTAATCTTGTCCTTCTTCTTCCTGTTCATTTTAGACACCCAAGTCCAGCTTCAGACCCAACTGTATATTCACTGTTTTTCTCCCTAAACTGTGAAAGCCTTGAGAACAGGGGTGCTGTATTGTTTGTATGTAGCAAGTACCTATGAAATGGTTGTTAATTAAACTTTCCAAGCATATTCAAACACCAGTTACTGTAGGTACATCATTCTCTCAGGAGAAATGTTTTCCCTTATTTCTAACCTAACTCCATTTCATCTCTCAAATGTATTTCCTCGCTCAAGTGACAGTTAGTTGGTGGGCTCACACAGGGAATACTGAGGGGGTTGTCCCTTCTGATCCTCTTATTCTTCTTGATGGCTCTTCCTTCATCTCCTACCTTTTCTATCCACACACCTGCCATTCCAGGTCCACCCTAAAAGGCAGAGAAAGAACTGAGGGCCATATGGGCCAAGAGCCAGAAACCTTTCAAAGTATGCTTCCAAACTTGGAGCTGGAAGCAGAACAGCAGCTGGAGTTGAGAAGAGGCCCAGGGAGGCCTCCACGTGAGGTATGGGGAAAAAAGCAAAGGTTTTAGGTTTGAATCCTAGCTCTGCAGTTCTTAGTTACGTTACCTTGATTAAACTACTTCCTCTCAATCAGATCCTATTTCCCGTTGATGGAGTTAGACTAGATTCAGTTCAGTTTGGTTCAGTTCTGTCGCTCAGTCGTGTCTGACTCTTTGCGACCCCATGAATCGCAGCACTCCAGGCCTCCCTGTCCATTACCAACTCCCGGAGTTCACTCAGACTCACGTCCATCGAGTCGGTGATGCCATCCAACCATCTCATCCTCTGTCGTCCCCTTCTCCTCCTGCCCCCAATCCCTCCCAGCATCAGAGTCTTTTCCAGTGAGTCAACTCTTCGCATGAGGTGGCCAAAGTACTGGAGTTTCAGCTTCCGCATCATTCCTTCCAAAGAAATCCCAGGGCTGATCTCCTTCAGAATGGACTGGTTGGATCTCCTTGCAGTCCAAGGGATTCTCAAGAATCTTCTCCAACACCATAGTTCAAAAGCATCAATTCTTCGGTGCTCAGCTTTCTTCATAGTCCATCTCTCACATCCATACATGACCACAGGAAAAACCATAGCCTTGACTAGACAGACCTTAGTTGGCAAAGTAATGTTTCTGCTTTTCAATATGCTATCTAGGTTGGTCATAACTTTTCTTCCAAGGAGTAAGTGTCTTTTAATTTCATGGCTGCAGTCACCATCTGCAGTGATTTTGGAGCCCCCCAAAATAAAGTCTGACACTGTTTCCACTGTTTCCCCATCTATTTCCCATGAAGTGATGGGACCAGATGCCATGATCTTAGTTTTCTGAATGCTGAGCTTTAAGCCAACTTTTTCACTCTCCTCTTTCACTTTCATCAAGAGGCTTTTTAGTTCTTCTTCACTTTCTGCCATAAGGGTGGTGTCATCTGCATATCTGAGGTTATTGATATTTCTCCCGGCAACCTTGATTCCAGCTTGTGCTTCTTCCAGCCCAGCGTTTCTCATGATGTACCCTGCATATAAGTTAAATAAGCAGGGTGACAATATACAGCCTTGACATACTCCTTTTCCTATTTGGAACCAGTCTGTTGTTCCATGTCCAGTTCTAACTGTTGCTTCCTGACCTGCATACACGTTTCTCAAGAGGCAGGTCAGGTGGTCTGGTATTCCCATCTCTTTCAGAATTTTCCACAGTTTATTGTGATCCACACAGTCAAAGGCTTTGGCACAGTCAATAAAGCAGAAGTAGATGTTTTTCTGGAACTCTCTTGCTTTTTCAATGATCCAGCAGATGTTGGCAGTTTGATCTCTGGTTCCTCTGTCTTTTCTAAAACCAGCTTGAACATCTGGAAGTTCACGGTTCACGTACTGCTGAAGCCTGGCTTGGAGAATTTTGTGCATTACTTTACTAGCGTGTGAGATGACTGCAATTGTGTGATAGTTTGAACATTCTTTTGCATTGCCATTCCTTAGGATTGAAATGAAAACTGATCGTTTCCAGTCTTGTGGCCAAAATCTAGTCCTGTGACTAGACTGGTGGTGGCCAAAAGCTGTTCTCCCACTGCTACGTCATAATCACTTAGGAAGCTTAATGTAAAACAGATACTCTAGTTAATGATCATCTATGGCTGTTAATATCACACAAAAAAGGAGACAATCACACACCATGTGTCTCCCATGGAAGAATGTAACACCTATAATAACAAGTATTCTTGCTTCCAAAACAAACAAAAACAAAAATCTGAATCTCATCAAGTCTCTAAATCTATTAATTTACAGAAAATACAAGAGAGAGAGTAACATGTTAAACAGTATCATATTCAATCAGCAAAATTTAGAAACTGCAGGAAAAACAACCTAGTATCATCCATAAATAAACTGCAAAAAGGAGAGATAAGAAACGTACAGATTAAGAGATTTATTAAATATGTTAACAAATTGCTGATTTAAACAAATTATTTATTTATTTTAATATAAATTTATTTATTTTAATTGGAGGTTAATTACTTTACAATACTGTATTGGTTTTGCCATACATCAACATGAATCCGCCACGGGTATAGTTTTAAAAAGTGACACAAATCGAGGAGTGTGAACACTGCATATTTTATGATATTAAGAAATTACTGCTATTTTTTTAGATATATTTAAGATACTGATAAAATATGTTTTAAGCCAGATACTTAACCCGAAATATCTTGAAAGATATTTGTATTCTAAAGTGAAAAAGGCAAGTTATAAAACCATATGAATGGAATAATAACACTTTTGTAAACCTATTATATGTTGTGGATATATTTAGAGATCATACACATACACAGCAAAGTAATTTTAAGTATAAAAAAACAGTAGTTGTAGCATGAGACGATGTGAAACCATTATTTTTTAATTTTTTTTCTTAATATACTTTTTTTTTGGCCATGTGGTTTGTGGGATTTTTAGTTCTCCAACTAGGGCTTGAACCTGGGCCTTTGACTCTGAGAACACTGGACCATCACAGGATTTCCTCTTGATATTTATAATTTAAAATCTCAAAAAAATTTTTAAAAACTCATTGTTAAAAAAAAAAAAACCAAACTCATTGCTGTATTGAGTAAATGTTTTATAAAAAAAATATTTTTAGGTGTGATAATGATTTTGTGGTGAAATTTTAAGAGTCCTTATCTTTAGAGACTGATAATAACATTTTTACAGATAAAATATCTAGAATTTGCTTCATAATGATCAATGATAGGGAAAGTGGGTAGAGATACAGATGAAACAAGATTTTATCTGTATCAAGATGAAACAAGAAACAGGTTTTTCTTAGTATATATCTGAAATCTTCCATTAAAAAAAGTTTAAAAATACAAATTCCCAAGCTCTACTACTGAATATGTTGTATTTAAAAACATTTCTCAAATGATTCTGACACAGTCAACTACTTTATTATAGCTAATATGCTTTTAAATTAATTTTAAAGAATTGTTTTCCATATAATTCAGTTAACTGATATAAGACAATAAAGAATTTGACTGGTCTTTGGCTCTGGTTTCTGAGAAGTAACTTCTAAATTCTTGGGATTTTCCAAGTTACTTACAAGATATTCATGGTGGATCTCTCAGATCATACCTGAGTTTATGCTAAATAAATGACTCAGGATGGTGGCTAGTCAGGCCAGAAATGTGAACCATGTGATTAGGGGGTTGGGGCTTTCAGATAGGTGATATAAGCATGACCTCCAGGGGAAAGGAGAGGAGGGAAGTTAGAGATCAAGTTCAATCACATGGCCTATGATTCACTATGTAATGAAATCACAATAAAAAATCTAGACATCTAAAGTTTAGGTAAGCTTCCCTGGTTGGTGGCTTCCCTGGTGGCTCAGACGGTAAAGCGTCTGCCCGAAATGCGGGAGACCTGGGTTCAATTCCTGGGTCGGGAAGATCCCCTGGAGAAGGAAATGGCAATTCTACTCCAGCATTCTTGCCTGGAAAATCCCATGGACGGAGGAGCCTGATAGACTACAGTCCACGGGGTCACAAAGAGTTGGACACGACTGAGCGACTTCACTTTCCCTGGTTGGTAGTCCTATAACAACATGCTGGGGAAGTAACATGTCTTGAGAATGTAGAAGCTTCATGCTTGGGACCATCCCAGACCTCCCCTTGTGTATCTCTTCATTTGGCTGGTCCTGATTTGTATCCTTTATAATAAAACTGTAAGTAGAGCACTTTCCTGAGTTCTGTGAGTCATTCTAGTGAATTATGGAAGCTGAGTGGCCAGTCAGTTCAGTCGCTCAGTCATGTCCAAGTCTTTGACCCCATGGACAGTAGCATGCCAGGCTTCCCTGTCCATCGCCAACTACTGGAGCTTACTCAAACTCATGTGCATTGAGTCAGTGATGCCATCCAACCATCTCATCCTCTGTCGTCCCCTTCTCCTCCCGCCTTCAATCTTTCCCAGCATCAGGGTCTTTTCAAATGAATCCGCTCTTCCCATCAGGTGGCCAAAGTACTGGAGTTTCAGTTTCAACATCAGTCCTTCCAATGAATATTCAGGACTGATCTCCTTTAGGATGGACTGGTTGGATCTCCTCGAAGTCCGAGGGATTCTCAAGAGTCTTCTCCAACACCACAGTTCAAAAGCATCAATTCTTCGGCACTCAGCTTTCTTTATAGTCCAACTCTCATATCCATACATGACTACTGGAAAAAACCATAGCTTTGACTAGATGGACCTTTCTTGGCAAAGTAATGTCTCTGCTTTTGAATTTGCTGTCTAGGTTGGTTATAGATTTTCTTCTAAGGAGCAAGTGTCTTTTAATTTCATGGCTGCAGTCACCATCTGCAGTGATTTTGGAGCCCAAAAAAATAAAGTCAGCTACTGTTTCCATTATTTCCCCATCTATCTGCCATGAAGTGATGGGACTGGATGCCATGATCTTAGTTTACTGAACGTTGAGTTTTAAGTCAACTTTTTCACTCTCCACTTTCACTTTCATCAAGAGGCTCTTTAGTTGTTCTTCACTTTCTGCCATAAGGGTGGTGTCATCTGCATATCTGATGTTACTATATTTCTCCCAGCAATCTTGATTCCAGCTTGTGCTTCATCCAGCATGGCATTTTGCATAATATACTCTGCATATAAATTAAATAAGCAGGGTGACAATATATAGCCTTGACGTACTTTCCTGATTTGGAACCAGTCTGTTCTTTAATGTCCAGTTCTAACTGTTGCTTCTTGACCTGCATACAGATTTCTCAGGAGGCAGATCAAGTGGTCTGGAATTCTCATCTCTTCAAGAATTTTCCATAGTTTGTTGTGATCCACACAGTCAAAGGCTTTGGCATAGTCAATAAAGCAGAAGTAGATGTTTTTCTGGAACTCTCTTGCTTTTTTCAATGATCCAATGGATGTTGGCAATTTGATCTCTGGTTCCTCTGCCTTTTCTAAATTCAGCTTGAACATTTGGAAGTTCACAGTTCATGTACTGTTGAAGCCTGGCTTGGAGAATTTTGAGCATTATTTTGCTAGAGTGTGAGATGAGTGCAATTGTGCAGTAGTTTGAACATTCTTTGGCATTGCCTTTCTTCGGGGTTGGAATGAAAATTGACCTTTTCCAGTCTTGTGGACACTGCTGAGTTTTCCAAATTTGCGGGTATATTGAGTGCAGCACTTTCACAACATCATCTTTTAGGGTCTGAAATAGCTCAATTGGAATTCCATCACTTCCACTAGCTCTGTTTGTAGAGATGCTTCCTAAGGCCCACTTGACTTCATATTCCAGGATGTCATGGTTATCTGGGTCATGAAGATTTTTTTTGTATAGTTCTTCTGTGTATTCTTGCCACGTCTTCTTAATATCTTCTGCCTCTGTTAGGTCCATACCATTTCCGTCCTTAATTGTGCCTATCTTTGCATGAAATGTTCCTTTGGTATCTCTAATTTTCTTGAAGAGATCTCTAGTCTTTCCCATTCTATTGCCTTCCTCTATTTCTTTGCACTGATCACTGAGGAAGGCTTTCTTATCTCTCCTTGCTATTCTTTGGAATTCTGCATTCAAATGGGTATATCTTTCCTTTTCTCCTTTGCCTTGAGCTTCTCTTTTCTCAGCTAGTTTTAAGGCCTCCCCAGACAACCATTTTGCTTTTTCACATTTCTTTTTCTAGGGGATGGTCTTGATCACTGCCTCCTGTACAATGTCACGAACCTCCGTCCATAATTCTTCAGGCACTCTATCAGATCTAATCCCTAGAATCTATTTGTCACTTCCACTGTATAATAGTAAGGGATTTGATTTAGGTCATACCTGAATGGCCTAGTGGTTTTCCCTACTTTCTTCAACTTCAGTCTGAATTTGGCAATAAGGAGTTCATGATCTGAGGCACAGTCAGCTCCCAGTCTTGTTTTTGCTGACTGTATAGAGCTTCTCCATCTTTGGCTGCAAAGAATATAATCAGTCTAATTTTGGTATTGACCATCTGGTAATGTACATGTGTAGAGTCTTCTCTTCTTATGTTGGAAGAGGGTGTTTGCTATGACCAGTGCGTTCTCTTGGCAAAACTCTGTTAGCCTTTGCTCTGCTTCATTTTGTACTCCGAGGCCAAATTTGCCTGTTACTCCAGGTATTTCTTGACTTCCTACTTTTGCATTCCAGTCCCCTATAATGAAAAGGATATCTTTTTTTTGGTGTTAGTTCTAGAAGGTCTTACAGTTCTTTACAGAACCGTTCAACTTTAGCTTCTTCAGCATCACTGGTTGGGGCACAGACTTGGATTACTGTAATATTGAATGGTTTGCCTTGGAAATGAACAGAGAGTGGCCGGTAAGTACCCCCAAATTTGTAACCAGTTGGTCAAAAATTTAAGTGGCCTGGGAACTCTGGAGCTTTGTGGCTGGTGTCTGAAATGAGGTAGTTTGGTGAGGAACTATGCCCTCAACCTGTAATGTTTGGACTAACTCTGGGTATTTAGTGTCAGAATTGCATTGCAATTGGATATTCATTTAAGTTAATAATCCTTCTATTATAAAGAGAAGATCACACGCTCCAGGACTGATGTCAGAATTAAATGAGATAAATTTGAGGCCTGGTACACAGAGATAGAAAGTCAATATTTCATAGAAGAATAAATCTCTGTACACACTTCTTTTTCTATCTCCTTTTTAATAAGATGAACCACAAATTTATTCTATAATTTTTCTATAATAGGTATTCAATTCTGCAGAAAAATGCAAACAAAATATTGGTACTATTTACATTTGGTTCTATAAACAAACTTGGGGGGAGAAAGAAAACCTTAAGAATTTTTATACAAATTTATAAAAATTTCAAGAATTTGGTTTTCATCATTTCTGAAAGCTATTTATTTTTTTAAGTCTAAAAGCCACTAAATATAGAGGTTGAAAGAGAAGAGAAAAACACCGACAACAGATTATTTGAATTTCCCTCTTCCCAAATATCTAAAATATCACATATACCATTGTTTTCAGTGTAACCTGTGTAACCTAAAAATTCTGACTTCTCTTCACTAGTCTGAAATAAGTTCAGTAGAGATTGTACTGTTGTTGTTCAGTCACTAAATCGTGTCTTGATTCGTTGCAACCCCATGGACTGCAGCAAGCCAGGCTCCTCTGTCCTCCACTATTTCCCAGAGCTTGCTCAAATTCATGAGATTGTATTTGTAAACTACAAATTCTGTTTTCTTCTTGCATAGTAAGAAGTTTAGTATCCTTATAAAACTCTGCATTTTGTTCCAGATTTTTAAAAAAATTTCTTCCGTATAATATTTTCACTCTACAGTGGATTTTACCAGATGGTAAGCTCCCTGTATTCTTGACATCACATTCACTGGATTCCTAGAACTTTGGGATGGAGCCTTTGCCTGAAATGTTAGGTGCTCCTCTGAACTAAGGTGTCGCTGGTGGTAAAGAAAAGAAAGAAAGAGAGAAAGTGAAGTCGCTCAGTTTTGTCTGACTCTCTGTAATCCCATGGACTGTAGCCTACCAGGCTCCTCCATCCATGAAATTTTCCAGAGACAAGAGTAGTACTGGAGTGGGTTGCCATTTCCTTCTCCAGGGGATCTTCCTGACTCAGGAATCAAACCCGAACCTACCTCATAATGCAGGAGACCTAAGAAATGTAGGTTCAATCCCTGGGTCAAGAAGCTCTCCTAGAGAAGTAAATGGCAATTCACTACAGTATTCTTGTCTGGAGAATCCCACGGACAAAGGAGCTTGGTGGGCTATGTCCATAGGGTCGCAAAGAGTCAGACACAACTGAGCACATATCCCTGAACTATTTACTGATAACAAATAAGAATCTCGACCAAATACAGAATGAAGGTCCTTTTCCTTCAGATCCTACGCTGGGAAGTACACAGCATCTAACTTTTGTTTTGGCTGAAATGCAGTTTTTTCCATATTGAATTAGAAACTTGTATACATGTGTGTATCCTACACAGACAGTGATCTACCCTTAGTTCTTCATTTTCATGCATAATTAATTTCCATTCAGAAATGCCAGAATGCATTTTTGTTCATTTTTATGTGACAGTAGATATGTAAAATTTTATGTCATTTTCATAAATGGAAACTTTATTAGATGTTTTCTCATCAAGTCCTTTCAATTTAATAGAAGAAGGGTAGAGAAACACGTTCTGAAAAAAACTCAAAGTTCTGTTTGGTTATTAGGTTTCTTTACATAAGTAACTCTGGTCAAGCACCTGTACATTATTTTCCCTGATGTCTTTCTGACGCCTATGTTGCAGTTCCAGCTTTTCTTTATATTCAGACTTTCTGGGGACATTTGCACAGTTTTTATAGTCAAAACTTAGATACAATATCATCAAAACTTGATAGTGATTACTCTGGGCAAAGTTTCTGTGTTGTTCACTTACAAGATGTGCCTCATGTCATTTACCCCTATAAAAGGCTTTTTGAGTCTCCTTGTTCTTGTTTTTTGTGGGCCAGTTTCTACTCTTTTCCCTACATCTCTTATAGAAGTTCTTGATTTCTTGAGTAAATACTTTGTTTTTTTCCTTTTGTTCCATGTAGTATCTTATGTCATCAGTATGAAGAATTTTTACTCCCCATGATATTTGGTAATCTATTTGAAGGAATAAAATCAGTCATTACTAGTTTTTTCAACTACTAAAAGGAGAAATCTGTACTTTTTCTTTGAAGTTAGGTAACTGAAATCTTTACTGAGAAATTCTTCAACTCACTCTCCCAGAGCTTGTCCTTTTGCAGTTTTTCAGATATAGTGACAGAAGGTAAGTCAGTGTAAAATACTTTTCCCCACTTTTCTGGTTTGTTATCAGTTTTCAGAGAATTCAAAAATGGTTGTTCTTTTTTTCATTTTTGACCTGGACTCCACCCTGGAAATGCGAATTGCTATGGATCTTCATGGCTCTTCAGTCACCTGGCACTCACATGCTGGGTCTGGAGAAGGTGTCACATCCAGCAGCTCTGGAAGCACGGCTCCCCAAGGCCCGATGACTGGCCAGGTGCCTCTCCCCATCCATAGGCCACCAAGTGTTACCCACTTTCTCTTTTTTTTAACATTACTATATACGAATTATATTTTTTCTTGTTCTAATCATATATGCACTATAGAATTTTCAGAGTTGGTTGCAGTGCCTTCTTTTCCATTTCTTAATGTAAGTTTTCTTCTTTTTTTTTTAATGTAAGTTTTCTACATAAAATTACCCATAGCATCCAGTGAAGACAGATGCAACAGTGAGAGCAGGAGTTTTGCTGGTGAGAATGACAGGTAAAAGATGAAGGTATTATTTTAGAATAAAAGGCTTTGGTGAGGTAGATGTAATGGACAAAGAGGCAACAAGATACGGGGCCACTGTGATGAGAAGATGCTAGGGTAGAAGAGAGGCAGCCTGAGGAAAAGAATATGCCAGAAACTGAAGTGGAAGGCACTTGTTTTGCTTTTTGTCCAAGGACCTGGTGATGTCACTATACCCATCACCATGAGAAAAAAACACTCTCTGTCCCTTACGAACCAGGGTGAGCAGGAACAGGAAAGGTAATTTTCTGTGGTTCCCAGGGGAAGAATAAGCAGCAGGTAGGTCACCCTGTGGCCCTGACTCCTGGGGCTAGATGGGTTAGAAGGGATGCTTGCTGATCTGCAGAACCTGCTGTTGTTCTGCCACTCAGCCCTCACGTCTTCGTTCTTCCTCCAAGCTTCCCTTTCCCATCCAGATTACCTGTTGTTGGTGGAAATTACTGGCACTTTGTTCAAACCGTTCATCTTTGGTCTCCACAGTTTTCCCCAACTTCTGCAGTACCTGGGAATATAAATCAGAGAGGTCCACACTGTTATAGTCAAGTCTCTCTTATCTGTTGGCCTCATTTGACCCTGGCTTCTGAGTCTCAGATTCAACTAAAGGGAGTACATATATTAGCCCAACAGAATTAGAAATACAGCATGTTGCTGAAAAGTCAATTATGTTTTATGGTTCTTCTCAATTTGAGGTATTCAGCAATGTGCTAGAGTATATATAAAGCCCAGAATAAATAAGGTGTGAAATTGTTATTTAGAGTGGTTTTCTGTGGGGATGGGGGGAGACTATTATATTAAAATAAGGATTAATTAGAAGAATGCAAATGTGCATGGCTAAAAACATGAGCTTTGAAGACATTTTTTCATATGGGACACCCTCTTCCAGCCATAGCAGCAGATTCCTTTAGATAGATAAAGTCAGAGAGGTGGGTAGGAGACTCTTTTCTCTGAAGACCCTTGTAGGAAAACCGAGAAGCTCTGATATTATGCATTTGAAACCTAGCTAGAAGTGAATGCTATCGATAGCTACCTCCTCTCCTCTAGGACCCAGAGAACCAGGCATCATAGTGGTCTCAGTAATGATGCAAAGGACACAGAAATGAGAAAGATACAGTTTCTCTTCTCCTAGAGGACACTCACTTATAACAAGTAAGAAAGCCCTGACTCTTCTACCTGTAACCCCCAGTTTGGAAAGAGGCACCACTATTCCCCAGGCCCAAGTCAGAATCAGGAGCTTCCCTCAACTGCTTCTCTCTCACTTCCTTCATGGAATCCCTCACCATGTCCACCTCTGGAAACCATCCCGTGTTTTCTAGTCTCACTGCCATGGCTTTAGTCCAGGGCCTCATTGTTTTTTTTGGCCTGTGACAATAGGCCTATCTTGTTGCTGCTTAAAACCTTCTAATGATTCTCCATTCATCTGCTCAACAAATGTTTTAGTTAAATGTCCATTATATATTTACAAGTTATAGTTGTACTCTAGCATATGGGTCTCTAGGATCTGACCCTTCATTAAGCCTCAGCTCTCACTATTCCTTTCTCCTACAGGTCTCTCTCTCACTCATGTTTTTAGTTTTCTAATAAGCCGTACTGTTCTTGTTGTAGATGCTATTCCCTCTTTCTGGAATGTTCTTTCTTACCTTATCATCAGGCAACTATCTAAAATGACCAAATTCATACTCTATGTTCTTTGTGACACTTAATCATATCTATTGCATCTCATTAATCAAGGTAAATCAGTCCCTCCTAAGCACTTACAACTTCTGCACCTGTATACATTTCTATTACTGTTGTTCTTTTTTTGTCACGCTGTGTGGCTTGTGGGATCTTAGTTTCCCAACCAGGGATCGAACCCAAGCTCCTTTCAGTGGAAGCATGGAGACTTAACTTGCCTGCTGATTTGCAGAACCTGCTGTTGTTCTACCATTCAGCCCTCATGCCTTCTTTCTTTCTACAAGCTTCCCTTTCCCACCCTCCAGACTACCTGTTGTTTATGGAAGTTATTGGCACTCTGTTCAAACCGTTCATCTTTGGTTGTCAGTTTTCCCTGGATCACTAGGGAATTCCTCTCTTACTGTTTTGTTATTTGCATTTATCTTTGTCTCTTTTTAAACTGTGAGCTCCTTGAGGATTGGACACTTGCCTTACTTGTTTATATTTCTCAGTATGTAGCAAATAGATACTTCATACTTACAACAGGAAGGAGAGTGAGACTGATACAGGAGGGGACCAAAAGGTAGGGCCTTGAATTTAAGATTTTGCTAGACTGGAATAAAGTAAAAAGGGTGAGGGTAGAAAGAGGATTTCAGGCGAAGACAACATCAGCAAAGTAACAGAAGTGTGCAGATTCACAGTAGTTTTCATGAAATGGTTCAGCATGACTGGTTTAGAGTGTGTTACAAGGAGTGATGTGTAAGGAAACTAGAGATTGGAGTCTCATTGTGAAGAACTCTGAATCATATGAAGGAGTGCCCAGGTCTTGGGTGTGAGGCCAGCTCTATGCAGGCTCTGACTCAGGTGTCTCCATTCTTAATCCTGGGGTTCTGGAGCTTTCTCTATGGCAGTTAAGACCAAGGTCTCTGGAGCCGAACTGAAATATGCCCGTATCTTGGCTTTTCTACTTACTGGCTATAAGCCTTTGGGCAAATCACTTAAATTCTAGAGCCTCAGTTTGTAGAACTCCCTTTCCTCCATTAAGATAATAATACCTCCTGAAGTTGTTGGGAGAATTAAATGATATTATACACATAAACTGCTTTCACAGTGGTGCCCTATGGTGAGCAGTTAATACAAATCCACTATCATCGTACTGAGTTCCACTCTATTCCCTATAAATACCTGTCTTTACTTCCTTTTCAGGGCAGCCATCTGTGTTTGTGTCTTTGTTCTGCCTCACTTAACACAGGGCCCTGGGTGTGCAGAGTCACTCATCTTCCCAAGCTCCACCCTCTCCCCTCAACCAAACACTGTCCTCTACCAGAAAGTTGCAAAACCACCTTGCTTAGTGGTAATCACAGGTCTCACTTCCTTCCTGCCAGCCCTCCCTTCCTCTGCCTGGGGCTTGGTTCTTGGCGGGGAGGGGGGTGGAGGCTGAAAGGAGAGAGGAGTCGATTCAGTCTAGAGTCTATGTGACAGGCCTAGGAGCAGACCAACATCCCCAAACCTCAAAAGGCTCAGGGCAAAAAAGCTTGGAGGGTGTAGGAGTGTGTTTGTTGAAGGAATACGCCCACCTTCAATTCTGAAACTGAAAAGACGAGCATGATCACCATGAAAACATAACCCAGTGTCTTGGGGCCAAAGTATCTGTTGTCTTAAGCAATAGGGCCGTGTCTCAGGACACTTAAACTATGCTGTAGATGTTCCTCCTCAACGTGAGTTCCTTGAGGAAGGGTGATGTATGATGCTCCAAAAATGTCTGTTGAAAGAATTAATAATTTTACCTTTGGGTCACTTACTAATGAAAGACCATATAATGCTAATCCCTAAAGTCCTGCACTGAGAATTCTGCCCCAATTTGCCTGGCCTAGCAGCTAAGAAGTTGGAATACAGATATTTAAGGAGAAAAGACCAGGGATAAGAAAAAAAGTAAATGTGGCAAAATGTTAACACTTGGTGAAATAGGTGAAGAATATTGCAATGTTCATTCACCTATTTTACCTTTTATGTAAGTTGAGTTACAGGTATAAAGCTTAAAAAAAAAAAAAAAAGCCACTGCAGACATGTTTGGTAGCTGTAGTTCCTCACTATGACCCCTCCCTATAATCATTTATTATATTTTAGTTAATTCTGTCAATTGGAGTAATCTGAAGAGGCCTTGGACATTAGATATTATGGAATCCTTATTGTCAAGATATATTCTAAAGTAGGCTCTCCTTTATCCCCTCATATATTTTCCAGCTTTTTCTCCCACCAATCCCTGAGCTCCAGCTCAGCAGCATTTCTCCCTAGTTTGCCTAAAAGGATTTCCAGATTCTATGCTTTGCTCATGTTGGCATTCCTCAGCTGGAATGCTCTCTCACCACTTGCCTGAGGAACTATTAATCAGACATAATTCCTATCTCAATTCAGCCTTCACTACAAAACCCTGTTCTGTTCTCAAGTCTTCTGAATTCCCATGGATTTATCTCTCAGGTCACTTATTTTAATTAAAACAAAAACAAAAACACCTAGATTGTAAGCTTCTAGCAGGCAAGAATGCTTCTTACTCAACTCATCTCTAAGTTCCAGAGATGAGTTGTCCAGCCCATATCGTGGACAAAGGGATTTTTCTGTAAATATTGCTGACTGAACCCTCACAAGTTGCCTGAAAGTCAACAGAGAAAAAGACCAACAGAGGAGTGGTAAACAGTGAATGCCCTTTCTCAGGGGAGATGTGAGAGGCCTGCCACAGAGAAATCACCAACAGATGGTGAAAGCATCCGTGTGAAATGTGAAGATGTGGCATACTGTAAAAACACAGTAAAGCCAGACTCGTCTTGAATCTGAGAAGGAACTGGAAAATAAAACAAGACGATGCTTCATCGCCACCAGTTTAACAGTCACCAGACCTTCACTCACAGCTTTACTCCTGCAAGAACATCAGCAGGAAGTGGGCCAGCACAGCAGGAAGTGGGGAGACACAGATGTTAGAGTGGTTTTTCAGGAACCTTATAGAGAGCAGCCTGAGATCGGGATCCTAAGGCAGGACACCTGAGTTTCAGTGATAATTCTGCCACTTGCCAATCTCTTTTGAGCCTTATTTCCTCATTTCTAAATTTGGGATACTAACACAAAGCTTAAAGCGTTGAAAAGATGAAGTGAGATCATATCACGAGAATGTGGGCTCCATAAAGGGAGAGATCATGGCCTTCTTATATTCCTGTGCTTTGTCTAGAGCAGGCACTTGATATTTGACACATTAGTTGTTACATATTACAGTCAACCACATATAGTAAAATTGCAGTGTCCCAGGGAATCCTTTCTTTTGACTGTAAATTTCTCCGTCTTTATTTTGCCTTCAGTAACTTCCCAAGACTCAAAAACTCTGACAGGCTGAGCTGAACTCTTTCTCCTAACCCAGGTCATTTCCATCCTATCCAGACAACACCCACTGCCTCTAGGGTACCAGCTGTACTGCTTGAAGTTCAATGTCTGCTTGCCTTTGTGTCTAAATCTGGGTTCAGAGTATCTCCTTGTTTTCTGCAACAGCCTGGGACTTTCTCAGGGCAGATTCAAGTTTGTTTCTCTCTCTGCCTTCTAGGGGCTCAGATTAAGAACAGGGTGTATCTGGGCAGTTGGGAAATATTTGACTCTGAGGTTCAAGGAGCCCTCTCCCCTTCTCACTTCAGTGTCCTTACCAAATTGAGTCTCCAAATCACTGAACATCAACTGCATTTTACAGATGCAGAATCTGAAGCCTAGAGCAGAGCTGTTATTTACCTGAGGCTTCAAGTTCATGCTTTTAAAAAAGAGAGAGAAATTTTAACCAAGGGCATAGTGATGGGGCTTCCTAGGTGGCACTACTGGTAAAGAACACACCTGCCAATGCAGGAGACCTAAGAGATGCAAGTTCGATCCCTGGATCAGGAAGACCTGCTGGAGGAGGGCATGGAACCCACTCCAGTATTCTTGCCTGGAGAATCCCAGAGGAGTCTGGCAGGCTACGTCCATAGGGTAGCAAAGACATGACTAAAGTGGCTTAGCACGCATGCATACATAATATTGATAGGTTGGATGATGACAGAAGGTGAGAGAAGGAGGTAAAACATAACTATTGTCCACAAATATTTGGCCTTTGGCGATTTCTTTTTGTTTTTCCATCCCATAAGAGTAACCAGCCTTCTCTTCTCTAGTACCTCCTTTTCCTCCTCAATGACTTCTAACTAGACCTTTCCATAGGCTTTGTAACCTTTGGAGAGATTGAAACCATGATCAAGGTGAAGTAACAAAATCTAGCCACACAAAAATCTTTCCCTTTTCCTCTGCTCTTTAACATGACCCAGCTTCCTCAGACAAAGACAGGGGAAACACACACACATATTCCCCCTACCCTTCCATTGTGAGCCTCTTAAAGATAAAGACTAAATCTATATTCCATCAATTCTCCATTAATAATCCCACTTTGGAGAGCTGGTTGCCTTTAATCTTCCCAGCACCCAAGCTAGTGCTCTGCTTTTATTTAAATTCTTAAGCATATGGTGTTCATTCAAATGCTTCTAAGACCATGAAGTCTTAGAAAACCAAGATTCTCACTCAGGTTCTGGTTATCTCTCTCCTTCCCATTCTCCTTCTAGCCTATTCATTTCTCCTTACCATCTTACCTATCAGGGTGTTGATGGGTGGAGAGCAGGGATTCAGATCAGAAGCAAAGAAAATATTCTGGACATATAGAAACAAAAATGCCAGTGAAATGTGTGGAGAAATGGTCACACCATCTAGGTAAGTGGGCAAGGTACAGATAGACAGAGAGTCTACCTCGAGGGAGCCCTGCTGTGCTTAGTCACTCAGTCTCAATCCTGTCGGACTCTTTGCGACCCCATGGACTGCAGCCCGCCAGGCTCCTCTGTCCATGGGGATTTTCCAGGCAAGAATATTGGAGTGGGTTGCCATGCCCTCCCTCCAGGGGATCTTCCCAACCCAGGTCTCCCGCACAGCAGGGGGATTCTTTACCGTCTGAGCCATCAGGGAAGCCCAACGGAGCAGGGCCACTCAAAGCTAATTCAGGACACAGTGCAAAAAATGGTGCTCCTTGCGCACCCCGAACCAAGTACTCTCCAACGCCAAACGGAGGCACAGGAAGCAGATATGAGTTTCTGCTTATGTCAGCTAAAGCAATAGCCTGCGACCAGGCCGGGTCAGGCATGGAGAGAATCCGTCAGAATTACTCTAGTCCTCGTGGACTCCAGGTCCCACCTAACGGGTGGTACTCGTTGCCAGCCCAGCTGGTGAGTGCTGTCTTATGTGGGAAATGACCCTCTTTGAACCTCCAGTTTCATCATCTGTGAAAAATACCACTCTCGCTGGGTGGCGAGGACAAAATTTGCTACAGAGCAGTCACCAACGTTTAGTTCCTTTCTTTTCCCTTTTCTCGGTCAGCTTGGGCGTTGTTTAGGTTCCAAGAGAGACAGACGGTGGGAACTGTCTCTCAGCTTCCCCCATCCCTGTCCAAGACGGGCGAGGCTCTCTGCCTTCTCTCAAATCTGCTGTTTTCATGGGAACCCCTGCTCGCCTTTCCCGAGGTCAGCCTTTGTGTCCAGCCAGGTCTCCCGCCCCGAGCACCCCGCACACCCTGCGGCCGCGTCGGGCCTCAGCCTCGGCTCCCAGCCTCCTACCTTCTCTTGGGCTCTGCTGAACTTCTTCTGCACCTGCTTGGCGAAGAGGCCGGCAGCGCCGCCCGCCCGGCCCTCGGCCATCCTGCCAACTCCCCCGGGGGCGGCCTGCCCTGGCCCGGCGCCCTGTGGTTTTCTCGAGGCCCCCAGAGGAGGAAGTGCGTTCCCGTCATGCCTCGCATCCGGCCAGGCGGGCCTCGCGCAGGTCACCCCGCCCCGTTGCCGCCTGGGAATCACCCTGGACCGCCTGAGGCCCTGGGCCCCGCGGATGCAGCCGGAAACATGCGCAACACAGGCCCAGGGCTGTGGCCTAGCCCACGCGAGGCCCAGCTGGCCGCTCCCCTGCGCTCTCCCTGGAGGCCCAGGGCGTGGGCGAGGGGCCCGCGGAGACTTGTGGGGCTCAGGCTTGTTGGGTCTGTTCCCAGGAGGCCAGAGACGCAGGTCTGCCTTCTGGCGGTGCTTCCTCCCGGCCAGCTTCAAACCCTCTACCCCTGAGGTAGAGAAACACCAGCAGCCTCTACCCCTGAGGTAGAGGAACACCAGCCGCAAAGAGTTTTCAAATCTGGGCCAAGACAATGTTCCCTGAGAGCTAACCAGCTGTAACGATCAGCAGGGGAAAATAACCGGAACAGGAGGATAGAAATTTTTGTTATTTCCACTCAGTGAGAGTGTTGAATGGGGTGTTTATGGATAAGTGTGCAGGAGCAGCGTACTCCAGTATTCTTGCCTGGGAAATCCCATGGACAGAGGAGCCTGGTGGGATACGGTTCATGGAGAGACAGAGACAGGACTTAGTGACTAAACAACAACTGGATGACCACATAAAATGGACTTTCTGCTTCAGGGTGGAGTTTTTAAAGATGGAAGCCCTCTACTGGAGAGGTTGGCTCTGTCAACCGGGCCAAAAAAAAAGCACAATCTAAAAGTTGAGAATTATGTTTTATTTAGCAGACAAAACTGAGGACTTAAGCCTGGGACGCAGCCTCTCAGCTCTGAGAAACTGCTCAGAAGAGGTAAGGGAAGAGCCAACAGGTAATCATCAAAAGATTATAGTTAATTAAAGAAAACCAAGTATCTCAAGTTAAGGACCCACTCCAGTGTTCTTGCGTGGAGAATCCCAGGGATGACGGAGCCTGGTGGGCTGCCATCTATAGGGTCGCACAGAGTCGGACACGACTGAAGCAACTTAGCAAGTTAAGGAATTTGGTACTTTTCTATTTGGGGGATGATGCACAAGTCTGGGCTCACTGAAATCATTCCTTGGATATGTACCTCAACTATGTGGAGCCAGTATCCTGCACTTTCTCATCCCGAGTCTCCTCAGGGTACAACAATGCGTGGTGGCTGCAGTGGCTGATGGCCTGAGGGCCAGCATCCTATCTCTCTCCTGAGCTCTCGGGGCTCACCGTGGAGAGGATGGGGCTGTAATGTGATGACTTGATGGCTGCAACATCCTTTGTTTACTGATATGTCAGGCAACATTTTTTCACTCATGACTCTAAACCTAAACTGGTAGGAGGGGTAGGTTGAGCAGAGGACAGGACTCCAAATCTGGACTTGAAAGAGAGGAGCAGCTGAGCTAGAAGTAGAAATGAAGATGCTTAGAAAGGGAGAGGACCTTATAGAAAAAAGGCCAAAGAGTTGGATATGGAAGCCTGTGCTGGGCATGGGGAGCAAATTTTTCTAGCTGGAGGAACTAGTATAGTGTACTAGATGGAGGCAGAAAATACATTGTGTAAATTGGGATGGGACTGCTGAGATTATAACAGTTGCTTCTCTAGGTCGGTTTCCAAATGGAAGTTGCTTCCTGACCTGATTGAGAAGATAGCTGGAAATTAGGACACTAGGTTTGGAGGAACCATTTACTCAAGGATTTTGCAAGTAAAATTCCCCAAAAGGAGGAAAGGAGGTCAAGATAAACTTCCTAAGGACTGGGGAAGGAAGCTGAACGCCTGAGACAAAATCAGAAGGCCTTCTTTGCTATCATTTTCCAGATCACTCCCCCAAACAGCCATATTGCACTCAGAATCAACCATGTGACAGGCATTGCTGGGTGATGGGAAGCCAAGAATGAATGTTTTAAAAGTGATTCTTGACTTAAAAATGCTTAAAGTCTGGAAGTGGAGATAGGTTGTTAATCAGATGATTTTAGAGATGGATACAAAAATTTCGGGTAATAGGTCATTAGGGTTTATTCTGTTATAATGCTAGCTGTGGGGATGATCTAAAAGGGGCACAGTGAAGAAATGGAAGGACAAAGTGGGGGGAAGTGGGAGGACAATGGTGCTGTGGGAGCACTGAGAGAGATGGTGATCACCACAGATGTGTCAGTAGCAGAAGGAGGCCAATACCTGGGTCATTCTCTGGAATTCACAGCATCCTCAGTAATGCAGCCCAGCCACTGCTTCCTAAAAAACCCTCTTCAGTGCCAAACCCTTGGGAACTGAAATTGATAGTCACCAAATCATGAAGTATTAGAGCAGGACAAATCTTTGGAAAGTACCTAGGTTGGGAATCGGAGTAACAGAAAGGGTGACTTGCCCAAGGTTATCCAGTTCCTCTGGCAGGCTACAGTGCATAGCGTCGCACAGAGTCAGACACAACTGAAGCGACTTGGCACAAGCACACACACCCAGTTTGTTGGTAGTAGAAAAGAGATGGGAATACAGGTGTCCTGTCAAGCCCAGCTTCTTTTAAAAAAAAATATTTAAGTAATTGATTTATCTGGCTGCAAGAGGTCTTAGTTGTGGCATGCAGGATCTTTTAGTTGCTGCATGGGAACTCTTTTTTCTTTTTCATGTGAACTCTTGTTAATAGTGGTATGTGGGATCTAGTTCCCTGACCAGAGACTGAACCCAGGCCCCCTGCATTGGGAGCATAACGTCTTAGCCACTGGACCACCAGGGAAATCCCTTGCCCAGCTTCTTTTGCTATACAAACTGTTCTAGAAGACTCTGCTGACCAAAGTAGCCTATAAATTGTGAGACCAGTCTTGGACAGTTTCCTCTAATGTAATGTTAACTCTCCAGATCCCTCTTGTCTGATCCTCAGCAGTTGCTATGAAAAACTGTTTCTGATCCCCTTAGCTTTCTCCTTTCAGTTCCCTCTTCGCTTTATCATACGCCACTCTTAACAGACTGAGCCCTGGCCAGGATAGGGAAGATTTATCAGCTTCCCAGTTCTGTGTTTTTTATAGAACCCCGGATCCAGTTGCCTGTTTTAGTCCAACCTTGAAGTGCTGACTCATACATAGCTTGAGGCCCCATATTCTTTTCCCCTCAATCCTTTCCTTTCTTTGTTCCGCATCTTCTTTTCTCATTTTTTCAGTTCTTTCCTCTCTATCTCCTTTCTGATTTGTCACTTTCACTGTCTGCTGGCACCTGACCTACCACCTAATCTTATACTCCTATCTCTAATGTATCCCCACAGTTGCCATGACTCAGAACTTTGGGGTGAGCCCTGTTCTAGGCACTGACAGGAGAACCAAAAGAAGGCTGAGCCCCCAATCTACCTGGGAGAGTCAGGGCACATTTTTTCATTCTGGAACATTTTTAAAGCCCTCTGTGCCTCTGAATATAGCAAATATGTGTGGGAGAAGGGGCAGACAGGCAGATTAACAGATGGGTAGATCCTTCAATTGGCTTAGTTTGTGAACTGAGAGGGATGGCAGCAAATGGAAGAACCAGCCCAGAAATCTGGTGAAATCCAACTCAGGCCCTATAACTGCCTTTCCCCTAGAAGGCTTAATTACAAATAAAAAGACACAGGGTATTACATATATTCGATTTTATTTGCTTTTCCACATCTGGCTCAATAGTCTCTTAGACTGGTTTTTTCCTTGATGGCCTCAAGTTCTGCTGTCAATCCCAGAACCATCTTGGGAATACCACTGGACTCAGGAAGATGTTCAGTTGCTGGCAATGGCCTGAAGGAAAAACCGGTTATATCCAGTCAGCAACTTCTGCTCACCTCCTTTTTTTTTTCTTCAGGGCTCCTAGTTGAGTATGGCCCTGTACTGGGTTTATGGGGAGTTGTGAGGGTGGGAGGCAGGAAGAAGTTTTTAACTGGTCCAGGACAATTCAATGCTATAAGCACATACTCAGAACATAGTGGCAGACCTTGAACTGGTTGTAAGTCAAGGTTCATGCCACAAGACTCCAGAATGTGTTTGGAGGCTGGAGGGCACAGGTGGGATGGTGTGAGGCTCCACCACCAGGTCAGTGTAGGTACATTCTCACCTAGCCCTCAACCATTGTTTAAGGTGGTAAAACCTCTTGCCAAATGGTAGAGCAAATTCTCATGATGCCCTTAGAAAGAACTGGTGGGGGAGAATGTTAGTGCCTATTCCCTTGCCTGGAGTGTGCAGGCCTTTCTGAAGCCATTTTCCCCTTGGCCTTGACTTGGACAGCCCTGATAGGCACCTGGTTCAGGTCTGCTGTTGCCACCACCTTACTCTAAGTAGTAAACAAGATGGTGAAGCCTGCTTAGTAGGTATGTGAAGAGGAACTCAGGATGGCAACACTATCAGGGGAAAGTTCACTAGAGGGGAAGGGAAAGGGGTAAATAACTATTTGAAGGCGATGAGGAAGGTGATGGCTTCTCCTGCCCAACTTTTGCTCCCCACCCCAGTCAATGCGTGAATCTCCAGGTGACTGTATTTCATCCCATCATTTGAGAGGACTCACATTATTTATCCAAGAGATGTAAGCAGAGACCCGGGTGAAGACTGTGGGCTTCTTGGAGACATTACAGCCCAGGCTGGATACAAAGCTGGTCACACCGTGGACAGCATACTGGCCATTCACCAAGCAGTGAAGGGGGCCTCCAGAATCACCCTGTGGGGAAGAGAAGCAGAGTCCTAAAACTCCAGATCTTTGGATCTTTGGGCCTTTGTTTCTGCTTACACCCTATCCACCCACATCTCTGTTTATAAATCCCGTACTGTATAAAAGCTCCAGTTGAAATCCCTACTTCCTTCGCATCCCCACTTTCTAAACAATTATAGTACTTCTTCCTTTCTTCTGCAGCCCATATGTCATGTTCTGCCTTGTGTTTTGGTTTCATAATTTGTTTCTAACTCCCACGCTTATCTGTGAGCTTCTTGAGACAGGAACTACATCTTGCTGATATTTTCCACTCTACAATGCTAGCCTAGAACTTTGAATGTCTTAAGTTCAATAGCTATTACTGACTTAAATTGAACCTACGGTGGGGGAAATAGGGTGTTCTAATGATTTATCTACCCCCAGCATTCAGACCAATGGGTCTAATTGGACAGCATTTAGATAACAGGGTAGGTAGTCAAAACATGTTAAGCTAAACTGAGGTAAGGAGAAGAGAAAGTGATGTATTGGGTAGTGGTTACTTGTTTGGGCTCAGAATCAGAAGAATCTGAGTTTACAGATTATGACCTTGATACTCTTTTTCTTACTCAGTTCCCAGATGTCAGTTCTGTGATTCTAGACGTAAAATTGGAAGCTATTTCATTGAAGAATCTGACCAGCACAAGAGGGAAGACTTTGAGGTACTATCATTAGAAGTCCTCCAATGAAACGGCCTAGCCAGATCACCTGACAAAGCAGTTCCCTATAGATGAACCCCATCTATGGCCCAGAGGTACCTATCAGCTTGCCACTGTCCTACTCTGAAATAAGAGCAGATGGTCAGGGATGACCAAACATCTGAAGAAAGTGTTAGTTGCTCAGTCGTGTCTGACTCTTTGCGACCCCATGGACTGTAGCCCTCCAGGCTCCTCTGTTCATGAGATTCTTCAGGCAAGAATACTGGAGTGGGTTGCCATTTCCTTCTCCAGGGGATCTTCCCGACCCAGGCATTGAACCCGGGTCTCCTGCCTTGCAGGCAGACTCTTTACCATCTGAGTCACCAGGGAAGAAAGCCTCAATATAAAAATAAAGATCCTGAGTGAAGTAAGTCAGACACAGAAAGACAAATATCATATGATATCACTTATATGTGGAATCTAAAACAGAAGTAGAGTCACAGATGTAGAAAACAAACTTATGATTATCAGGGGAGAGAGAAATGGGCGGGGAGGGAAAAATAGGGAGATTGGGATTGACGTGTATACAGTACTATATGTAAAACAGGTAATTAATAAGAACCTACTGTACAGCACAGGGAACTTCTACTCAATATTCTGTAATGGCCCATGTGGGAAAAGAATGAAAAAAAAAGTGAATATATGTATAACTGATTCTACTTTGTGTATACTTAAAACTCACACAACATTGTATATTACCTATACTCCAATAAAATTTTTTTTTAAAATTTAAAAAATAAAGATCAAAATAAAGAGAAAGAAATAAACAAAAAATGAAGACAACCAAGATTATGCAGGGAGAAGACTATAAACAATAAAACTGTATAAGTATTATATCCATGATATAAGAAGAGCAAGCTATTAGAGCATTCAGAAAACAAAAAGCCTTTGGAAACATGAATATGATAGTAGAAATGAAATATTAGGCTAGGAGATAAAGTAGACAAACTATATAGAGAGAAAATAAGAAAATAGGAGACCCAGTTTAGGAGGTGGATTGTGAGTAACAGGAATTCTAGAAACAAAAAATGAAAACGGAGGGGAGGAAATCATCAATAAATAAACATTTTCAGAACCAAAGGTCTGGAGTTTCCAGGATGAAAAAACTCACTAACTATCCCTCAAAATGAATGCAAATAGACCCATACCAAGACACAGAACACTAGGTCAAGAGAAGATAAAATAGGTCAGTTATAAATTAGTGGAGAGTTTAAGGCTGAACTGGTGATGAGTTGAGTATGTTGTTAGTTGTTGTTTGGTCAATAAGTCTCATCCAACTCTTTGTGACCCCATGGACTGCAGCACTCCAGACTTCCCTGTCCTTCACTATCTCCCAAAGTTTGCTCAAACTCATGTCAATTGAGTTAGTGATGCCATCCAACCATCTCATCCTCTGTCGTCTCCTTCTCCTTCTGCCCTCAGTCTTTCCCAGCATCAGGGTCTTTTCCATTGAGTCAGCTCTTCTCATCAGGTGGCCAGAGTATAGGAGTTTCAGCTTCAGCATCAGTCCTTCCAATGAATATTCAGGGTTGGTTTCCTTTAGGACTGACTGGTTTGATCTCTTTGCTGTCCAAGGGACTCTCAAGTCTTCTCCAGCACCACAATTCAAAAGCATCATTTCTTTGGTGCTCAGCCTTCTTTATTGTCCAATTTTCACATCTGTGTGACTACGGCAAAAGCCACAGCTTTGACAATATGGACCTTTGTCAGCAAAGTAATGCCTCTGCTTTTTAATATGCCATCTAGGTTTGTCAGAGCTTTTCTTCCAAGGAGCAAGCGTCTTTTGATTTCATGGCTGCAGTTACCGTCTACAGTGATTTTTAAGCACAAGAAAATAAAAACTGCCAGTTTCCATTTTCTCCCCATCTATTTGCCATGAGTATATATTATGCAAATTTTAAAAGACAATTATTAACTCTAGGGAAAACAAAATTATTCAGGGAATAGCATTTTACATAATTATAATAAATACTAAATGTTAATTTAACTGAAATTATTTAGGGATCTTGGGGTGGGGATCAGAAAAATTCATGCTTGAAGGGCAAGTATAAATGTGTAAAGGAAGAGAAGTTCCATATCTTGCATTATGCCTGAAGTGAAAAATTAAGTAGCAATATAAGTATATGCTTTTAGAGAGCTGGAGGTAGACATAAAAGAAATCAACTCAAGAGTTAAAAGTAGTCCCCTCTAGGGAGGGAGAACTTGTAGAAGAAACACATGACTGTTCTTTCCCACTATCAAGCCTCAGAGTTTTATTTGCCACCTTAAACAAGGTAATCATTCAATGGAAAAAAAAAAAAAAAAGAAGAACTAGGGAAAGAGACCAAAAGTTCAAATTGGGGCTAATTTTTTTTTCTAAGGAAGTAGCTGTACCCCACCCTCACTATGTTTGGGAAAAGAAGATGGTTATTCTTTTTATAAAAAGAAAGATGTATATTCCTTTAGGTTATTGTACTCAATACAAAACAGTTTAAATATCTTCCACCTAAATTCTTATAGGGATTTGAGAGTATTTCTAAACTAGAGGAATGGAAGGTAATTGAATTGTGTACCGTATTACTGTCTTATGCTAATTGACCTGAAAAGAAACAAAAGCTCTGTAGTGAAGGAGGATATGGCTGAGGATTTTAGGGCAGAAGGAAGAGCTGGGAGAGAGCTCAATGGGAGTGGTTGGATTGCCGTGAGAGGCGTTTAGTGAATCCCCTCTGAGGAGATTGGCTGGGGACACAGAAATCTGAAAGCCCCAAAACCAAGACACAATATTTGGGAAGTTCCAGTGGGAAGAGACTGTGGAGACACAACGGCCTCAGAGACTGATTTGCAGTGTCAGCCAGAAGGAAAGTACTCTAGTTTTTCAGAGTTCAAGACTTTGAGAGCAAACAGGGGAAAGTGAATTAAACTCAGAAAGGTTAAACCTTAAGAGGTTATTGGTGAGGCTGGCTGGTGAGGAACTGGAAGAATTTGACTTATGTGTTTGTCTTCATTGATTTATTTATTCATTTGGCTGCACTGGGTCTTAGTTGTGACATGTGGAATCTAATTCTCTGACCAAGGATCGAACCCAGAGCCCCCTGTATTCACAGCGCTGAGCCTTAGCCACTAAACCACCAGGGAAGTCCCACATCTTTTTTTTACCCTAACTTGCAGGTAGGTTTCCCAGGATACAGGACTTTTAGATGTGGACAAAAAAAAATGTTGCCTGCTGTGTCAGTAAATGAAGTGTTGCCTGCTATTCTGGGAAACAATGAATGTTGCCCACTATCAAACCACCTGCCCCTGCAGCCGCTCTCCACATCCTGAAGGGATTTCAAGATGGAGAAAAATGATACTGACCCTAGATAGTTACAATGAATATCAAAGGGCTGGTTTCTGTGAGCCCAGACTCTTGCATCTTCCCAGACAGGGAAAAGCACTGAAACCATTCACTTGAGATGTCTGTTTCTTGTTATTAGCAGTAATCTTTGATGGCTAACTGTTGTTTTTTTTTTTCCCCCCAGCAAAAATTCTAACATCCCCTGGCTCCTTCCTTACCTCTTTGAAACTGTTCCTCTGAGCTGTCTGAAAGGGTGTCTTCCAGGCTATAGTCCTCAGTAGGTTCATCGACCAAAACAAAACTCTTAACTTGTAAGTTGTGTAGTTTCGGGCTTTTTTTCAGCTGACCTTGGGGAAGTCCTGGGAAAACTGGGATGAGTTGGTCACCTTACTTTCATAGTACTAAGTGCTCACCAAAAAAACCTTTAATTTTTGATTCTACTATTTCAGCCAGCCTACCAGTCTCCTTCTGGCTTCTCTTCCTCCTCCACCCAGCTTAGAGCTTGCATTTGATCTGAAATACTTTTATGTTTCAATAATGCATGAAAACCCAGCCCTGAACTAATCCATTGCCTACAACTAGATCCTTGAATGGAGTGAATAATTTACCCATATGATTATTGCATGGTCTCTAACCTCAGCCTGTCAGCAACATCATGGAGGCCAGTCTTTCTCCATTCATCTTAATCCAAATCCATCCAACCCTTTTACCCCTTCATTTTTCCACATTTGACTCCTAGTTCATGAATAAATAGAAGCAATTACAGAACACCCACCAAATTTCAGCTACTCAGCCTGCACATTATTTCATATCCACGCATGTTTCTGTGTCCCTCTTCTATTCAAAGCCAGCTCCACCTGTGTTCTTGGTTCATCTCTTCCTTCCCCTCTGGGATCTTGCTGTGCTGTGCTGTGCTTAGTCGCTCAGTCATGTCCGACTCTTTGCAACTCCATGGACTGTAGCCCTCCAGGCTCCTCTGTCCATGGGGATTCTCTAGACAAGAATACTAGAGTGGGTTGCCATGCCCTCCTCCAGGGTATCTTCCCAGCCCAGGGATCGAATCCCTGTCTCCTGCATTGTAGGCAGATTCTTTATCAGCTGAGCTACCCCTGGGGGAGCCCCTGGGGTCTTGCATCATCCATTTATTCCCTCTCTCTGACTCTACAGGATCCTTTCCTCTCTGCCCAGAAATACACTCAATTTTCTTCAATCTTAAAAGATGCACCCGCTCCATGACTTTCATCCTCCTGAAAGCCACCAGACTTTTAAATTCCTCTTTCATCCAAGATTCTTGAAAGAGTATTCTATGTTTCTTGCTATTTCTTAGTGCCTCTTCATGCCTTACCTTTCAATCAAGCTTCCGTCCTCATCACTCCACTGAAACTGTTCTGGCTGTAGTTACCAGTGATCTGTCAACTGCCAAAGAAGCTACTTTCAGTTATGCTCTGTGGCTCCTGGCTTCACTGTAGGCTATGTGATGACCTGTCAGTATTTCCTGAGAGTTTGTAAACCTCTTATTACTATGGTTTTCTCTTACTTCTTAGATCCTTACGGATCCTTTGTCCTCCACCTAGCCCTGAAGCACTCAAATATTCCTGTTATCACAGTTCTTCCCCAACTCACTGTTTTATTTTTTTTTTCCCTCATTCTACCACTTTTCCCTGAGGGAAGTGGGGAGTAGAGGGTGGGAGAGTTTGAGGAATCTCATTTCCTGTTGAGCTTATCTCTAGCCCAGTTTTCTCTTCCAGGCTCTACTTTCTTTATATCTGGTTTCTTACCAGTTAAACTATAGCTGAATGTCCCACTGAGATCTCAGACTCAATTTGTCCAGAACCATATTCATCACTTTCCCTCCCAAATCCTAGAAATCTTGTCTCATTGGACGCTGCAAACCCCTCCCCCAAATCACTTAACTGAGATGCCTGGAAGTCACTCCTGATCCTCCACCTCCCTCCTTTCCACTGCGCTAACTTGGACCCTCAGATTTCTTGCCTAGATAATTGAAACAGTCTCCTAAGCAGTCTCCCTGCTAATTTTTCCCTCTTCAAATACATGCTTACCTTGTCATCAGAGAGTGCTTTTAAAAGGCAAATCTGCTCACGCTGTTCTCTTGTTTAAAACTCTTGAAGGGTTTCCCAGTGTCTAAGATAAAGTGCATGTCCCAAGCATGCTATTTGAATGAAGGCCCAAGTCCTGTGGACTTCCCTGGTGGCTCAGACGGTAAAGCGTCTGTCTACAGTGCAGGAGACCTGGGTTCAATCCCTGGGGTTGGGAAGACCCCCTGGAGAAGGAAATGGCAATCCACTCCAGTACTATTGCCTGGAAAATCCCATGGACAGAGGAGCGTGGTAGGCTACAGTCCATGGGGTCGCAGAGTTGGACACAACTGAGTGACTTCACTTTCACTTTCTTTCACTTTCCAAGTCCTGTGGCTCCTACCTGTCTCTAAGGTCATCTCCTGACATTCCCTAGAATGGTAATAGTTTAAGTTGTAGCCCAGAGGTCAGCACATTTTTTTTGTAAAGAGCCAAAAAGTAAGTATCTCAGGCTTTGCAGGTCCTACAGTCTCTCTCCCAACTGTTCAACCCCATGAATGCAGCCATAAACAATGTCATGAACAAGTATAACTGCATTCCAAGGAAACCTTCTTTTTAAAACAAACATTGAAATTTTATATTTTTCATGTGTCATAACATATTCTTCCTTTTTAAATTTTTTCCCAACCATTAAAAAAAAATATAAAAAACATTCTTAGCTCACGGGCCACACAAAAAACAGAGGCAGCAAGTTGGATGCTGGAGACTGTGAGCCCTGACCGCTGCTCTAGCTCTAGGGAATGCCTTATAATTCTGTGTGTTCTAGGTTCTTAGCCTATGTCTCTCTTCAGGTTCTCTCTCTCTGAATATTTTTTCCTCTTTTTTCTTGCCTGGCTTTCTGTTTAACCTTCATGACTCACTACGAACTCTAGCTTCTCGGGGAAGGCAAGTCTTTTCTGACACCAAAAGGTAGAGAGGGGAGTATCTGGTTTTTGGATTCCTGTATCACCTTTAGGCATGTCTTTATTATAACACTTAGCCACACTGTAGACGTTCTGTCCTATGTCTCTCCATTCCTCCACTAGATTGTGTTTATATTCATCTTTGTATCTTTAGTATTTTTGATACAGATGAATCAAACACAGTGCCTAGCATTTAGCAGATAATCAAGAACTTTTATTGGACTGCAGTACCAAATCTGTAAGATGGTGTATTGCTGATTGATCTTGTGTAAATAGAAGATGATTCATACATATATATAATTTTATAATAGTTTATATATATTCTATTATAAAGCTATTTAGTGTACTTTCCCCTACCGTATTCACCTGTATATATATTGCTATCAATACTACTGGGTCAAAAGGGTGGTGGTAGAGGAGCTATAAGAAAAATTAGGGGACTTCCCTGGTGGTCCAATGGCTAAGACTCTGCACTCCCAATATAGGGGGCCTGGGTTTGATCCCTGGTCAGGGAACTAGATCCCACATACTGCAACTGGGAGTTCACATGCCACAACTAAAGATCCCAGACAGAAGATCTCACGTGTTACAACTAAGACCTGGTTCAGTCAAATAAATAAACAGAATATTAAAAAAAAAAGAAAGAAAGAAAAATTGGGGTTGATGGGAGGGAAGCTACCTTATACACAGTCACAACCACCAATCCAGGCCTAGCCCTACTGCAGCCATTAAAAATCTAAGGCACAAATAACTTCTAAAGAACACTCACATATACCAACACAAATGTTAGGCCACATGCAAACTTTTGAGGTGGGGGCATCAGGCAGGCAAGATGAATTTTAAGGTTCCTTTCAACTTTGAGATTCCTGGAATACAGACTTACCAGCACAGAATAATTCTCATCCAGACACTAGACTAGAAAGTTGAGTCTCTATATATGGGTGGGAGTAGGTGTGGAATAGGAGGTGAGGAAAAGGTAGGGGGTGAGAGGCAGAGAGGAGAGGGAGCTGGGGTGAGACTTCTGACACTCTGAGCCTGTGTTCACCTGGCATCCAGCACGAACTCCGTCTCCTCCAGCGCACACCATGGTGGTCTTCACAGTGGAGCCCCAGTAGGAGGAGCTGGAGCAGGTGGCGTAGTCCACGGAGGGCAGGTAAGCCTGCTGCAGGGTCTGGGCCAGCTGCCCATTGGCTGAACAGCACACACAACTTTAGAGGTCAGCCCCAGATGCTGTGCAGGGAAAACCTTCCACACCTGGCCAAACTTTCCCAAGCTCTCATGAAAGCTGAAGTCAGGGTAAGCTCCTTTTCTCTGCCATGTCATAGACTGTCCTCTTGTTTCTCTTTAGGTGAAAGGTACAGGCACCTTTCTTGACTAGTAGTCCCATATTCCAAACCACTAACTCATGACTACTTTAGTTAAGTAACTGCTAAGTTGGTTCAGTCGTGTCCGACTCTGTGCAACCCCATAGACGGCAGCCCACCAGGCCCCGCAGTCCCTGGGATTCTCTAGGCAAGAACACTGGAGTGGGTTGCCATTTCCTCCTCCAATGCATGAAAGTGAAAAGTGAAAGTGAAGTCGCTCAGTCGTGTCCGACTCTTAGCGACCCCATGGACTGCAGCCTATCAGGCTCCTCCGTCCATGGGATTTTCCAGGCAAGAGTACTGGAGTGGGGTGCCACTAGAATGGTCTTATTGTTAATAACTCATCTGTCTGTCCTGCTTCCTTACACCATAAACCCCATGGAGTAGAACTGGAACTGTGTAGCCTTCTTTCCATTTCTTAAGAGCTTAGTGCAGTTTTCCTTTATCTGATTTTTTTTTTTCTTTTTGGATCCTTACAACAACACTTTCATGTTATATACAGATCGGGAGATTGAACCACAATGACATTAAGTGAACCGAGAGCAAAGCTGGCTTAGAAGCATGTCTGTCTCAGCCCCAGGTTTTCCCACTAGACTGTTGCTCACAGCAAGACCTCGCCTCTCCTGCAGAGCTCAGATCCTGCCCAGTGGCTCTCAGCCTTCTGCACCAGGCCTGCTGTCTCTACCCTTGTTAACCATCTCTGCTCATAGCCCCTCCCACCTTTCTGTGTCATCCAGTGACTTTCCCTTCTAGTAATCCTCCCTGATTGACCAGAAGAGGGCTGAGGCCGCCCCCCTGCCTTGACTTCTTTGGACCTGCAACCACCCCTGGCTCTTTCGCTCCAACCCACAGCCCAGTGATTTGTCTATGGGGGTAGCATGATGCTGTAGTGACCACCAAAGTGGGAGCCAAAATACCTGCGTTCTGGCCCCAGCTAACCAGGTACTAACTAGTCACTAACTAGTCATGTGATCTGGAACAAAGTCTTTACTTTCTTTGGGCCTCAGTTTCCTCATATATAAAATGAGAGGCTAGTAAAAAATACTCTCTGAGATAAGGCCTTATTTTTTTTGTTGCTAAGAGTCTGTGAATCTCTGAATTGACTGTTGCATGGCTTGTTCTTAGGTTGATTTCACGCACCAGTTATTTTATCTCTGGTGGTTCCTCTGGTTCCTGGCCTCCGGCTCTGAACACTTAGGACCACAAAACTAGGGCTGCAGAAGCTCAGCTACCTAATCAGTATCCATGTGGGGGATGGATGGTGCCAGTGCAGGCAACTTACTCTTAGTCCTGCCCCAGCCTGTGATGTAGCAGGGCGTGTTGTTAGCCAGGATGGTTCCCGACTGTGGCAGAACACCCAGCTGGACATAGCTGTTGAGGGTAGCACTCTGGGCCAGGCGCAGCACGGCGATGTCGTAACTGTGGGTGGAAAGGAGACTGCTTGCTGGCGGGACCGGAACTTCCTTCAGCTCAGCATAGGGACAAGCCCTCCCTAAGCCTTGTATCCCCACAGGATCGGAAACCAGTGACTTCGAAGAAGGAGGGGACTCGCCAAGCTTCAAACTTGAGGAATTGCGCATTTGGAGTCTAGGGTATTCTGTGTGTAACAGCAGCCCCTGCTGGTTAGGTCTTGGCATGGTCGCTAGTTCTTATTTGCAGCCCCGGGGAGTGAAGCTTAGAAAAGCGTGAAGGGCTGTGATCTTGGTAGTGGAGAAGAGTTCTCAAATGAGAAAGACATAAAATGCTTTGCAGATGTACCCCAGTTACTGGAGCCCATCCCCACTCCCACACTCTCTAGACTGGCCACCCTTTTAACTACTTCCTTTCCAAAAGTTTACAGCTTAGTCTTGCAGAAGTTTTCTTACTGTAAGATTCATTTTTAGGAAGTCCGTTTTTGCTAATGGTGGTGGTATAGTGGCTAAGTCGTGTCTGACTCTCACGACCCCATGGACTATAGCTTGCCAGGCTCCTCTGTCCATGGGATTCTCCAGGCAAGAATACTGGAGTGGGTTGCCATTTCCTCCTCCAGGGGATCTTCGTTACCTGGGATGGAACCCAGGTTTCCTGCATTGCAGGCAGATTTTTTACCAACTGAGCTACAAGGAAAGCCCTTTGCTAATGGAGTCTATGCCATAAAATGAATAATAAATAACAATAGAAACAGGAACATTAAACTCTGCAGAGAAGGAGCTTCAGGGGATCCAATAATGCAGACCAGCCCAGATCAAACAAATCCCAAAGACCTTCAAATGTTCTCAAGCCCTAGTGTGTGCTCAGTCATGTCCAACTCTTTGCAACCCCATGGACTGTAGCTCATCAGGCTCCTCTGTCCATGGGATTTTCCAGGCAAGAATACTGGAGTGGGTTGCCATTTCCTCTTCCAGGGGATCTTGCTGACCCAGGGATCGAACCCACATCTCCTGTGTCTCCTGTATTGCAGGCAGATTCTTTACCACTTGAGACATTGGGAAAGCCTGCCAACATCTTAATTCTCAAAGTCCTCCTGGATGAATGTGAAGGAAGCCCAGACCCTGTGGCTGGGCAGCCAGCCCTCCACCTCCCAGCCCCGGGCCAGCGCCACCTTGCCCTACCCTGCAGCCACGTTGTTGCTGTTCCAGGATGGATGCACCACGATCTTCTGCACGCTGATGTACTGCTCGGTGCCATCGTTCTGGCTCAGGTTGTGGTCTCCCAGCACCACACGGAAGGTCATTTGGCTGAAGGGAGAGAGGGAACCCCTGAATGAGCCTTTTCTTTCTCCTCTCAGAGAAAAGTTGGTAAGGCATCTTCCATCTCATTTTTAGGACAGGAACTCATCTTTTCTGGCCCCGGCAGAAGGAATATGGAAGACCCTGGGAGATGAAGAAATAACCAGCCCTCTCATCCCCAAGTTGCTAACTTGTGGAAGTGACAAAAAATACCATCAGCTTCATTTCCCCAATATACTAAGTTAAACATCAGAGGCTGAATATCTCATAACTTGGGAGAAGTGTGGTGGGCATAAATGAAAGACTGTCTCTCAGACCACAGGGGGATGTTGAGAGGTATATAAGCTTCTAGACCAAGAGTTCTTAAAACATGGTCCCTGGACCAGCAGCACCAGAACTTGGAAACTTGCTAGAAATGCCGATTATCAGGACTCAGCCTGGAGTTCTCTATCAGAAACTCTACTGGGTGGGGCCCAGCAATCTGTGCCTTGTAGGTGATTCTGATATATGCTCAAATTTAAGAACCATTGCTCAAGATAAAATATGAAAAAACGGTTACTGATCAGGCATTGACTAGGTACTTAAATATTTATCTACTTAATCCTCACAATAATTCTACAAAGTAGGTATTATTACCCTGTTTTAGAGATAAGAGAGTAAGAGCTTAGGGAGCTAAGTAAGCCATTCAAGTTCACTTAGCTAGAAGAAGGTGGGACTGGATTTGAACGTGAACTTGTCTGATGCCAGGCTTTGAAAAGTGCATAGTTTGTAGTTTTCATCTCACTACCTCCCTACAGTCCCCCAAACACCTTCTTAAGTCTTGTCCTGAGTGCTCCAGGATACATATTCCTCTAGAAGGACCAGACTCTTCCCCTCCCAGGAGCTCAGAAAAGCTGGTTTGTTTTTCTCACCTATCCACACAGTGAGCCGCTGTCATCACCCACTTCTGTTTGATGAGGGTGCCTCCACAGGTGTGATACCAGGAACTTCCAGACTTGTACTGGAGGGAAATCTAGATGGGGAGAGAAGAAAAGAGGGATAGGTTGGTGTTTTTTAAAAAAACTTCGTCCCAAACCAAGATCTCCTTAAATTCCTGCCGTCCCTCAAAATATCCGCCAACTATCTGGGCTACACATACAGTGCATTTGGCATCGTTACACTAGGTTGTTGCAAAGGGCCAAGAACCCAGGTCCTTCTACCTCCATTGCCTCTTGGGAAGGAAATGTAGCCATGGAATTGCTCCATCACCTAATTCACAAGCCGAGGTCCCCAGAACTCCCCTCCAGTGTTTTCAAGATACACCCTGGCCCTTCATTCAGCAGATGCTTAGAAATGCCACTGGAACATTCGTTTTAATCAGTTCACGCCCCCTCCTTCGGTGGCTCTTATCACACAATAACTCTACTCCTGAAAATGGAGGCTCAAACTTTTGTAAATTGGGTTTAATTCAGAATTAATTGCAGTGATTCCTCTCAAAGTATGGCTATTCACCAGTCAATTTGCCAGTTTTACACAATTAAAATTGCTTAAATCAAAGCAAAGCCCTATTTTGAAAGTGGAAACTCTTTAAATAGCCACATGAACAAGGTGCTTTATTTGGGGGCAGGGTGTGTTCAAATGTGACACACTGCATGGAGAGGGCTGTGTGTGTGTGTGTGAAAGTGTGTTGCATCTATGTGAGTCTGGCATACAGTCTTGCTAGTGTGGTCCAAGTGGTATCGCTGGGAGTGTACATGAGGTTTGTGTTTGTGTGTGTGCCTGGGAAAGTGAGTGTGGTTGGTGTTTTTGCATTTAGAGAAAAACTCCTTTTGCATTTAGAAAAACACTCCTAAGCCTGTTCCCATTCATCTTCAACATCTAGAATCCAAGCAGCTGGAGAACTTCCTGTAGATAAGGATATGCACACATATGCATAACAGTGTATGTCAGGGCACAAGCAACTCTTATTTCATTGGCAGTCTGGGGCTGTGAAGGAACACCCACCTGAGAGGGCCAAGAATTCTTTGAGACCGCAGTCCCTCCAACTACCCGGGCGTTGGTTTCTGGAAAGTCCTGGGTGCTGTGTCCTTTGTGGAGCAGAAGAAAAGTGAGTGATGACTAAGCGTGGGGTCAGCTCAGGGTGGGAGGGCGGGTGGCAGTTGTGCTTTGTCTGCAAACTCACAGTTCCTCCCTAGCAAATGAGGGGCCCAGCTGTGAGTTTTCTGGGTCCCTTTTGAAAGCAGGGAAGTCCAAGTGCCTTCTGCTTCCCCTACGTGTCCCCAGAACTCTGGCCCATTTCACACAGCCGCCAGGACCCAGTGGTCTCAGCCTCGCTCAGGGTCTCTACCCCTCGCCTCGCCCCCACCTGCCCACACACAGAGCTTTAGCTGGATTCCCCAGGGGGCGGGGACAGCAGTACACATGCCATGAGGCACCTGCTGAGGATGTCTTCCTGTCATCAGGGATGATGGGGAAGCTGGGGCCTGGAAGAGGCTCCTCTCTGCTTCAGGAACCTGTCAGCCAAGGGTTCCTGACATTTTCTATCACGAGCTCCAGGAGAGTAAAGTTTTTGCTAGACACACAGGCAGAGTCTCCTGCCTGCCCCAGGATAAGACCTGGGCTTAGTGAAAGCTTTCGGACCCTCCTGCTCTATCTCCCTCCCTACAGATCTCCGGCCAGATGATCCACTTACCATAAAGGACGAGAGAGGTGAACACCAGCAAGCGCAGCATGTTGCCAGTGAGTAGACCACTGCCCCCTTGCCATGAACCAAGCCCTCTTTATACTCCTTTTATCAGCAGCTTTGCTGACCTTCTTCCTGCCAACTGGCAGGGCTGTGGGTGAAAGGCAGGGAAAATCACAGGTGACATGGAAACACAAATGAAAAGATTTCTTTTCAGGTAAACTAATTTATCTATGATCAAAGACAGAACAAGGCCAGGGCTGAGTTAATCATCTCCTTTCAGTTGAAAAGCATCCAACAAACTCTTTACCAGAAATAAGATGGAAAGACAGGACTGGCTTTTCCTTTGGGGTGCTCCCCTCCTAACCTGCCACTGCCTCACTGCCCTCTGGGGCACTCTAAGTGCAGAGACCTACCCCGTGCACCAGAAGGTGGAGGCAAACAGGGCTGGAGGGTCAGCAGAAAGAAGGAAGAGACAGCAGCATCTCCCTGCCCAAAGAAGGAGATGGGTCATTCCCCCAGGACACAGACAGAGGCGTAAATGCAGGGAGACAAAAGCAGAGTAGATGCAGTGGAGAGAATTATTATTTTTTCAAGAACAAGGTATACTTCCAAATGTTTATTACTCTTTTTTTTTTTTTTAAAGGTGTGATTATGGTGGTGATGGTATCAAATTGCTAATGGTATTTATAAAGGTGTGATTGTGGTGGTGATGGTATCAAATTGCTAATGGTATTTAGTTTCCATTGGGTGTATTTTACTTTATGCATTTATTTTTCTCTCTGGCTGCCCCTTGGCATATGGAACTTTCTCAGCCAGTGATGGAATCTGTGCCTGCTCCAATGGAGCAAGGCGTCTTAACCACTGGACCACCAGGTAAGTTCAGTGGAGAGACTTCTGATGGAGGATGGTATTAGGAAGCAGGTTAGGGGAAACTCATATGGATAGCAGATGAAATAACTCTCAGAGAAGGAGAGTATGGGGTGGGTGAGAAGAGAGAGCCTTCAGGATAGGAAGCTAGTCTTCCAGCTATGAGGGTGGAGGGCAGAGGATTGGGAGTTTCGGGGCAGGTGTATCCTGCAGGAGATGAGAGGCTCTGCCCATCAGAGTCAGGAGAGGAAGAAGGAGGGAGGTGCAGAGTGCCTGGTGGTGGGTGGCAAACTCTGGGTTGGGAGGTCCCTGAATGAGCACTGTGGGTGGAGCTGTGATTTAGGCAGAGAGAAGCCAGGAATGGTGCCACAGTGATGTGGCACAGAGGAAGCCACAATGGTGTGATCACTCACCTAGAGCCAGACATCCTGGAATGTGAAGTCAGGTGGGCCTTAGAAAGCATCACTACGAACAAAGCTAGTGGAGATGATGGAATTCCAGTTGAGCTATTTCAAACTCTAAAAGATGATGCTGTGAAAGTGCTGCACTCAATATGCCAGCAAATTTGGAAAACTCAGTAGCAGCCACAAGACTGAGAAAGGTCAGTTTTCATTCCAATCCCAAGGAACGGCAATGCCAAAGAATGTTCAAACTATCGCACAATTGCACTCATCTCACACACTAGCAAAGTAATGCTCAAAATTCTCCAAGCCAGCCTTCAACAGTACATGAACCGTGAACTTCCAGATGTTCAAGCTGGATTTAGAAAAGGCAGAGGAACCAGAGATCAAATTGCCAACATCCGTTGGATCATCGAAAAAGCAAGAGAGTTCCAGAAAAACATCTACTTCTGCTTTATTGACTATGCCAAAGCCTTTGACTGTGTGGATCACAACAAACTGTGGAAAATTCTTCAAGAGATGGGAATACCAGACCACCTGACCTGCCTCCTGAGAAATCTGTATGCAGGTCAGGAAGGAACAGTTAGAACTGGACATGGAACAACAGACTGATTCCAAATCGGGAAAGGAGTACATCAAGGCTGTATATTGTCACCCTGCTTATTTAACTTATATGCAGAGTACATCATGTGAAATCCTGGGCTGGATGAAGCACAAGCTGGAATCAAGATTGCCAGGAGAAACATCGATAACCTCAGATACGCAGATGACACCACTGTTATGGCAGAAATCAAAGAAGAACTAAAGAGCCTCTTGATGAAAGTGAAAGAGGAGAGTGAAAAAGTTGGTTTAAAACTCAACATTCAGAAAACTAAGATCATGGCATCTGGTCCCATAACTTTGTGGCAGATAGATGGGTAAACAATGGAAACAGTGAGAGACTTTATTTTTGGGGGCTCCAAAATCACTGCAGCCATGAAATTAAGACACTTGCTCCTTGGAAGAAAAGCTATGACAAACCTAGACAGCATATTAAAAAGCAGAGACATTACTTTGCCAACAAAGGTCCGTCTAGTCAAGGCTTTGGTTTTTCCAGTAGTCAGGTATGGATGTGAGAGTTGGACCATAAAGAAAGCTGAGTGCTGAAGAATTGATGCTTTTGAACTGTGGTGTTGGGAGAAGACTCTTGAGAGTCCCTTGGACTGCAAGGAGATCCGACCAGCCCATCCTAAAGGAAATCAGTCCTGAATATTCATTGGAAGGACTGATGCTGAAGCTGAAACCCCATTACTTTGGCCACCTGATGCAAAGAGCTGACTCATTTGAAAAGACCCTGATGCTGGGAAAGATTGAAGGTGGGAGGAGAAGGGGATGACAGAGGATGAGATGGCTGGATGGCATCACTGACTCAATGGACCTGAGTTTGAGCAAGCTCCGAAAGTTGGTGATGGACAGGGAAGTCTGTTGTGCTGCAGTCCATGGGGTTGCAAAGAGTCGGACACGACTGAGAGATTGAACTGAACTGAAGCCAGGAAGGGGAGGGGGGATTGCACTAAGGGCTGCCTCTCCAGCCCGATCCCCCAGGATTCTAACCTAAAGCAGACCTGGACCCGGGGAAGAGGGCTGAGATGGCTGGGGAACCCTGCCCTCTTTTGTCATTCTCCTTCCACCTCCATGCCTCCTCTGGAGAGTAGGGAGATGGCTCTAGCCTCAGGATGAGGAGTCCAAGAGGAGGCTCGAGCCTCCTGAAGGTTACAAACTCCAAAGTGAGCCTTTGAGGGCAGGGTCAACATCACATCCATCTTTGTATTCTTTGGGAAAGCCTAATATGTATTTGTTTAAAGACTAGACTGTTGAGCATTGCACTTAATACCCTCAATACTGTTGTCTAATCTCACACTGAGCCTCATCTCTCACGCTGGTCAGACTCTTCATCCTGATTCTGAGGGTGAAGTGTGGAGGAAGCCTTGGCTTTCATTCTGAGGCTCTGCATTTTTTCTGAGCAATGCTAGTTCCTTTTGAAATAAACAGAGCCACATAAATACATGTATAAAGATGTGGGTTCTAGTAAGTGCTATACTTAGTCGCTCAGTCGTGTCCAACTCTTTGTGACCCCATGGACTGTAGCCCACCAGGTTCCTCTGTCCATAGGGATTCTCCAGATAAGAATACTGGTGTGGATTGCCATGCCCTCCTCCAGGGGATCTTCCCAACCCAGAGATCGAACCCAGGTCTCCTGCACTGCAGGCAGATTCTTTACCATCTGAGCCCATCAAGGAAGCCTGGGGTCTAGTACAGTTGTCACCAAATTTTGTGTAGTTTGTCATAAAATTTGTCACAAAATTGTGGAAAACCTAAATATTCATCAATAGAGGAAGATTAGATAAATTGGGTTTAATTATATTAAGGAATACTATCCAACTTTTACAAAGAATGAGTTAGGGACTTGCTGGTGGTCCAGTGTCTAAGACTCCATGCTCCCAGTGGAGAGGGCCTGGGCTTGATCCCTGGTTGGGGAACTAGATCCCACATGCCACAACTAAAGATCCTGCATGCTGCAAGGAAGATGGCAGATCCGTTGTGCTACAACTAAGACCCAACACAGCCGGATAAATAAATATTTTTAAAAATGAAATAAAAAGAGTGAGTTAGACTTAAATGACATGATATGAAAAAATGCCCTTGGTATATATTAAATGAAGATAACAAGTTTCAAACAATATGGTACTCTGTGTGCATGTATATTCATTGTTGTTGTTGTTTTTTGCTAAGTTGTATCCTACTGTTTGCAACCCCATGGAATGCAGCACACCAGGCTCCTTTGTCCTTCACTGTCTCCCAGGGCTTGCTCAAATTCATGTCCATTGAGTTGGTGATGTTATCTAACCATCTCATCCTCTGCTGCCCCCTTCTCCTTTTTAAAATACATACATATATTATTTATATTTATTTGTTTTATATAGCGGGCTTCCTTGGTGTCTCAGATGGTGAAGAATCTGCCTGCAATGCAAGAGATCCAGGTTCAATCCCTGGGTTAGGAGGAGCCCCTGGAGAAAAGGAATGGCTACCCACATATATATTTATAAATATATATATATATATATATATATAAACAGGGTACAGAAGGTTTATACCTAGAAATTATTTAAATAATTTTTATAGAAAATATTACTTCTAGACAATGAATCAATAGGTATGGGAGCACTGTGATGATCTATTTCCCTTTTTTGTGTGTGTACTTTTTTTGGCTGTACACCTTGGCTTGCGAGATCTCAGTTCCCTGACCAGGGATTGATCCCCAGCCATGACAGTGAAAGCCTGGAATCCTAACCAGTAGACCACCAGGGATCTCCCCAGTTTCACTTTTAAAACACATTTTTCTGTGTTATTTGACTTATCTACAGTATTATTATTATTTTTGACTGCTCCTGGCAGCCTGCCAGATCTTAGTTCCCCAACCAGGTATCAAACCCATGTCCCCTGCATTGGAAGCTTGGAATCTTAACCATTGGACTACCAGGGAAGTCCCTTATTTTTGTAATTAAAACTAAGAAATATATTCTAGGACACTTATTCATTTTTGACAATGGCACACATTCTCTTCAAGTGGGAAATAGATCCCTAGAGGGGACCAGCCACTCAGTGCTAAGGTGAGAGGTTTCTGCAGCCAGGGGACAGTAGCACAGCACTAACCAGCATCAAGATTTTAAGCAGGATTTACGGTTTTAGTTTAGCCCTGAGAATGGCACTTTTGCCAACAAAGGTCCGTCTAGTCAAGGCTATGGTTTTTCCATTGGTCATGTATGGATGTGAGAGTTGGACTGTAAAGAAAGCTGAGCACCGAAGAATTGATGCTTTTGAACTGTAGTGTTGGAGAAGACTCTTAAGAGTCCCTTGGACTGCAAGGAGATCCAACCAGTCCATCCTAAAGGAGATCAGTCCTGGGTGTTCATTGGAAGGACTGATGTTGAAGCTGAAACTCCAATAATTTGGCCACCTGATGCAGAGAGCTGACTCATTTGAAAAGACCCGGGACGACAGAAGATGAGATGGTTGGATGGCATCACTGACTCACTGGACAGGAGTCTCAGTGAACTCAGGGAGTTGGTGATGGACAGGGAGGCCTGGCATGCTGCAGTCCATGGGGTTGCAAAGAGTCGGACACGACTGGGAGACTGAACTGAACTGAAAATGGTCAGGGGGTGGATTTTAATAACACAGATGTGGGGAGAGGTCAAGGCCAGCCTGGGCTAAGGGCAGGCCACGACTCTGGTTTCTGAGCCTTCCACCACCCCATTAGCTCCTTTCTCTCTTCTTGAGCACCTCTCTTCCTTGGTCCTCCCTTCACCCCCAAACCTGCTGCATCTCTCACTCCTGTGGGTTATCCTTAGCTGACTGCTCCTGGGTGAGGCTCTCCTGCTGTGGGGTTGGGGTGAGGAAACTGAGTGCCATGACAGGGCACCTTGGTTGGGCATGCATCATAAGATGGGGCTGCAGAGCTGCTCGCCGATGCTATAGAGAATATGAAGGATATCAAGATAAACGGCAGACAATCAGTGCCTGATAAATGTCTGGATGCTTAATGCAACCGAGAGTAGGGCTAAGATTGGAGTTAAGGACTAAGACTCCCTAGAGCTTACCAAACTTATTAGCATGGCGGTCAAACTCTTCTCAGTGGGGACCCCACCCATTGTCCTACACAGCTGACTCCCCCAGTAAACGCAGCAGGCACAGTGCCCGAGGCCCGTAATACTTCTTAGGCCCGCAAACGTGTCTCAGTCTCTACAATCACTCTGGACTATGTTCATCTTAATACCAATGCAGTTGTAAGAAATATAATTTAATATTTTTTAATGATGGCTCAAGTGCCTAGGGCTCATGAAAGCCAAAGTGTGGTCCTGACCTTCTGGCTTCTACCATCCACTGCGCCCTCACCCTGAGGTCTTCCTGGTTCCTGCATCCACTTGTACTGCTGTCCCTCTGCGACTTTTCTGACACGTGAGATCTTTCCTTACTGAGCTCTTCCTACCTGAGGATTCATCCTTTGAGGTCTAAGGTCAAATGTGAAGCCTCTTTGTGAGGCTTCCTTGATTTCCCTAAAGGAAAGGAACTGTTCTAACTCACCTAGTCCAGCTCTGAAAATCTCTAGTTTTGGTATGACTTGTTCACAGCGTTTTTCCCAGCTCGAGTGGGAGTTCCACAGGGGGAAGCCTCATATGTCCTCATGTCTGCCCATGCTTGACACAGTTGTGTAGGCCAGATTGAAAGCTAGAGGATTTCTAGAGACAAGAGACAGTGGCTGAGAGAACTTTTCAGATGTGCGTGGTTCTTCACAACTCGAAGCAGCAGATCCTCCAAACAGATCAGCTAAGGGACAAGCCAGAAGAAGAGGAACCCAATGCCAGCTTCCTTCACCCATGCCATAAAACCTTTATTTCCATTGGGATCTATGTGCCATTCTCTTCTCTTGCTGGGAAAGAACTTTCCCCTTTCCCCGCTGCTGGCCACTCTTCTTTCTCTTTGGCTGGGCTACCCCATGGGACCTAGACTTCCTGAGTGGGAAGGAGAGGCAGCTGTGGTCCCATGGCACCCTCATGTGGTGATCCCCAAGATGACAGCTCGCTACTCAAAGTAGGAATCCCTCCTGGAAGCAATGAGTCCTCTTTCAGGCAGCTGGGGTTCTCTACTTCAGGCAAAGCGGCCATGTATGGTGGGGTCCAACTTGCTTGGAGAAGAGCCGAGGTGCACAGCAGGCCTGCTCCACGTGGGGAGTTCACGCGAGAACAGCAGACCGGGCCAGTCACAAAGTCATGCTCCAGGCTACCCGTGAGCCCTGCTTCCTCAGACTTCCCAGGGATTCTGTTAGCCTTATCTGGGTCCTAGCCTCTGGGTTGCCATTACCTCCTTGTGTGGCCTAGGGCAAGTAACTTCTCTTATCTGGCTTTGGTTTCATAATATGAAAATGATAGGCTTGGATTAAAACAAGGATTTTTAAATTGTGCTTGCAGACCTTTGGAAAGTCAGGGTCTGGTGGGCACTGCCCTCATCCCGCCTTCATTTTCATCCATGGCTAATTTCTTTGGAACTACCTTATACGAGGAGCATTGAAAAAAAGGCTCTGGGACCTAAACCTGAGAAATCACCAGCTAGCTCCACAAGGTTTCTTTCAAAATGGACATCACAGGATTCCCAAATGTGGTCTCCCTCATGGTTACCTGGCTCCACTGTTCTAGGCTTTATGGAGACCAGTCAGCCAGAAAGGATCAGACTGGAGTGAAAAAAGAGTGGAGAGTTGATGGCTAGTTGCTTAGTGTTCTCATGGTGGGAGGAGCCTGGGTTCAAGGTTCACATTTGAACCTCAGTTTCAGCTCCAGCCACGCACCAGCTGTGGAATACAGACCAGCTCCTTTACTTCTCTCTGCCTCAGTTTTCTTGTCTATAAAATGGGCACGGTGATTCCTGTCTTTCTCACAGGACTGTTGTGTACCTGTCAAGCACTGTCAAGGTGCTTCAGGTAAAAACAGCAAGGAAGACTCAGACCTCCAATTCCTCTGATAGACTCTATAGTTCAGTGGAAGCTGCAGGTGTCCTAGATGACCAGGGATCCAGGATGTGGCTGCAGAGGTGCTTTCCTTGAGTTTGGCATTGCTGCCCCGGGTCCTTCCCCAGCTGCCTCCTTTGCTTTGAAGGTCTGTTTCTTGGACAGAAGGAAAGCTCTAGGCCCCGTCTTATGTGTTCTAATGGTCTTGTCCACCAATGTGGAGGAAAGAAAACAGGCCCAATGTTGTGGCAAGGAGTAGGAAGGTTCTGCCTTGACTTCCATTGGGTTTGAAATCCATCTTTAAGGCTGACAGGGAAGCTGCTGGTCAGGTTCCCCCAGATTCTGTTTCCTGAGAAGCTTGTGGGAACTCCCACAGGGGGCGATCCAGGGCCTAAATGAAGAGCCAGTGCTGGTGGGGATCACTGGGGTTGCAGGTGGCCATGACTGGCTTTTTGTCTTTGGATGTCAGGCAGGTACCAGATCCTGAGTTCCTGATGAGTTGATCCTAAAAGATGACACAGCAAAACAAAGGGTCAATTTAGGCCTCAGACTTCTGATAGTACTGCCAGGGGGAATGAGATGAGGACAGTGAACCAAAGGGAAGGGAAATCCAGAAAGGCACAGGGCAGGTACTTCCGCATTCCTTTCCTTGGATGCCAGATACTCTGATGAGATGCATTCCTGTGCTGGGTGCCAATTCCCCACCTCCAGCTTTAGCATGAATAACTGCAACACAGGAAGGCAGGACCATGGGCTAACTGAAAAATGCTTTCAGGACGAAATGAAAATGAAAACTGCCTCCAGACGGCCAATCTCAAAGACCTGGGCCACTGCGGTCTACCCGCACTTTCTGCCTTTGATCATATTCAGACTACTCCCTTCGCTGTAGCCCCAAGGTTAGGCTCCTCTTTTCCTAAGCCCAGGACTAGGGATTGGGGTGGAGTGGGTGTGGAGGCTCATCGGAGGCTGCTAGTTTGAGCCCGATCCTGTAGAAGTTACATCATTCATCCCGAGGCAGGGCAGTGTAATGGAAAGAACCAGTGCTTTTGAGTCAGACTTATCTAGATCCCACCACTTCATGGGAAATAGATGGGGAAACAGTGTCAGACTTTATTTTTTGGGGCTCCAAAATCACTGCAGATGGTGATTGCAGCCATGAAATTAAAAGACGCTTACTCCTTGGAAGGAAAGTTATGACCAAACTAGATAGCATATTGAAAAGCAGAGACATTACTTTGCCGACAAAGGTGCGTCTAGTCAAGGCTATGGTTTTTCCTGTGGTCATGTATGGATGTGAGAGTTGGACTGTGAAGAAGGCTGAGTGCCGAAGAATTGATGCTTTTGAACTGTGGTGTTGGAGAAGACTCTTGAGAGTCCCTTGGACTGCAAGGAGATCCAACCAGTCCATTCTGAAGGCCATCAGCCCTGGGATTTCTTTGGAAGGAATGATGCTAAAGCTGAAACTCCAGTACTTTGGCCACCTCATGCGAAGAGTTGACTCATTGGAAAAGACTCTGATGCTGGGAGGGATTGGGGGCAGGAGGAGAAGGGGACGACAGAGGATGAGATGGCTGGATGGCATCACTGACTCGATGGACGTGAGTCTCAGTGAACTCAGGGAGTTGGTGATGGACAGGGAGGCCTGGCGTGCTGCAATTCATGGGGTCGCAAAGAGTCGGGCACGACTGAGCGACTGATCTGATCTGATCTATCTAGGTCTGAACCCCAGGTCTACCATTTACTAGTGAAGGATCTTGGGCCAGACACAAACTTGCTGAGCTGCTTCTGGCCCATCTCTAGTCATGGGGACACCACCTACTTGGGAAGAGCCTTTGGAAGATTAACCAAACCAAAGTACGTGAGTGTACAGCCTTGTGCTTAGCACACAGAGGCCAGGCGGGAACCATGAGTGACTCTTCATCTACTGGAGTTCAGCCTAAAAATACTTGAACTATGAGCTGGCCTTAGATCATGACCCCACCACCATCTTTATATTAACCAGAATCAACCATCACCAAACATTACTTAAGTCCTGTGAACCCTGCCTGTGACCAAGCTTACATTCTCCATACTTTCTACATTGTCTGGATCCATCTCATAGTATCTCAGGAAGAAGATGCAGAAGGAAGGGAGGGGGCAGTTGTGGTCTCAGGTTCTTGATTCTGAGCTTTTGGGACAGCTGACTCACCTGGGTGAATTCCCATTCCTCATCCTTGGGCACTTGGCTATTCTTGCCGGTGAAGTGACAGCTCCTAAGGCCCAGAGTGCCAGCACTGGCATGTAGACACAGCTGCTTTGCGATGTTGTGGCGAAGGTCTCTCTGGGTTGTGTACTCAAAGTACTAGAACACAAGGCAAGAGAAGGTTCTGAGGGACAGGTGGAGAGTTTGCCCGCCACCTCCCAAAGCCAACAGCCCAGAGATACCAATCACAGATGGCCTCTTGGGGAGGAAGTGAGTGGGTGCCAAGATTTCAGTAATTCATGTGCCACCGTATCTGGGTTATACTGGAATAATAGATAATAGTTACTAAATATTTTTTCTTTAGGTAAAAATTTAACTTAGGGAATTCCCTGGCAGTCCAGGGAACTTCCACTGCAGTGGGTATGGGTTCGATCCCTGGTCAGAGAACTAAGATCTTGCAAGCTGCAAGGCTCGACCAAAAAAAAAAAAAGTGAAAAAAATGAACTTTGCCTCATTTAAAGCGTTATCTGTGAAATCATGTGTTTGATATGCTGCTTCTTTTTTTGTTACTAGATTCAGTTCAGTTCAGTCACTCAGTTGTGTCTGACTCTTTGCAACCCCATGAATCACAGCACGCCAGGCCTCCCTGTCCATCACCAACTCCCGGAGTTCACTCAGACTCACGTCCATCGAGTCAGTGATGCCATCCAGCCATCTCATCCTCTGTCGTCCCCTTCTCCTCCTGCCCCCAATCTTTCCCAGCATCAGGGTCTTTTCAAATAAGTCATCTCTTCGCATCAGGTAGCCAAAGTATTGGAGTTTCAGCTTCAACATCAGTCCTTCCAATGAACACCCAGGACTGATCTCCTTTAGGATGGACTGGTTGGATCTCCTTGCAGTCCAAGGGACTCTCAAGAGTCTTCTCCAACACCACAGTTCGAAAGGATCAATTCTTCGGTGCTCAGCTTTCTTAATAGAAAAAATGCTCACCAGTATACCACCTAAAATCACGGTGCAGGCCAGCGGTACAGGAAATGGCTTCAGAATGACTCTGTCTTCACTTGCACACGTTGGCATCCTATTCAGTGTCCCCTGCCACTTTTTCCTTCCTTCAGCTCTGCTTCAAGTGCATCTTACTTATCAAATACTGGGCCTTCAGGGTAGATTGAGGAACTGGGGCCAGGGAGGTTACTAGTTATTCCTCAGGAAAGAGCTGGACATTGTAGCCTGGGGAAAATGGGCCCTTACAGTGGGTGCAGGTAACTGTGAGGTGTCAGTAGGGAGTTGTTTTGGGGTCACTGATGGGTGGTAGGATCAGAGTGGTAGCTTCCAGGCCGGGGACGCATTGAAGATAGTTGAATGTAAGGGCTTCCCTGGTGGTCCAGTGATTAAGAATACACTTTGCAATGCAGGGGACACCGGTTCGATCTTTGATCTGGAAATATCCCACATGCCTTGGGACACTAAGCCCCTGTGCTGCAGCTCCTGAGCCTACATTCTAGAGCCTCTGAGTCACAATTATGGAGCCCAGGTGTCACAACTATTGAAGCCTGAGCACCCTAGAGCCTGTGCTCTGCAGTAAGAGAAGTCACTGAAATGAGAAGCCCAAGTACTGTAACTAGAGAAAAACTGTGCAGCAATGAAGACCCAGATCAGCCAAAAATAAATAAATTTCAAAAGTCAAGTCAAAAGTTCATCACTTAAAAAATATAATAAATGGGCCTCCTGGAAATAGCAAAAAAAGAAAAAAAAAGTTGAGTGTAGGTGAGGGAACGGGCTCAAAAAATTTTCACGGTCACCCTAAAACATCACTCAGCAGCTCACATCCTCCAGCACGCTTCCTGTGATAAACAATCCTCCCCGCCAGCCCCTCTCTACCAGCCAGCACTGCCGCTCACTCCTCTCTGGATGCCCTTGATGCACACTTAGGACCTTATCTGTTTGTATCATGTGTTTCCCCTCAGACTGGGGGCTTCCTGAGGGCAGGACTAGTATTCCCTCCTCTTTCTGGATCTCTTGTGCCCTAGTCCTCAGGAAAGAGTACTCTGTGTGGAGAAAGGGGGTGTGTGCAGAGAGGAGGTGCCTGGGAGACAGGCCAGTCAGGGGCTGGGCTGTGTACCTGGTTGCCACCGAGGCCATGGCAGGTGTACAGGATGAGGGGCTTTCCCCCGTTGTTGTTCTCTCCCACATCCAGACAGTGATCCACGCCGAGGTTCTTGAGCTGCAGGATGGTGAACAGAGAGGGAGCCCAGGGGAACACAGTGAGGGGGTTTTTTGGTTTGTGGTGTAGGGTCCATCTGGAATAAATCTGCATGGCTGCATTCCCCCTCTCTGACCTTCCTCCCCCACTTATTAACCCAGATGCCTAGAGTGAATAGCAAATGAGGTGCAGAACCCAGGGGCTGGGCAAGGGCAGGGTGGGCAACCAGTCAGGTCTCTGGGAGAAGCCCTCAGCCTGTAGGAATGTCCTTCTGAGCAGTGGTTCTCCAAGTGTGATTCCGCCCCCCCCCCCCGCCACCCCCCCCCCCCGACCTTCAGCATCGCCTGAGGGCTGGTTAGAAATGCAAATTGTCAGGCCCCATCCCAGTCCTCCTGAATCGACAGGCGGTGTCTTAACAAGCCTTTCTGGTGACTGATGCGAGTGGGTGAGAACCACTGCTAACAGGTGGTTTCCTCCTTATGAAGTTTTCAGCTAGCTCTAGAAGACCGAGCGGCCTCCAGGTCCCCCTCCTGGATAAACGAGTGTGGAGAGTAAAAATCAATTGTTTCTCATCCAGCTATGGGCTCAGTGGTCCTGAAAATTCTCCCGGGGCTTCTGGGATGATGGGTAGGCATATTTGTTCTCAAGACTCACAGCTCCAAAGAAGGTGGGCTTCAGGTCAGGGACAAACATCTCCGGGTAAACGTTGTCCAGGAACCAGGAAAAGTTGTGACAGTTTAGTCGCTCCCTCAGCTGCAGTCGTTCCGAAATGTCGCCAAAGGATTTCTGTCAATTAAGGCAGCCCCCAAAAGGTCAGTTTCACTAGTCTTGGCCTTCCTGCATGGGCAGATGTAGCCTAGGGGTTCTGGGACTACTTTCTCCCAGAATGCGTCTCATGCTCATTCCCAGTCAGTTGGGGTCCCTGGCTCAGCTCCACATCTAATCCCAAACCCCTTGCCTTGGCTTTGGGATCCCCACCCATAGCACTCCCCATCTCCTGTGAACTCTCAGTTTTCCTCCAGTCTTCAATTCCTAGTTTCTCAGAGCAAAGTCATTCTTCCAATAAGAGGTTCTTCTTCCAAATCTCGTCTCCCTCCCCTTCTAAAAGATGCTAGGGCTCTCCAGGCAGGGACAACAAAGCCTGCCCTTCCTCATTCTCTAGCCTCCAAAATAGAGCCTGGGCTCTAGCTCCCAAGGCCTGAGGGGTAAAGGCACCAGGTGGAGGAGCTGAGTGGGCCTCCATCATCATGAAGCCCTGGATCAGGGTCTGCAATTATGCCCTTCTCTTCATCTGAACATCTCCTGAGCATCCCCCCTCTCACCTCTCGGGCCATCTGTGCTGCCTGCAGATTTCTCCTGTAGAAAATCTCCTTGTAGCCATCCATCCAGACCTCAGCCAGGCGCACTTGGTTGCGAGCAATGACATTGATGCCCTTGGGGAAGGTGTGGGGGCTCTTGGTACGGAACACGTGTCCGACCACAGAGCAGGGGATAATCTCTAGCTGGCCGCCGCACTGCCACACCTGCCGTAAGATGAGACGGGATGGGGTTTTCAGCAGGTGGGTGGGACAACCTACCCCAAGCAACTCTGTTCCATTCCCAGGGTGCCAGACCCCAGGTCCACGAAATCAGGGAAATGCCCCTCTCTCCCCCTGGAAAAAAAGACACTGACTAGGCTTCATCACTGGAGAAGGCAATGACACCCTACTCCAGTACTCTTGCCTGGAAAATCCCATGGACGGAGGAGCCTGGTGGGCTGCAGTCCATGGGGTCGCTAAGAGTCGGACACGACTAAGCGACTTCACTTTCACTTTTCTCTTTCATGCATTGGAGAAGGAAATGGCAACCCACTCCAGTGTTCTTGCCTGGAGAATCCCAGGGACGGAGGAGCCTGGTGGGCTGCCATCTATGAGGTCGCACAGAGTCAGACATGACTGAAGCGACTTAGCAGCAGCAGCAGCAGGCTTCATCACAGGCCATAACTACACAATCCCTGGCTCTCTGATGTGGTTCACTTTTGATTTAAGCAAGTGGAAATCTGCAGGGTCCTGAGGGTTACCAGGGCCCCCTTTGGAGAAGAGACAGATGGCCAAGTTTACATCCATCTACCTGCTCTGAGCTCTGGCGCCACCTGGCTTTTTGACCCAGAAAGGTGATTTCATCAGCTTACTCGAGTGTTACTGGAAACTCAGGAACTCAAGCTCCTTCAAATGGAGATGGACTTGTGACCCAATCAAAGCATCAATGCACTGATCAAAAGCCACCATCAGGTGGTTTATGGCAATCACCTGACCTTTAGTACAGTAGCCTCCTTACAGAAAGACTGAACAGAGGTCAGAGGCTCATGAACTAGCCCAGAATCAGGACCCTGGGAATTATGGTGCTAAGCTGGTGACCGTTCTCTGTCAAAGGGCTGGTTTAGGACACCCCTTCCGCTTGCATCTTCTCTTTTTTTAGGTTTTAGATTGGGAGGTATGTTGTTATTAATTTTATTTATTATTTATTTATTTATTTAATTGGAGGCTAATTACTTTACAATATTGTAGTGGTTTTGCCATACATTGACATGAATCAGCCACAGGTGTACATGTGTTCCCCATCCTGAACCCCCCTCCCACCTCCCTCCCCATCCCATCCCTCAGGGTCATCCCAGTGCACCAGCCCTGAGCACCCTGTCTCATGCATCGAACCTGGACTGGCGATCTGTTTCACATATGATAATATACATGTTTCAGTGCTATTCATACAGCAGCAACAGAAATGCATAATCATAGCCATAGTAACAGCAATGATGTCAATGAAGTGCTTATACATGCCAGGCATTGTGATAAGTGACTTCACTGTTGTTACTCAGTCCCTCAGTTGTGCCCGACTCTCTGCAACCCCATGGACTGCAGCACACCCGGCTTCCCTGTCCTTCACTAGCTCCCATAGTTTGCTCAAACTCATGTCCATTGAGTCGAAGATGCCATCCAAATGACTTCATAAGCAAGCTCATTTCCTTGTTAATTACTTTCCCCTGGTCGGAGATTTGTGTCGATTTCACCACAAGGAAGCCTTTCTTGCTAACCTAATCCTGATTTGCTTTATTCCTGGAATCTCTCAGAGTTCTGGGGTCCACCAGAATTGGGGCCATCATCTTCTCTTACAGTTATGAAGAGCATGCTGAGCGTAGGGGAGGTAACTCCAAAGGCTACCAAGGCATGTGTCCTCTGACCTGGAAAGTGGAGCCTGGTTTTCCAGAAAAAGGATAGTGACTGCTTACTGACCTGTCCCACCTTCACCCTAATTCTGTTCCCACAGACATCACGAAAGATGTCACTGGTCCCCAGATGTCCGGTCCCTGTTACCCAGCTATCCCTTCCCTCTGCGGGGTTCTGCCCAGTCATCTCTTCCCATATGTCCAATTTGAGTCCCATGGCCCTGGACGGGGGGTGTGGGGGCAGAGGAAAGGTGGAGTCATGACGGGGAAGAGCCACCCTTCTAAGTTTAGCTCCAGATATGCCAACCCTGCTGCTGCCTAAGAGACAGGGTCTCAGGTCATCCGTGCCCCGGGACATTGTGGTTCCCCCACGAAGCCCTCTTCGCTCTCACCCGGAAGGACATTTCCACGTTCTCCCCTCCCCAGATCTCCATCTGGTTATCATAGGTACCGATGTGCTCAAAGTAGGACTTGGAGATGGAGAAGAGGCCACCAGCAAACGTCGGGGATCTGGAGAGACAGAGGGAAAAGCATGTGCATCTTCTGGGGGGAAGGGGGCCGGAGCCCAGCCTGGAAAGGGGCGGACTCACCGCAGATGCTTCTAAGACTCCCTCCCTCCTCCTTTCTTCTTGTCTGGGATGTGCAGCCACTAACTCATTCACTTAGCAAATGTTTATTGAGCTTTTATTCTTTGCCTTCTAGGACCGGGTCCAAGAGAGATGTAAAGATCACGATTGTCTTCTGAAAGGTACTCATGGACTTCCCTGGAGGTCCAGTGGTTAAGAATCCGCCTTGCAATGTAGGGGACATGGGTTCGATCCCTGGTCTAGGAAGATTCTATAGGCCTTGGAGAGCTGGTGTACCTAGAGCCGGTTGTTTGCAACAAGACAAGCCACCACAATGAGAAGCCCGCGTGCAACAGTGAAGACTCAGCACAGCCAACAGTAAGTAAGTAAATAAATAATAATAAAAGGCACTTATTTACTCATTCAACTGGATATATTACACACGGGCTGCCTGGGGTTGTGCTATGTATTAGTCATACAGAGTAAAGAGACAGATCAGTAGAGAGACAGGGTAGTTGCTGAGAGAAAAGTCACCATCTTTTGCTTTCTGGCAGCAAAGTTCATAAAGCACAATAGATACTCAGTCATCAGAAGCTCTGTGAAAATGGTTTTGGACATAGGTGCTCCCGGAAACAGGGTAGGAAGTGAGGTGAAATTAAACTCAATTTGGACTAAAGGGGGCATTTGGAGATTACAAAAAGATTTTCTGGCTTTTGGACAAAGGCAGGGAGACACAGACCCACATTTAGATAAACTGACAAAACATCAAGAACTTAGATACCACGTTGCTCACAACAGGGGCTGAGCTAAGGACTGAAGGCAGGGGTGGGAGCTGGGGAGACAGGAGTGCACACATATCAGTCACAGTTGGTCTCTGTGCCAGGCCAGGCTGGCTTGGATGGGGCTTTGCTGCTCTCAGTGGGCGGCTCCATGTGGCACAGCCAAGCAGAAACCTCTGTAAGCCCAGGACCTGTCAAGGTGTTTCAGACACAGCAGGGCCTCAATCAGTATTCACTGGCTGACTAGTCAAGGCAACCACACAGGAGCCTGAAGTGGGTGTTACCCTACCGCTGTTCTCGTTGCCCTGAGGTTGGCTTATGTAGCCACCTTCTGGAAGGAATTTCGGTTGGGAAACCTTCAAGCTCAGGCAGGCTTTTTGTTCCTGGCTTTGGCTTCTCCTAGGGGGTTCTAAGCCAGCCCAAAAAAGGCTCAGAGAGTCCTGGACCCTAGATGAGCATTTTGGAACTAACTGGCTGTTTCTTGAGGGTCTCCTGGACCTAAGCCCGTCTCTTGGCTTTTTTCTTTTTAGTATTTATTTACTTATTTAGGCTGCACCAGGTCTTACTTGCGGCACTCAGGATCTTTAGTGTGGCAAAGGGGAACTAGGTCCCTGACCAGGGATCAAACCCAGATCCCTGCACTGGGAGCTCAGAATCTTAACCACTGGACCACCAGGGAAGTCCCTGTCTCTTGGTTTTGGGAGGTCCCTCTGACTAAGAAGTCACTGACAAATTATCTCTGAGGATAAACTACACGGGGAGTGTCACTACAGACCCACAACCAATAGGCAACCTCTGGAAACTCTCTGTATTTTCAGAGAAAACCTTCTGTATTTGCCAGGGCCTACTTCCTGAGGTCCCCTGGGTCCTCACCTCTCCTTAGTCTCCTGTTGACATTGGGAGTGGAGGAAGAGAGGGTGCTGCCTGCAGGTCTCCTGGTGGGTACCCAGCAAAGTGCCTGAGGCAAGCAAGCACAGCACCAGGGCATTCGGACCAGGGAGCAGACTCATTGCTCAAACACTGGAGCTTTGTCTTCCTGCTGCATGGTCTTTGGACATTGGAGCAGGGGACGTCAGTGATGGGTGGGGGCCAGGTGCCCTGTCCCTGACTGTGCCACTGTGTGCCTGGCCCCTAGCTTGCGGGGAGGGGACTTTGTTGCTGTGCATCCCAAACAAAAGACATCTATGAATCAAGCAGAGAGTCAATAGGGAGTTCCAATTTCTTTTCTCTCTCCTGTCTTCTTTTTTCCTTTCTGCCCCTTCTGCTGCTTCTTCTCTTCCTTCCAAAGGAGACAGAGCAGCTGGCTGTTCCAGATCCATGGGATTCCTTCCTGCAGCCTCTCTACTGAGGGTCTGGGCAGCATTTCTTAGGATCTAGGGACGTAGAAGAGGAAAAAGCCTTCCCTCCCAACTCTGCTCACTATATCCCCAACTCTGCTTCCCACCACCCCTGGTATATGTTTGATTGAACCTTCAGGTTCCTGGCCAGTATAGAAAAACAGTGGTACAGATAATCCAGAAGCAATGGATACTCTAAAACTCACTTCTCAACTCAGTCTGGTTGAGACGTCTGTGGTCTCCAACAGCACCCACAGGCAGTCTGAGAGGGAGGAGCAGGGTGGGTGTGTTGGGAGAAGGCAAACCCAGCTGGGCATCAAACGATGGATAAACTTTTAAGCACCTGTCTTCTAGCTCAGGGGCTGGCAGACTGTGGCCTGTGGGTCAAAGCTGGCCTGCCTTTCCACGGTTCTGGCATAGAATAGTTTTTACATTTTGGAAAGATTCTTCTTTGTAGCTGCATGTGTGTATGTGTGTGCGTGCTCAGTCGTGTCCAGCTCTTTGCAACCCGACAGACTGCAGCCCGCCAGGCTCTTCTCTCCATGGGATTTTCCAGGCAAGAATACTGGAGCAGGTTGCCATTTCCTACTCCAGGGGATTGAACCTGCATTTCTTGCATCTCCTGCACTGGCAGGCAGATTCTTTACCACTGCGCCACCTGGGAAGCCCTAGCCCGGCCAAACCTAAAATATCTGCTATCTAGCCCTTTCCTGAAAAAGTTCAGGACAACCGCAACACATTGCCAATTGCAGGACATTTGTCTATCTTCCTTTAAGACGTTCTCAGTCAGAGATGGCCACTTGGCTGCACACATCACCCCCTCTTATTATAATGGCTGTTTTACAATGGTCTCTACCCACTATCTCTCTGCAAGCAGCAGTCATGTCCTTTCTACCTGTAGGGAAGAAATAATGAGACAAAGTACAGAAAGCCCTGAACCCAGGGCCTAGCACAAGGAAGATGGAGAGTGAGGGCCAACTGTTATGTACTGGGCAGGACAGCACCATGGTGGGGGAACAGGCTTGTGGCCAACTGGTGGGATGGGCATTCTTGCTCCCCCAGTTTCCAGGCTGGTATAGTCTGGGGCCAACTGTTAACTACCAGGAACCTCAGTGTTCTCATCTGCAAAACAGGCTAATCATAGTAGCTACCTCAAGGGGATGATGATTAAATATGCTAAGCTCTTCACACAACACCTAATAAACGCTGACCTGAGATGGCCCGGGTCCCTGTGACTGCAGAGGCCAGGCTGGGGGCCCACAAGGCTACGGTACTTACTTGATGGGGTAGGTCTCATCCTTGCGCCTCTGCTTCTCTCGTGCCGGTAAAACCTCCCAGCCGAAGGTCAGGCTCCAGTCAAAGTTGCCCCGACTCTGGATTCGGCCCCTCTGGACAGGCTTGGAGAACTCAAAAGTGTTCAGGTCAATGGTGACGATGTTTGGGCTCACCACCACCGTCTCGTCCTCGGCGATGCGAGCCAGGAGTGGCTCTAGCCAGCCGTGGAAGCACTCACCTGCAGGCCGGGGCCAGGAGACAGCAGTCAGGGTGCTGCCCCCCAGCCAGCCTGCGCCTCCCGGCCAGTGGGGAGCCCCAGGAGGACAAGTACCCGCTCCCCAGTGGTAGGCAGGAAAACACGTGCAAGCTCCATAGCCACAGAGAGCGGACAGAGATCTCCCAGGACCCGCCTACCCCTGCCCCTCCTCTCAGACAGGTGCAAATGGCTTTGGAGGGGAGAACAGAGGTATCAGGGGAGTAACATGGAGGCTCCAAAGGCACAGGGAGGCCGTAGAGGGCTGTCTTCAGGGTCTGCAGGCTAGCCACTCAGTTGACTCTCCCCACCCGCGTGAGGGTCTCATGAGGGGGTGCCCCTCTCCCTGGGGTCTCTGCACCTCATGCTTCAGCTCTAGCTGCAGAATAATCACCCCTTGGGGATTTCTGATGAACCGCAGAGATGATTTGGCCCCTGGAGTGATGATTTTGTTGGTGAGTATGGCTGGCATCCTTATCCCACTTGATAAAGGAGAAGACTGAGGCTCAGTTAATGGCAGGGTCAGAACACAAATCCAGGTCTTCTGACTCCAAGTCTACAGCTTCTCAGAATATGTATCACTGCTTTCAGGGGACATTTTTCCCCCCTGACAACAGCAAGGGAAGTGTGTTGTTTGGGGGCAAAAAGCAGGCCTTCCTTTCCATGTGGAAAGGGCCACACCGAACAGCGCCCAGAGGTAATAGGAGCCTGTCGGAGGGGCTGAGCTCAGAATGAGGTACAGATCAGGGGATCGGGGAGAGGAGTGTCTGGGTTCTAGAGCATCCTCCCAGCAACTGTGGGGTCACCATAGTTTTAGGTTTTAGTTTTAGTGGTTTTAGGGCTGTGCGTGCCTCCTGATAACCATCCTAGGGAATGGGGTGAGAGAAGGGTAGAAGAATCTGGGGGAGTCCCAAGCCTGCTTCGCTCCTGGGACAGCAGAGCAGGCAGGGGCCTGGGTGATGCGGGGGTCCAAGCTTTTCCTTCTGCCAGGGAGGGAAGCGGGGCAGAGCCAGGACGGCCCCTTTACTCACAGTGGGCATCCAGGAAGGTGAGCACCTCCGCCTGGGCCACGCTGGCCCCCAGCAGCCGGGCGGTGATCAGCCCCTTCCTCTCCTGCTGCCGCACCACCTGCACCACCTGCAGCTGCTTCACGTACCGCTCCAGGGGCTCCTTCAAGTACTCTGGAAGGCACAGGGTCATTGCCACCCGCTCGACACCTTGTCACAACCTAACTCCCCATCGCACTTCCCAGGTGGCGCGCGTGGTAGAGAACTCGCCTGCCAATGCAGGAGACGTAAGAGACGTGGGTTCGATCCCTGGGTCGGGAAGATCCCCTGGAGGAGAGCATGGCAACCCACTCCAGTATTCTTGCCTGGAGAATCCCATGGACAGAGGAGCCTGGCGGGCTACAGTCCATGGGGTCGCACAGAATCGGACACAACAGAAGTGACTTGGTGGTGGTTTAGTTGCTCAGGCGTGTCTGACTCTTGCAACCCCATGGACTGCAGCCTGCTAGGCTCCTCTGTCCATGGGATTCTCCAGGCAAGAATACTGGAGTGGGTTGCCATTTCCTTCTCCAGGGGATCATCCCGACTCAGAAACTGAACCGGGTCTCCTGCACTGCAGGCAGACTCTTTACTGACTGAGCTACAAGGGAAGCACACATAATCTTCTGTGGGTGCCAGGTCCGGGTACTCTCAGGCCTCCAGCAGGCCTGCATTTTAACCCTCTCTCGCACCTACTGTGCTGAGCAACTTCACCAAAGACCAAGGTGGGCATCGGGGGATGGAGGAGGTTCCCACAGCACATGGCCACCTTGCCAGGACACTCCACTGGCTCGGCAGCGCCCACCCTGTGTCTGTGTACCGGGGCGACTTCTCTGATGCTAGAGACAGGACCTCAGAGCTGTGTTTCTTTGGTTTCAAATCAAGTATAAACTTCTGTTGATGGCTCTCGGATGCCTCTTTTGGCCTCAGCTCCCTCTCAGCTCCCGATTTTCAGAGCTGTGTCTCAGGCCTCCCCTCCTTTCCACACGAGGGTTTGGCAGTCATTTCTCTGTGTCCGAGTCCCTGTCTCCCAGGCTCTTCAGAGCAAGCCTGATGGGTAGAGCATACACAAGTGTTCATTTCTGGCTTCTGGGGCAGCAGCAAGAAGTCTTACTCTAATCCTCTTTATTACCTCCTCTGCACGTGGAATTTTTAGGAAGATGAAATGATGCAGAACAGCTCTTAAATTAAATTTAAAAACCAGATACCCAGATACCCAGTGCCTACATAGCCAGGCAGAGAAGTGAGCTTCTCTGCCCAGGGAGCGGGCGACTGCAGGGTAGGTGATGAAGGAACAGCCAGAAGTGGCGCAGGGCTGGGGGAGACTGCAGGAGGGGCCAACGCCCGAATTGGAGAGGGGGTGTGGAAAGCTCTTTGAAGGGCGGGGTATCTGATGAGATTTCCAGTTCATTCTGAGAGAGGGCTCACTTCAGGACCCTTGTAAATCAGTCAGAAACCCTCAGAGCATTAAAAATAGCCCTAGGGACTTCCTTGGTGGTCCAATGGCTAAGACTCTGCACTCCCAATGCAGGGAGCCCAGGTTCGGTTCCTGGTCAGGGAACTAGACCCCACATGCCGCAAGAAGATCGATCTTGTGTGCCGCAACTAAGACCCCGTGCAGCCAAATAAACAAATAATAAAAAATAAACTACACTTACTCAAGATTTAAAATATATACATAGTTTTAAAAAATAACCCTATTCTGAAGCAATCCATCTTGGAACAGTCCAAATCGTAGTGATGATTCATTAAGTGCTGTTTTGGTTTATCTGTGCAGCTGCTCTGTTCCCCACTGTGCAGAATGGATGGCCTGTGGTTTCAGAAGTGGTGGTGTGGGGCAGGAGTGAAGGCTGACTGCGTCCTTTCTCTCTCGAGGGGTGTGGGGTCAGCCCAGTGCTTAGGCCTTGCTCCCAGCGTCATATCGCACAAACTGGGGGCTGATCTCTCCCTCTCTACTTCTTATTTTTGGCCATGCCATGTGGCATGTGGATCTTGGTTCTCTGACCAGGGACTGAACCAGGGTCCTCGGCAGTGGAAGCATAAAGTCTTAACCACTGGACTACCTGGGAAGTCCCTCTCTCCACTTTGAAACACACACACACACACACACATTGTGTCCAAATACTGGAGCATCTACTACATGCCAGGCATGGGACCAGATGCCTCCATGCTGACTTTCTTATTTAATCTTCTCTGTGAAGAATAAAGAGCTTCCCACGGAGCTCAGTGGTAAAGAATTCACCTGCCAACGCAGGAGCCCCAAGAGACACAGGTTTGACCCCTGGATTGGGAAGATCCCCTGGAGAAGGAAATGACAACTCACTCCAGTATTCGTGCCTGGAGAATCCCCATGGATAGAGAAGCCTGCTGGGCTACAGTCCATGGGGTCACCAAGAGTCTGACATGACTGAGCGACTGAGCACCCACGTGAAGATTAAAATGTTACGAAATAGGAAGTATTGTCCCTGGGGTTTATGAGTCAAAATTAGCCTCATTTGGCAGCTTCAGCCCAGCACTCACTTAGGGTATACCTGCGAACATGCTGCCAGGTGCCAGCCACTGTCCCGGGCAGGTCTGGGTCCTGCCTGCTCAGAGCTCCTAGGCTCATCCTCCAGGCACAGGCCCCAGCGTGGGCTCTAACAGGGAGGTGGGAGGAACTCTGCGTTTCCCCTGAGAACATAGCTGTGCTCACAGGAAGTTCGTGTGATGGAGAGAACCCAGAGACAGACATCAGAGGAAGTGGGTTTTGTGGTAATGGCCCGCCACACACTGAGCCGCGAACGTCAGGGGTGCCTGAGCTCTACAGAGCCCTTTTCCCACCCCTTCTCTCCAATCCTGGCGGCTAGGCGGGACCTGGGAATTCTGGGCTTGAGCCTCAGGCTCTCTGAAGGGGGTGAGACAACACCCCTGAGTAATGTCCCTCTTTGGACCCACTGGACAGACACCCCAGAGCGGAGTGCAGCAGAGCTGAGCATGGAGGACAGATGGGCCCATCCATTCTCTCTTACAGTCCCCAGGTGAGAGCCTCCTCATTTAGGTTCATTCCGCACAATCAACGTCTACAAGACTCCTGTGAGCTCCCCTATATACGCCTGACTCAGTCCCTTGTGCGGAATACCATCTATATGCAGATGCCCCTGGGCCTTTTTTCCTGGCCTTAAATCTTCACTTGGATGACTAACAAACCACAAAACTGGATTTCTCTGGCGGTCCAGTGGTTAAGACTCCGCGCGTCCACTGAAAGGGACACAGGTTTGATCCCTGGTTGGGGAAGATCCTGCATGCCTCATGGCCAAATAAAAACAAAACAAAACAAAAAACCCAGAAACCTAACACGCCTGAAATGGAACCCCAGATTTCTTCCCCACCTGCCCTCCCAGCCTCCTCTGTGTACCATTATCCCAACAGCTACTCTAACCTAGGAATTGTGCTAAACTCTCCCCCTCTTCCCACTCCCCACAATGTCCATCAGCAAGTAAGGCCAGTATTCCATCCTCACTGTACCTCAGCAATAATGTCTTAACTTATCTCCTGACCTCTATTCTATACCCCACCGCTTCCCAATCTACTCTTTTTTGTTTTTTTCAATTTTGATTTTTTTTGTTCATCACAGATTTTTTTTTTTTTTTGCGTCAGTTTTTATTTTTATTTATTTTTTGGCCATGCTGCGAGGCACGTGGTATCTTAGTTCCCCAATCAGGGATTGAACCCATGCCTCCTGCAGCGGAAGCACATAGTCTTAACCGCTGGACCACCAGGGACGTGCCCCCAGTCTCCTCTTGACACAGCACCCACAGTGAATTCTCCAAACCACAAATCAGATCATGTCACTATAATGGTTTAAAATTTCACTTAAAAAAGTGAATCCAAGACTTCACTGGTGATTCAGTGGTAAAGAAACTACCGGCCAATGCAGCCGAGACAGGCTCGATCCCTGATCCCGGAAGATCCCACATGCCCTGAAGCAACTAAGCCCATGGGCCACAACTATTGAGCCTGTGCTTTAGGCCCTGGGAACTGCAACTACTGAGTCCATGTGCTGCAGCTCCTGAAGCCCGAGTGCCCTAGAGCCTGTGCTCGGCAGCAAGAGAAGCCACGGCAATGAGAAGCCTGCGCACCACAACCACAGTGTAGCCTCCTACTCTCCATGAGCAGAGAAAAGCCTGTGCAGCAATGAAGACCCGGCTCAGCCATTAAAAAAAAAAAAAAAAAAAAGAATCCAGAGACTTCCCTGCTGGTCCAGTGGTTAAGACTGCATCTCCCAATGCAGGGGTCATGGGCTCAACCCCTGGTCGGGGAACTAAGGTCCCACATGCTTCAGGGTGCCACCAAAAATTAAAAAAAAAAAAAAATCTAAACAGTATGATAGCTTCTCAAAAAATTAAACAAAGAACTACCATATGATACAGCAATTCCACTTCTGGGTATTTAATAAAATAATAGAGATCAGGAGTCAAACAAGTATTTGTACACCCATGTGGATAGCAATATTTTGGCTATTATTCACAATAGCCAAAAATGTGGCAACAATCCCAAATCTCCATGGGTGAATGAATGAATAAAAAATGTGAACTATACTAACAATGACATGCGTGTGTGCTCTGTGCGTGCTCAGCCACTTCAGTCGTGTCTGACTCTTTGAGACCCCATGGACTGTAGCCCACCAGGCTCCTCTGTCCATAGGATTCTCCAGGCAAGAATACTGGAGTGGATTGGTCGTGCCCTTTTCCAGTCTTAAAAAGGAAGCAAATTCTGACACATCACAACATGGATGAACCTGGAAGATGTTACGCTTAGTGAAATAAGCCAGACACAAAAGGTCACAAACTGCATGATTCCACTTATACAAGATATTGAGAGTAGTCAAATTCCTAGACCGGAAGTGGAATGGGGGTTGCCAGGGGCTGAGGTGCTGGGAATAAGGAGTTTAATGGGCGCAGAGTTTCAGTTTGGGAAGCTGAAAGAGTTCTGGCGATGGTTTTACAACAATGAGAATATATTTAATGCCACTGCATGGCACACTTAAAAATGGTGAAGATGGTAAATTTTATGTATATTTTACCACACCCCCCCTAAAAGTCCAAACACTGACTGCTGCTCGCAAAGGTCTTGCGATTCAGCGCTGTTCACCTCTGTAAACTCAGTTTGCACCAGTGCTGTTTCTGCCTCCTTGCTCACATCTCTGCAGTCACCCTGCTCTTTTTTCTGCTCAGCTCTCTGGGTCCCTGGTAAGTGTCTGAATTCCTCCCCCTCATTTAGTGAATTCCCACAGGAGGGTGGCATAGATTCCCTGCCTCAGCCTCCCCACCTGGGGCAGAGGGGGGCTTTGGACAAGGGAAGCCCTGTTGGGAGCATGGTGGATTGACAGGCTTGGAAAGGCCAGTTTTTGGGAGCTCGTGAAACATGCCAGATCAAGGGTGGGCCTCAGGTGCTGACCTGGCCATGCAGGAGGGAAGCCTGAGCCTGGGAAAGGACTGTGAGGTAGGAAAAGAAAAAGTTCTTCAGCCTGGCTCCAGACCTCTTTCTGATACCTGCCCCCTAGTATCAAATGCCTGTACACTTGTGCTCAAACCATGCTGCTGGGCACCTGGACAGGAGGACAGAGAGCCTGGACATTGAATTTCAGCACAGACACAGCCCTCATGTGTGTAATGAGAGCCAGTTAATCTGATCAAATGGTCAGTCGTGTGGGGAACTTTATCCCACTATGGCTGCAGAGATTACCGTGGATCTGAGGATATTTTTCTTTCTTTGCTGAAAGTCTCTCTAAAGTCTCAAAGCCCTCAAGGTAGGATGGTTTATCCTGGGGCCCACAAACTCCCTGAAATCACATGCACAAATGTGGGTGTGTGTACCCTTGTGGCAGCTGTGCACTATTCTAGGGACCGCCTGCGTCCTTAGTCGCTTCAGTCGTGTCTGACTCTTTGGGACCCCATGGACTGCAGCCCTTCAGGCTCCACTGTTCATGGGATTTAACAGGCAAGAATACTGGAGTCAGCTGCCATGCTCTCCTCCAGAGGATTTTCCCAACCCAGGGATCAAACCCGCATCCCCTGTGACTCTTGCATGGCAGGAAGATTCCTTACCTACTAAGCCACCTGGGAAGCCCTCTAGAGAGAAGGGCATAGCTTTTAACAGATTCTCAAAGGAGGCCAGGACCCAAGAAAGTAAGAACGGCTGGTTCTGGTTTTTCAGACAGGAGATTCTGAGATGCTGGACTCGGCTCTATGAGACAGTCCAGGGCAACAAGGGAGAGGCCACCAGAAGGAATGGGAACATGTCTGGTGGCCCAAGAGGCGCAGGCTCTTTGGAGTAGCTACTACCAAGTCCCCCTAACAGGCACAGGCCACTCTGCCTTTTTGAAACTGCCCATGCCAGCCTGGCACTATGTCATTGGCTGGCCTGGTCCAAGGAGTCACCCAGCTGGGCAGTGTGCCTTTTACTTACACAATTCTGAGTGACAAGCTGAGACAGTTTAGAAAACTCCACCCCATGTGATTCAAGGTGAGAAACTTCTGAGGGACGGGCCACTCAGGGTTGTGGGAATAAGGGTTACAAGACAGCCCAGTTTGAGCTGGAGGGCAATGGATACACCGGTTCCCATTCCTTACAACCATTCTATGCTCTTAAGATTCCCCAGAGGCCACTCCCAGGTCCCAACCCTCTCTGCCAGACTCTCTGCCCCTCCCTTTCCACAAGCTCATCTCTCTGCTCCCTGTCCACCAGACCCTTTGATGCATCTCTGATACTTGTCTGCCCTTCCCAGGAAAGTGGGAGCTCCCAGAGGAAACGGGCTCACAGAGCCATACTCAGCGCCTCCTCCCTCTGTCCTCCCTGGCTCTAGTCCTCTTTCCCAGGGGGCAGGAGGGGGCTGGGGGAGGGAAAGGGTGCATCAGCAGCTGGGCTGCCGGAGGAACCCCTGTGGTTCCTGCCCTCAATATGGAAGCATGGGCACAGGAAGCCAAACTGGGAGAGCCCAGACCCTACTTGCCACCTGGGAAGAAGGCATAGCTCCTAGAGGACCCCAGACCCCCTGCAGGGGTCCTACAGTGCTTTTCTAGTTCTGGCCCCGGCATCCCATGCTTGAGTGACTGTCAGGACTTCCTCTCTGGACTCAGGTCCTCTGCTTCTCTTCCTGACAATAACCCTCCCTAAAGCTGCCACCTTTCTGAGATGAGGTCACTCTCCAGCTTAAGCACCTTCACTCCAGCTTAAGCACCTTCAGTAATTCATTTTCTTCCCCCTAAATAAATACTTTTAGCACGGTGTGGATTTCATTCAGGCTTCCCAGGAGGCGCTAGTGGTAAAGAACCTGCCTGCCAGTGCCGGAAACATAAGAGACACAGGTTCGATCCCTGGGTTGGGAAGACCCCCTGGAGGAGAGCATGGCAACCCACTCCAGTATTCTTGCCTGGAGAATCCCATGGACAGAGGAGCCTGGCGGGCCACAGTCCATGAGGTCGCAAAGAGTCAGACATGACTGAAGCAATTTAGCATGCATGCAAGAATTTCATTCAACATCTTTTTAGCGTCATTTCCCACAGCACAAATACCAATGTCTCTCGAGCTCTGCTGATGCTGTTTTCTCTTCTGGGGATGCCCTGAAACATCTCTTCTCTCCCTGGACACTCGGGCTTTCAGGTGAAGCTCTAATCCAAGTGGACGTCTCAGCCAGGCCACACAGAAATAACATCTCCCACAGTGCAATGCTCCCATACAAAGAATAAAATGAGCTCAAAATTCTCTAAGCCAGGCTTCAGCAATATGTGAACCGTGAACTTCCAGATATTCAAGTTGGTTTTAGAAAAGGCAGAGGAACCAGAGATCAAATTGCCAACATCCGCTGGATCATCGAAAAAGCAAGAAAGTTCCAGAAAAACATCTATTTCTGCTTTATTGATTATGCCAAAGCCTTTGACTGTGTGGATCACAATAAACTGTGGAAAATTCTGAAAGAGATGGGAATACCAGACCACCTGACCTGCCTCTTGAGAAATCTGTATGCAGGTCAGGAAGCAGCAGTTAGAACTGGACATGGAACAACAGACTGGTTCCAAATAGGAAAAGGAGTATATCAAGGCTGTATATTGTCACCCTGCTTATTTAACTTCTATGCAGAGTACATCATGAGAAACGCTGGGCTGGAAGAAGCACGAGCTGGAATCAAGATTGCCGGGAGAAACATCAATAACCTCAGATATGCAGATGACACCACCCTTGTGGCAGAAAGTGAAGAGGAACTAAAAAGCCTCTTGATGAAAGTGAAAGAGGAGAGTGAAAAGGTTGGCTTAAAGCTCAACATTCAGAAAACGGAGATCATGGCATCTGATCCCATCACTTCATGGCAAATAGATGGGGACCCAGTGGAAACAGTGTCAGACTTTATTTTTATGGGCTCCAAAATCACTGCAGATGGTGACTGCAGCCATGAAATTAAAAGACGCTTACTCCTTGGAAGGAAAGTTATGACCAACCTAGATAGCATATTCAAAAGCAGAGACATTACTTTGCCAACAAAGGTCCGTCTAGTCAAGGCTATGGTTTTTCCAGTGGTCATGTATGGATGTGAGATTTGGACTGTGAAGAAAGCTGAGCGCCAAAGAATTGATGCTTTTGAACTGTGGTGTTGGAGAAGACTCTTGAGAGTCCCCTGGACTGCAAGGAGATCCAACCAGTCCATTCTGAAGGAGATCAGCCCTGGGCGTTCTTTGGAAGGACTGATGCTAAAGCTGAAACTCCAGTACTTTGGCCACCTCATGCGAAGAGCTGACTCATTGGAAAAGACTCTGATGCTGGGAGGGGTTGGGGGCAGGAGGAGAAGGGGACAACAGAGGATGAGATGGCTGGATGGCATCACTGACTTGATGGACGTGAGTTTGAGTGAACTCTGGGAGTTGGTGATGGACAGGGAGGCCTGGCGTGCTGTGATTCATGGGGTCGCAAAGAGTCAGACACGACTGAGCAACTGAACTAAACTGAACTGAATGCATATGGAGCTCTTACTGGAAACTAAGTACTCCACAGCACATGAACAATCTCATTTACCATCTATCTCTGATCCCTTGTCCACCTTGCAAGGGAGTCAATTATCTTCATTTTTAGAAGAAGGGACTGAAGGACTTCCATGGTGGTCCAGTGGTTAAGACTCCACACTCCAAATGCAGGGGTCCTAGGTTTGATCCCTGATCAGGGAACTAGATCCCACATGCTGCAAGTAAAGATCTGCACGCCTCAACTAAGAGCTGGCACAGGCAAATAAATAAATATTTGAAAAAACAAACAAAATGTGAGGATGGAAGTTCAGAGAGGCTAAGTATCTTGCCCAAGGTCACAGAGCTAGGAAAAGTCAGAGCTAGGATTTGAGTTCCTGGGTGTTGGACTCTCAAGTCCGTGTCCTCTCATGTCCGCTAGGGTGTGTTCCAGGTCACACCACCACGGCTGGTGCTGTAAGCAGTCATCTGACTATGAGGGCTGTTAGCCTACTCGGGACAAGATCTGTCTAATTTGTCATTTGTCATGTCATCTCCTACGCCTAAGGCAGCACCAGGCGCAAATAACTCAGCAGATGTTGGTGGAAATGCTTTGAACTGTGGAAGTTTGGTGAGCAAACTCACTTGCCTATTACCAGCTACAATGAAGGGCTTCTGAGATGGAATCTTCAAGAGCAAAAGAATGGTCCGGTAGGTGGGAAACAGAGGGGAAGGCCCGTCCCTGCTTTCTGCATTTCTGAATTGGGGTTGGGCTTGGCAGCTCTAAGGGAAGCCTTGAGGCCAAAACGGCTAAGCTTTTGGAGCTTCAGGGGTCAAGTGCAAATCAAGTTCAGGAATGTGGCTTTCCCGCCCCCTAGCACCCACCTGCCTTCTTCCTGCTCCTGACCTTTATGATGAGCTGGGATGCCACACAACAGGCCACGAGGCAGTGTCTGCTCCCTTGGGAGCACCGGCAGGCCCTCTTTCCCAGAGTACCAGGGGAGACCCCAGGCCCCTCCTCGGGGGCCCCCTAGCCTCACCGTCCGTGCTGGCATCATCTACCAGAATGATCTCCTTCAGCAGGATGGCAGGGGTGGTGTGCAGGACGCTGTACACCGTCCGCAGCAGAGTGGACCAGGCCTCATTGTGGAACACAATGATGACGCTGGTGGCAGGCAGCGGGGGGCAGCGCCGGAACTTCTGGTCGACACACCTGCAAGGGTGAAAGTGCAGATACAGTTCTCCGGGCCCCCGGTAGTCCCGGGGGCAGGAGGGCTCTGTCCACAGATTCCTCTGCTCCTCGGAAACCCCACCCTACGTTCCCCTTTGGAGCTGGGAGTAGCGGCATGCTTTTTCCAGCTTATCCACTATTTGCCACCTACTCTAAGCCTCTGCACAAGTGCTAACCAACTCACTCCAAAACCTCTCTCTCGGGACTTCCCTGGTGGTCTGGTGGCTAAGACTCTGCACTCCCAATGCAGGGGGCTTGGGTTCGGTCCCTTGTCGGGGAACTAGATTGCACGTGCTGCAGCTAGGAGTTTGCATGCCATAACTGAAATATGCCTCATGCCACAACTAAGATCAAAGATCCTGTGTACAGCAACTAAGACCCAGCATGGCAAAAAACAGACGATCCCCACCAAAAACCCCAAAACCTATTCCCCCCCGCTGAGGTCCCAGAGGGAAAGTAACAAAGGGCAACTCTGACATGTGGAAAAAGTGACTACGAATTCCATATTCAGTGAGAGGGAAAGAAAGGCTTTACTCTTTACAATGAACGGTTCCACTCGAACCCATTTCCTCATGAACTCCCTGTAATCCGATACTAGTATCACAAACACTTTCCTGTGACTTTTCTCTATCCTCATCCACTCCAACCACTCTGGGGCACTAGGCGGCACTGCCTCCGTCCCCGACACACCATCTCAGGTGGGGGTGAGAATGTGTCAATGCTGGATCTCAAAGAATTGTGCAGCCTAACGCCCTTTCTTTCTTTTAGAAAAGTACTTATTTATTTATTTGGCTACACTGGATCTAAGGTGCAATATGCAGGATCTTTAATCTTAGTTGCAGAATATGGGATCCAGTTCCCTGACCAGGGATTGAACTCGGTCCCCCTACACTGGGAGCGGGGAGTCTCAGCCACTAGACTGTCAGGGAAGTCTCTAAAGGCCCTTTTTAAACTCCCTCTGCTGGTCAGAGAGATTTCTCAGGGGCCCTCCAGAGAAGACTCCCAGACCTCCTCCACTGGCTGCCCTCAGGTCCACTGTGCTTCCCTGTGAGGAGTCCTGGTTAATCAGGGTGGCTCCATGTTCTAGGCCTCTAATACTTGGTCCAAGTCTGAGGAACTCCAGGTTCCCAGCCCTAAAGAATCAAGAACCTGAGAATGGAAACTGCCATGTGTGGGCATGAAGGCTCAGTCGCATCCCAGTCATTGCAACCCCAAGAACTGCAGCCCACCTCTGTCGATGGGATTCTCCAGGGAAGAATACTGGAGTGGGTTTCCATTTCCTCCTCCAGCAGATCTCCGTGACCCAAGGATGGAACCCAGGCCTCCTGCATCTCTAGCATTGCAGGCAGATCCTTTGTGGCTGAGCCACTGGGGAAGTCCCTAACTGCCATGTGAGAAAAGGCCAAAAACAGTATTCCTCTTGAGTTGGGAATGACAACGCCTACACGAGAAAGACACAAAACCTTTGATGGGAGGCCAGTAAGAGCACAGACTGAAGTGGCTACAGCTCAAAGATCTAAGAGCTGGTTTACTGCCCAGGACCGAAAGTACAAACAGATTCAAGTAACTAGTTGGAATGAGTTCATGGCCCTGTGAATCTTCACTGAAAGAAACCAGGAGGTGAGCAGCAATCCTGACCACCAGGGCCGCTTTCGGGAAATGCCCTTTGTTAGGAGCTCAGCGGCAGAGTCCTGTGGTCTCCAGCCTCTCGGCAGAGGGTGAGGCCCCTGATCCGTGGGCTGCAGTCAGGCACTCCTCGTCACCCCTTGGCCCGCTGTGGTCCCCGCCAGGAGTTCCTTTTTCTGGGTCCTGTCACCTTCGCAATAGTTTTTCACTCTCACAGGTCTCCCTGAGACTCTGGCCTGACCATGATGCCCTTGAATCCCAACCCCTGGGATAACGACAGTGGCTCAGGAAAAGAAATGAGGGCCTAGAGGAAACCCTTGCCCACATTCTAAAATCCCTGTCAGGGACATCCCTGGTGGTCCAGTGGTTAAGAATTTACCTTCCAGTGCAGGGGATGCAGGTTTGATCCCTGGTTGGGGAACTAAGATCCCACATACCTTGGGGCAACCAAGCCTGTATGCCACAACTGCTGAGCTGGAGGGCCGCAACAAAGACCTGACGCAGCCAAACGAATAAATAAATATTGATATAAAATAAAATCCCCGTCGGCCCTTTACATTGGCTGTGGACACACCAGGCACGCCTTTGGCAGAATCCTGGCCTCAGCCCGGGATGCAGTGCTACTTACTCAGGGGGTCGGGTGTCCGGCCCCAGGGCCCTCTGCAGGGAGATGCGGTCACTGGCAAAGGCATTGAAGCAGTGCTTCTTATAGCCCTCTTCCTTTTCCTGGGTCTCCTGGGGCGTCCACTCTTTCTTCTGAAACGCCTTCCCATCCGCCCCAGGGCCATTGGGGTCCTGTGGCGGCCGTTCCCAGAATGGCTTCAGCTCAGCTGGGGTGTAGAAACCTGGGAGGCAGGACTGGTTGGTGGAGGCCAGTGTCTGCTGGGGCTCTGGAGCCCTGATCTGGAACTTGGGCATCGAGTCCCTGAGGTTGTGCACGGCCCCCAGCATGAGGTCCAAGACGTGGTCCTTCTGGCTCACCAAGGACCTCAGCCATGGCTTCTCTGTGGCCTGCTCCCTGCCACTTACGTCCCTCTGCAGGATGAAGAGAAAGAGCACGAAGGCGCTGCCCACCATGACCAGGCGCACGGCCATGTGGCGTCTGCGGAGCAGCCTCATCCTCTGGAACTGACGGGGACCTCGGCTGAGTCAGCTCCGACTGCTGGGCCTGGCCCTGGAAACAGCGCGAGGTGTCGTGGTGGCCACACCCTGGGGCCTCGGCCTGAGAAGGTGGGATGAGAGAGAGAAATGAGCCAAGGCAGGTGGAGGAAAAGAGTCAGGGGATTTGCGGGCTCTTGTCCAGGCTCTGCTGCTGAATGGTGACATCACCTTAGTCCAATCACGTTACTTGTCTGCACCTACATTGTCTCCATCCAGATAATAAGGAGAATGGACCCTGTTTCTTTTCTGCCCTAAGATTCTGACATTCATGGACCTAGAAAAACTGGAACATTGAAACGCTACATGAAGAAATTTAATCAATGTAAACACTTTTGGAAACAATTTGGCATTTTCTAGAAAAATTTAAAATGTTCACACCCTATGACCCCTGCAATTCCTCTCCTGGTTTTATATCTCAGATAAACATATGCCCAAAGGCATGCACAAGAACATTTCTAGTAGTACCCACAAAAAAGGCAAAAATTAGAAATAATCCAAATGTCTGTCAGCATTATAATGAATAAACAGCATGAAATATCCACAGCACATGACTGCACAACCGTGACAAAGAATGTACCATTTCTACATGCCACAACACAGATGCAAAGTTGAGCGAAAAAAAAAAAATACAGAAGTTTCTGAAGACGGAGGAAAGACATGGGCATAAAGGCACATGGGGGGACTTCAAAATAAGCTTTTTTTAAAAAGTGAATGGTGGCTGCGGGCAGCACTGCTATTCTTTATACCCTATGCATATTTTATCAATGTTTGCTGTATCTACTCATATTTAATTAAAAAAATTAAAAACAATTTTTAAATCTAAGATTCTAATGACAGCACGTTCCAGGCAGGACCATGGCCCCAGGCATCTACCCTCATGTATGTGGTACCAGGCTCAGAGGAAGAGTGTTTGCAAAACTTTCTGTAGATAGTTCTGCAAGTATAAGGCTCACGGGGTAAGCACTAGATGCTGGTGGCAACAGACCTGCGCCCAAATTCTAGATCTGCAGCTTCTAACAGTAATGCACCGACCTACCTCCTAGAGTTGTTTGATGTAAGGATTAAGTTCAATAAAATAATTCCCGGAAAAGCTTAGCAGTCTCTGCACCCAGTCAATGCTCAAAAAGTGTTAGTTTTTATCAGTAGTAGCTGTGCGACCCTCAGGCACATGACTTAATCTCTCTAAGCCTCAACTTCCTCATCTATAAAGTGGGAGTAACTAATACCTAACCCACAGCGGGTGTGAGGATTAAGTCAGAAATAATGTATATAAAATACTCAGCCGAGTGTCTGGCACAGACCGAGCCCTCAATTATTTCTATGGTTGTTGTTAATAAATTGCTGCTCAGTTTCCCAGCAATTATCCTCAGGCACCTGGTCTTCGGCCAAAGCCACACTCATTACTCTGTCTCACTTACAAGGAACTTCAGTTGAGCTGTGTTGTTAAACACACAAGCTGCTGCCTATGGAGAAGCCCAGTGTTTGAAGTCACTTGTATCCTTGGGGCACATGTGGCTGTCATGATGTCAAGTGGGAACAGGGGTCACTTTGGGCGGGGGGGAGATGTTCTCTTTTAAAACCTCAGATTCATGCATATAGCAAACAGACACTAAGTATCTGCCGTGCATAGGAAGCTGAAATTGTGCACCTACGTAAACAGCAAGCATGAAGCCAGCAGCTTTGTGTGTAGCAAGCACACTGAATTTCTGCCTGCATATAGCCACACACTGAATGCCTACCATATACATAGCAAGCATGTGCTGAGTGCCTACTGTATACAGCAAATATACCTAAGCACCTACTTCTCACAAATATGTTGAGTATCTACTGTATAGAGAAACATTTTAAGTGCCTGCTGTATATAAACAGGTTGAGTGCTTTTTGCAAAAAAAAAAAAAAAAAAGATTCCGCAGCAGCATCAAAAATCGAATAAGATTAAATCTTTTTGAGCATCTATTTTATATTAGGTATTGTCTGGGAGATAGAGGAGATTTGTTGATCCTGCCACTATTAAGTGAATTCCTGCTTTATGCCAGGTACTCAGCCAGACGGTGGCCAGCCAGGAGGTGAGCAAGCTACACTGTGGGGAGGACCATGTGAAGCCCTGCTTTTGACAAAGGACTGTGTGCAACAGGGGTTGTTTCTCCCCAACATCTGGTGACCTCCCCGACCTTGCCAGCCACACTACTGGTAATCGTCTCCTATGCAGAGAGCCCAGCATTCAAGGAGAGTACAGTCAATTGGGGGAGTCAAATTTTAAGCAGAGAGGCACCCAGCCTGAGAGAGGCATCCTCAGGGGCAGAGGGAGAGAGGATGCAGTAAACTCACTGAGTGGCGGAGGGTGATGTTCGTGAAGTCCCTCGGGAGAGAAACTTGGGCTGAGCCCTAACCCACAAGTAGGAGTTGGCTGGTGACGTGAGCACATTTCAGGCAGAGCGAACAAGATATAGAAAGCCCTGGAAGCAGGAAACAGCATGATCCATCAGAGAACTCCAAGGAATTTGGTTTGGTGGGAGTATGAAGCCTGATGGGAGTAGCAGGTGATGGGTCTGGAGAGGTGGCTTGAAATCAGGTCATCAAAGCAAAGAGTTTGCCCTTGACCCGAGGTATGGGGAGCAGTAAGGATTAGTAGCCCAACATTACAAGAAGAGTAGTGTGACAGCTGGTGGAGGGTGTCTAGGAGATGCACCCGAGTGGCAGCCGGATGACCAGTTAAGAGGAACTAGGGGCGTCTGACCCAAGATAGCAGCAGTGCGGATGAGGAGGGAGGGTGTGGTGCTAGGGGAACTTCCTTGGGTGATGAGGCGGGACAGTTCATCCTAGCCAGGACACAGAGGGACACAGAGAGGTGTGAGACCACCTCTTTCCCCACCAGATTTTAAAATCTAGCTGGAGTGCTACCAAGAACTGGTGGCACTGGGTTCAGGGAGCACCGGTCCCAGGAGGGAATAGGAACAGGAAAAAAATCTATTTCTAAATACCCTTTTGCACTTTGAACACTGACAACATTATCTATTCAAAAAGTAATACAATTCGAACTGAGTAAGAGCACAGACAAGGAGAGTACCCCGCTGGCTTGAAGACGGCTTCAAGGAGGAAACAGATTCAATGTAGAGGCGGTGTCCTGTCTAGGGGTTGCTGGGCTGGTTGATGCCTGAACTTGACATCTCATCAATTCTGCAACTGCCCCAGCTAAGCACAGACCGAGCGCCGCAGAATGGGAAAGTGTTTGCTACAACAATGTTGAACCATCTGAACATGGCACCTCCCCTGATACCTGTCTGTCTACTTTCCGCTCCAACAAGAAAGAGGGAGCACAGTTAGAAACAAAGGCATGGTTCAGGCATAACCTGGGAGTTACTGTGCAGTCAGTTCCAGACCACGGCAAGAAAGTGGGTCACACAAGTTTTTGGTTTCCCAGGACATATAAAACTTATGTTTATACCATACTATAGGCTACTAAGTGTGCAATAGCATTATTTCCAAAAAAAAAAAAAGTATATACTGTAATGAAAAAATAACACTTCGGGAAAATTTCAGCGATAGATTTGCTGGATATAGGGTTGCCACAAACCTTCAATTTGTAAAAAACGCTGTATCTGTGAAGCAAGATGAAGTAAAGCACAATAAAACACCATATGCCTACAAAACTTAGTTATCAGATGCTGCCAGGTGCTTAAGACTCACCTCCTCCAGGAAGGCCTCCCTGACTGACTCACTCAGAATCACCTGGGTCACTCCAACTCCCTCGTCTTGGCATCACGGTGTGATTCACTTTTGTTCCTTTGTTCCCTCCTAAAGAGAGACTTGGGGTTAAACTGAGCTCTTCCCAGGCATCTGCTCTCTCTCAATCCAGCCTGGCTGTCTAAGGCTTTCTCTCTGGTGCTTGCAGTTCCTCAAGGTACTAACCACATCCTGAAATGAAACAAGACACCTGTGATTAGCCTTGGCAGTAAGGGACTCTGGTTTGTTTGCTTGGCATGCAGGCGATGGGAAAGAGTCTCTTCGAAGGGACACAAAATCCAGTGCAAGTCAGAAGATTTTGGCTTTAAGGATTCCTGCTCTCTGCGTAGGAGACGGTTACCAGAAGTGTGGCTGGCAAGGTCGGGGAGGTCACCAGACTTGGGGGAGAAACAGCCCCTATTGCACAGTGCTTTGTCAAGAGCAGGGCTTCACACGGTCCAGCTTCTGACTGGCCAAGAGGTCCACTGGCGAGTATGCCCAAGGCCCTCAACCACTCATTCCCTCCTGCTGCTGCTAAACTTTCATTCCCAACTCTTTTTCCTCCAGCCACCCTTGGGATCGCAAAACATCAGACCATCTTGATTTTAGTACTGAGATGATACCAGAAATCCTCTTATTCTGGGAACATTTCCTAGACTGAACAAATTGGACCTGTTTTCCTGGCCTCACCAGTCAGAATACAAATTTACCTTTTGTCACTGGCATAAGGGAACTGAGGCTTCACCCAGTCCAATGTCTATCAAACCGTTGATTGCAACTCATTACAGGATTGTGAAATACATTTAAAGTGTTGCAAATCAGCATGGAAAAAAATCATTTAAAAGATCAGACTAGACTAGAGGAAAAAAAAATTACATTACAGGTAATACGGGTAAGTATTGTTTTGTTAAAATTTCATTTTGGTTTTTACACATACATGTATAGAGTAAGTATACCAAAAGTCCTAGTACAATCTTATGCTTTAATAACTTTGGAAGTATAAATGCCACAGGCTTACAAAGAACATCACTTGAAAATTTTGAATTTCTTTCACTTCGTTTCTATGAATTTTGAATAATAAATTATTATTTTAATGTCTCCATCCATTGAAGATGATAAACATTTCCTGATACAAAATTAAAATGAAAAGTTGTTATTCAAAATTCACATAGGTGAAAGGAATCACATTTTCAAATGTTGTTTTTTGTTAGTTTGTAGAATTCATACCTCTTAGGTGATTAAAGCGTAAAATATTCCTAAAGGGAATTCCCTGGTGGTCCAGTGGTTAGGACTCAGTGCTTTCACTGCTGTGGCCAGGGTTCAATCCCTGGTTGGAGAACAAAGATCCCACACAACAAAGCTTTCCTGAAACTTTTGAGATACCCTGTCACATATAAGAGGTACTAAGTTTTCTTGAAAAATGCCCCCCTTCCAACCTCTACCCATCCCCCCATCCCCTCCCCTCTCCTCCCACCACCTTCCCCAGGCGCGCCCTCCTCCAGTTCTCACCTAGGACCACAAATGCTTTGAAGATGCCACAAAAGTAGTTCCCAGGTAAAGTTTTGGCTTTAGTGAGAACCAGGGTCAGCTACCTGGAACACACCCTTGCTGGCCAGGTGGCCTATTTATAACAAAGTTTCTTTCTGTTTATCTAGGGAGCTGCTCACCTCCTAGAGACGTGGCAGCCAGGAAGTTAGCAGTGGCAACACCACCAACAGGGATGTTTGCTCAAGTTAGTCAGGCTATCGCTCAATTACAGGTTTCTTGAGAAGTGATGGCTGTCACCACTCTCACTAGGGGCAGGTGTGTGACGGAGCTAACACCACGGTGGGGAGCGGGCAGGTCCATTTCAAGCTACCGGTTGTGGGGAGGGGGGCCAAGAGGCTGTTTTGGACAAACGATTCTCCTTTTTTTCCTCCCAGGCAGCACTTTCTCAGTTATCAAAACCAACCCAACCTGCATTTCACTTCCTGTGTTCTCATGCTGTGAACAAAGTAGCAAATTATCTCCTCCAAACCCCTCCTTCCACCTCTGGCCTTTTTGATTACAGAATGCTGGTAGGTTTTCACTTTTCCCCATAATTACACCTTCAAAACACTTCAGCTTTCCCCCTCAACACTAGAGCTGCAGTAAGTGGCTTTATTTTCCCCCAAAGAGTCACTGAAAGTTATTTCAGTAGCAAGTCTATCAAGTTTTCTCCTGGGCTGATGTAGGTTCATCTTTTGTTTGCATAACATTTTAAGCTCTAGTTGTCCAAACACAGATTTTTTCTGTTGGAAAAAACCCAACTGAACTTGACTCACGCTGTGTACCTAGAATAGGCTTGGCCCATAGAAGGTTTCTTGATCTAGTCCAAGTTTGTCAAGTTACTGAAAAATAAAAATAATACGTGACCAAGCAGGAATTTCACCAGCTCACAGGTTTTTGTTACTAGAGGATCTCCAGGTCCCGCCAGGTCGGGCAGAGATATGTAACTGTTTCAAACTGAGCCTTGAGCGTCCTCAGAACCTAGGGATGAAGAAGAACACTAGGTGGGCAAGGGCTGGGATTCCCTAATTACTTAGGAACCCTGGTGACAATTAGGTTGGGTTTGAGAAAAAGCCGGGGTGGGGGGCAGGGGGAAAAAAAAGCTTGAACTGAGTCTTACCATCCATCACCTGGCAGGGGGAGAGGGATGGATGGGGGTGTTTAACAGAAGGGGTATTCCTGAAGGCTTGTGCTCATCTTCAGATTGAGGGGCAGGTGATGGGAGAGGACAGAACTGAAGCTTTCCCTTCTCTCTTCAGTGTACGGTGGGCTCCTGGCTGTAGGACTTCTACCCAGGGCCACTGGATACTCGACGTGCCACACCCTGAACTCAGGGTCTGTGGCCTGCCCCCTAAGCTGGCCAGCCTTCCCAATTTCCCCATTGCAGCCAGTAGCGTCAAAACCCTGGACACTACTCTTGCCCCTACTCTACTCCCAGTTATGGAGTTTCTAAATGGGTTTCAACGTCAGATTCACTCCATGCACGCTCCCGAGTCCTGCTGATTCATTCTCTGCCTCCTGGATCCTCCTCTTCCTCTGCCCTTTCAAAACCATTCTTTGAGACTGTGCTCTTATGACCCAGCATCTGGAGGATCAGCAGAACCTGCCTGCCAGCTTCCTCTGCCTCAGGCCTCTTTCTCCCTTTCACAATCTAGAAGGGCCATATTCATATTCCTTTCGCACCATTTGACTGTAGCAGAAACATGGCCTTGGCAGTCTTCTTCCTGTTTGCTCCTCACCCTCACTGGCTACCTTTTCCTCTTCAAAGCATTTTCCTTATGTTCTTGCTAAGCAGATCAAATAGCCAACATCCACTGGATCATCGAAAAAGCAAGAAAGCTCCAGAAAAACACCTACTTCTGCTTTATTGACTACACCAAAGCCTTTGACTGTGTGGATCACAACAAACTGTGGAAAATTCTTCAAGAGATGGGAATACCAGACCACCTGACCTGCCTCCTGAGAAATCTGTATGCAGGTCAAGAAGCAACAGTTAGAATGGGACATGGAACAACAGACTGGTTCCAAATTGGGAAAGGAGTACATCAATGTTGTATATTGTCACCCTGTTTATTTAACTTATATGCAGAGTACATCATGCAAAATGTCCGGGTGGATGAAGCACAAGCTGGAATCAAGATTTCTGGGAGAAATAACCTTTATATGTAGATGACACCACCCTCATGGCAGAAATTGAAGAAGAACTAAAGAGCCTTTTGATGAAAGTGAAAGGGGAGAGTGAAAAAGTTGGCTGAAAGCTCAACATTCAGAAAACTAAGATCATAGCACCTGGTCTCATCACTTCATGGCAAATAGATGGGGAAACAATGGAAACAGTGAGAAACTTTATTTTCTTGGGCTCCCAAATCACTGCAGATGGTGACTGCAGCCATGAAATCAAGACACTTGCTTCTTGGAAGAAAAGCTATGACCAACCTAGACCGCATATTAAAAAGCCAACAAAGGTCCATCTAGTCAAGGCTATGGTTTTTTTCCAGTGGTCATGTATGGATGTGAGAGTTGGACTGTGAAGAAAGCTGAGCGCTGAAGAATTGATGCTTTTGAACTGTGGTTTTGGAGAAGACTCTTCAGAGTCCCTTGGACTGCAAGGAGATCCAACCAGTCCATTCTGAAGGAGATCAGCTCTGGGATTTCTTTGGAAGGAATGATGCTAAAGCTGAAACTCCAATCCTTTGGCCACCTCATGCGAAGAGTTGACTCATTGGAAAAGACTCTGATGCTGGGAGGGATTGGGGGCAGGAGGAGAAGGGGACAACAGAAGATGAGATGGCTGGATTGCATCACATCCATGACCTGATGGATGTGAGTCTGAGTGAACTCCAGGAGTTGGTGATGGACAGGAAGGCCTGGCGTGCTGTGATTCAGGGTTGCAAAGAGTTGGACACGACTGAACGACTGAACTGAACTGAACTGAGCACCAAAGAATTGATGCTTTTGAACTGTGGTGTTGGAGAAGACTCTTGAGAGTCTCTTGGACTGCAAGGAGATCCAACTAGTCCATCCTAAAGGAAATCAGTCCTAAATATTCATTGGAAGGACTGATGCTAAAGCTGAAACTCCAATACTTTGGCCACCTGATGCAAAGAATTGACTCACTGGAAAAGACCCTGATGCTGGGAAAGATTGAAGGCGAGAGGAGAAGGGGACAACAGGGGATAAGATGGTTGGATGGCATCACCAACATGAGTTGAGTAAGCTCAACTCATGAGTTGAGTTTGAGTAAGCTCGGGAAGTTGGTGATGGACAGGGAAGCCTGGTGTGCTGCAGTCCATGGGGTCGCAAAGAGTCGGACATGACTAAGTGACTGAACTGAACTGAAAGCAAATTATGTTTCTTTTCTCGAATTCTTACCTGAAACTCCCCTCCTCCAAGAAGCCTTCTCAGACTAAAGTGCATCTTACTGCCATTAGTATCGGGCATATTTGTTTCCAAGTTTCACGGCCCATGTTTCTTCACGTAGGACTTCCCCACTAGATTTTATGGGGGAGGGAGAATCAACAGGTCTAGACATTGGGCTGCCTAGGTTCCCTTTTCTTTCATCTCCTCAAATCTTTAAATCCTGGTCCCCAATCTTCTGCCTCTACTATCCTTTCCCCAACTAGTTCCCCTAACCTTCCTATTCCTGCAGCATCCGTCCATCCTGAGGTATCTGGTTGTTAATTCCACGCCCTGATCTGTCTGTTCTTTGTTTTCTTCTATCCGCAGCGCGGAGGGTGAGGATTGAGTTTCTTCCTTTCTTCAAATCTCTACCCAGGGCTGAGGACCAGGCTGCACAGGAGACTGGAGAATAACCTGACCTCCCAGGGCTCTCAGGTGCCACAAAAGAGTCTTGTAACAGTCCTTCTTCTCCCCAGACTGAGGCCATCCTTGTTCGCTGGGCAAGCCTTGTACACAGCACAATTACAGCTTTGAGCTCGACACAGAGACAGGCACTGCCCTGCACTTGACCTCTCATTCATTCAAGCCCTCACTCTCTTTCCATCAAATGAGAAAGGGTATGTTGGGCTTTCCCAGAGAGGGGCAGAGGGCTGTACGATGAGCCGAGTTCACCCAATCTTTGGCACAGCCACTGGGTGCCCCCAGGACAGAGAAACCTACTTTGGACCACAGCTTCACTTCTAGGGCTGGAGATGTCAGAACATGTCCATGAAGCCAGAAGAGGTTCAGGACAATACCAGAGCCTTTTTTTTTTAATATCACTGCTTACCATACCAAAGCAAGACACAGTTGTCTTTTTCCATTTTACATATAAGGAAACTGAAGCCCACGGAGGTTTAGTAACCTGACCAAGGACACACAGCTATGAAATGGCAGAGGCAGAATTTGGTCCCAAGCCCACATCTCTCCAAAGCCCACTATCTTAACCATAGCACCATGCTGCCTTGTACTTGGCTGGTGCTTGGAGCTTTGACAAAGCATTTTCATATATACCTTCTCATTTGTTCCCCACCCAGGGAGTGTTTATGTGATTTGGCCAAGGTCAGACAGCTAATTTAGTGACAGAGCTGAACCAGCTCTCTGCCTCCATTATACCCACTGCCTTGGCCCTAGGGTTAGTTGTCCCTTTGATTCCTGATTTCTGTTCTAGGCAATGGCTATGTGGGCTAAGCCAAAGGTCGTATCTCCTGTTCAGGTTTCCCCTAGCTGAATTTGGGGCTGAGATGTTTCTGATCTCAGACAGTTTTTGACATGCCTCAGGGCTTCCCTTTTCAGGCCTGAGTTCTTCCATGTGGGTAGGAGTCAGCTGTTCTGCTAACTATAGGCAGTGATTACCAAGGATGAGGGCTTTCCAGGCAGCCCAGTATTCGTGGTTCCTCCAGCTCTAGATTACCTTCCCATTGACAAGCCTGCTCTGCTAACTGCTCTGGTGCCCCTGAAAGTTGTTTTGTTACCTCTGGGTGCCTAAAGTGAATGGTGCTGTTAAGGAACAGGAGGTCAGGAAGTACCTGCAATGATTCTGGCTTCTGCTGGATAACTTGAACTAAAGTAAATTTCAAACCCCTCACCTTAGCTTGCACTATTGATCACATGCATTTGCCTGTCTCATCCTTTTCACTCTTCCTGTAATGGGCAGAGACACAGCTCATTCACCGAGAGAATGGGGCGTGGGCAGTGTACACATATCTGGCAAAATGAGCACAAGCCCCAGGTTCTTTGGTGTGTCCAGAGTTGTTAACTTCCTGCAGTGTCTGCAAATTGCATTTGCAGGTCTGGCAGTGCACTGAGAGCGCAGTGTTAGAACCCTCCTTGTGAATGTTGCAATGGGGTGGTTGGCTAATAGAGGGGTCTGTTTTATGCTGTGCTGGCAAATTGACACCTCACCATCCCCATACATACAGACGAGCCCTATCCTAGCCTCTGCAGAGGTCAGTGTCTGGGATGACAGGCTCTGGGGGCGAGTAACAAACTATTTCTCCTTTCGGTTGGCCTGGGGTTTGGAACAAGTGACAGGAAATCAGGAAGTTGGTGACAGTCACAGTCATGACCCATCGGACTCCCTCCCAACAATACTGAGCACACAGTTCCTGCCCCTTACAGGCCCAAGTCTCCACAGGGAGGATGTCTGAGACCCTGCCCTCACCAGGGACGTTTCTCTTGCCCGCTCACCCGTTCTGCTTAGAAGCCGCTCCGCCCGGGCAGGAGGGAACCTCTCTGAAAAGTTTTCTGCAGCTAAGCACAGCGGCTGGCCCAGCGCGGGGCGATGGGGGCACAGAAGGGATGCCAGGGCATGGGTGACGGGCAGAGGTTGCAGAGTCCTGGAGGCACTGAGGCTCGCACCTCTCCCACCCCGCCCCTCCAGGACCCAGAGACCCCAGCTTTTCTGTCAACCTTTAAGGAAGGCGCGAAGGTTTAGGGAGTCCTACCGTGGGAGGAGCTAGAGGCCACCACGACAGATGGCCCAGCCCGGCCCTGCCCCTTCGTGTCACTGTCGGGGGTGGCGAGGAAGAAAAGGAGGAGAAGATCGGCGGAGGCGGGAGGCGGATGGGGCACAAGGGCTTGGGAGAAGCGAGCTCAACCGGCAGGAAGTCCCAGGAAGCAGGAGGGCTCTGGGTTCTAAGTCCAGAGAAGGCTCTGGACTGCTTCTGCCGCTTACCTGTGGTGTCCGGGCGGAGCCGCAGCCACGCGGCCGTGCAGCTCACCGGTTTCCCGACGGGACGTCCTGGAGGGCGGGGCCGGAGCGGGCCCTGCACGGCCGCTGGGGCGCGTCCTCCCCGCCCCTCCCCGGTCAGGTGCCGGGGGCCGAGCTCCCCAGCGTTGCTCGGCGCCGCGGAACGCCGGCTTGCTGCGGGGCTGCCCCGGGCCCAGGCACCCCGCCCCCGCCGCCGCAGCTGGGAGCCCGGCTGCTCCGGCTTCTCCAGATCTCAGCAAGTTCCGGGGGCCGGTCTCCGCGGCCAGGCTCTCGGCGTCGATAAAGATTGGAGGGTCCTGGCCACCACAAAGACGACAGGCGTGAGCCGCCGGCGTGTGCTTGGAACCGCAGCGTGCGGCGCGCGGGCTCAGTGGCCGTGTGGCCGCAGCGCTCAGAGTCTGGAGGAAGAGGCTCGGGAGCAGAGAAACGCCGCCGGACAGAGAGGCACCCCGGGGCTCCGTCCCAGGTTTGCTTCTCATCGGGAGGAGTGGTCTTGACCAAATGATTCCTCCCCTTCATCCAATAATAAGAGCAGGGAATTTGCTGTGTGCCACGAACAATGCCAAGGACTTAATGTGCCGGGTCTCAGGTAAACACTAGCCCCAGCAAATGACTACGATTATTGTCCGGAATATACACGGAAGGCGGCTGACCACACTGCTGGAGAGTGCGGCTCAAAGTAGACCAGCGGCTTCAGCATCATCTGATAAACTGTCAGAAATGTAGATTCTCGGGTCCCACCTCAGACCTAAATAATATGAAACTTGTGGGATGGGGCCCAGTAATTTGTATCTTTATAAGCCCTCCAGGTAATTCTGGTGCATTCTCAACTTTGAGAATCACTGAGTGAGTAGTGTCAGAGCTGGAATTAAAATCCAAATAAGTAAGTTCAGTTCCTAAACCCACGCTCTGACTCATTACCACCCCCACCCTCAGGCTGCTCACCGGGGTTCTGTGATATAATCTTTTGGGTCCTTGTCTCAGTAATACAGAAGGACCACTCCAAATAGCCGGTAATTTGGAAATGTTCTATGGCAGAAAATTCAACCACCAATTCTGTTTTTCTTTTGTCTTGATGTTTAAATGAGTTTGTATTTCTAAGTTCATAAGACCCCGGGGGCAGGGGTGTGGGTGGGTAGATCTGAGCAAGAAGGCACTTGTGACATGAACCAGGAAGAGCAGGGGAAGCCACTGGGGATTAACAGTTGGATGAGAGAAGTAACCTTGTTTTCTAATCTGGAACCCCACAGGAGAACTGAGCTATTCAGGAGGTCAGAGCTTCTCCAGTGATGGATTCTGGAGAGAGGAGGCCAGTGGAGCAGGAAGAAGACCTTGCCCCCCTACACTAGATCGGGATGGATGTTCCTAAAGGAGTAGAAAAGGGAGGTATGCACTCAGTCTTGGCCTGCTCACCTGTCTCCTCCCCTAATACCAACCAAGTGGCTGAGTAATTCCCCTGCCCTCAATTCCCTTCTTTTCACATTAGAGACTCTGGGGTTTAAAGGGACTTCCCAGGTGTCTCAGTGGTGAAGAATCCATCATCTCAATGCGGGAGACGTGGGTTCGATCCCTGGGTCAGGAAGATCCCCTGGAGGAGGAAATGACAACCCACTCCAATATTCTTGCTGGGATAATAACCCCATGGACAGAGGAGTCTGGCGGGCTACACTTCATGGGGTCACAATGACAGGACTGAGTATGCATACACGCTGGGGTTTAAATTTCTAAAGAGACTTTATATAGCATTTGCCTTGATCATCTGTTTTGTTTCCTTTACAGACCCTCAGGGTTCAGTCTAACCTCACTGCTTCAGCTGCAACCACTGTCACTTGCCAGATTCCACAGCTACCTTTCTCAGAATAAGGACATTTCCTGTTGACGACTGTGGGATGCTGCCCCTCATTTCTCTCTTTCTGGATGCTCGACACTCCTGTGCAAGTCTGACAGGACCCAACCTGACCTGAGGGTGATGGGCTAGACTGGACTCACCACCTCAATTCTTCCCCAGGACAGAGTCATGACCACTAACCCAATCCCAGAGTCCCTGAGAGGGTGCTGCCCAAGGAAGCAGCATCGGTCTGTGCTGTGTGCTCCACATTCCAGAAGCAAATTTCTCTTCCAGTTTTACTTTAGCTGACTCTGATTTTAAAACGTGACTTTGAGTCCTCAGAACAATGAGTTGCATAATTTGGAGGCATATGTAGTAGACCGGATGTGTGACCCCACCCCTAATGTGTCATGCCCTGACTGAGCTGTTCTCTTCTCACAGGAAGGTGAGCCACACAGGATGGTGACTGCATGGCAGGCCACTTTAAAATAGTTTCTGTAATTGAAAATGTTATAAAGCCACCTGGTTAAAAAGAAATTCAAGCACTAGAGAAAAGTAGACAGTGAAGATTCATTTCCGTCACCCCTCTCCAGAAATCATCTCTGCCTGCTCATGACGGAAACGTCCCATCATTGAGCTCTTCTGCCAGACAGGCCTGGATTTCCCATGCCTCAACAAGCCCTGTGAATATCTTCTCTCTCTCTTTTTTTTTCCCTCAAATTCTTATTCTTTGGCCAATTTAGATTCTGTTTTGGGGTATTCTGAAGTTTCGCTTTTCACAGTGTGCTTCAGGGGGATCCCCCCAGCAAGGCAGGAAGCCTGGTGTGGTGCACATTGACAGGAAGCTGGCAGACAAGAACAGCTCTGGGAGGCTACTGACTTCAGCCTTGTCCCCTAGCTAGTCTCTTGCACACGTGGTCTCTGGCAAGAGGACGCCCACTTCTGGGTGGGGCAGAATGAGGGAGACTTGCTCACAAGGAGGATGTGCTGCCGCCACCTGGGAGGGAAAGATTGTGGAGAAGCTGTCGGGGAAACTGCTAGGGAGGTCAGGAGGGAGGGCAGACTGTACCCCTCCCCCGCCCTCTGTAGGTACCCCCGTGGAAGGAACCTAACAGTCTCCTGAACTTCTGTCTCAGTTTCTGATCTGTAAGGATTAATGGTGCCTTAGAGGTGGCTGTGCAGGTGGAGTAGATAACTGACATGAAAATGGGATGGTTTGATTCTTCTGTTTACATCCATTTATCTCTTTTCTCTTCCTATTTCGCCTTCCTCTTTTTCATCTCATTCCCCTGGATCTGAAGAGAAACCATCAGCAATGGAGAAACAGACATAGAGAACAGACCTATGGACATGGAAGGAAGAGAGGAGGGAGAACGGGAGATGTATGGAGAGAGTAACAGAAATTTACAATATTGTGTGTAAAATAGATGCTGCTGCTGCTGCTAAGTAGCTTCAGTCGTGTCCGACTCTGTGCGACCCCATAGACGGCAGCCCACTAGGCTCCCCTGTCCCTGGGATTCTCCAGGCAAGACACTGGAGTGGGTTGCCATTTCCTTCTCCAGTGTAAAATAGATAGCCAATGGGAATTTTCTGTATGACTCAGGGAACTTAAACAGGGGCTCTGTGACAGGATGAAGGGTGAGATGGGGAGGGAGATGGGAGAAGGGTCTGGGAGGGAGGGGACATGGGTGTACTATGGCTGATTCTTATTGATGTATGATAGAAAGCCACAAAATTCTGTAAAGCAATTATCCTTCAATTAAAAAACTTATATATATATATATAAAAGAATCCCCTTTCCAATGCAGGAGACCTGGGTTCCGTCCCTAGCTGGAGAACTAAGATACCACCTGTGGCAGACCAAGACCATGAGGGGCAACGAAAGATCCCAACTGTTGCAACTAAGACCTGACACAGCCAATGAATAAATAAATACTTTTAAAAAAAGCAAGAAATGTTTTAGGAACCCAAACAGAGCTGTTCCAAGTCCTGCCATAATCACTCATGCATGATAGTTCACTCCTCTGTGGGCTTCAACTTCCTCATCCCTAAAAAGGTACAGTATTAATTATGGTTGCATTGTTAGAATAAATAAGTAAAATGTTTAACCTAGTGCCCAGTGTACAGTAAGCACTCAATAAATGTTAGAAAGCAAAGAGGATCTAAAGAGCCTCTTGATGAACGTGAAAGAGGAGAGTGAAAAAGCTGGCTTAAAACTCAACACTCAAAAAACTAAGATCATGGTATCTGGCCCCATCACTCTCCTCTTTCACCCTCATTAAGAGGCTCTTTAGTTCCTCTTTACTTTCTGCCATTAAAGTGGTGTCATCTGAATATAGGAGGTTATTGATATTTCCCCTGGCAATTTTAATTCCAGCTTGTGAGTCATCCAGCCCAGCATTTTGCATGATGTACTCTACAAATAAATAAGCAAGGTGACAATATACAGCCTTGATGGACTCCTTTCCCAATTTTGAACCAGTCCATTGTTCCATGTCTGGTTCTAACTGTTGCTTCTTGAACTGCATACAGGTTTCTCAGGGGGCAGGTAAGGTGATCTGGTATTCCAATCTCTTTAAAAATTTTCCAAGTTTGTTGTGATCCACATAGTCAAAGGCTTTCATGTAGTAAATGAAGCAAGGTGGGGTCACTTACTGTTGAAGTCTAGCTTGAGGAATTTTGAGCATTACCTTGCTAGCGTGTGAAATGAGTTCAATTGTATGGTATTTGAACATTCTTTGGCATTGCCCTTCTTTGGGATTGTAATGAAAACTGACCTTTTCCAGTCCTATGGCCACTGCTGAGTTTTCCAAATTTGCTGGCATATTGAATGCAACATTTTAACAGCATCATCTTTCAGTACTTGAAGTAGCTCAGCTGGAATTCCATCACTTCCACTGGCTTTATTCCTAGTGATGCTTCCTAAGGCCCACTTGACTTCACACTCTAGGATGTCTGGCTCTAGGTAAGTGACTACACCATTATGGTTATCTGGGTCATTAAGATCTTTTTTGTACAGTTCTGTGTATTCTTGCCACCTCTTCTTAATCTCTTCTGCTTCTGTTAGGTCCTTATCATTTCTGTCCTTTATTGTGCCCATCTTTGTACAAAATGTTGCCTTGATGTCTCTAATTTTCTTGACGAGATCTCTAGTCTTTCCCATTCCATTGTTTTCCTGTTTCTTTGCATTGTTCACTTAAGAAGGCTTTATTATCTCTCCTTCCTGTTCTTTGGAACTTTGCATTCAAATAGGTATATCTTTTCCTTTCTTGTTTAGCTTTTGCTTCTCTTTTTTTCTCAGCTATTTGTAAGCCCTCTTCAGACAACCATTTTGCCTTCTTGCATTTCTTTTTCTTTGGCATGGTTTTGGTCACTGTCTCCTGTACCATGTTATGAACCTCCATCCATAGTTCTATCAGATCTAATTCCTTGAATCTATTTGTCACTTCCACTGTATAATCTCAAGGGATTTGATTTAGGTCATATCTAAATGGTCTAGAGGTTTCCTCTACTTTCTTCAATTTCAGTCTGAATTTTGCAACAAGGAGCTCATGATCTGAACCACGGTCAGGTCCCAGACTTGTTTTTGCTGACTGTATAGAGCTTCTCCATCTTTGGCTGCAAAGAATAGAATCAATCTGATTTTGGTGTTGACCATCTGGTGATGTCCATGTGTAGAGTCATCTCCTGTGTTGTTGGAAGAGGGTTTTGCTATGACCAATGCGTTCTCTTGGTATATATAATGTAGTATTTAAAACATCGAGGGACTTACCTGGTGGTGAAGTGGCTAAGACTCAGTCCTCCCAATGCATGGGGCCTGGGTTCGATCCCAGGTCAGGGAACTAGATCCCACATGCTGCAACTAAAGACTTCTTATTCCTCAACAAGGATGGAAGATCCCACGTGCTGCAACTGAGACCCAGTGCAGTCAAAATAAATAAATAAATAAAAATTTTTAAGTAAAAAAAGAATCAAAATTAATAAAAAATATCTATGATGAACAAAATATGAACAATTTAAAATAAAGAGATGTGCTTGGAGCCTGAGCCTGAGCCATGTTGGAGCCTGAGGTAAAAGAAAAAAATGTGCACACTCTATATCCATGTTTTTTTTTTTCTATTAATTTTTTTGCTTTTCCATTAGGCTTGTGAGATCTTAATCCCCTGACCAGGGATCAAACCTGGGTCCTTGGCAGTGAGAGCGCTGAGTCCTAACCACTGGGATGCTATGTAATTCCCTATCCACACTTGTCTGTATTTTAAAAATGCTTATTTTTTTCTAGCACGTTAAATTAACGAAAAAATATTGAAAAGAATGAAAAGTATATTAAAACTCACAATATTATTTTAGTATTAAATATTTTCTTTATACCAACACAGAATTTGCTATGATTTTACTTCAGTTCAGTTCAGTCGCTCAGTCGTGTCCGACTCTTTGCGACCCCATGGACTGCAGCACGCCAGGCCTGCCTATCCATCACCAACTCCTGGTGCTTACTCAAACACGTGTCTATCGAGTCGGTGATGCTAATTTTACTTCAGCTTAAGATAATTAAAATGTATTTAAGATCATCACTTGACCAAGAGAAATTGTTAAACATGGCAGTCTCAACTGAAAATGAAACAAATGAAGAATTAGATTTGAAAAGTATCACTAAAGAGTGTGCTTGCATTAAAGCCAATTTCCTTTCTCCTCAGGCTCCACTATGGCTCAGCATGGCGCTACTCTGGGCTCTGGACAAAGAACCTGAAGAGAATAGAAGAGGAAACAAGAAAAAGGAGGCAGTTAGAAGAGCGAGAGGGTGTGTAATGTTTATTTATTGTTTTTCTAATTCCCAAATATCCTATTTATAAAAAGCACAGAAAATCACAAGAAAATAAACTACCCATTATTTGACACCTAGAGATAACTGCTGTTATTCACTTGGTATAATATGTTCTATTTTTTTCTATGTAAATATAATCATACACATTAGTTCAGTTCAGTCGCTCAGTCGTGTCCGACTCTTTGCGACCCCACGAACCCCAGCACCCCAGGCCTCCCTGTCCATCGCCAACTCCCGGAGTCCATCCAAACCCATGTCCATTGAGTCGGTGATACCATCTAACCATCTCATCCTCTGTTGTCCCCTTATCCTCCTGCCCTCAATCTTTCCCAGCATCAGGGTCTTTTCAAATGAGTCGGCTCTTTGCATCAGGTGGCAAAAGTACTGGTGTTTCAGCTTCAGCATCAGACCTTCCAATGAGCACCCAGGACTGATCTCCTTTAGGATGGACTGGTTGGATCTCCTTGCAGTCCAAGGGACCCTCAAGAGTCTTCTCCAACACCACAGTTTAAAAGCATCAATTCTTCGGTGCTCAGCTTTCTTCACAGTCCAACTCTCACATCCATACATGACCACTGGAAAAACCATAGCCTTGACTAGATGGACCTTTGTTGGCAAAGTAATGTCTCTGCTTTTGAATATGCTGTCTAGGTTGGTCATAACTTTCCTTCCAAGGAGTAAGTGTCTTTTAATTTCATGGCTGCAGTCACCATCTGCAGTGATTTTGGAGTCCAAAAAAATAAAGTCTGGCACTGTTTCCACTGTTTCCCCATCTATTTCCCATGAAGTGATAGGACCAGATGCCATGATCTTCGTTTTCTGAATGTTGAGCTTTAAGCCAACTTTTTCACTCTCCTCTTTCACTTTCATCAAGAGGCTTTTTAGTTCCTCTTCACTTTCTGCCACAAGGGTGGTGTCATCTGCGTATCTGCGGTTATTGATGTTTCTCCTGGCAGTCTTGATTCCAGCTTGTGCTTCTTCCAGCCCAGCGTTTCTCATGATATACTCTGCATAGAAGTTAAATAAGCAGGGTGACAATATACAGCCTTGATGTACTCCTTTTCCTATTTGGAACCAGTCTGTTGTTCCATGTCCAGTTCTAACTGTTGCTTCCGGACCTGCATACAGATTTCTCAAGAGGCAGGTCAGGTGGTCTGGTATTCCCATCTCTTTCAGAATTTTCCACAGTTTATTGTGATCCACACAGTCAAAGGCTTTGGCCTAGTCAATAAAGCAGAAATAGATGTTTTTCTGGAAGTCTCTTGCTTTTTTGATGATCCAGAGGATGTTGGCAATTTGATCTCTAGTTCCTCTGCCTTTTCTAAAACCAGCTTGAACACTGGAAGTTCATGGTTCACGTATTGCTGAAGCCTGGCTTGGAGAATTTTAAGCATTACTTTACTAGCGTGTGAAATGAGTGCAATTATTTTGTAGTTTGAGCATTCTTTGGCATTGCTTTTCTTTGGGATTGGAATGAAAACTGACCTTTTCCAGTCCTGTGGCCACTGCTGTTTTCCAATTTTGCTGGCATATTGAGTGCAGCACTTTCACAGCATCATCTTTCAGGATTTGAAATAGCTCCACTGGAATTCCATCACCTCCACTAGCTTTGTTTGTAGTGATGCTTTCTAAGGCCCACTTGACTTCACATTCCAGGATGTCTGGCTCTAGGTGAGTGATCACACCATTGTGATTATCTTGGTCATGAAGATCTTTTTTGTACAGTTCTTCTGTGTATTCTTGCCACCTCTTCTTAATATCTTCTGCTTCTGTTAGATGAATACCATTTCTGTCCTTTATTGAGCCCATCTTTTCATGAAATGTTCCCTTGGTATCTCTAATTTTCTTGAAGAGATCTCTAGTCTTTCCCATTCTGTTGTTTTCCTCTATTTCTTTGCAGTGATCACTGAGGAAGGCTTTCTTATCGCTCCTTGCTATTCTCTGGAACTCTGAATTCAAATGGGTATATCTTTCCTTTTCTTCTTTGCTTTTCGCTTCCCATCTTTTCACAGCTATTTGTAAGGCCTCCTCAGACAGCCATTTTGCCTTTTTGCATTTCTTTTCCATGGGGATGGTCTTGATTCCTATCTCCTGTACAATGTCACGAACCTCAGTCCATAGTTCATCAGGCACTCTATCAGATCTAGTCCCTTAAATCTATTTCTCACTTCCACTGTATAGTCATAAGGGATTTCAGCTTCAGCATCAGTCCTTCCAGTGAATATTCAGGACTGATTTCCTTTAGGATGGACTGGTTTGATCTCCTTGCAGTCTAAAGGACTCTCAAGAGCACCTCTAAAGGACTCTCCAACACCACAGTTCAAAAGCATCAATTCTTCAGTGCTCAGCTTTCTTTATGGTCCAACTCTCAAATACATAAATGACTACTGGAAAAACCATAGCTTCGACTATATGGACCTTTGTTGGCAAATAATGTCTCTTCTCTTTAGTACACTGTCTAGGTTTGTCATAGGTTTTCTTCCAAGGAGCAAGCATCTTTTAATTTCATGTGTGCATTTGAGATGTCACTAACATATTCTCTTGCTGTTTAGTCGCTTAGTCATGTCCGACTCTGTGCAACCCCATGGACTGTAGCCCACCAGGCTCCTTTGTCTGTGGGATTTCCCTGGCAACAATACTGGAGTGGGTTGCCATTTCCTTCTCCAGGGGATCCCCTTGAAGGAGGGATCAAACTTGCATCTCCTGCATTGGCAGATGGATTCTTTACCACTGAGCCACCACTGGGAAAACATCTTCTATAGTGATGTTCAGTTAAATGACTTTAATGAAAGCAGATGACCCTCCACGATGTAAGTGGGCTGCATTCAGTCACTCGCAGACCTTAACAGCACAGCCCGAGGTTTCCCTGGAACAATCAGTTCTGCCTCAAGACTGCAGCATCGAAGTTCCGCCTGAGTTTGCGGCCTCCTGCCTGCCCTACACATTTCAAACATGCGGGCCTTCACAGTTGTGTGAGCCAGTTCTTTAAAATGAATCTCTCTGTGCATGTCTGGTTCTGTTTCTCTAGAGAACCCTGACTAGTCCGGTAGCCATGTATGAGATAAGACTGTGGACATGGGACAAGCACTCAAGGTGGAGACTTGATAAGAAAATACAGCTCATCACAAGTTTAGGCGCAGCTTGTCTAGCCCCCTTTGCTGCAGAAAACGCTGGCCTCTTTATCCTTCGTGAAGACAGGTATAATGTATCACAGGAAGCAGCCCCCTTTCTCTAGGAAGGAGTAGGAATCTCCTTATTGCTGTCTTCTGGAGTGGGGGCTGTCAGTGCTCTCCCCATTTTCATATGTGAGCAGTTTATAAACATAGCAGATCCCCAGATCACAGTGACCCCCGGGTCTGATCACTTTGCCATGACTTTCTACGATTCTCTCCATTTGTTCAGGTCCTTGTTTTATAGTCCTCAGAAAAGTTTTCTGATTTTCTCCCTCTCCTTCCCTCCAATCTGCACAGTTCTTATTAAAACTGTTCCTTGGTATTATTATTATTATTTTGGTTGATGTTGTAAATATTATCTATTCTAAGTCACTCTTGGTCCATTTTTTCTTTTTCCTTTTCTTTTTGGCCATGCTGTATGGCTTTTGGGATCTTAGTTCCCTGACCAGGGATTGAACCCAGGCCCAATCAATGAAATTGTTGGGTCCTAACCATTGGACCACAGGGAACTCCTCCATTTTTCTGTAACTGAAGCCTCCTTATGTTATACAATGAATAATGTTTCTTCCCCTGGGAAACACAAGGGGTTGTCACACTATGACTAAGGACACTTCTACTTAAATCACACATGATTTTCTTCTCAAAAGCACTAGAGATGCCCCAAATCTTTGTGTACCTTTTGCAAAAGAGAAATTTAGTAATTGTGGAGAATAGAACATCTAAATGCTTGCAAGATTTTGCTATGAGAACTCTTTCTGCCACACATTATATCTTATTATTTAATAATTCTTTTTCTTAAAATAGAAAGAGGGGCTTCCCTGGTGGTCCAGTGATTAAGAATCTGCCTTGCAATACAGGTGACATGGATTCAATACCTAGTCCAGGGAAGACCCCACATGTGGCAGAGTAAACCCATGCGCCACAACTACTGAAGCTTACACATCTGGAGCCTGTGCTCTGAGATGAGAAGCTGCTGCAACAGGAAACCTGCACGCTGCAGTTAGAGAGTAGCCCCCGCTCACCACAGCTAGAGAAAAGGCTGTGTGCAGAACGAAGGCCCAGCACAGCCAAAAGTAAAATAACATATAAACAGATAAAGAAAGAGATATGCTCATTGAACCTTCTGAAACTGAAGTAATTAGATCTCAACCTGAAAAGAATATAGCAATAAACTCTCCACCAGAGCAAATTTTCCCCCAGTTCAGTCGCCCAGTTGTGTCCAGCTCTTTGCAATCCCATGGACTGCAGCACACCAGGCTTCCCTGTCCATCACCAACTCTCAGAGCTTGCTCAGACTCATGTCCATCGAGTCAGTGATGCCATCCATCTCATCTTCTGTCATCCCCTTCTCCTCCTGCCTTCAATCTTTCCCAGCATCAGGGTCTTTTCCAATAAGTCAGTTCTTTGCATTAGGTGGCCAGAGTATTGGAGTTTCAGCTTCAGCATCAGTCCTTCCAATGAATATTCAGGACTGATTTCCTTTAGGATGGACTGGTTGGATCTCCTGGCAGTCCAAGGGACTCTCAAGAGTCTTCTCCAACACCACACTTCAAAAGCATCAATTCTTCTGTGCTCAGCTTTCTTTATAGTCCAACTATCACAACCATACATGACTACTGGAAAAACCGTAGCTTTGACTAGATGGACCTTTGTTGGCAAAGTAATGTCTCTGCTTTTTAATATGCTGTCAGAACATGTTAAAGCTATGACTGGTCATAGCTTTTCTTCCAAGGAGCTAGCGTCTTTTAATTTCATGGCTGCAGTCACCATCTGCAGTGATTTTGGAGCCCAAGAAAATAAAGTCTCTCACTGTTTCCATTGTTTCTTCATCTGTTATTTATCCCTAAAAAAACAGAGGAGGTTCCTGTCTTCTAAGACATTTGAAGAAATAGTAGATGCCATTAGAAAGGATTGAAATCTATCAGATAGCACTGGAATATTGTTTAATATTGTTTCATTTAGAAAGTAAAGGAGAAGTGATAGAATAACTCAATGTATTTCTTAATGTTCTGATTTTTTTAATGTCCTCTTAGTGTCCTGAAGTTTTTGCCTCACTGCTTCTTAAGTCACAGGGAAACTTTTTTATTTTCTGTAGGTAACATGCATATTACCTATTGGCACAATGATCAAAAGTTCACAAGTATAGTCAGTTCAGTTCAGTCTCTCAGTCGTGTCCAACTCTTTGCGACCCCATGAATCGCAGCACACCAGGCCCCCCTGTCCATCACCAGCTCCTGGAGTTCACTCAGACTCATGTCCATTGAGTCAGTGATGCCATCCAGCCATCTCATCCTCTGTTGTCCCTTTCTCCTCCTGCCCCCAATCCCTCCCAGCATCAGAGTCTTCTCCAATGAGTCAACTCTTCGCATGAGGTGGCCAAAGTACTGGAGTTTCAGCTTTAGCATCATTCCTTCCAAAGAAATCCCAGGGCTGATCTCCTTCAGAATGGACTGGTTGGATCTCCTTGCAGTCCAAGGGACTCTCGAGTCTTCTCCAACACCACAGTTCAAAAGCATCAATTCTTCAGCACTCAGCTTTCTTCACAGTCCAACTCTCACATCCATACATGACCACTGGAAAAACCATAGCCTTGACCAGACGGACCTTTGTTGGTAAAGTAATGTCTCTGCTTTTGAATATGCTATCTAGGTTGGTCATAACTTATCTTTTAATTTCATGGCTTCAATCACCATCTGCAGTGATTTTGGAGCCCCCCAAAATAAAGTCAGCCACTGTTTCCACTATTTCACCATCTATTTCCAATGAAGTGATGGGACCGGATGCCGTGATCTGCGTTTTCTGAATGTTGAACTTTAAGCCAACTTTTTCACTCTCCACTTTCACTTTCATCAAGAGGCTTTTTAGTTCCTCTTTACTTTCTGCCATAAGGGTGGTGTCATCTGCATATCTGAGGTTATTGATATTTCTCCCAGCAATCTTGATTCCAGCTTGTGTTTCTTCCAGTCCAGCATCTCTCATGATGTACTTTGCATATAAGTTAAATAAGCAGGGTGACAATATACAGCCTTGACATACTCCTTTTCCTATTTGGAACCAGTCTGTTGTTCCATGTCCAGTTCTAACTGTTGCTTCCTGACCTGCATACAGATTTCTCAAGAGGCAGGTCAGGTGGTCTGGTATTCCCATCTCTTTGAGAATTTTCCACAGTTTATTGTGATCCACACAATCAAAGGCTTTGGCATAGTCAATAAAGCAGAAATAGATGTTTTTCTGGAAGTCTCTTGCTTTTTCCATGATCCAGTGGATGTTGGCAATTTGATCTCTGGTTCCTCTGCCTTTTCTAAAACCAGCTTGAACATCAGGAAGTTCAGGTTCGTGTATTGCTGACGCCTGGCTTGGAGAATTTTGAGCATTACTTTACTAGCATGTGAGATGAGTGCAATTGTGTGGTAGTTTGAGCATTCTTTGGCATTGCCTTTCTTTGGGATTGGAATGAAAACTGACCTTTTCCAGTCCTGTGGCCACTGCTGAGTTTTCCAAATATGCTGGCATATTGAGTGCAGCACTTTCACAGCATCATCTTTCAGGATTTGAAATAGCTCAACTAGTATAGTAAACTACTCCTATTCCTGGTCACCTAGTCTTCCTCCCAGGAGCAGACACTCTTACTAGTTTCTTTTGATTATTTTTAGAAACATAGGGCAGAGAAGGAGTCATCCTGATTTTAGCAAGTACCATAAATAGTAATTTTTCATTATATTATCTGAAGAGGTTAAAGTTATTTTAAAAGCAATCAACTTATTGAGCTTTCTCTGTGGTTCTGATAGATTTCCAGTGGTCTCTCTTGGGTTTTCTAGGTAGATAGAATATCAACAGCATAGGATTTTTGCAAAGTGAAAAGAGTTTTGGAGTGAGACCTGGGATTGAATCTTGGCTTTGTCTGATTGAATCAATCAAACAACTCAGTCGCTCAGTCGTGTCCGACTCTTTGAGTCCCCATGAACCGCAGCACGCCAGGCCTCCCTGTCCATCACCAACTCCCGGAGTAGCCTTTAAAAAATGTTGGCACTCTGCAGTGGCAGCCCATAAGTACAGAGGGGGCCTTTCCTCCAGGTGCGGTTGGCAGAGTGGGCAGAGGCCACACCCTGCCAAGTGCTGCTCCTCTGCCCTCTCCTGGGTTTGTTTTACCTGAATCTGCAGATACATCCGGAGGGCTTTGATCTCAGGCATTTCTAAACACTCAGCCATCAGGAGAGACTGAAGGGGAAGTCCTAAACTAATACAATCATCTTTTCTTTCTCCCTGAATGGAATGTGTGTTATATTTGCTGAGGGCAGATTAAAATAGATTTTACTGTTGAAATCATGGATTTATAGTTCTTTAAAGAGTTGCTGATTATCAGCAAAGTCTACAACCCCACCCCACCTGCAACATAACAGTGGGAAAAAAACAGTCCAGCGCGGTGGGAATGTGTAAATGTTTTCTCACACATGGGACCTACTGCCAGATAGGAAGATGGTGGTATTTGGTGAGGAGTGATACTAAGAAACACCTATAGTTAGTGAGGAAAAAACCCACATTCTTACTTACTCATAGAATTTTATAAGTTTGAAGGGATGCCCCAGAACATCTCTGATCCCTTTTTGTACTCCATGGAAAAGATGAATGGGGATGTAGCTTATCTAGTTTATTGGACCTTCAAGGAGCCTGAATGCACTCCTTTACATCTGACACCACCAGGAAAAGACAGGCCCGAGTGTGTGCCTTGATTGAAGTGCATCCTCCAGACTGCAGGAAGGTGGGACCGCATTCTATTGTCCTAACAAGGGTGAGCTCAAACTTTGAAAGGATATTGGCTCTGCTTATTAATTATCAGCTTTCCGGGTGACTTGGTGGTGAAGACTCTGCCTGATAATGTAGGAGACTCTGGAGATGTAATAGAGTCTGGGTCGGGAAGATGCCCTCGAGGAGAAAATGGCAACTCACTCCGGTATTCTTGCCTGGGGAGTCCTATGGACGGAGGAACCTGGCAGGCTCCGTAGATGGACATGACTGAGCAGATGATCATACACACACACACGTTCATTTTCAAGACTTAAAATATTCTGGGGTTCAGCTGTTACAGGAGGTTTATGGAAAACCGTTCCAGGCTTGCTGAACTACCGAGTGACTTAGCAGGTACAAACAAGGATGCCTCAAGAATAGAAAGAGAAGAAGCCCCACTGGAGCACCCTAGACACACTTTTAGAACCCTGATGGGCTCTGTAAAGTGTTATCCTGCCCTGGCTTCAGTACCCTGAGGAGGGTACTGAATTTGAAGGCTATAGTGGTCAGGGTATTTGACCTCCTGGCATTTTTCATCCCTTGGCCATTAGTTTAAGTTCAATATGGTGATTTCCTTGCCAGTGATGGGCAAAGAAAGGTGTTTTCTGGGAGCCTCCAAGACAGCTTTCATTCCTTTGAAAGAATAAGACACCCCCTGAAAAGCCTAAGAACAAAGCACACAGTGGCAGGGCCGACCAGAATTTGGACGACAGAACCTGGACCACCACTGACACTGTTGAGCTAGAGCTTATATTGCTCACAGGGTCCTTCCCATCCTGGAATCTGTTATGTGAGACAGCTTAGTGGACTGTTCTGGAGCCAAGGGCAAAGTATGGGGAACCTGTCCAAAGGGACCCATACCTCCTCTTAATGGCATTTTTGCTTTGAGTGTAGAAAAAGTAGAATTTTCTTCAGAACCTGGAAAGCAACAGTGAAAACAATCCTACCTGGGGAGTCAGAGAACGTCAGAGCCAATCTGATCCTCATCTTTTAACTCCCATGGTTGAGAAATTCATGTCTGAATGGGAGCCTTAGCCTGCTGCCCCCGTGAGCAGCTCCTCTGAGACCTCACAGAGGATCAAAACCCTGGAGCTGGGACTCATGCACTTCTTGCCTTTGGGACCAGAGAGTAGGAGCCCAGGGAATGTTCTGGACATCTCATCCGTTCTTCACATGGTTACCCCACAGCCAGACGCTGTGAGGAAGGCACGTTTCAGCCTATGGTCTGGGAGGCCCTGATAGAACTCCCCATAATCAAAGAGGCTTGAAGAGTAACGGCAGAGGGTCCTTCAGTTGGCTGCTGGTCTGTAATCATGGGCAAACTGTTCAACCTTGGTTTTCTCTCCCTCTCTTCTTTTTCTGGCCATTACATACTGCTTGTGGGATCTTAGTTTCCCAACCAGGGATTGAACCCGTGCCCCTTGCAGTGGAAGCACTGGACTGCCAGGGAAGTCCCTCAGTTTTCTTGTTTGGAAAGGAAGATATTGGAGTGGGTATTGTTGTGGAGTTTGATGAGATAATGTATGTTAATCATTTGTACTCAGAATATAATATTAATAAATGACTTTCCTGATGGGCTTCTCGGGGGGCGCTAGAGGTAAAGAACCTGCCTGCCAGTACAGGAGATGTAAGAAACCCAGGTTCCATCCCTGGGTTGGGAAGCTCCCCTGGAGGAGGGCATGGCAACCCATTCCAGTCTTCTTGCCTGGAGAATCCCATGGACAGAAGAGCCTGGCGGGCTACAGTTCATGGCGGGGTTGCAAAGAGTCAGACACGGCTGAAGCAACTTAACACACACACACAAATGGCTTTAACTCCCCTGGAAGCTGTGCTGAGTCATTTTCAGCCTTTGGGCAGGAGCCTCACCGCTAGTTGGTGGGCTTGGGGGACTGGTGTTTGGTCTGGGTTTCAAGGCTCGGCAAGAATGACTCGTTGGCTTCTGCTCAAATTTCTTTCATTTTGGTTTGGTCCCTGAGCAGCTGAAAGCAGCGCAAGGGATAGAAACGAGAAAAGGACACATTCAGATGGCTGGTTGCTGCTCCCGTGTCTTCCAGTGTTAGTTCCCAGCATTGGGTGATGTTGGCAGCTGTGGGGAGAAGGAAGTGTGCTGGCAAGGAGGACTGAGGAATTGCAGGTTGGCTGCCTCTAACTCCAGCTGCGTCACACCCAGAAACAATAAAATACTACGTAAGACAGTCTTTCTGTTACTCAAGCCAGGTGTCCTGGGTCTAAAGTCCAAGCCTTGAAATTCTCCCTGGATAAGCCTTGGGGCAATGTGTCTCCCCTTATCTGTCCAGGAGCTGCAGGCAGGCAGTTGTGTGTGTTAGTCGCTTCAGTCGTGTCTCTTTGTGACCCCATGGACTGTAGTCCACCAGGCTCCTCTATCCATGGGATTCTCCAGGCAAGAATACTGGAGTGGGTTGCTATTTCCTTTTCCAAGTGATCTTCCCAAACCAGGGGTCGAACCCGGGTCTCCTGTATTGCAGGCAGATTCTTTACCGTCTAAGCGGGCGGTTGTTAGCCTGTAAAGAGCCTGATGAGTTGTGAGCAGGCCCCCCTTCCTCGGGGTAGATGCAGACCTGTGTCAGGGCACGACTTGGCAAGCTAAGGTTGATCAGGGCACAAGTTGCACGGCCACCCGGGCAGCCATGGAGCTCCTGCCTCTGTCCAGAGCCTGCCTCAGTGATCGCTCCTAGAGGCGGGTGTAGGGACTTCACTGTGGGTGAAGCCAGACTTGGGCAAACTCTAAGAATCTTCCCTGTAGCAGCTGTTGCTGGGTCCAAGAGTAGACCCAGATCTGACGCTGGGAGCAGCGTGGAGGAACTTGATGACCACCTTGGACTGGGGCTACCTGCTGAACACGCACATGTCAGTCTGTGAGGCTGACTCCTGACCAAATGCAGAGGAGACTGGGGAGCCTGACTGTGGACGGGGACAGATGGGGATTGGGACAGGGCCGGTCAAGTGGAAAGGACCGGCTTTCTTCTTTGTCTAGCATGTCTTCAGGGAACCACCTTTGATTCTTAGTCCCATAGAGTTCAGATGAGGCCCACCTCACTCCCCAGCACCAAGGGGTGGACCAATGATGTGCATATTTATGTATCTGTATGTTATACCCACGTGCAGAGGTCCTCTGGCCACTGTGATGGGTTTAGAGTTCAGCACATTACCCAAGCCAGGCTACCCAGAGCCTTCCCTGATATATTTCCTGGAACCAGCAAAAAAGAGATGGGCTGCCCCAGGCCCACACTTCTGATCTCCCACCCCACATGATCACTGATGGAATCATTAGTTGGGAAGTTGATGTTAAGTTCAGAGCAGCTAGTGGCCATTTTTGCTGTTACACGAGGATGGACAGGCAAACTGAGCGTGGAGCCAACACTCAGAAAGCAGGCAGTGAAAATAAAGCACGGAGGAAACAATTTGTTCCTAGATTTCTCCCTTCCACGTTCTTTTTTTCCCCTTTCCTTCTCTGTTTTTCCTTTGCTTTCCTTCCCTCCACCCCTCTCATCCTTCCTTTCTACTTTCCTTCCTTCTTCTTTTGGTTGAAAAATTTATTAAAAAAAATAATGTTATTTACTTATTTTTGGCTGTGCTGAGTCTTCGCTGCTGCGCAGGCTTATCTCTAGCTGTAGAGAGCTGAGGCTACTCTCTAGTTGCAGTGCGCGGGCTTCTCATTGCAGTGGCTTCTCTTGTGGAGCTCGAGCTCTAGGGTGCTTGGGCGTCAGCAGTTGCAGCACGTGGGCTCAGTGGTTGCGGCTCCCAGGCTCCAGAGCACAGGCTCAATAGTTGTGGCACACGGGCTTAGTTGCTCTGCTGGATGTGGGATCCTCCCGAATCAGGGACTGAATCTGTGTCTCCTGCATTGGCAGGTGGATTCTTTACTGCTGAGCCCCAGGGAAGCCCTGGTTGAAAATTCTTTGAGTGTGTTTTTGTTACTTGGAACCCAAAGAAGCTGACCAATAAGCCATATGACACACTGAATTAATTTACTGCCACAGGGGAGCAGTAAAAGGGCTGTCTGTGTTTGTTTAAACACAAGCCTGGTAGAGAGGAACTTCGGAGAACAGCTTAGGAGATGACCCTTTTGAGGGCAGAGGAACAAAGCTGAGTGGTAACTTGTAGGGTGATGGGGTGAGGGTGAGGGGGAATTTATTGGATTGTGAGGGATGGACCACTCTCTAGGCTTTATCCCGTGAGCTACACTTTGAACCAGACAATTTCCCAGATAGGACTTGGAGATAGCTGGAAGACCAGGGAACTGGAGGGCTCCTTCTTGGGAGACCTCCCGGAGAATAGAGAGAAAGGGGCTGCTGCAGTCTGGCTTACCTCCCAGGCCCTTGGGGTATGGCATGCCTCAGGCCCTGTTAGTGCTTAGTGAGTTGGAGAGGTTGCCATTTCTCCACGTCATTACCAACTTAGGTTGATGCTCTGTGGCCAACTGTGTCCCCATGTTTGCTTTGGAGAAATTGTACCAAATTTCCTAGTGAGGTCTTCCCTGCTGAAGATAAAGAGTGCCCCTGTAACCTTCCTTTGTGCAAATCTTTGGCCATTTTCCTAGGGTTACGTGCTCGAAGTGGAATTGCTGAGTCAGAGGCTATGAATATTATTAAGGTTTTTGATTCTTATTCCAGGAGGCACTATTATCCATTACTAGAAAAAGAGATGTAAAAGTCCCCACTCTTGTCGGCTAGGAGATAGCTAATGGTTAAGTAACTAGTGTAAGAGGTGACCTGTTTTTCAGAGAAACAGAGCCATATCATAATGTCTGTAATAAATCGAATTAGATCATAAAATGTGGTGTGAGTGCAGCAGATCACATAGCATTAAAGAAATTGGACTGCCTGGTTCCCTGGAGATACTCAGGTCAGAAAGCACCAGACAGATGTAATGGGGTTATCAGTGTGCTTCCCTGAGAGGAGGAAGTGGGGGCAGCAAAAGCTGACGTTGCATTTACTGAAGGTGACTTCTGTGTAATTGGGGTTAGGACCATCGGAGGGCAAAGAACTAGCATTTCTCTCTCAGGGAGCTCTTTGTTTAATGAGAGAGATCACCAGCTACAAATCAAATTATCCCTGGAGGGAGATTTTGCCCTGGACTAAGCAGTAATGTTCTAACATTTGGTCCACAGTTGGCATGGTTAATGCACACGGAAGCTCCGTGGAGGCTGTAAAGCGTCCCTGGTGTGGGCTGCAGTGCTGGGCCCTTAGGGAGTCAGAGGTGAAAGACTCAGTCCCTGTCTGTAAGGAGGTCACGGTCCACCGAACGAATCTTCTAGAATGAGCTGTAGTGTAATAGAGGAATGAGTGGAGGAGGTCCAGGATGGCACAAAGGAGGGAGTGATTAACTTACCTGCTGGAGGAGGAGGTGAGGTGATCTGGTTTGCAAAGAAAGAGTAGAGGATTGCCAAGTGGGCAAGTGGGGGGAGGCACAGGTAGAGGGTGGGGCATCCGTGTGACCTGAGTGGCCCCACAATTTGGACTGCAAATACGCCTCAGCTCGTCCCCAGAATTTAGTGCTCAGATCCTGCCAGAGTAGATTCAGAAGCTTAGCCTGGGGCTCTCTGAGGCTCCTCTGTCTCCCCAGCATCCCTGTGGTCACTGGTGTTGAGTAACAGCAGAGCCATTGTGATCCTGGCTCAGCGGCCAGCTTGTTGCAAAGGGGGCCAAAGTTAATGAGGAACCAGCCCAGGCCACCCGGTCCTCAGGGCAAAATCGGAGGCGTGAGGAAGGGTGCTGGAGTGATGTTTTGCCCTGAGAAGGCATCAGCCTTGCACTCCTGGGTGGACCAGTCAGAATTTCCCACTTTAAACTCTTGGTTTTTCCACCTGGCCCCTTCCAGCTGGCGCACAGCCTCCTGCCCGAGTAGTGTAGAGTGCAGATTCTAATCCTAGGTGTCTGTGTTTGTTTCCTACAGCTGCTATGACAAACTACCATGCACTGAGTGGCTTAAAACAGAAATTTATTGTCTTATGATTCTGGAGAAATCTGCAGGGCCATGCTCCCTCTAAAACCTGTAGGGGACCCTTCCTTGCCTCTTCTTAGCTTCTGGTGGTTTATCATCCTTCTTTGACATTCCCTGGACCAGAGACACATCTCTCCAATCCTCCATCCTCACATGGAGTTCTCCCTGTGTCCTTCTCTGTCTTTACATGGTTGTCACTTTATTTTTTTAAAGTCTTTAATAAATTTGTTACAACATTGCTTTTGTTTTATGTTTTGGTTTTTCGGCCACCAGGCATGGGGGAACTTAGCTCTTTGAGGAGGAATTGAACCCACACCCACTGCAATGGAAGGCAAAGTCTTAACCACTGGGTTGTCAGGGAAGTCCTGGCTGTCACTTTATAAGGACACTGGTCACACTGGATTAGGTGCCTGCTCTACTCCAGTGTGGGCTTCCCAGGTGACTCTAGTGGTAAAGAACCTGCCTGCTAAGACAGGAGATGTAATAGACGTGGGTTTGATCCCTGGGTTGGGAAGATCCCCTGGAGGAGGGCATAGCAACCTACTCCAGTAGTCTTGCCTGGAGAAGTCCTTGGACAGAGGAGCCTGGCAGGCTACAGTCCATAGGGTTGCACAGAGTCAGACACGACTGAAGTGACTTAGCCAGACACGTGCGCTACTCCAGTAGCACTTTCCTGGTGGCTCAGTGGTAAAGAATCCACCTCCAATGCAGGAGAAACAGGTTTGATCCCTGGGTCAGGAAGATCTCCTGGAGAAGGAAATGGCAACCCATCCCAATATTCTTGCCTGGGAAATATCATGGACAGAGGAGCCTGGTGGGCTAGAGTCTATGTGGTTGCAAAAGAGTCAGACATGACTTAGCCACTACATAGCTACTCCAGTGTAGCACAATTACACCTGTGCTGCTAAGTCGCTTCAGTCGTGTCCGACTCTGTGCGACCCCATAGACGGCAGCCCACTGGGCTCCCCCGTCCCCGGGATTCTCCAGGCAAGACACTGGAGTGGGCTGCCATTTCCTTTTCCAATGCATGAAAGTGAAAAGTGAAAGTGAAGTAGCTCAGTCGTGTCCAACTCCTAGTGACCCCATGGACTACAACCCACCAGGCTCCTCCATCCATGGGATTTTCCAGGCAAGAGTACTGGAGTGGGGTGCCATTGCCTTCTCCAATTACACCTGTAGTGACCATCTATTTCCAAATGAAGTCACTTTCTGAGGTAAAAGGGCTTAGGACTTCAACATAGCTTTTTGCTGCTCTTGGGGTGGGGGCATAATTTAATCTGTAACAGCATCTCTCAGACACATCGGAAAGCCTGCGGAGGGCAACGAAGGCCTGCCAGCTCCCAGGGCACTGAAGTACCTCCCACTCAGGGGTGATACTCCGGGAACACAGTGTTCACATATTTCTGCTTAAAGACCCAAGGCTGCCTGGGGTTGTGGCTACAGGTGTGGGTTCCCGGAAGCTGGGGCTCTGCCATACCACAATGATGTTGGGTCTGGAGAAGCTTGTATAGTTGAGTCCCTGTCAAGGGAGCCACTTTGGGGCTTGTTCACAGCCATTCTTCAGGGAAAGAGGCTCCCAGTGTAATGTCCAGACCTTTTCCTTTCCAGAACAGGTTAAGATGTGAGGAATGGATGTAATTGTGACCCAGTTTTTTTTTCCTCCAGAATTTTCCTGGATATTTTTGTTTTCCCATTAAAGAAATAAACCCTGTTGGTAGTTTTACTATGACATCCTGAAACTTACAGATGAATAAAAAGGAGGATTAATAGTTTTAATAAAATTGAGTTTTCTCTGCAAGATGCAGATGTGCTTTTCAGTTTACTCCAGACTCCTTTCGTGCCACTCAGCAGCAGTTTTCATGTTGTTCTTGCATGTTATGTGTCCGCTTAATTTTGTCATCTCTACTTCTTACTGTAATGGGCATCTATTCTTCATTCTGTTACCTAATCAGCTGTGCTTAGTGTTATAGGAAAGCTATTGGTTTTTGCATGGTAATCTTGTACCAAGACACATTTCTGGTGTCTTTTAAAAAAAGTAATTATTTATTTGGCTATGCTGGGTCTCAGCTGTGAAGCCCAGGCTTTGTTGCTTCATGGCTTGTGGGATATTCCCAGACCAGGAATTGAACTGGTGTCCCTTGAATTGCAAGGCAGATTCTTAACCACTGGACTACCAGGGAAGCCCTTCACAGAATTTTAGATGATGGCCATTCTGACCGGTGTGAGCTGATACCTCATTGTAGCCTTGATTTGCATTTCTCCAATAATTAGCAATATTGAGCATCTTTTCACATCTGTCTTCTTTGAAGAAAAGTCCGTTCATTTCCAAGGCAAACCATACAATGTCACAGTAATCCTAGTCTATGCCCTGACCAGTAATGCTAAAAAAGCTGAAGTTGAACGGTTCTATGAAGAACTATAAGACCTTCTAGAATTAATACCCAAAATAGAGGTCCTTTTCATTATAGGGAACTGGAATGCAAATTTAGGAAGTCAAGAGATACCTGGAGTAACAGGCAAATTTGGCCTTGGAGTACAAAATGAAGCAGGTCAAAGGCTAATGGAATTTTGCCAAGAGAACGCACTGGTCATAGCAAACACCGTCTTTCAACAACACAAGAGAAGACTCTACACATGCACATCATCAGATTGTCAATACCGAAATCAGATTGATTATATTCTTTGCAGCCAAAGATGGAGAAGCTCTATACAGTCAGCAAAAACAAGACCGGGAGCTGACTGTGGCTCATATCATGAACTCCTTATTGCCAAATTCAGACTGAACTTGAAGAAAGTAGGGGAAACCCCTAGACCATTCAGGTATGACCTAAATCAAATCCCTTAAGATTATACAGTAGAAGTGACAAATAGATTCTAGGGATTAGATCTGATAGAGTGCCTGAAGAACTATGGACAAAGGTTCGTGACATTGTACAAGAGACAAGGATCAAGACCATCCCCAAGAAAAAGAAATGTAAAAAGGCAAATGGTTGTCTGAGGAGGCCTTACAAATAGCTGAGAAAAGAAGAGAAGCTCAAAGCAAAGGAGAAAAGGAAAGATACACCCATTTGAATGCAGAGTTCCAAAACATAGCAAGGAGAGATAAAAAAGCCTTCCTCAGTGATCGGTGCAAAGAAAAAGAGGAAAACAACAGAATGGGAAAGACTAGAGATCTTTTCAAGAAAATTAGAGATACCAACAGAACATTTCATGCAAAGATGGGCACAATAAAGGACAGAAGTGGTATAGACCTAACAGAAGCAGAAGATACTAAGAAGAGGTGGCAACGATACACAGAAGAACTATACAAAAAAGATTTTAATGACCCAGATAACCACGATGGTGTGATCACTCACCTAGAGCCAGACATCCTGGAATGCGAAGTCAAGTGGGCCTTAGGAAGCATCACTATGAACAAAGCTAGTGGAGGTGATGGAATTCTAGCTGAACTATTTCAAACCCTAAAAGATGATGCTGTGAAGGTGCTGCACTCAATATGCCAGCAAATTTGGAATACTCAGCAGTGGCCACAGGACTGGAAAAAGTCAGTTTTCATTCTGATCCCAAAGAAAGGCAATGCCAAAGAATGCTCAAACTACTGCACAATTGCACTCATCTCACACACTAGTAAAGTAATGCTCAAAATTCTTCAAGCCAGGCTTCAACATTATGTGAACCGTGAACTTTCAGATGTTCAAACTGGATTTAGAAAAGGCAGAGAACAGAGATCTGAACCAGAAATCAAATTGCCAACATCCGTTGGATTGTTAAAAAAGCAAGAGAGTTCCAGAAAAACATCTACTTCTGCTTTATTGACTATGCCAAAGCCTTTGACTGTGTGGATCACAATAAACTGTGGAAAGTTCTTCAAGAGATGGGAATACCAGACCCCGTTACCTGCCTCCTGAGAAATCTGTATGCAGGACAAGAAGCAGCAGTTAGAACTGGACATGGAACAACAGACTGGTTCCAAATTGGGAAAGGAATACATCAAAGCTGTATATTGTCACCCTGCTTATTTAACTTACATGCAGAGTATATCAGGCGAAATGCCAGGCTGGATAAAGCACAAGCTGGAATCAAGATTGCCAGGATAAATATCAATAACCTCTATATGCAGATGACACCACCCTTATGGCAGAAAGTGAAGAAGAACTCAAGAGCCTCTTGATGAAAGTGAAAGAGGAGAGTAAAAAAGTTGGCTTAAAACTCAACATTCAGAAAACTAAGATCATGGCATCCAGTCCCATCACTTCATGGCAAATAGATGGGGAAACAATGAAAACAGTGACAGACTTTATGTTCTTGAGCTCCCAAATCACTGCAGATGGTGACTGCAGCCGTGACATTAAAAGACGTTTGCTCCTTGGAAGAAAAGCTATGTCCAACCTAGACAGCATATTAAAAAGCAGAGACATTACTTCACCAAAAAAGGTCCGTCTAGTCAAAGCTATGGTTTTTCTAGTAGTCATGTATGGATATGAGAGTTGGACTATAAAGAAAGCTGAGCACCAAAGAATTGATGCTTTTGAACTGTGGTGTTGGAGAAGACTCTTGAGACTCCTTTGGACTGCAAAGAGATCCAACCAGTCCATCCTAAAGGAAATCAGTCCTGAATATTCATTGGAAGGACTGATGCTGAAGCTGAAACTCCAATACTTGGGCCACCTGATGTGCAGAACTGACTTGTTGGAAAAGACCCTGATGCTGGGAGAGATTGAAGGCAGGAGGAGAAGGGGACAAGAGAGGATGAGATGGTTGGATGGCATCAGCAACTCGATGGATGGATATGAGTTTGAGGAAGCTTGGGGAGTTGGTGATGGACAGGGAAGCCTGGTGTGCTGCAGCCCATGGGGTCGCAGAGTCAGACAGGACTGAGCGACTGAACTATTTAAGTCTTCTACACATTTATTTATTTTTTTAATGTTGAGCTGTATGAACTCTTTGTAATATTTTGGACATCAGTCCCTTGTTGGTTATATTGTAAATATTTTCTCCCATTCTGTAGGTTGTCTTTTCATTTTGTTTATGGTTTTCTTTGTCGTGCAAAAGCTTTTAAGTTTAATTAGGTCCTACTTATTTTTGCTTTTATTTTCATTACTCTAGGAGATCAAAAAAATATTGCTGTGGTTTATGTCAATGAGTGTTCTATGTTTTCCTCTAGGAGTTTAATAGTATCCAGTCTTACACTTAACTCTTTTATCTATTTTGAGTTTATTTTTGTATATGGTGTTGGAATATAGGCCTTTTAAGTCCCTTCCAACAATTCTTAGAGGGCAGGGGCAAGAAGTTCTGGAGAAATCTCAACAGATATATAGGTTGTAATCAAATTGTAATGGCCCTTGTTCATTTTGCCTACCCCAAACAAAGCTGAGTGCTTCTATATCTGCTTCAGGGCTGAATTTTTTTCTCTGCTATTCATTGACTGCCCATTTCACAGTCCTAGCTGTTCTTGGTAAATCTAGCAAATATTCTTTCTTGTATTTTATAAGAAAGGACCAGAGAAACTCTACCTTCTTTAAAAAAGGAGGGTGGTCGTTTCAATTTGGCAAAAGATTAGAGGTGGAAAAAGATAAATTCATGAGATACATTCAGATTCTATGTCTATTCCCTTTTGCCCCAGCCCAGAAGTCTGAATGGGTCTCCCACTTAAAAAAAAAATTAACTGCAAAATAAAAGGCCCTGAGTGGTGTTTTAGTGGGAGTAAGAGTATCTTGGATTGAATTTATATCTGTGTCAGATAATGTGTTTCTAGAGATAAGCAGTAATCGTTATTTTCAGAACCTCATGAGAGTTTGTTCAGTAAAGTAATGAATGGGTATTACTGACAAGCTTTCCAAGGTAGAAATTACATGCAACTGTAATCGGATGGTAAAAGGTAATAGAGGAGAAGCCCTTGGTTTCTGCTATGGGGAGTTCATGTCATTTCTAAAGGAGATTCACAATTTACTGTTCAATTGAAGCCAATTCAATTTTATGCAGGAAAGGGCTGCATGGAATTGTATTTCTAGGAATCCACACAAACCATGAAAAGCATGAGTAGTTCTTCACTGAGCTCTGTTGTTACCTGGCTTGGGCAAGTCCCTGTTCCAGGCTTATTTCAGCTTTCCAGTCTGTGAAATATTCTGTGTACATTTACAGTCCCATTTGAGAGAAATGAGGTAAGGTGATAAAAACGTTGAGTATATAGAATTATACAGATGTGAAGCACTGAATCTGCAGCAACCTTAAGGATATCCCAGGCCTACTGGTTAAACATGAAATAAGAACTTCTGTACAGGCTCAAGAGATCTTATCCCCAAGAAGATAAGACAGGGAGTAAAACCACTGTAAACACACTTGATTTCTAAGCAGGGTGAGGTTTGGTTAGAAACGGATAAGATAAATGTATTTAATGAATACAAATGTGTTCAAATCTGATAGCAAGTACTTGGCAAGTGGTCCTTGGTTAACACCTACTTCTCCTGAATTCCTGAATAGACTTCCTATGTGGATCTGGAAGTCCCAAAGCTTCTTTCTTCAAAGCTTACTTTTCTGTTTCGTTCTAATCTCTTTCTGTTTCTTATCTAATCTGTTTCTGTTTTGTGCTAATCCCTCTATTAGTCCTTTCCTTCTGCTTCTGTCCAAATATCTCAGTTGTGACCCCAGAGAAAGGAGAAGGAGGTTTTTGCCAGTTTGAATGGGTTCTGTCTACCAGAGCCTTTCTGGAGCAAGAGTCTGGAGCAAGGTGTAAATGAGTATAGTATAGGCAATTCCTTTTCTTTCACCTATCATTGTATTTCATATTTATTTATTTTTGGTGCTCGGGCTTTTGCTGTGAGTGGGGGCTATTCTGTAGCTGTGGTGTGCGGGCTTCTCATTTCAGTGGCTTCTCTTGTTTCGAGCAGGGGTTCTAGGTGCTCAGGTTTCAGCAGTTCGCCTGGGCTTAGTTGTCCTGAGGCATGTGGATCTTCCTGAACCACGGATTGAACCTGTGTCCCCTGCCTTGGCAGGCAGATTCTTATCCATTGGACCACCAGGGAAGCCCTCTTTTTAAATATATACTTTATTGTTTGTTTATTTTAATTTTAGTTGTTCTGCATCTTCCTGCTTTGTGTGGGCTTTCTCTAGTTATCGCTAGCAGGCACTACTCTTTGTTGTGGTGCTCAGGCTTCTCACTGCTGTGACTTTTCTTGTTGTGGAGCACAGACTCTAAGTGCTCGGCCTTCAGTAGCTGTGGCACTCGGGCTCTAGAGTGCTGGCTTAGTAGTTGTGGTGCCTGGGCTTAGTTGCTCCACGGCATGTAGAATCTTCCTGGACCAGGGATCAAACTTGTGTCCCCTGCGCTGGCAGGCGGATTCTTAGCTGCTGTACCACCAAGGAAGTCCAGTCCTCTTTTTAAAAACTTTTCTGGCCATGCCGCACAGCTAGCGTGATCTTAGTTCTCCAACCAGGGATTGAACCCCAGGTCCGTGGTCGTAAACGTGCCAAGTCCTAACCACTGAACCCGCCAGGGAATCCCCCAGTGTAGGCGATTTCTATGGATGATGTTGATGATGACGAATGGAGGGAGAGTGATTTTCGCAGGCAAGAGTCAGTTTGTGTAGCATTTTGTTGTTTTTCTGTATGATGTATAGTGTCCCAGGCTGGCAGCCTGCTGTGAACTAAGAAAACTGTATTCTGTAGTCTCTCTAGATATGCTGTGACTTGGCAAGGGCTGACTGCGTACCGTGCACCTGCATGGCCTTTTCAGCTTGACAAAGAATAGTGTCTCTCTCCGGCTCCCCGCTCCCTCCACAGGAAATGCTCCCAGACGACCGCACAATAAGCCCTAATTAAGTCTTTCCTCGAATCCTGACATCTTTTCCTCCAACCTTTCCTTGGTTTTTGATGTATAATTAAGAGGAATGTGGAGAAACCAAACCAGGCATAAGATGCAGCTGGGATTGGGTCACTACCTAATGGCAAGTAAAGACTAAAACCTCTGCCCTGGCAGCTCTTTTGACAGTTTAAACTGGGAAAGAAACATGGTACATAGATGGAGAAATTAAGATGCTTTTGATGGAAAAATTGGTTGCAATTATGTGAGAACATTTCCTCAGACCTTTTGAGTTACTTGTGTTGCGTGCCTTTTTTGTCTCTGAATAAGAGAATCTCAATGTTTTCCAGCCAATATTTAAAAATAATACAGGTAAGGTGGTTAGTGCTTCCCTGGGCAGGCTGTGAACACATCCTTACAATGAGATGCAAAATTTGGGTCTCTGTCTACTTATCTAAAAAGTGAGTCCCACAGATTTTATCATGTCCCCAGAGGTTCAAGACCTAACCTCTCCCCACCAAAGTTTAAGAACACTAGTATTAGAGAAAGGAAGAATCTAGAGACAAAGATGGAAGTCACAAAGGGAGGGTGGAGCTTCTAAAGTTCGGGAAGGACTAAAGTCCAGGCAGCCCCATGGGAGGCAGTAAGTGGTTACATGGGTATACCCTGTAATGAGGTACTTCTGAGCTCAGACTCAGGGTCTCCATTTATAAACTGTGCTTGCTGTGTGAACTGGGCTAGCTTACATCTCTAAGCCTCCGTCTTCAGTGTTCTCATCTGTAAAATGATGGAGGAAATAGAACCTACCTCACAGAGTTGTTGCAAGCCTTCTTGCTTCCCTGTGAGATGTGAGTGTGTCTGTATGTGTGTGTGTGTGTGTGCATGTGGGGTCTCTGTCTCTACCCATATTTTGCATTTTCCTCTCTATTTTGTGTCTCCTCCTCCAAGAATTCTGTGCAGGCCTCAGAAGTTTCTGAGTTCTTGTTTTGCTGGGTTCTCCGCCCACCCCCCCGCCCCCCCCCCCAACTCCCGCTTTCTTTAGAAGAATAATCAGTGTGAGGTGGTATCCTTGGCTGAACATCTTCCTCCTTCCAGGTCCTTCCACACCTCTTTGCTGGCCAGGCTGAGAGCGGCATATTTGCTCCTTTCCAAGCTGTGTAGAGAGCTGAAGGTGCCGGCAGCCTAGTGCCTGGGGCCTGGAGCCAAAGAGCTCGCCTTCTTTGGGACGGAGAACACAAAACAGCCCTGGGAGGGGAGAGCCTGTCTCTGCAGACAGACAGCTGCCTCAGGGCAGTCTTGCAGCCGCCTCTGCAGCCAATTCCTTTTGTAATTTGCATAATAGACCAGAAGATGGGGCTCTTGACCCTGGAGTCAAAAGCCAGAGGCTCTGACTTTTTCTACATTTGAACTGGAGTCAAATCAGACTTGTAGAGCTCTTAGTAGTAATCCTCTCCCTCCTGCTTCTTCTCTGTGCCCTGACAACTCGTGCCCACTCTCATGAGAGCACCATGAGCTGGCTCTTTAGGGAGTGGCAAATGGAGGGCACATCTTTCTTCTGGTCACCATCCTTGGCCCCTCCAGAATTGCCATGTTGCCAGTCAGCCTAAATGACCCCCTGCCTCAGCTTCCCCCCTTTAATCCACCTTGCCCCCAATGGCAGATTTCACCAATGGTACCACTTACATAGGACAGTGTCATATAGTGGCCAGGGACTCTAAACTCAGACAGATCCATCCTTGACTCATCAAATGAGACTCTCCTCACCTCCTCAGAAAAGCCCTCCCTGACCATCCCATCTACAGTAGCTCTCTCCACCCCCCTGGCCAATACTCTATCACATAACTTTGCAGTTTATTTCATTGCAGCTCTCATAATCTGTACTTGTGTTCATTTTTACTTGTTTGCTGTTTCTCCACTAGATTGCAAGGCTCAAGAGGTGATCATATCCCAGCCTAATATCTACTTAACCTTGAGAAAGTTGCTAAACTTCTCAGCCTCAGTTTTCTTACCAGTGAAATGGATAAACTATGACGTGTTAGGAATATTAAATGACACAGTGCATTTATACCACTAAACCCAGGTCCTGGTGTGTGGGCAAATTCTTTAAAATTTTCTACACTATCATATTTTCTATCATATGAGAAACAAAAAAGTCTGAACTGATTAGCTCTTTCTCCATAACTTGGTCATTTTTTCTTTACCACAATTTTTATTTCCTACTGCTCTTCTCTATACCTTTCTGCTTTGGTCCAAATTGTGGCTATCCTGAATGGGTCTTATGCTTTCCTGGTTGCTAAGTCATTCCCTAAGAACTAAGATGCTTGCTCTCCTTACTCTGGCTTGACTGTTTTTGGGTTTAACCCAAACCAATGTCCTCTGTGTCATGTTCCAAGTAAAAAAAAATTATTTTCTCTTGGAAATTTGTATAATCTTTGTGGTCTATATAACTTATATGGCTCTTGTTTTATGTTCTATTATCTTGTCATCATATTAACATTTTTCTCTTCTAAATTTTTATAACCTTTGTTGTCTATACTATATTACTCATATGGCTCTTGTTTTATATTCTGTTATCTTGCCATCATATTAACATATATCCTGTTCCCCTGATTAGACCATAAGCCCTCTGGAGATACATATTTTATTTTAGATTTTGCTGCATCTTCAGTGCCATTTGGGCTTGTACTTTTTGTTTAATATGTTTTTGGTTAGACTGAATTAAAAGTACATATATTCACTTATATATTTATAAGTTATATTTATTTATATACACTTATATAACTTACATATTTATAATTATGTTCTATGTGCCCAGCATTCTTTGAGGCTTTGTACAGAAGGGCATAAGAAAAATAATTATTTCCTTCAAAAAATGACAATGTTACAGTAAGCTAAAGTTAACATTTAATTAAAGTACTTGACCATAGCATGGTATAAGGAAGGTATAAGGAAGGTATGAAGTGCTATGAAGATTCAAAGGGGACTGATGACATGTCTTAGGGGTATTGAGGAGAGTAGAATAAAGTTTCTTCGAAGAGGTGGCCTTTGAGGTTGACTTTGAAGTATGATTAAGGTTTTGATGGGCAAAAATGGGGTTGAATTACAGATTCAAGGGACAGGATTAGTGAAGAGGTCAACAGAGACTGGGGAAATGAACACTAAGGCTCAGAAATGGGCCCAAGACCTTAAATCGAAGACTGGAAATATGGTTCTGCCTCAGGGGCACGGAAGCACAAACTTGGTTCAGATTTCAGAGCCAGAGCAAGCAATGGTATGCAGGGGTTGAACATTTAATGTGCACCAGCCAGGCTATGCTCCCCAGTGTAGTTTCTTCGGAGGCTGAGAATGATTTGCACCTGCTCTTTTTCTTTTAATAATGTGGACTCTCCTACTGTCTGATGTGATAGTGGACATAAAGGAAAAGACCCCTTTCCTCCTCTTGGGGACAGAGGGTTGGTTGGATTATGGCCAGTCTCTCTTGTTTTAAACCCAAATCAAATTGAATGTGTTACTCATGGGTTTCTAAATTTGCCTTAATCAGTAGTTATTCTTTTGTTAAATAATTTGCCCTGGATTATTTCTCAGAAAAGTTGGAAGCATTTCTGTGGAATTGTTTCAATCATCTTCCGTAGCTCAACCCCGTGCTTTTCACTGCCAACCCGAGGCCCAGGGAGAAGACCTGTATCGTAGTCAATCTGTGTAGGGGAATAGATCACTGCCTGCCTGCTTCTCTTTGATACTATTGAATCTGGCCACTAGCTCGAGGATTAACAAGTAATTTGAGAAGGCCCTTCCCTCTCATTCTGTTATTTCCTTCTGCAAGCTCAAGGGATGGTTCCCCAGAATTTAAAAATAATTATTACCAAGGAATAAAATCATGATAGACAAACCTGACACTTTCTCAGTTTTCAAGGGTCAGGTGCATCCTCAAATAGAACCACGAGATCTTCAATTTCTAGCAAGCAGTTGGGAGGACCTTCAAGCCCAGAGGCCCCTGAAGGGAGGGAGGCGGTTTCCATGGCAACCGGGCCCGGGAGCGGTTGGCTCCCCCGGCTCCCTTCTCCACCTCCTGGTAGCCCAGGGTACCGCCGGACAGCGTCCTCCCGTGCTCCGCGCCCTGATTGGCTGTGCAGGCCGCGCGCTGATTGGCTGCGGCGAAGCCTCGCGGGCCGGTGGCTATGGAGGCGGCGGCGGTTGATGGTTGACCGTTGGCACCAGGGTAGGGGTCGCCGCTCGGGCGATCTGATCAAACCCGACCGGAGTGCGTGGCCTGCTGACGTTCGGCCTGGACCCCGCGCGCGAGACCTAGTTGGGCTCCGCCATGCCGGCCGGGAGTAACGATCCGGATGGCGTCCTCAGCTATCAGGTAGGGCCCCGCCTCCCGCCCCTCCCAGGGGCTCAGCCTCCTCATCCTCTGCCCACCCTCCTTTCTCTGCCCCCGGGCCGGGGCTTCGCAGGCCACTCCCTGAGGGCGAGGGGAGGCCAGCCCGCGACACCAGGGGGCGCTCCGGGCGGTCGGGGATCGGGCCCGGGCTGCGAGAGGGTGACCTTGGGCCAAATCGGGAGCCGCATCCTTTGCGTGGCCAGCTGAGGAGCCCTGACGGCCCGCGGCCGGTGACCTCTGTTCTGCTCAGGTCCTCCTTGCTGGGAAAGAGGCAGGCTTCTGGCCTTGTCGCGTCCTGCTGGAAAGTGGGAGAAAGGATAGCCAGGGACCTTGCTCTGGTGGGGCAGGTTTCCTCTTTGTGTTTTATTAATGGGGCTTTCTGGTTCCTTACTGGCTCAGAGGAAGAACTGGAAAAGACTGGAGGCTGGGACCAAACGCTCAGCCTTGTTTGTGTGCATAAAACTCCCTTCATTCCATGGTACAGACGGGCTGACAAGTTCTGGATAGCGAAGTGGAGAGAGGCTGGAAAAGTGCTGAGGGGTCAGGAACAGGTGTTTACTTAAAGAAATGAAGAAACAGGTTTAAGCAACTGATAACTGTTGGGGTGGCTAATGTAAGGTAAAGCATTGGACTGGGCGTCAGAGACTGTAGGTTCAAATCTACATCTGCCTCACATGGGCTTTGTGACCTTGAGTAAGTCACTTGCCTCTTTGAATCACATTTCCCCATCTAGTAAAATAGGGATAAGAATACCTGCTTTGCTTACTTCACAGGGTGGTTTTGAGAACTAAATGAGCAGCTGTTTGGGAAGGGGCTTTGTGAAACGATGTGGCAACCAGTATAGGAGAGATAACTCATTGAATTCTCACTCCCCCCTTTCCTGTGCCCATCAGGTGATGATATGCTCATTGCTCTGCAAAGAGATATTGAAGGGAGGTCAGATACTAAGTGGGGGGCTGTGAAGAGAATGATGGACCTACTCAGAAGGATGACAGGTCTTGAAACAAGGGCCACATTGATGTCAGGATGGTTTTTGTAAAGAGACAGACAGAACTCTTTTCTGAGTTTGTAGCAAAATGGGTATCACTGACTCACTCCTCTTCTGGCAATAGTTTGCTACTAGATGACCCATAATTCCTTTTGCTTGCTCCATCAAAAAAGGAACAACATCTGCAATTTTGGGAAATCCTTCCATATCTAATTCTCCTAAGGTCTATGAAGAATATTCAGCTTATGTTTGTGATACAGTGATGGGCAAAAATAGGTAATATTCTTGCCCTGCTGGAATTTCCCATTTAGTGTGTGTGTGTATAATCATTTTAATCAAACAGTCACACAAATAAATGCATTATTATAAACTGTGATGAGTGCTTAGAAAGAAAGATATGTGGTGCTGTGAATGTGTATCACAATGGTTCCAGCTTTGGTCTCAGATCAGAGATTTTGCTAAGGCAGAAAATTTCGGCAAAGATCTAAAGAATAAGTGTCAACTGAGGGAAGAGGGAGATCAAAGGGCTTTGGAGACAAAGCGAACAGCAGAGGGAGCCCATCGGGTTCAAAGATCTGAAAGAAGGCCAGAGTGGCTGGAGCCACAGGGAGTGAAGAGGTGAATGGTGTGAGATGTACTCCAGGGTCATAGCATACAGAGAGAGGGAGAGAGAGGAGCCAGAGAGAGAATGAGAGCCAGTGAGATTATGATCAGATTCTCTTCCTGAAAGATTTTCTGGCTTCAGTGGGTAGAACAGGCTGGAACAAATGTGGGGAGACAGTGTCCTTAATATGCAGAATGTGTTCCAGTTGTATTGTCAGGATCATAATAACCCCCAGGCTTCTGTTGGTGCTCTGTGAAACTGGTAATTCCTGAGTGCTTCTGGGGTAGGACAGAAAGTAATTATATCTTTTACATCTAGTTCATGAAAATCGGGGATGGTGGGGTGAGAAGAGAGAAAAAAAACAGGATGGGAACAGCAAGACCTTGTAAAGGCTGAGTCAGGTGATGGGCAAATGGGTACTTGAGATAAGATACAGGGGGGAAAAGAAATGAGGAAAGAAAGAAGAAAGGAAATGGGGGTAATTTGGGGGAGACAAGTCAATCAGTTGAAAATTACCAACAAAACCTCCTGTATGTCAGCTGGGCTGTGTGACGGGGAGATGGACCTTGCAAAGTGAGCTGGTTGTGTACTTGATGTAAACAGAGACTCCAGGCATCACATCTACATACCGTGTGCCTAGGCTGTTTCCTCTGGTTTGGACGACTGTGCTGACCCCTGACACTTCCCTCCGCTTTCTCTCCTGCTTTTCCTTCTACAATCCACTTGTCCTGTGGCAGCTAGAGAGAGCTTTTAAAAACACAAATCAGATGATGTCATATCCTATCTTGAAACCCTTCAGTGGCTTCCCAGTGCATTTTAGAATAAAATCCAAACATCTTATTATGGCCTCCCAAGTTTCATCGTGACCAGGGCCTTGCCCACCCTCCCTGATAGCCTTTCCAACTCTCTCACCATACACTTCTGCATTGGCTCTCTATCTGTTTCTTCAGTACAACCAGCTCTTCATTCTACAAGAGCTTTGTTCTTGTTGTTCCTGTGGATTTTCTTCTACCCAAGTCTTCTCGTGATTCAACTCAGGTGTCACCTCCTCAGAGTAGCTGTCCTTGGTCTCCAGACTCACAGTTACTCTCTTTCATATGATTCTGCTTCAGTTTTTATTCATTTATTTTTGTCACACCATGCAGCATATGGGATCTTAATTTCCTGACCAGGGATTGGAACCCATGACTCCTGCATTGGGAGTGTGGAGTCTTAACCATTGGACCACCAGGGAAGCCCCTGATTCTGCTTTACTTTCTTAATAGCATATATGACTTATATGATGTGGTCTTGTTTATTATCTTTTTAAATAGAAGCATTATGACGGGATGGACTGGGCAGAAAATCTTTTTGTTTACATAGTGCCTGGAATAAAGTTGATGTTCTGAGTGAGTGAATGACTTTCCTGTATCCACAGCCAGTGTGCCTCTCCTTAAGGAGCTCATGGTCTTGTCAGTATTAGCCCAGAGTCTGAGATGACCATTGCTTTATTACACTCCCTGTTTAAAAGTCTCCCATTTCTGCTATTGTGTCTTTGCTCAGGTGTTCTAGCTGGAAAACTTTCCCACTCCTATCTACCTAGAATATTCCGTTCTAATCTTTAAGGTCTGGCTCTGTACCAGTGGGCTTCTCAGGTGGCTCAGTGGGTAAGGACTCTGCCTGTAATGCAGGAGATGCAGGAGACGTGGGTTTGATCCCTGGGTCAGGAAGATCCTCTGGAGGAGGGCATGGCAACCCACTCTGGTATTCTTTCCTGGAGAATCCCATGGCCAGAGAACCCTGGTGGGCTACAGTCCATGGGGTCACAAAGAGTTGGCATGACTGAGCACGCATGAGCACTGTATCACTATCAGAATTTCACTTGTCTCTTCTGCTCACAACACTCATGAAGTCATATTACTTCTTCCACCCCTTACTTGTGAACTCTACATGTTCATCTCTGCTGCTACCCTGCCAGCCCCTTGTGATGCTGTCTCTGTAAGTTAACTTGCATGAGTGTGTGCCATGTGCCAGGTACTGGGCCTAGTGCTTTCCCTGCGTTGTCTCAAGTCTTTCAGTAACCACGAGATTCACATGCCCTTCTTAGCCTTATTTTCCAAATGAGGAAACCAAAAGGTTAAGTAACTTCTAATAAGTGGCAGAGCTGACCCTCTCCAAAGAATGTGCCCTTGGTCTACATGACCATAACTTGTGCCTCTGGCACCGAGACTGGTGCCTGGTTCAGAGTGAGCGCTTTAACATGTTTGGGAAGATATGTGTGGCAAGGGGTACAAAGGATATATTAGAGTGGGAAGAGCTGGGATGATGGAGGACAGCTAGGTGGCTCTTGGTGGAATTTAGAATGAGTTAATGAAGGCCTGCATTATTGACTTTTGATGAGATTGCCAAAGGTGGTGGGTTCTTAAAGGGCATGATAAGAGTGGAAGATCAGAAAGCTTGAAGGAGAACCTCTAGTTTGGACTGGAACAAGGGACATCTGTAGCTTCAGATTCTCCTGATCAGCACTTTCAGAATCGAGCAGAATTTCTGGAAGAGAAGGCTACAGAGGTTGAAACTGTCAGCACTTGAGCCAAGTGGTGCTGGGAACCTCAGGGAGGCTCAGAGAGGGCGTAAATGGTAAAGGGAAGTGCAAGTGAATCAGGGCAATTACCAAGGCTTTTATGTGAATCAGGCCCACTCAGACTGGGAAATTTTGTAGAAATCTTCAGAATAACAAATCCTGGTGAATGGGTGATAATTGGGAAACTGGGTGGATGGGAAGAGAGGCACACTTCACGTTGAAAGTGGACCTGGGAAAACTCCTGGACGCTACTGCCTGGTGGCCCTGGCCCGTGTTGGTGCATGAAACGCATGCGTGTCTCTGTAGAGAGCTGGTGACTTCTGAGTGTCATGGGCAGTTCATGGGAAGCAGTCAGTATGTATCTGCTGAATGTTACTGAACAGAAGTATCAACCACAGCAGGTTCTCCTCTCACTGCCTTGCAGGGTACATACAGTCTGCACGCCTCCAGCCTCCCACCTCACACTGGGTATTCCTTTCCTGTGTGGGAATTGAGGGACACATGAGCATTCTCTTTACCTGGTGCTATCAGCTCTACTGGGGAACTTCAGTAGTGTGGGCTTTCCTGCCAAGCAGAGACTTGAGGTAGGCTGGGGATACAATTCAGGTTGCAAATTTACTTCCTTTTAAACTTGTAGATAATTGTCTTTGCTCATGGTTTGCCATGGCAGGGTGGACAGGGCTGTCAATTAAGCCTATCACAATGGTAATCAGAACACAGAAAAGCAACATGTTTATTCTAAATCGCTGCTAGATAACAGCAACAAACCTGAGATAACAGAGAGGTTGGTTGTTTCCCATAAAGATAGTAACAGGTTTACTCTGATCTTGCTAGTTAGGAAGCCATGATGTATGTATTAGTGTCTATTGCTGCCCTAACAAACGACCACACATTTATTGTCTTAGAACAACACAAACTGAGTATCTTACAGTTCTATACTTCAGATTTCTATCATGAGTCTCACCGGGCTAAAATCAGTGTTGGCGAGGCTGTGTTTCTGGAGGCTCTGTGGGAGAATCTGTCTTTTTAACTTCAGCTCTGTGAGGCTGCCTGCATTCCTTAGCTCACAGCTCCCTTCCTCAGCAGCCGAAACCAGTGGCACAGCATCTCTCAGGCCCTGCTTTTATCATCAAACTTCATTCTCTGGCTCAACTCTCCTATCTCCTTCTTCCATTTTTAGGGATCTTTGTAATTACATTGAACCCATGGATAATCCAGATAATGTCATTATTTTAAGATCCACTGATTAGCGACCCTTCTTCCATCTGCAACCTTAATTCCCTATTGCTGTATAAAGCAACGTATTCTTGGGTTCCAGGGATTAAGATGTGCAAATCCTTTGGGAGCCATTATTCTGCAAACTGCAATGTGCTTACTAGTAAATTGTACCAAACAGGAGTGATTCCAAGTGGGGTTCAATAAAAAACGAAAAACCACTAAGAAACCAGAGTCACTTTGCAATTTTAGGCCCCTAGCAGCCTGCTGAAGAGTCAGACTAGGAAACTCGTGGGTGTTCAGGAGCTCATGGCCCCTGAGCGGAGGACCAGAACAGCTGCATACAACCTCGTGGAACCCCCTTTTCTTACTATCCATTGTCTGCATCCAGTGAGGAAGTCAAATTGAGGGCATTAGAGAGTTGAGGATCTCTGGGTCAGATTCAGTGATGGTGTCTACAAGGGGTCAGAATTCATGAGCTTTCTGGATAAAAAGGAAGTCGAGAGTGAAGAGATGGAGAACTATATTGGAACTCTGGTCAGTAAAGGCAGCGTGAAGTACAAGGGTTTAAGAAGGTAACAATGTGACAATCTTGAACTGTTTTCACTATGGACATTAATCCATGATTAGGTGACCTGAGCTCTCTAAAATGACCAGGTTCTTTGCTTTTGGCGATGTTAGTGTATGATGCTAATACGTTACAGTATATAATGTTAATACAGAGAGACTCAAGTTGGAGTTCCTCCTGTCTCAGCCTTTGTGAGATCTTACTTAGCCTTGATTTAGGACTGTTGTGAGGGTTGAGATGATATATGTAAAGCACAATGCTAGGTATACAGTCAGTGTTCTGTAAATATGTGTTCCCAATATTAATTATAGAAACTCAGCTTGCTGATTAGAAACCCTGAAAGTCACTTCTGTGTTTAATTTAAAAATGGTTGTATATCAGAACTCAATCAACACTTGACTCTTATTGTTGTTGGGTGGGTGGGGTAGGAGGCTGTTATCTGAAAACATTGGATAAAAGATGAAAGGAGTCTTTGGAAGTGAAAGGGTCTGAGGCTGACTGCAGGAGAGGAAGCAGAGCTGAGTTTGGCAGGACTGCCACCTCTCAGGACCAGAGAGGAGCCACAGGGAGGGGTCAGGGAGAGGCTCAAGGTGGGCTCCACTGCCTGCTGCAGCCTTTGTGGGTGCTTCAAGGATCTGGGGCCATCATGTAAGACTCAGCCCCACCTCTGCCTTTTAATTTGTCCATTAACTGTAAGTGAGAAGCTGGTCTGCTACTCAGCTGTAATTCATTCATTTTTCAAGGCTCATAACAATGCTTTCTTTCTCACAACGTGCCTTGCAATTTCAATGTTTTAATGTGTATTTAACCCTCTTAGTTCTTTTTATCTTACTTAATCCTTCGGGTAGGCACCCACATCAATTGACATTTGTATTGTGAGTCATGATCATGAGTCAGGAAGAGGTACAGAAACCGGGTCGTTTCTCCAGTTCACCTTTCTTTCCCTCCCCTCCTCCTTTCCTTTTTCTCCTAAACTTATACCATGTGATTCTCATGATGCTGATATTTTCTGAGTCACAAGTACCCCTGAGAATCTGATGAAAGCTATGGAATCTCTCCTAAGAAAAATGCACACTTGCACATAATCCTCTGAAGCCCATTCATAGGAATCCTGGAAATTCATGGTTAAGAAATCCTTGCTGCCATAAAGGACAGTGTCAGAGGTCCATGCTAATCAAATGGTGAGGAATCCGCAATAAGCACAGACAACTGAGACTTAATGTTCTTTTATTTTCATGTTTTATGATTTTAAGCAAAACTTAATATGTTTGAAATTTATCCAATATTTTAAGGATATTCCAAATAAGAGAGACTTGAAAAATGAATCATCGTGTATCCCATGACCTGGCTTCAACAATGAACAGACAGCCTATCTTATTTCATCTATGTCTCTACCCAGTCTCCAAATCCCAGACACTGTATCTCATCAGTGTATCTCAACACTGTATTTCATCAGTAAAAACTTAAGTATGTATTACTAAAGATTAAGGACCCTTTTTCTTCTTTTATGACATGACCACCGTATCAGAATACAGGCATACCTTGGAGATACTGCTGGTTCAATTCCAGACCACCACAATAAAGTGACTAGTGTAAAGCAAGTTGCACAAATTTTCTGGTTTCTCAGTGCATATAAAATCTATGTTTATATTCTCCTGTAATCTACTAAGTGTGCAATAGCATTATATCTAAAAAATGTACATACGTTAATTAAAAAATACTTTATTGCTGAAAAATGCTATCCATCATCTGAGCCTTTAGCAAGTCATCATGTTTTTGCTGGCGGAGAGTCTTGCCTTGATGTGGATGGCTGCTTATGGGTCAGGGCAGTGCTTGCTGAAGGTTAGGATGACTGTTGCAGTTACTTAAAATAAGACTACAGTGAAGTTTGCCGCATCCGTTGATTCTTCCTCCAAGAACAGTTTCTCTGTAGCATGCAATGCAGTGTGATAGCATTTTACCCACAGTAGGACTTTCACAATTGGAGCCAGTCCTCTCAAGCCCTGCTACTGCTTTATCAACTAAGTTTATGTAATATTCTAAATTCTTTGTTGTCATTTCAACAGCATCTTCCCAGCATCTTTACCAGGAGTAGATTCCATCTCAAGAAGCCACTTTCTTTGCTAATTCATAAGAAGCAACTCCTTATCTGTTCAAGTTTCATTGTGTGGTTCTAGCAATCCAGTCCCATCTTCAGGCTCCACTTCTGATTCTAGTTTTCTTGCTATTTCCACCACATCTGCAGTTACTTCCTCCTCTGAGGTCTTAAACTCCTCAAGGCTTCATCCATGAGGGTTGGGATTAACTTCCTCCAAACTCCTGTTCATATTGATATTTTGACCTCTTCCCATGAATGGCACCCCACTCCAGTACTCTTGCCTGGAAAATCCCATGGACAGAGGAGCCTGGTGGGCTGCAGTCCATGGGGTCACTAAGAGTCTGACACAACTGAGCGACTTCACTTTCACTTTTCACTTTCATGCATTGGAGAAGGAAATGGCAACCCACTCCAGTGTTCTTGCCTGGAGAATCTCAGGGACAGGGGAGCCTGGTGGGCTGCCGTCTATGGGGTCACACAGAGTTGGACACGACTGAAGCGACTTAGCATGAATCATGAATGTTCTTAATGGCATCTAGGATGGTGACTCCTTTCCAGAAGATTTTCAATTTACTTTAACCCATCAGAGAAATCACTCTCCATAGGCACTACATACATTATGAAATGTATTCTTAAATAATATGACTTGAAAATTAAAATGACTCCTTGATCCATGGGCTACACAATGGGTGTTGTATTGTTAGCAGGCATGAAAGCAACATGTCATTGTACATCTTCGTTAGAGCTCTTGGGTGACCAAGGGCATGGTCAGTGAGCAGTAATATTTTGAAAGGAATCTTTTTTCCTGAGCAATAGATCTCAACAGTGCTTGGCTGATAGTGTTTGACAGTAGTTCTGTTTTCTTTGGTAAGACACAGAAGGTGCATGAACATTTATTCAGTGACTTTAAACTGTGATTAACCAAGCTAAATTAAAGCAGCAAGCAAGTTGATTTTCAACCTGAATTTTTCAGCTGATTGACCTTGCTCTATACAGTTTGCTTTTATAGTCTTAGAGGCAAGAAATCAATCACTCCTCCCTCCCCTACTTCCTCCAGATTCTGTGTTCTGTGCTGTGTCAGATGTCTGTGGACAGTATTAAGCATTATAATTAGTTGGCCCCTGTCCTCTGGATATTACAAAACTGTGGGGAAGCCAACATGAAAAATTATTCATGTATATGTATATAGGTATACATATATGTCGGAGAAGGCAACGGCACCCCATTCCAGTACTCTTGCCTGGAAAATCCCATGGACAGAGGAGCCTGGTAGGCTGCAGTCCATGGGGTCGCTAAGAGTCGGACACGACTGAGCGACTTCACTTTCACTTTTCACATTGGAGAAGGAAATGGCAACCCAGTCCAGTGTTCTTGCCTGGAGAATCCCAGGGACAGTGTAGCCTGGTGCGCTGCTGTCTATGGGGTCACACAGAGTCAGATATGACTGAAGCGACTTAGCAATACATATATGTGAAGTTTTATGAGGAAACATATGATGATATGAGAAAGTTTGGAAAACTAACAAATATTCATCCATCAAAATATATTGGATACTGTAATTAAAAAGACACATGTACCCAATCTTCATTGCAGCACTATTTACAATAGTTAGGACATGGAAGCAACTTAGATGTACATTGACAGATGAATAGATAAAGTTGTGGTACATATATACAGTGGAATATTACTTAGCCATAAAAAGGAACCCACTTGAGTCAGTTCTAGTGGATAAACCCAAAGCCTGTTATACACAGTGAAGTAAGTCAGAAAGAGAAAAATGAATATTGTACATTATTAATTAAAAAATTAACACATATTATGCAATCTAGAAAAATGGTACTGATGAACCTATTTGCAGGGCAGGAATAGAGATGCAGACGTGGAGAACAGACTTGTGAACACAGTGGGGGCAGGAGAGAGAGGGTGGGATGAATTGAGAGAGGAGCAATGAAACATGTATATTACCATATGTAAAATAGATGGCTAATGAGAAGTTGCTGTATGACACACAGAGCCCAACCTGTTACTTTATGACAACTTAGAGGGGTGGAATGGGGTGAGGGGTGGGAAGGAGGTTCAAGAGAGAGGGGATATATGTATGCTTACAGCTGATTCATGTAAGGCAGAAACCAGCACAACATTGTACAGCAAGTATCCTCCAATTAAAAATAAATTTTAAAAATGTATTGGATACTTACCACATACTGGACATGATACTAGGTGCTAGGTACATGGTGGTCAACAAAAGACACAGTACCTGCCCTCTTGGAACTTACAGGAGTGCAGGCTACTTACATGGTAAACTACTGTGTTAGGCTCTGGGAGAATAAAAAGATGAAAATACGTGGCTCCTGCTATCAGGAAATTCACAAATAATAAGTAAGTCTAAAAATGAGTTTTTTCCACCAAGAAGTTATTCTTCAGAAAGGATTTGACTTTTTATGAGCGCCTTTACCACTTAGGGGGTGGAAATGAAACTGACATGCTCTGGGAAATTGACTCAAAGCATCTATGGTATTGAGGAAGACATTGATGTTAAAGATGTATTGAGGGTTGTGAATAACATTATTTTATAAAATGTGAGAAAAATAGTGTTTCTAAGTTAACTGTTATTTTATTTATCTGTAATTGCTCAATTTTATTGGTAAATATTTCAGTATGAGTACTAAAAGATTAAGATTCTTTAAAAAAGTAACCATCAGATCAGATCAGATCAGTCGCTCAGTCGTGTCCGACTCTTTGCGACCCCATGAATCGCAGCATGCCAGGCCTCCCTGTCCATCACCAACTCCCGGAGTTCACCGAGACTCACGTCCATCAAGTCAGCGATGCCATCCAGCCATCTCATCCTCTGTCGTCCCTTTCTCCTCCTGCCCCCAATCCCTCCCAGCATCAGAGTCTTTTCCAATGAGTCAACTCTTCACATGAGGTGGCCAAAGTAGTGCCACCTAAAAGAGAAAATAACAATTTGTGAAAATAACTCTTTGCGACCCTGTGAACTGTATGGACTATAGTCTGCCAGACTCCTCTGTCCATGAGATTCTCCAGGCAAGAATACTGGAGTGGGTTGCCATTTCCTTCTCCAGGGGATCTTCCCGACCCAGGGATAGAACCCAGGTCTCTTTCATTGTAGGCAGATTCTTTACCGTCGGAACGACCAGGGAAGTCCCAAAAGGTAAAGATTCTTTAAAAAATAAGCATAGTACCACCTAAAGAGAAAATAACAATTCCTTTAATGTCATGAAAGAAAAACTTCCAGTTGTCTCAAATGTCATATCCTTAAAAATTATTTTATCAATAACTAAAAAATTATTTTTATTAGTTTGTTTAAATCAAGATTGAAATTAAGTCCACACATTGTAATTGGTTTGTTGTCTCTTTTGACCTATTGGTTTTAGGTTCCTCTGTCTCTGTCTCTTTGTCTTCTTGCAATTATTTATTTAAAAAAAGATGGTGGGGAGAGGAGTTATCCTATGCTGCTGCTGCTGCTAAGTCGCTTCAGTCGTGTCCGACTCTGTGCGACCCCATAGACTGAAGCCCACCAGGCTCCCCCATCCCTGGGATTCTCCAGGCAAGAACACTGGAGTGGGTTACCATTTCCTTAGCTTTAGAGTTTCCCACAGTCTGGATTTTGCTGATTATATTCCTGTGGTGTTGTTTTTCCATGGAACTGTGTTTCTTTGTATTTTCGGGAAATTGGTGTCTGGGCTTAGAGTCTTGATCAGATTCAGGGACAATTTATTTGGTAAGATTACCTCATGGGTGGTGATAAGGTCTCCCATTAGGAGGCATAGTGTCTGGTTGTCTCTCTTTTTGTGGTGTTAGTGGCCTTGAAAATCAATGCAGTCCATTAGGGATTGTAAAATGGCAATTTCCTAATGCTAACATTCTTTTTTCATTTATTCTTTTCTATAATAGGAAACTTCTCTCATCTACTTGATGGTATCACTGTAAGGTACAATTTATATAGTAAAGCCAGGATGAATTTTCACCAGTTTGCAAAATAATGAATTGGTTTGCTAGTATTGGGGCTTCCCTCATGGCTCAGCTGGTAAAGAATCTGCCTGCAATGCAGGAGACCTGGGTTTCAATCCCTAGGTTGGGAAGATCCCTTGGAGAAGGAAACGGCTATGCTCTCCAGTATTCTGACCTGGAGAATTCCATGGACTGCATAGTCCATGGGGTCTCAAAGAGTCGGACATGACTGAGCGACTTTCACTCACTAGTATTGCGCTTTCCTGGTGGCTCAGATGATAAAAGAGTCTGCCTCCAGTGCAGGAGACCCAGGTTGGATCCCTGGGTCGGGAAGATTCCCTGGAGGAGGGAACGGCAACCCACTCCATTATTCTTGCCTGGAGAGTCTCTTGGACAGAGGAGCCTGGCGGGCTACAGTCCGTGGTGTCGCAAAGAGTCAGACACGAATGAGTGACTAACACTTTCACTTCACTTGTTCACTTGCTAGTATTATCCTCCAATGTTGACCAGTTAACTAATTTTTAAAGTGACATGGTGATCTCATGGATTCAAATATATTTGATATTTTCAATCTGTCACAGTTATCACCTTTACTGATGCTCAGATTGTCCTGTGTTTTAAGGGCCCTCTCTAAATTGGACCTTGAGTCCTTTTGACATAAACCTAGTTGTCTTTGAGTGCCTTTTAGCAGAATATGATATTTTAAGAGACCACAATCTAGGTGCTAATGATACTTCTTGCTACCGACTGATAATTTTTTCTAGACATTTTGTCTGGACAGAGCTAGGAAATATAAATTTATAAATTTTAAAATATTTAAAGTTATAAATATGTCATATATATATTCTTGTTGACACTTCCGATTCAAATTCAGGACTATATAGTTTTCACTTAACTTCTGCCTTACAACTGTATCTCCTTTCACCCCTGCTGAGAACCCCAGGGCTCAGTCACACTGAGAGTGCCAGGGTAAGTTCATATAATCATTTACTGTATTTCATAGTACAGAACAGTCTCCGAAAAATGACACCAACACTGTAACCAACAAAATGACAACTAAAAAGCAGTTTCAGATCTTTTCAAATTCTTTTTGTCCTTAGGGTATATGTCACTAAGGATGTTCAGTCAGTTTATTATGTTTTAAATTTATTTGGAATAATTTCTCTTAGAATAGTTATGTGATCGATTTGGCATTTATTTTCATTTTCTGGGAATTGTTTTTTAAAATTTTGTTTTTTTTTAATTAACTTTGCTTTAAAATTTTCAATATAAGTCATCTTCAAAGAAGTTTAGTCTTTGTATCACTGTCATCTACCCCATTGCCTCCCTCCTCTGTAGGTAACTACTTAAAAATATCCCTTATGGCTTGTTCTTCCTTTTTATGTTTTTAAGTATAAGCAGATATCTTTGTTCCAACACCCTTTCTTAGGTAAAAGTTAGCAAATTAAATAGTTTTCTCCACCTTTCTTTTTATTTTAAAACATAGGGGACATAGATGATAACTATAAAATAGTAAAATTGAACCTAAAGCTGGAACATTGAGCAGGATGGAAGGATGGTGAGGATGTGGCGTGCTGGAGAGTTGGGGAAGAGCCTGTTAGGTGACCAGACAGTGTGAGCAAAGGCGTGAAGATGGGAATGTGTGTGCTGTCCATGGGGTCAGAGAGCCTGGCTGGAGTTTGAGGTTTGGTAGAAGAAATTGATTGGCAGGGAAATTAGCTAAGATCTTTTTTGAAATAATTCTGGATCTGGTGAGGGTCTTGATAAGGTGTAGATACCATTACATTTATTCTTTTACGAAAGATTTGCTGAGCACCTCCTATGCAAAAAATCCACTGGGTGTTGGGGAAACCATGGTGAGGAGGACAGATATGGTCCATCCCTAAGGAGCAGAGAGATTTCATTTCTAAGGAGAAATACAGTGTACTTCGGGGGCATATAAATGGAGGGTAGTCAGGAAAGGCTTCTAAGGAAGTACTTTTAGGCTGAGATTGGGATGATGAATAAGTGTTAGCTGCTGGTGGTGGAGGTGGGCACAGCAGGGAGAGGGCGATAGTTCTAGGCTGAGGGAACAGTGCTCAGGAAAGAATATGAGTGTGATTCCAGAACTGAAAACAATGTCCACTCTGACTGAAAGGGCGGGAGAGTGGGTGATAGAGAGGATGAGAGTGGAGAGTGGACCTGAGAGAATTGCAAAGGAGGACTTGGTAAGAAAAGGGAACTGTTTCCTGGAAGGTATACGATGGGTACTCAATACATGGAATGGATGAATAAGTTAGAAATTTCAAATGTGGGCTAAGAAATCATGGAGCCGTGGAGCCATGGGTAGGAGTAAGTAAATGAGCACAGGATGTTAGTTTGGAAGTAAGATTCATTGGGTTTGAGACACATGGGTCTTGAGGCATGGCATCCCAGTGGCTTGTCAAATACTGAGCCTCATAGCTTCAGTATGCTGTTGAAATTGCAAGACTCAAGCATGGGAAACAAAAGACAGAGTGCTCATCCTTGGGAATTATGGTTGCAGGAAGGAGATGAACCTTAGAATGGGGCAGAGGAGCAGAATGGAGTATTTTAAGGACAGAGTGGTAAATAGGCTTCATGCTGCAGAGAGGTCAAGGAGACCAACACTTTCTTTTTGGCCATGCCATGCAGCTTGTGGGATGTTAGTTCTCCAACCAGGGATTGAACCTGGGTCCTTGGCAATGAGAGTACAGAGTCCTAACCAGTGGACCACCAGGGAATCCCCTCAAAGAGACCAGCTTATACCAAATGAGGCAATGTGGTTGACACCACTTGCAAAATTCCAATATGTTGTCCAGACTTATGGGTAAAGTATGGAGGTGGGAAAGACATGGGATCCATAGTTACAAGACCTTGGCTCAATTCTACTTCTGCCTTTTACCATGTTTCTGACCTTGGGCAATAACTGCTTAAAGTTTTCCGAGACTCAGGCTGTTTATTTATGAAATGAGAAAGAATGGCTGCCATATTTGCATCTCAGAGTTAATGTGAGGTTCAAATGGAAAATATCTGTAAACCATTAGGTTTTCCCCTTCGGTGTTGCATAAAGGGTAAGGCAAACACACAGTACTTGAATGAAAGTTTGAATGAATGTATGAGTACTACTGTGGCTACTAACTTATGTTTCAACAGAGACCAGATGAAGAAGCTGTGGTGGATCAGGGTGGGACCAGCACAATTCTCAACATCCACTATGAGAAGGAAGAGTTGGAAGGTAAGCCCTGCTGTTAACGTGTACTGAGGGAAATCAGTGAGAGGCAGCCTGGTGGGGGAGGAGCAGCTTTGCTCTCAGGAGACCTGGGATGGAGTCCTAACTCTGGCTCACTAGCTGTGAGACCTTGGGGAAAAATCACTTCATTTCCCTTAGCCTCAATTTCCTCATCTCTCAAACAAAAGTAGACATAATACTACCTGTCTTACAGTTAGAAGCTAGTAGACAGCTAGTGAGACAGTGCTTTGAGTAAAGTCCAATGTAAGTATTAATAAATGATCTATTCTTTGAGAATGCAAAGCACTCAGATCAGCTTATTGATTCTTAATGATTGCTTAGAATCATTAAGCAAAAATTACAGATCTGTATGGAATACAAACACAAATCTATACAAAAGAAATAAAATACAAATAGTTTTAAAAACTCAGTTTAAACATAAAACCTTATTTTTATCCCATTTGCAATGTTTGCTTTTCCCCTTAATACCCATTTCTGTCTGGTGTTTTCATCTAAACAAGAAAAGGGAAAACACACACACACCTGTGGCATATTTGCTGAGGGCCCACAGCACAGAGTTGTATAAAAATCCACTGAAGTGGAAGGGAAGGAAGAGGCATTTTTAATTGACCTACTCTGTCCATCTGTCTCTCTGTCGAGGCTCTTCTCCCCTCCCCACCCCTGTCTCCCCACATGACCAGCATGTGCTGTCCTTCTGCTTTTTCCCGCAGAGCCTAGTGTCCTGGTAGTGCTGGTGATGCTCAGTTTTATTAAAGAAAGGCTTGTGTCCACGATAACTTTAACACGAACCCACATTTGGCTCAGAAGCCTTTGTGAAATCTCTATAGCATTTCCTGCAACGTTGAAGGCTATGATACAGCAACTTTCTAATGATTGAGACAGCATGTGAAATGTTCTCTCTGTACTGCTTGTTCCCGTGCTGTTTTTTCTTTTTTTTTCATCAAAGTTGTACAATCCCCAGAGAAAACTTGTCCTTTGGTTGGGAGAGTCAAAGCTGTAGAGGCTGACTCAGCCTCTGGGTCTGTTACCATGCGAATTTATGTGGGTGGCTCAGTGGAGGTCAGTGGTGTTTGGATGTATCAAGATCAAGCTTCCCAAGTTATTTTGACCAGATGGAAGAGGAGCCAGTGTGGCTTTCAGCAGTTGGAAGAAAGAGCAAGAAAGAAGGGTGTGGAGGTGGGAGGTGAACATTTGTTGAATACCCCTTGTGTGATAAGCATTTGATTAGGCACTTCTTTGTCTTTTTAATCTTCATAGCAATCAAGGCAGGTAGGTATCATCCCTATTTTACATGGTGGGGAAACTTCTCAGGGTCTAAGCAGGTAAGACTGGGATGGAATTCTGCTCTTTCCACTCTATCATACTACCTGCAAAGGAGGACCTACCCAGAGTTAACCACTCAACCTCAAAATCTTGCTCCATCATGTGGACATTTTTATGTATTGCCGCACCCCTTCTTCTGCCTTGTTAATCCTGTTACCTCTCTATCCTCTCACTGTAGTTGGGAGTACTGTTACTTTTAGTTTAGTTGTCTGAGCCCACTAGACCTTTGCCCTCAGCCAGAAGTTAACCATTTATGAACACTCTTCTCTACTTGGGAGTAGAATAATTAGCTTGTACAAACTCTCTTGGGTCCCAAGGACTGAGTTCCATCACAGACATCAGCTGAGTAGCTGCCAGTAGGAGCATCTGCTCAAGATGACGTCATTTATTCCTTACGCAGTCTCCACATGTTCCTGTAAAAGAAGGCCATGTGTGATGATGGCATTGCTAGCGGATAGTGTACAAGGAAACAGTCGTTTACATATAGACCGTTTTGAAAACTAGAATCTTATTTATGTTGGCACTTAAGAAAAAAGCACTACAGGCAAATGGAGGACAAATAGCGCCCACTCCTCAGGCCTGATATGGTTCTTGAGTAGCTCTGGAGAGGAGAACAGGAAGTTGTAATGTGCTGTAGGATTGACCATGCTGTGGGCTCCCAGGGCATCCCAGCTCAGTGAGGCTGTGCTCAGGCAGGTGCTGTCTCTAGAAGACATGGGATAAAATCAGTCCCACTCTGATGGAAGACAAGTAAACTGTTCTAATTGTATTCTAGTTCTCTAAGTGTGCCATGCTACAAGGTTCTGTGGCTGCAGATAAATCTCTGGGTCTCCTTCCCCTTTGTTCTATACCCTTGACACCACCTAACATAAACCATGTTCAGAACTACTTCTGAGATGTAATCTCTGGACATTGTTAGAGACTTTTGTAAATGTGAGGGTTGTTTTTTTCTTTTTTTGCATAAATTAACTCCATCAGCAGGAGAAGATGCTCTAAACCATTTCATTGTGTGTATGCTCAGTTGTGTCCAACTCTTTGCGACCCTATGGACTGTGGCCCCCCAGACTCCTCTGTCCATGGACTATTCCTGAAAAGAATACTGGAGTGGGTTGCCATTTCTTCTTCCAGGGGATCTTCCTGACCCAGGGATAGAACTCATGTCTCTTGTGTCTCCTGCATTGGCAGGAAGATTTTTTTTTTAACCACTGTGCCACCTGGGAAGCCTTTGCTTTATATATATATATTTGAAGACTCAAAAGCAAACATTAGGACAAATTTCCAAAGAGAAACTCAAAACGAGCAATAATGCATGATTTCTTCAGTGGACTCTCCCAGTCCCAGAGGAACATAGAGCAGTGGCTTTATTTAGAGGAATGGCTTTTTCCATCTTTTCTGGCAGATCATTATTCCTGATTAGCTACTAGACTAATGAATCCTAGAGTGAGTTTGGTACCTTCTAATAAGTTTTTATTTTTTTTATTTTTATTTTTTATTTTTTTGGGGCAAGATTTATTGTGATTGTGAACAGAGGAGAAGGGCTCAGTCCTTCTTGGCTGCTGCTTTCCTCATTGGCGGCCAAGACGTTGCTCAGCTCCTTTCTCTTCCTCTTCGCGCGGATATGTGTCCCCACCCTTTTCTTGATGAACTTGAGGGCCCGCTTGTCCTTGGAGACCTTGAGCAGCTCCATGGCTCGTCGCTCGTAAGGGGCGAAGCCACACACCTCCCGGATCATGTCCCGCACGAATTTGGTGTGTTTGGTGAGACGCCCGCGGTGGCGGCTGTGCCTCGGCTTGCCCACGTTCTTGGTCACCTTGTGACCCGTGTTGAGGCCCACGGCCATGGGGTAGCGCAGAGCCATGGCTGTTGTTCCACAATGGCTGCCGCGGCGGAAGGCGGTACCTTCTAATAAGTTTTTAAAAGAGGTAAGAGCCATTTGGCCTTAGTTATAAGTTGCAGGGGAAAAGGGGTGGCTTGCAAATGCTCCACATGTTATACTTTCCCTGCCGTAATTGACTTTGACTCAACCTGAAGCCCAGGAAATAGGGCACCCATGAGTGTGTGCTAAGGCATGCTGTGTTCTATGCGCATGCTCCATGCTCTAGCGTGCTCAGAATGCGTTCAGCTTCCAAAAGTCCAGATTCCATCTGCAGGGTGGGCTCGCTCTGTGATTCCTATCATGCTCTGCAAGATTCAGTTCCAGTTCACTAATGACTGCTCTCTGTATGTGTGTACATACTTATTTAAAAAGTAAAGTCTACAATTACATTTCCTAGTAAGTTTTATTAAATGAATACTTGTATTTGCACACAGTCCCTAGAGAGTAGGTTTGACAATAACTGGAAGAAAGACTGGGAAAAAAGTGGAACTTGGGTGAGTAAGTACGTAGATGAGGGGGACGAAGACTGTGTGGGTAGGAGAGCAGTTGAGAGGCCAGTGAAGTGACCGCAGGATTAGTTTAGGTTTAGTAAAGTCCCTAGGCTGCAGAATCCCATTAGATGGACTGGACTTTGTTGGTGCTGCATTCGTTTCCCAGTGTCCATTTGTTTGTCATCTTTTCTGATTTCACTCAGAATATGTGAGTCCGTGTTTCTCAGTCTCCAGCCTGGAAATTGATGTCTGGTTTTCTGATGTTTTGGTTGTTCTTAGCTCTGACCTCTGCTGGGTTTTGTTTTCATTTTTGCCTGTCTCTCTGGTGCTTTCAAAAGCACGTGCTGTGGTTGGCTAATATTTATGGGAACTGATTGGATCAAAAATACTACTTAGAGAAGGAAAAGTCTTCCTTAGTAACTCTTTGCAGAAGTCCCTTATATAGGAACTCTTCCTGGATTGAGGTTTCCATTTCTAGGTTGGTTAGGACCTTCTCAATCATCTCATGCCCTGGTGAATATTTTATCCACTCTAAGCACATTCACTTTGGTTGCATGTTCCTTTTGTGGCCCTTGTCAGATACTGTTATATAAGGAATTCTGAGAGAAAGAAGGTCTGATCTGGGACTTTTTTTTTTTTTTTGCTTCTTTAAAAAATTTTTTAAATTATGAAAATATGATAACATATTTATAGTAGACTTAGAAAATATAGAACAAGGTTACCTATAGTTCCACTATATATTATAATTTTTTTTAGTAGATAAATTAAGATTTTTAGTTGGAGTTTCAATATCAAACTCTCAAAAGTTAATAGAATCAAGATACAGAGAAGTAGAAGGAGAGAGTAGACCTGAAAAGCACTGTGAACCAATTCAACATAATTAAGATTTATACAGTTTCCACACAACAGTAGGATACAAATTCTATTCAAATTCCCATAGACTATAAACTAGGAGAGACTACTGGAACATATCCAGGGACATAAAACCAAGTGCAAAAATTTGATGGCATAAAGGTAATGGAATAATACAGAGTCTGTTCTCTTATCACTGTGGAAGTATGTTAGAGATCAATATCAAAAGATATTTGAAAATAGTATCCTAACATGAGATACCAGGTCACCGCAGGTGTTTGCCCCCAACCAGTGGTGATTCCTGCGCCCTGGCCAAAGTCAAGCCACAGGGAACTTTCTTCAGTGGAACTTGTGCCAATGGTATCTCAAGGAAAAGGGATAAGTAGGAGCCATTGTTCACTCTCCAGCTTGCTTATGCTTTTACTAATACCTGTGCCCTTATGGCAAGTTCTGTACTGTCAGTTGGAGAAGGGAAAATAACCACAAGCCTTGTTTACAGATGGTTTCAGTTGCTATGCTGGTGTCACCATTCTCGGCAAGTGGAGATGTACTATTCCTCTCATGTCAGAGAGGAACAGAGGAATTTGTAAATTACTTAATATTTTTTTCAATAAATAAGCAAAAAAAAAAAAAAAAAGAAAATAACCCACATATTTTCAAGTGACTTTTCAAGTCACATTTTCAATGTGACTTTTACCAGAGATCTTTGACTTAGTCATTAAAAGGTTCAATACAGTTAGAAGACTGGAAAAACATAGAGGGTGATTGCAGAGAAGAAAGCATTTTAAAGAGAAATTAATATCAAAATGAGAAATTAACATCAAAGGTTCTTTTAAAATACCATGTATTTGGAAATTATATGTCTACTTTTAAATGATGAGTGTATCTAAGGAGCCATAACAAGGACATAGCAAATGTTTGTAATAGAATAAAAATGAAAAGAGAATTTACCAGAATTTGTTGCATGCTGCTGAAGCTGCTCAATACAATCAAATATGATGTGGAGTCTTGAATAAGTTATGAAAACAAATAATGGACACTAGCATAAACTTTTTTGAAATTTGAACAAAATCTATATTTTAGTTAATAATACTGTATCACATGTTAATTTCCTATTTTTTAACAACATAGTATTTCTTTATATTCTCAGAATTGGATAAGCAGTTTCAAGCTTCATTCAAATTTTTTAAAAAAGATCACTAAGATAATAAATTTTCTAGACTTTTAGCAGTAATACTAGATGCCAAAATACTTGGAACTATATCAAAGTTTTGAGTGAATATAAGTTAGAAATCTAGCATTCTATTCATACTAAGTCAAACGAGTGGAATCAAAATGTCATAAATTTTTTAGCTAGGGAAAAATTCCCGAGTATTCTAAAATATGTATGTTATACATACTATATACATATATATACAAAAGATTTTCTATTACATTTGATAAAGGCTTGAGAGAGAACATTATAAAAAGAAGAGATGGAGAACTAGGAAAACAAACTAAATGAAGTGTGGACACTGAATGAATATGAAATAGAAAAAGTAAAACGATCTAGACAAAAATGAAAGATAATCATATAGTCCAGTTGTGTTTTTTTCTTCTTTTTAAAAATTTATTTATTTTAATTGGAGGCTAATTACTTTACAATATTGTAGTGGTTTTTGCCATACACTGACATGAATCAGCCATGGGTGTACATGTGTCCCCCATCCTGAACCTCCTCCCGCCTCCCTCCCCATCCCATCCCTCAGGGTTGTCCCAGTGCACCAGCTTTGAGTGCCCTGTTTCATGCATTGAACTTGGACTGGTGATCTATTTCACATATGGTAATGTACATGTTTCAATGCTGTTCTCTCAAATCATCCTACCCTTGCCTTCTCCCACAGAGTCCAAAAGTCTGTTCTTCATATCTGTGTCTCTTTTGCTGTCTCACATATAGGGTCATCGTTACTATCTTTTTAAATTCCATATATATGCGTTAATATACTATATTGGTGTTTTTCTTTCTGACTTACTTCACTCTGTATAATAGGCTCATTTCATCCACCTCATTAGAACTGATTCAAGTGCATTCTTTTTAATAGCTGAGTAATATTCCATTGTGTATATGTACCACAGCTTTCTTATCCATTCATCTGCCAATGGACATCTAGGTTGCTTCCATGTCCTGGCTATTATAAACAGTCCTGCAATGAACTTTGGAGCCCGGTTGTTTTTAAACATGGCTGCTCATTAGAAACGCATCTGGAGCTTTGGAGAAAAAAAGCAATACCTGGGTATTTGTATTCCTCAAAAAATTCCAAGATAATTCTGATATGCATCTGGATTTTAAAAAGTGATTACAGGTTTTTCTTTTAAATGGTAGTATTAGTGATATAGAATTCTACTATTTTCTGTTGACCAGTCATGATAAAACAGTATTAAGTGAATAATAGTTACATAATCACAATAGTAAAAGATGTTTATCAGTTTTCACAATAGTCAGATAAAAGATAATTATAATTGCAAGTCATAATGGGAACATGATTAACCTAACAATATAAAATAATTACATACAATTTGAGGGATTAAGCAGCGTGATGTAAGTGGAAGTGCATGCATGGACATGTTTTCATCCACCCAGCCAGTTTATGTCTTTTGGTTGGTGCATTTAATCCATTTACATTTAAGGTAATTATTAATGTGTGATCCTGTTACCAATTTCTTAATTGTTTTGGGTTTATTTTCTGTAGGTCTTTTCTTTCTCTTGTGTTTCCTGCCTAGAGAAGTTCCTTTAGCATATGTCATATAGCTGGTTTGGTGGTGCTGAATTCTCTTCACTTTGCTTGTCTGAAAAGCTTTTGATTTCTCCATCAAATCTGAATGAGAGTCTTGCTGGGTAGAGTATTCTTGGTTGTTAATCACTTTAAATACGTTGTGCCATTCCCTTCTGGCTTGTAGAGTGTCTGTTGAGATATCAGCTGTTAGCTTTATGAGAGTTCCCTTGTATGTTATTTGTCATTTTTCCCTTGTTGCTTTTAATATTTTATCTTTGTTTTAAATTTTTGTCAGTTTTATTACTGTGTGTCTCAGGGACTCTTCTCTGTGCTTCCTGGACTTGGTTGACTTTTTCTTTCCCATTCAGGGAAGTTTTTAGCTATTACCTCTTCAGATATTTTATCTGGTCCTTTCTCCCCCTCTCTGCTCTTTCTGCATGCTAAGTCACTCAGTTGTGTCCAACTCTTTGTGACCTTATAGACTGTAGCCTACCAGGGTCTTCTATCCATGGGGTTCTCCAGGCAAGAATACTAGACTGGGTTGCCATGCCCTCCTCCAGGGGATCTTCCTGACCCAGGGACTGATCCCATGTCTCTTATGTCTCTTGCATTGGCAGGCATGTTCTTTACTACAGTACCACTGGGGAAGCCTGGGACCCCCATAATGTGGGACTTTTTTATTGGTCGATTGATTGATTTTTGGCTGTGCTGTGTGGGCTTTTCTCTGGTAGTGGCAACTAGGGGCTACTCTCTAGTTGCTGTGTGCAGGCTTCTCATTGCAGTGGCTTCTCTTTGCAGAGCATAGGCACAGGCTTTACTAGTTGCAGTTACTGGTCTCTTGAGCATGGGCTCAATAGTTGTGGCACATGGATCTAGTTGCTCTGAGGCATGCGAGATCTTCCTGACCTAGGATTGAAGCCATGTCCCCTGCATTGGTAGGCAGATTTTTTACCACTGAGCCACCAGGGAGGCCCTACCCTGGGACTTAGAGGAGCTTGCAGATGAGTAGTGGGAGAAAAACTGATAAATACCTAACTGTAATGCAATGCAGAAAATAAGTGCATAAGGGAATGCTAGCCAAGGACTTTGGGGATTTACAGGAAGGAGGCAGCACATCTGATCGAAGGGATCAGCAAAAATACCAAGAAGGAAGGTGCATTTGCAGTGAGTCTTAAAGGAGTGAGCCAAGTCAGTGTCTGGAAAGCACTGGCACATTTTTGAAATAGCAGTTTGGTTTAGGTGGAGACCAGTGTGAGGTGAGGGTAGGAGCATCAGCTGAGGCCATGAGAAGGAGACAGAGTCAAAACCAGGCTGTTCTGTTGTTGGGGTAGATGCAGAAGGTATACATCTCTAGACTTTTTCCCCAAGAACATTTATTCAGTGTGGGCACGTGTGGGATTTCCATTTTGATTTCTCTTGAGCTGATCACTCAGTTCTTTTAGAGAGCTTTCCCTTTCTTTCTCTACTGAATGTATAATTTGTTCTAGAGAAAGAAAAGACTAGAAAGGAGGCTGGGCTCCCTGCGTGCTAGAGCATGAGGGGTCCTGATTGTAGGAGTGAACCAGGATCAGAGCAGTGCTTCAGGAAGGCTTGTTTGTAGGATTGAATTGGTAGGGGAGACAGGAAGGAGGCCCCCGCTGTTCTCAAAATGGGAGGAGAAAAGACTTGATCTAATCTGTGGATGATCATAATCTGTGGGAGGGAGCGCTGAAGGGCAAGGTGGAAATACAAGGTGACACTGAGGTTTCCAGCCTGGAAAGTTGAGAGAATGGTGATGCCATGGACAGAAAAATATAAGAAATGAGTATGAGCCTGATTTGAGATGGAGGACAGTGAGTTTGCCTTGGAACATGTTGGCTGTCCAGAGATAAACATTTGGGGGTCATTTGTAGACAGAAACTTTGAAATCATGAGAGTAAATATCACTAAAAAGAGAGAAAAAAGGGGCAGAAACCTGGAGAACCATCCTTTGGTGGATTGTGGAAGGGCTGGAGAAGCAGTCAGAGGAGTCCAAGTGAGCCAGGGAAGGCAGTGGCACAGGTGTTGGGGGAGCCCAGACCACCAAGGGGAGGAAGTCATTAGGGATTGGGAGGATGTCTGGAGCCTGGTGGGCTCTCCAGGAAGTCTTTTGAATTGAGAGAGACATAATATGATAGACTTAGTGGTTTAGTGGACTTTAGTGTCCCTAATGAAGGCAGTCAGTGGAGAGCAGCCACATGCAGAGGCTATGGAGCAAGGAGATGGTGAGGAAAGGGAGCTAGATCAATAGACTATTCTTGAATGTGACCTGATGGAGGGACTTGGAAGAGTAGCACTTCACTAGGAACATTTCTTTTTTAAATTTATTTTTAAAACTTTATTTTTATTGAATGAAAGAATCTTTAAATTCTATAATGCTTTACAGTTTTCAAAACATTCACACACATGATTTCATATAATCCCATAATAACCCCTTTTCCCCCTACTCCTATATTGCTTCCCTCCCGCCACTCCCACTGGTAACTACTAGTTTGTTATTTATATCTGTGAGTCTGCTTCTTTTTTTTGTTTTATTCACTAGTTTGTTGTAGTTTTTAGACTCCACATAGAAGTATTGTACAGTATTTGTCTTTCTCTGACATATTTCACTTTGCATAATGCTTTCCAAGTTCATCCATGTTGCTGCAAATGGCAAAATGCCATTCTTTTTTATGGCTGAGTATTATTCCATTGTATGTATATACACCATGTCTTCTTTATCCATTCATCATATGATGGACACTTAGGTTGCTTCCATACCTTGATAATTATAAATAACGCTGCTACGATCATTAGGACATATGTTTCTTTTCAAATGAATGTTTTGTGGGTTTTTTTAAAAATATATATATCCAGGAGTAGAATTGTTGGATCATATGGTGGCAGGAACATTTCTTTATTAGGTAAGAGAGACTTGAGAAGCCCAGGGAAGGGATGGATGGAAAGGAGAGAGTGAGGATAACTGATGGAGTGCGACCCAGCAGGATGGGAGGTGATACTCATTAGCCTGTAAGGAGGGGGAACTGGGGGAGGAAAGTGAGCCAGGCTGAGAAGATGGGAGTTCACAGGACAGAACCTGTCTTTTCAGTACTGCATGAAGTGAGGTTACCTGCTCAGAGGGAGGAAGTGTGGGTAAGCTTGTGGATATGAAGACGGTGACAAAAGCTCCTGTGCTGGAAGATGTGCAGAGGCAGCCCGAGATCAAGAGTCAAGCAGCAGAAACTGGGCAGAGACGGGGCAAGGTCACAGCTCTGTGTGTCAGGGGTAGCATCTTTACAGTTGCTGATTCTGGGCCCCAGGCTGGGCAGGAAGGCCAGGGAAATCAGGTGGAGGTGAGACAGGCCTGGAAGTCAGGAACAAAACATAAGGTTTATGGATGGGATGAGAGAGTAAAAAGGAGGAACTAGAGAGGAATGCTGTGGGATCACTTATTATCCTGTATTCCTCTCTCTTTATAAAATATGTAATATCTCTCCTTTATGCTCCCAGTCTTATACCCCTTATAATTTGTAACTAGCCTCTCACTGCTATTCTAGATGGTGTAATCTACAGTGCAGAAAAAATAAAATGGAAACTGATCCTAGAATGTACTGGCTGCTAAAATTGATTCCAGGCATTGTGTTAAGCATATTACATACATTATCTTATTTACTGCTCACAAAAATTCTCTGAGTTTAAAGAATAAGCTTTCAATATTCCTTGTTAAAGACAGTCACAGAGAGATTAGATAATTTGTTCAGGGTCACATGGCAAGAGAATGGTGAAATCAAGTTTTGGACCCAGGCAGGTTGACTTGAGCACTTAACCACTTTCCCAAATGGCCTCTGTGCCAAGACTTGCTGTAGGTGTCCTGGTGTGACCATATCACGTTTTATCAATTGCTCAAATTGTCTTGTAGTGGCAACTACTAGCTTTTGTTTTTGTCCCTATAGTTTGCAAATCATGTTCACACACATAATTTTCTTAGATCTTCACAACCCTCCTGTGATGTTTGCAGCCACGAACAGGATGGAAATCTTCAACTTGCCCATCTCTACAGAAATCAGTCCTGGAGGTCTTTTTGTCATTACAGAGTTGTGACTTTTTCTTCTTCCTCCCCCTCTTAAATACACTAACCTCCTTTTCTTAAAGGAGTTCTCTCTTCAGACCTTCTGCTTCTTTTCAGGCCATAGGACCCTGTACGTGGGGGTCCGGATGCCACTGGGCCGGCAAAGCCATCGGCACCACCGAACGCACGGTCAGAAGCACCGGAGACGAATGCGGGGCAAGGGAGCCAGCCAGGGGGAGGAAGGCCCAGAGGCCCTGGCCCACGGTAACACCTCGGGAGGGCGGGCGGGTGGGCGTCCACAGCTGGGAGTCCCCCGAGACTGAGGGCATGTGGGACGGACATCCAGCAGGTAGTGGTTTTCATTCTCTAGGCTTTCCAGCTTGCTTCAAAGAAGAAGAAATGCCTCTGAGAATCAAAAGTATCTGCCTGAAAACTTCACTGTTCAGGCCCCCAAATCAATACCCTAGAAGGTGAAATCGTTTGCTAGAGAATTAGCTATTCCTTTTGATCAAATTAATCAGATTTCTAGTTTCTTATGGGTTTTCTTCAAGTGGTCTTACTTAATTTTTTTCTTTTCATGAAACTGCTTCCAAAGAATGAAAGTGGAAGTTGCTGAGTCATGTCCGACTCTTTGCAACCCCATGGACTATACAGTCCATGGAATTCTCCAGGCCAGAATACTGGAGTGGATAGCCTTTCCCTTTTACAGGGGATCTTCCCAACCCAGAGATGAAACCCAGGTCTCCTGCATTGCAGGCAGATTCTTTACCCGCTGAGCCACCAAGAATACTGGAATGGGTAGCCTGTCCCTTTTCCGGGGAAACTTCCTGACCCAGGAATTGAATGAAGGGCTCCTGTATTGCAGGAGGATTCTTTACGAACTGGCTGTCAGGAAAACTCCAAAGAATAGGTTTTTTTTTTTTTTTTTAATTCTGGGAATAAAGAAATCTTTTTGATCTGAATGCAGGATTGCCTTTATGTGTTTCACAAGCTGGAAGCCCCCCAGGTGCACTGAGTGTGGTAGGATGCTATTTCTGTCCCAAGTGGAGGTTGGGAGCAGACCTTTCTCTGTGGCTGCTTTTCCAGACACACCATCTCAGCGTGTTCAGTTCATTCTTGGCACTGAGGAGGATGAAGAACATGTGCCTCATGACCTCTTCACAGAGCTGGATGAGATCTGTCTGAAAGAGGGAGAAGATGCTGAGTGGAAGGAGACAGCCAGGTGAGGCCCTGAGTAGCCTGGGTCAAGGTTTGCTGGGGTAGGCAAATGTGTACGTTTCCATGAGTGACAGGTCTGCCTGCCTTTTATTTCTTCATGGGAGACGTGATGACTGAACATGGGCACTGACGTTCTAGGGTCTTGCATGGGAAGTCTTGATGTTGGCCTCTTTGTCGTGTCTGTGGTAACACCTGTTCCAGTTGACCTTGAGCTGGGGATTGGTGACAGAAACATGGAACAGGGGGTCCTCTCTCACTTGTTCCTGGGCTCTTTATATTGTATGTCTGACTTGGAAGATGCCTGAGGGGGCCACCTTGGCCTAAACCTAGCCCAACAGACATAGCCTTTTCCTATGGGTGAGCCATAGCATCATTTTTTTTTTTAATTCTTTACTTTATTTGGCTGTGCCAGGTCTTAGTTGCACCATGGGAGCTTTTAGTTGCAGCACATAGGAACTAGTTCCCCAAACAGGGATCAAACCCAGGCTGCCTGCATTAGGAGCATGAAGTCTTAGCCTCTGGACCATCAGGGAAATCCCAATCATTTGAGGTTTAATTCACTGGAGATTGCGTAATTTTTGAGACATCCTATGGGACAATCCAACTTCATAGAGACCTCGGGGTAATATCCAGCCTGATGGTAGGCTTCCCTTGATTAGAGAGTGAATATGCTTGTCTAAGGCTCATACCCAAGAATAACTCTCAGATGAACCAAGCCCATGTCTAGGGTTCCTCTAGTAACTGACAAGTGAGCCTTCTGGGTGATACAAAGCCAGCGTGCTTGAGCCTCAGGGAAGAAGATGAGGGATAACCAGCAAACCATGGCTCAATGTCTCACTGAAACAGTTCTTCCTGGATGTCTGATGTGTTCAATGAATAGAGAGGATTAAACAAACCAATTAACCTCATACCAAACAAGAAGGCAATTAGCCTTAACATCCTGTCTTTGCAGACTTCTGAAGGTCACACAGACTTTTTAACAAAGAAAAATATGATCATTTTATTAATGTGATTTGTCAGTGTATCCAAATGATATAGATTAGATCTATTTTTTTAGTTGTACAAGTAATGCATGCTCACTGTACAAAATGAGAAAATAAGGATAAGCAAAAAGAAAATAAAAATTAATACCCCAGGGATAATGAATATAACATTTGGTGTCTTATATATGTATGTGTTGTATTTTAAGATTTTCCTTTCATAAAAATGGAATCAAGCTATACTCAATTTTGCAGTGGTTTGTAACCTACTTATTTCACTTGCCAATGCATGCTGAACATATAGATTCGATTACAGGGTTCAGTGTGATTATTCAGGTACCTTTCTTTGTGACCTACATTAAAAATCCTCTCCTGAAAATTCTTCATTTTCTGTTTTTGGCATCTCTTTGTCATGCTTTCAGGTGGCTGAAGTTTGAAGAAGATGTCGAGGATGGGGGAGAACGATGGAGCAAGCCTTATGTGGCAACCCTTTCACTGCACAGTCTCTTTGAGTTAAGAAGCTGTCTTATTAATGGGACGGTCCTTCTGGATATGCGTGCAAATAGCATAGAAGAAATCTCAGGTAAGATTAGGGGAGAGAAAGCAGAGGATCGTTTGTGGTGTGATGTGGAGGAAAGAAAGAAGAATGTGGCTGTTTGTGCTTGGGCAAGTCACTTACCTTCCTGACCTCAGCACCTTCAGCTCTGGGATGGATTTCTTCCCTGCCTATTCCACAGGCTTGTTCTGGGATGCAAATGACATGGAGTGTGGTTTTCCATTTGCCTGTTTGTTTAGCAAATATCATTTTCTATCTATGCTTGATTATGTACTAGGCACAGGATACGATACAGTTTCTACCCTCAAGGAGCTCACCTTCTAGTGGGGAAAATGTGTGTGTGTGTTATTCTCTCAGTCGTGTCCAACTCTTTGCAACCCCATGGACTGTAGCCCACCAGGCTCCTGTGTACATGGAATTCTCCAGGCAAGAATACTGGAGTGGGTTGCCATTTCCTTCTCCGGGGGGTCTTCCCAACCCAGGGACTGAACCCACGTCTCCTGCATCGCAGGCAGATTCTTTACCGTCTGAGTAAAGATGAAGCTTTTACTCAGGGAAGTAAAGTAAAGTAAAGGGCTTTCCTTTATCAGGGAAGCCCCAGTGAGGACAATAGCCATAGGGCAATTAAAATAAGTGCAACAACCAAGCTCTGGTTTGGTAATAAGTGTGACTGGGAGCTCTGCAGAGAAAAGTGAAAGAAAGATTTTTCAATATGGCAACTAGGAAAAACATGTATGAAATTGAGCCAAAGGACTCCCCACTTCTTCAGCATGATGTAAAGGGGAGATACCTGATGGAGTTTCCTAGTACAGGAGAGTATAAGTCATTGTGTTTGGGGAATGGAGTTTGAGAAACACCTGGGTGCATGTAAGGCTTTTCCTCGGCTTGGCTCTGTTTGGTTGGACAGATTTTTAAGTTTCTTCCAGCTTTTCTTCATTACAAGTATCCAAGTAATTCTGCCTGTCTGGGATCACATAGGGACCTGAGGAGAGGTCTTACCGATGGGATCTTGTGTTAGCACCTTAGTTACATCTGTGAAGACTCTCTTTACAAATGAGATCATGCTCATGGGTTCTGGGGAGTTAGTATATAGTACACAGCATCTTTTGAAGGGGCGCCATTCAACCCACAACAAAAGAAGAGAGGAGTTCAGTTCATCAGTGTCGGATGCTGCAGAGAGGTCCGATGAAGTAAGAACTGGAAGCATCCACCAGATTTAGCAACTGGAAGGTTGTTGATGATTTTATCAAAAGCGGTTTCATTGAGGCAGCCACATTGCAGCAGGTGAGAAATTTTTCTTTTGAGAAGAAATAGAGAGCAAGTGCATGTGCGAGAAAGGGAAGGCAACAGATAAAGGGAGACCAGGGATGGATGTTCTTCTTCTGTTTTTTCTTTCCCAAGATGAAGTATCCTGAAGCATGTTTATATTGTGGGACAAGGAGAACCAATCAATCTAAAAGTTAAAGAGAGAGAAGCTTGGATCTTTGGCTTGAGTATTTGAAATAGATTTTCTTTTATTTATTGCTTCTAACACTTGGATAGTCATGGATGGAGCTGGAGTTGAGAATAGGTTGGAGTTTGAGAGAGGCGGTGGCAGGGGGGTGGATATGTAGGGTTTAAGTAAAATAGCTATGGTTCTTCACATTAGGAACCTGAGGTATTCATGTTAGTGATAAGGGTGGGTAAATGGTCTCACTTGTAGTGAATCAGCACTTTATATATCTTATTAATTTTTCACAACTATCTTCTAAGGATCATATTCACTTCATGTTACAGATGAGGAAACTGAGGTACAGAGAGGTTATCACACAGAAAGTGGTAGAAGAGGGTGGGAGAGATGTGGACGTTTAGCTCTAGAATACATGCCGTTGACTTCTATGCCAGCTGCCTTTCAGCAGCAGGTGTGGGGATTTTCTCCCCCTCAGTTCTGCTGGACTTGGCAGGTCAAGATTGATGCTTGGTATTAATTGTCTTGAGGGCTTAATTAAGAACAAATTAATTATTTTTATGGATTCTACCTTCAGTCACGTGGCCTTCTACAGTTATAGTTTCTCTTGACAATCACAGCAATGTTAAAATCTCAGAGGAAGAGAACCTAGAGGAACTTTGGCAAATGATAGAACAGAATGGCAATCATGTGGACATTTGAGTCAGACAGTCTGGGATTTGAATCCAATCTCTGCAACTCACTAGATGTGAGGTCATGGGGATTTTGTAATTTTGGGGCCTCAGTTTCCTGATCTGTAAAAATTATTATAATACCACCTACTTTTCAGAGGTTTTATAAGGATCAGATTAGATCATTATGTAATAAGTTCAGAATGTAGTTCCTGGCACATGTTAAGTGCTCAATAGTTTCCATTTATAAAAGTAATGATTTGTTACATGAATAACATGTAAAGTGTCACAGCTGCTATCAGCAGTTAGCTCTTTCAGGCACTGATACAGAGACTGTAACCTCAGTGACCCTGGTAGAACTGCTTCCTCCTACTCCGTGTCCCTCACCTCACCTGACCTTGCCTTCTTTGGAATCACTGACCATCAGTTTGAGTGTTCATGTTAGCACCTGCCTTCCAGACCTGATCCTGGACCAGCAGGAGCTGTTCAGTGACCTGAATGACAGCATGAGGGTTAAAGTCCGGGAAGCCCTTCTCAAAAAGCATCATCATCAGAATGAAAAGAAGAGAAATAACCTCATCCCCATTGTTCGCTCCTTTGCTGAGGTTGGCAAGAAGCAGTCTGATCCACATTCAATGGATAAACATGGTAAGATTATTAGGAGTAACTGCTTTCTGTTTAGATTAATAAGACATTTAGGCACTAGTTGGAGATGCTGAGTTACTAGAGGGTAGGAACAGCATTTCTCTAATATGCTTTCATGCTCACTTAGACACAGTCCTTTTTGAGGATCAGCAAGATGGGTGGCTGGGACTGGCGACCATCATCTCTTGTGGCACTAAGGATGCATGCCTCAGATACATTTCAGTGGACCTCAGGGGAAAGGTTTGTGCCCCAGAATGGCCTCAGAACTGATGTGACTTGGGGAGTGTAGGGAAAGGTCAAATTAGCCAAGATGGCCTGGTCAGGCTCTCTCACCCCATGCCCTCTTACTCTTGCCCCACATTTTATAATAATGATTCTATATCAGCTGAGATCACTTATAGCAATGTAGTTGCACATTCTGAGATACTCAATTGCCTGCAGCCTACTTTTGTTCTGTAAGCGTATATAAGCTTCACTTGGCATGCCAGAGAGAGAGAGAGAGTTGGCTGTGCTGCTGGGGGGCTATGTATGGCTGCATTATGGTGGTGAGGCTGCGTTAAGGCTGTGTCTGCTGGGTCAACCACGAGAGGAGAGAATATAGCATGTCCACTGCTATGGCTGCTGTGCCATTCAGGAGAGAATAAATGTGTTTGCAGTTCCTATGACTCCTTGAGTTTTCTTCCAGTTTTCCTGCTCGCACCTTGCCTGCCCTGGGCTCAACGAAGAGTGTACACAGTGAGATACAGCAAGACAGTTGGTGGAGTCAGCAGGATCAGCGAGACAGGGAGATATCCACACTGGGGAAAATTTGGCTGCAGAGAAGGTCAACTGGAGCTTTTTAGAAGTAAACAAATGTCTTAGATTAGGGAGGCAAAATGCAGTAGTGTAGACTCCTGAGTCAGATTTCCAGGCTTGAGATTCTGGCTTCACCTCTTGCAAAGATTTTGGACAACTTCCTAAACCTCTTTAAGCCCACTTTGTAGAGTAAGGATAATGATAAGATCCACTCCATCAGTCTGTTGTGAGGTTTCAATAAGTTAATCCGTGTAAAGCCCTGAGCCAGGTGTGTGGTGGGTTGTAAACATCTGGTGAATTTCAGCTGCTGAATGCTTTCCGTTTCTGTGGCCAGGCTGGGGGTCTCCTTGTCCCCACATTTACCGAAACACAATGTATAGGAGATATGTCTGGGGATCCATGTATTTGAAAAGTTCTCCATAGGAATTTATGGTGTGCACTCCTGGTTGAGGATTACTGCCTTTAATAAAGGAAGAAAAGAACATTACAAATGGTTCAGGAAGAGAGCTCCAGGGTAGTAAGATCTCTGTGCCCCCTTTACTGCTAGCTGGTAGGTAAGGAGACAGGTATGTGTGGGTCTTCGCTTCCTAGTCACCTGAACCTCTTCTCTCTGTGGGCTTTGCAGGAGAGAGCCATGACCAGCCGACAATGGATGGGGTACGTCAAAGAGGGAAAGGGCAAGACTCAAGAATTCTGTTCGATTTTTCTCCAAATAGGTCAAACTGTGTCTCCTCAGTCCATTCCAACCACAAGTCTTGAAGTAAAGAATGGAGTGAATTGTGAACACAGTCCAGTGGATTTAAGCAAGGTGAGCAGAGATGTGGAAGTTGGCTCACAGGCCTAAGCATATCTCTTGTGGAGCCCAGAGTCCTGTTGCTGGAAGCTGGGTAAGCTTTGGCATTTCAATATCCTTTCTCCAGGACCAGAGCCCCTTCTGCAGAAAAGGAGGCCCATCTGCTCATGTCTTCCTCCTTCTCCATCCCAGAGAGGGCTGACTCATCAGTTCCCCCCCACCCCCCGACCCTATTCGACCTGCTGAAACTCACTAGCCACTGATAAACTGCCCTGATGCACACCTCCTGCTGTTTCAAAATGATTTTCTGATACCTGCTCTCTAGGAGCATCTTCTTACCTCCAAGGTTTTATTTTTCAATTATTCTTATTTATTTACCTCCAAGCGTTTTGTGAAAACAATATTTTTGCTACTATCTCACAACTACTTTGTGGTTAAACTCTTCTTGGTGACTGTGACTTTGGTGTCTGAGGCCTCTCCCACAGGATCCGGGTCCCCCTGCAGCTCTTGGCTCAATCCTTGATCTCCCGGCTGCCGGCCTTTCCTTGCTCTGGTCTCTCCCTGACACTGTCTTTCCAAAACACAGATAGTATTATGTCACTTCTCAGCTCATGAGGCTCCCCGAAACCTCAGACAAAGCATTCAGGTATTTTAAAATGGAAACAATTTGACCTGGAGTTTCAAAAAAATTTTCTTTGAGGTTGCATGGCATAATGGAATTCAAATCAGCACCCTAGATTTAAATTCTCTCTCTTAGAAACTCTGTTGTCATGGGCAAGTCAACTTCATCTCTCTGGGTCTTGGTGACTTCATTTTTTTAAATAAAAAATGAGTCTGATTGGCCAATCTTATCCACCATACAGAGTTATTTTAAGGATTAAGTGAAGTAGTATGAGAAAAATATGTTAAATCATAAAATGATGCATGAATGTAATGTTGTGAGGAGGGTGATGGATATGTGAGGTGATGGCTCCCACACTGTCGGGGTGCTTTTAAATTTTCAGGTGGACCTTCATTTTATGAAGAAGATTCCCACTGGGGCAGAGGCCTCGAATGTCCTGGTTGGAGAGGTGGACTCTCTGGACCGCCCCATTGTCGCCTTTGTGAGGCTGTCTCCAGCTGTCCTTCTCTCAGGCCTGACAGAAGTGCCCATCCCAACAAGGTAAAGATGAGGACCACAAAGCACACTGCCTTCTGCCTGATGCACAGGTTTATATGAGCTCTAGTGGAAGAAACCCGGAGACAGCAATGGCACCCCACTCCAGTACTCTTGCCTGGAAAATCCCATGGACGGAGGAGCCTGGTAGGCTGCAGTCCATGGGGTCGTTAAGAGTCGGACACGACTGAATAACTTCACTTTCACTTTTCACTTTCATGCATTAGAAAAGGAAATGGCAACCCACTCCAGTGTTCTTGCCTGGAGAATCCCAGGGACGGGGGAGCCTGGTGGGCTGCTGTCTATGGGGTCGCACAGAGTCGGACATGACTGAAGCGATTTAGCAGCAGCAGCAGCAGTGGAAGAAACCAGCTAATGCCAAAATATAGGATTAATTAATTTGGGGATTGCTGTTTAAAATTCAACAATGATCTCAGAAAACTGGGGTATATTTGATTAACCTCTGTGCAGAAGAATTGTAAGACTTTTAAGGCTGTGACTGTGCAGTTTCTGTGACGTGGGAAATTGAGACTCAAAGGCATTCCGAAGACATAGCAAGGACCACTGACCTGGGATAGGGAGACTGTCTTGATCTCCCTGTTCTGCAGAACTTTATCCCAGGGAGACATCTCTAAGCAAAGTATTGATGTCTCTTTCCATAGTTCTGGCAGGATTTGTATGGTTTGCAAATATGTCCGTATTTGTTCCAAAGCCTATTCATGCACTCCAGAGGTGGTGATAGGTGATTCAGAGTCCCGTTAATTATGGAATATTCAGATGTCCAGGACACAATTTAGACTCCTCTGCCGGGCTTGATCATTTCAATTGCCTTATCCTTCTCCTCTCCCCATCATTTTCTTATTAGAGCCATGAATGAGATACAGATAATCTTGAATTTGCCATGTTTTGAAAAAATATCCTTTCTAGAGCAAGGAATTACGTCTATGGAAACCCTGAGAATTATAACCACTTTATTGAATGGAGTCGTACAGATAGCTTCCAATGACTGTAGGAGAGCTATTAGGTCAAGGCTACTCAGATTGCTCCATCATTAGTTTGCTTCCTTTTTTTGAAGTTACTATGATAAATTCTGTTTGATAGAAAAGAGAAATGTTATGTTGTTTAGAGAAGAAATTTCCTTATATTTCCTTACATAATTTCCTTTTCCTTACATAATTTCATCTTTTTTGTGTGTTGCCAGGTTTTTGTTTATCCTATTGGGTCCAGTAGGGAAAGGTCAGCAGTATCATGAGATTGGCAGATCCATGGCCACCATCATGACAGATGAGGTATGCACACCACTTCTGCTTTTCATGTGTTCATCTCATAAATATTTATTGAGTGTTTACTCTGTGCCAGGCATTGTGCTAGTTGTTGGGGGTATAATAATTATTGTTGAGAAGCAATGCAGGTCATGTTTTTGAGGATCAAGGCCTCTTGGATTTTTCTTCCTCTGTCATCTCGCCCTTTTGGAATAATCAAGGATGCAGAGAAATCTTTTTCTGGGAAAACTATTGCCAAGTAGGATACCAAGTGGGAAAGATATTAAGGCTGACTTAACTTTCTAGAGAAAATAGTTAATGAAGTATACCCAAGCTATTTACATAAAGAAACCTCACTCCCATTTCACGTAAATGAGCTGTAAATGAGACCAGCTTGTCAGGGGGATGCTCTTGGGCATTGTCATGTGAATGTGCTAGGGTTACTAGACATTTCGGCTGCCCCTGCTGCATCCCTGGTGAGGACTGTGCTGCTCAGGTTAGTTGCAGAGTAGGGCCTTGAAAAGACATATGTCTTAGAGGCAAAGGGAGATGGGGCTGTGTTTTATCAGCTGTCTTTGGTTGGAAGACATATTTCATGGAGGACCTTTATTAGTAATTCCATCCGTTTTTTCTACCCATCATGATCAGGAAAATTCCTCATGCATCTTGGCTTTTGTTCCATTCTTTGAGGAGATAACAGAATTACAAAACTTTAGAGTCATGTCTTATCTCTTTCTACACTGATAGACATATATTTAGTTTTTTTTGACTCATCTTTAGATTCATTTTTAAAACTCTTTTATCCCTGTACTTCAAGTGCTAAACTTATCTACATTTCAGAGCCCCTAGACAAAGATAAAAACCAAGAGGTTTTATCCATCTTTTACCATATCCATTGGTTATTGTTTAAGTCAAGTGACTTTCAGCTTTCCTGAGGATTTTTTCTTCTCTTAGATTTTTCATGATGTGGCTTATAAGGCAAAAGAACGAGATGACCTCCTGGCAGGGATTGATGAGTTCCTAGACCAGGTGACGGTGCTTCCTCCAGGGGAGTGGGACCCCTCCATTCGAATTGAGCCACCCAAAAATGTCCCTTCCCAGGTAATGTATGCACATGAGCCAGTGGTGGCTTAGTGTCACTTACTGAGGGCCCACCATGGACACAGCAAAGACCATGTTGGTGTATGCTAAGTAAACTGAGAGGTGGTTCTATTGCAGGGTGCCTAGAATGTCAGAAGAGTAATAAAATATGAATATGCAGTAACATCGATTGGCCAGGATTACCCTGGGATGAATTTTAAGCCAACTTTTGGAGGATTGGTGTGAAATGGCAGAGAGGAGAGGAGGGGGCATTTCTTGGGAGTCTATTAAGAATGAAGCCACTAAATGAGAAGAGCTCAGTGCATAGAGCGGAGAAGGCAATGGCACCCCACTCCAGTACCCTTGCCTGGAAAATCCCATGGACGGAGGAGCCTGGTAGGCTGCAGTCCATGGGGTCGTTAAGAGTCGGACACGACTGAGTGACTTCACTTTCACTTTTCACTTTCCTGCATTGGAGAAGGAAATGGCAACCCACTCCAGTGTTCTTGCCTGGAGAATCCCAGGGATGGGGGAGCCTGGTGGGCTGCCATCTATGGGGTCGCACAGAGTCGGACACGACTGAAGCGGCTTAGCAGCTGCAGCAGCAGTGCATAGGGAGTGCAAATGGAGTTCCCCATACTTTTTTTTTGAGAGGTTAAAGATGGAAGAAAACTTCTACAGTACACTGGTCCCTGGGCCAGGTGTTTTACATATGCTAATTAAATCTCTCAGCAACATCTCCAAGTAGGTGTTGTTATTTTTTATTTAACAAATGAGGAATAAAAGTACTATCTTCAAGACAGATTTGCGACTTGAACTCAGGTCATATCTGATGCCAAAGCCTTCACGTTTCTGTTTCTGGACAAGACAGAGGAGTCAGGTACCAGTGGAGAGGAAGAGAAATTATTTGTTGTCTTTTGTGTTTTTCAGAAAAGTCAATAAACTGTCCCAAATCAGTAAATGCATCTGAAAGCTATAAGAAACACTTGGGTATTTTGGGGGCTGCTTTTGGATTCTCTCATGCTACCCTGACCCCCGCCATCTCCCATCCTCCCACCCCGCCTACCTCCACCATAGCAGGAAAGACAGAATAGGTGGTTGACTTTGCTAATGTGTGGTCCTCTGTTAAAAGGAGAAAAGGAAAATGCCTGGAGTTCCAAATGGGAACGTTTGCCACATAGAACCGGAGCCACATGGGGGCCACAGCGGGCCAGAGCTTCAGCGCACTGGGCGGTAAGTTCTGGAATATTTCACAGCTAATACTGCTTACTGGACAGAAGCTGTATAAAGAAATGAGTCATCTTTGCTTTCAGCCTTCTTCTCTATAGTATCTTTATTGGCTGGAAATTGGACCACTGACAATAAGTATTACAATTCTATTGAATACTATATCATTCATTCAAGTTCTCAAACCACCTACCATGTTCTGTCTCACCTCCTATCCTTCCCACACAGTGTTCCCCCTGATTTGAACATTCCTCCACCTCTTCATTTCCAGGCTAACTGCTTCTTGTCCTTTGATTCAGCTTAGGCGTCCCTTTGGAGAGTCTTCCAAGACACTCTTTAGAGGAGGTTAGGTTATTCCTGCTGTGTGATATCACAGCTTGGAGCCCTGTCCCCTGCCCAGCTACTACCCTCAGCCCAGTCCCCTGTTATAGCCCTGGTCATCTTTTATTATTATTTCTTGATTTGATGTCTTTCCTGCCAGAAGGGTTTGCTCCCTAAGGGCGGGGACCCCATTATATTCCTAACACCCAGTTCAGTGCCCTGCATAGAGTGGATACCTAATTATTATCTGACGAATGACTATTAGAATGATGACTGTTCTTTAGCACGAGTGGACATGGCATGCGTAAATATTAAATGGTTATTTTAAGTTAAGACATGGATAAATATTAAATGGTTATTTTAAGTTGAGAAACCCCTTGGGGTAGGGAAATAAGTACTATTTTAGGTGTGTCTGAGAATAGGCAACTTACTCTTCTGGGCCCAGATTTTAAGGACAGATGTCCAATGAGGAGGTTCTCTGTGGTAGATGAGGAAAGAGGGTCCCCAGGCTGGGAAATTTTATATTCCAGGTAGGAAGGTAGTAAAAGAGAATGAGATTTGGGGTTGGAGTGGCATCCAGAGGTGTCCCCCACATTGTGGGAGAAGGCTGGGACTATGGTTCTGGCATTGTGAGTTGTGCTTGTGTCTAAGAGGGTCTACTGGGCCTTCTCTAGGGCCTTCACCTATTTTTTCCTTCCTTCCTTGAATTTGCTTTCCTTATTTATTTATCTTCAGTACTCTATCCAATGGAAGCCCAACATTTGTTTCTTTTTTTGAATTGCTGAGAGTGTTGATTTTTCCACTCTTGGAAATTCAGGGACAGAAAGGCGAGGAGACAAGAAGCCAACAGAATAGCATTTAACTAGCAGTATTGATAGGGAGAATTCATCCTGGCTGGAGGAATGTATTTGAGGGCGGAAGGATAACTGGGCTCTGGGAGGGATCACTGGAGAAAAGGAGGAGCCCTTTGATGGAAGGGATCGCTGAAAAGAGGGATCAAGTTCCAGGAGTAAAGTTCATATTTTCTTTAAAGTTGGAGGAGGTCTGAGTTGTGGCGGAGGAGTCCTGGTATTGAGAAGCATTTCAAAGGATACATTTGTCTTTAGAATAGTTTCCAGGATTGAGACTATCTTAAAGGAGGTGGTGCTTTTTTAAGGGGAAGAGTCTTGGGTATGGATTTGATAGAATTTCAAAGCTATGATTTATCCTTTTGAATACAAAGGGTATTCACAACTCAGGACTGAGAGTTTGAAAGTAGTAGAAATGAGACCAACAACTTTCCTTGAAACACATGATCTTTGCAGAGGTGAGAGCTCAGCTTTCTTTTGGTTTCAAAAAGAGAATAAACTAGAGTCCCATGCTTTTTTAGAGGAGGGTCACTTACAATCAATTCCACATGGGGGTTTGGGAGTCCATTAGATTGGATCTATATCTAGACCTGATACAGAGTCTGGGAAATGGTGCCTGACATCCCCAAAGAAAAACCCATATAGCCAGGACCATCACACACTTAATTACCAGCCCCCAGTACCTTTACTCACAAGTTCAAATGGGGCTTGAGGACATTCTTCCATAATGCTGAGTGAGGAACTGCTGGAATTGACAAAGCTGAAAGGAAGGGTCATTGAAACTCAGAGCCTCACTCTATTTGGTGTGCCTCTTTCTGAGTTCCAGAAGTTTCCCTCAGAGCCCTTAGGAAAAGACCTCAAGACACATAACTTTCTTCTTGTAGCTTTTTCAGCTCGTATCGGGGATCACAGTTCACAGTTCATGCCAACTCTGGCTCCTTTCCCAGTCTCAAAGTATGTAGGGGTGAATATGAACCTTCCTCTACAGATGAACATCCTGGAGTTTTCTGGACCTTCCTGGACTTCACAGACTAAAACTATATCAAGCTGAACTCTGTATTCTTTGTACCTTGAGCTGTGTTTCTTTGAGGTGGTGCACAACCTGGGGATGCCATCCTAGTTGGATGGAGAGGTACTTAAGATATGGTAGTATAGGCTCTGAGAAGGTGGGAGAGGAGGCAGAGTTGAGAACAGTCTGAGTTGTGTGTGATCTGACCTCCCAAGCCAGGGCCAAGACAGTGTCTTGGGCCTCCCTGATGTTGACGATAGGTCATGACGCCGAGGCATTCCCATGCAGAGCGAAGAGCAAAGTCTGACTTGAGTTCCTAGGCCAGAAGCTTCACAGCACCGAGGATGCTCTGCTGAGGGGTTTTCCCAAGTACATCGGTATACCTCGTTGGAGAAGCCATTGGGGAAGGGTTGATGAAGAAAAGAATTGGGGGTTACTATCTTGATGATCCAAGCCCCACTTGAAATAGGTTTCTTCCCAGGCACAGCAGAAAATTGGATGGCTGGCCTGTCCCTAAAACCTTGCTGGCCTGTCCCTAAAACCCTCCCCAGAGGGCTTCCTAATTAGTGCTCTAGAGCCTAGTGGCGCTCCCCACAGGTAAGTCCTTTCTGGCTTCAAGCTTAAATTTGTGTCCCTGTGTGCCTCCTGCTGCCCCAAACTTGAACATCAAGGATAGTATTGAAAGGGAAAGGAAGTCTCAAATATGTGAAGGAAAGCATCCATGTGTGATTATTGTCTGTGCCAGATAACTCGATTAGGGTCTATATGAGTGGGGAATGAGGCAGATTCCAAAACAGGATTTGAAATCACTTTAATTTATGTTATACCATCAATAGGAGCCTCAGATCTTTTCTCTCCCCTTTCAATCACTGCTAGGCAGACAGATGTCCTTCCTTTCTATGGCTTCTTATAAATCCATTTCACATAAATCTTTTGCCTGTTACTCATAGACACTCCTCCTGAATAATGAGCCTCGCGCATCCAGGAGAACCAATCATGGCAGCATCGTAGGGTGAGGCTCACCGCTGCAGAAGGTTATTCTCCCAGAATAATACCCTTCAGAGGAAGGTCTTTGGTGTTTGGGAGGTAATGCTATGTTGGCTAAGGACCTGGAAAATCTTGAATGTTACCCCGGATTAATTGCGGCTGCTCATAAGGTCCTTGAGGGGCTATCTCCTCAGAGGGGAAAGCAAGACCAAGTGACATTTTATTACAAACTGTAACCTGGGTCCCAGACCCTGAGGTGGAACTCCCATGCTCTCGGTTAGACCCTGTAGATAGCTCCTTACCTCAGCGAGGCCGGCCAGGCAGGCTAAAGCCGAAGCAGGTCACAAGGCTGACTTTGCCTCTCTCCTCTAAGCGCAGGCCCAGACTGTGATGTTACCGCTGTAGGTTGAGGAAGAGTAAATCCCAACTGGGCCCTGCAAACCAGAAGAGCAAGTGGGTCAGATAAAAGAGTGTGTGCCCTGTGTCCATCTGTGTACCCATTTGACCTGGCTAGATGAGAGAGGGAGCTTTTATTTTGCTTTAAATTGGAGTGTAATTGCTTTACAATGTTGCGTTAGTTTCTGTTGTACAGCACCTATGAATCAGCTACATGTATTCCCTCCCTTTTGAGCCTCCCTCACCACCCCCCACCCCCGCCCCACTACCATTCTACCCTTCTAGGTCATCACAGAGCACCAAACTAAGCTCCCTGTGCTATACAGTAGCTTCCCACTAGCTGTCTGTTTTACACACGGTAGTAGGTATATGTCAAAGCTACTCTCTCAGTTCATCCCACGAGAGAGGGAGCTTTTGAATGGAGAAGGAGAGCTGGCTCGGCCTTCTCCTCTGGCATACAGATCCCAGACCTCACAGGACACCTCTAGGCTCCTGAGCACAGAGAAAGAAAGAGCTAGCTAAGCCTCCTTTCATGAGAGAGTAGATTGGTGTCTTTTAGTTTTTAGTATAGAACATTTCAAACATAAACAAGAAGAGAGGACACTGTAATGAACCCCCATGTGCCCATCAATAGTTACCAACATTTTGCCAATCTTGTTTTATCTATTTCTTCACTACTTGTTTTATTTTTATGTTTTCTAGATTATTCTAAGCCAAATCACCAGTTACATGTCATTTCACCTGTAACTACTTGAGCAGGTATCTCTGTTTGATAAGGACATTTTAAAAAACAGGAATGAAATCTAATAAAATTAACAATAATTCTTTACATTGTCTCATGCTTAGTCCATATTCACCTTTCTGTGATATTCTTGGCAACATCCTTTTAAAGTTTGTTTGACACAGGATCCAATGGAGGTTTGCAATGCATTATTATGTTCTCATTCTATAACAGGCCTCCTCCTCTTTTTTTTTTTCCCTATGCCATTCATGTGTAGAAGAAAGTAGGTAATTTGCCCTGTAGAATGCTGAATGACTCTCTTCAATGACTCCACTCTTTAAAAATTGCCCCTGTCTGGACATACTCCTCCTTCTTGGTGTAGGACATCTCCCTCTTGATCTTTCTCATACCTGGGAAGTGGAGAGGGATCTTGAAGTCCTGCCACCAAGTCCTCTTGATTCTGCCTCCTAATTGGCACCCGATTCTCTTCCCAACCCATGGCCTCCAGCCTTGCCCCATGTTCCATTCATGACACTCTCACTGGAGTGATCCTTTCAGAATGCCTGCTTACTTATGCTGCTTCCCTGTTTAAAGTCCTTCACTGCTTGACACACTGTTGGGATAACTTTCTGATTCCTTTTTATAAGGCCCTTTTGTGACTTAGCTGTTCCAACATCTCTAGCCTTGTCTATTGATATTACCCCTCACATTGCCTTATCCAGTCATAACTCTTTCAGCACCTTGAACGTGCCAAGCGCTCTCACCTCTAGGCGTCATCCACGCCAGCCCCTCTGCCTCATCTGGTGCTCCTGGTCCATTCTCGAGTCCCAGCTGAAACGCCCTTCCTGTTCTTTGCGGCCATGGCACCCTCACAACACTGTCTGTCCTCTGTGCCAGACTGTTCACCCTAGAGAGAAAGGGCTGTGTTTGCCTTGCTACTGTTGCGTCTCCAGCACCTGGCACAGTGCTTGGCATGAAGTATCTGTTACTACTTGGCAACTGCATGAATGATTATGCTGATTTCTCAAGTAAGGTGGGTAGTTCAGAGTAAGAATATACATGTGATAGGGGCTTTTTATCTAGAAAACATATAATAAAACTAACAGTTTTAATACCATGATAGTTTTGTTCATTGCTTCCTAACAGCTCAGAATTTGAAGTTTGAAGCTAATACTTCATTTCACGTTAAATTTTGGAAACTTTTTATTGAATGGGTGTTATGCATAGCAAATTAATTATTTTTATGCTTGGAATAATCATCCAAATTCATGCCTTTGATTGCAAATAGAATCCATGTTGGAACATGGCCAGAATCCATGCTGCCCCCAGAGAGATCTCTTGTGCTTGGGGTCAAATTGAAGCCAAATATTAACCTCCATACAGAGCGCATTTGAAGTGCTTTGGAATGTGCTCTGTTGACTTGCTTTAGTGGGAGAAGGACTGCATTAGACACCTGTCTGCTGTGTTTCTGCAGGCTTTTTGGGGGCTTGGTTCTGGACATCAAGCGGAAGGCCCCCTGGTACTGGAGCGACTACCGGGATGCCCTCAGCTTACAGTGTTTGGCCTCCTTTCTGTTCCTGTACTGTGCCTGCATGTCACCTGTCATCACTTTTGGGGGATTGCTTGGAGAAGCCACCGAGGGGCGCATAGTAAGAACTTTGCCACTTCTAATGGTCCCAAATGAGAGTGAAAATATGAAGGCAGCCAAGTCTTCTGGGAGGAAAATTCCCTGGGCATGGACTGAAGAGATTGGTTTCTTCCTGCTGAATTACATAGTCTTCTGACTTCATGCCAACGAGCAACACCGCTCTCCCTTTAGAACAGACCCTCTTCTGCCTGCATATCAATTTAGATAGCTGATTGCCCTGTTGTATTGCGTGTTGCTCCAAGGATAGAAAATTATATATTGATGTCATCTGAAAATAAGATTTAAGGTGACTCTGTATGACAACCCATAATGTGAATGGTATCATTGTCTTTTCTATGTATATTTATAAATAATTAATTGAGTTGTGCATAGTAGACTTGTTAAGGAGTCGTATGTAGATAGATTTGGGGACCTAAATTATTGAAGCAGTATCCATTTACAAGAGGATTAGACTATGTACACATCGCTCTTGCTGAGACAAAATACAAACAAGTGGCTTGCCAGGTGCACTGGAGAGCTAAGTTAGGAATGTATGTAAGCCTGTGTCACTCACTTCAGATGGGCTGTGGGCTCAGTGTGATTTTTTTCCCTCTGTAGAGTGCGATTGAATCCTTGTTTGGAGCCTCCATGACTGGGATCGCCTATTCCTTGTTTGCCGGCCAGGCTCTCACCATCCTGGGAAGCACTGGGCCAGTGCTTGTGTTTGAAAAGATTTTGTTCAAATTCTGCAAGTAAGACATTTGGTTTTCTGAAAACTCTATCTGGATGTGTTAGTTTGCTACTAGGTTTGAATGTTAGGGTCCTACTAGAGTGTAAGCAGGCAAAAGCATGCTGTGGTCTGCCACCCTGCCTCCAGGTAGGACCAGACCTAAAATAGCAGATCTCCTGGCCCTAAGAGCTTTGTCAATGTCCCTCAACTTTTGACTTTTTTGACTTTTTATCTTTAAAAGCACTTTCCCTAGCTAATCCAAACTCCTAATGAAAGTTTCCTAATGAAAACTCAATTTCCATTTCTAGTCAATTTTTCTTTTTAAAAAATTTAATTTTTTAATTGTATGGATTTTTTAAAATTTTAAATTGGAGTGTAGTAGAATTACAATATTGTGTTACAGTTGTAAGCAAAGTGATTCAGTTATACATATACCTATATTCATTCTTTTTCAGTTTCTTTTCTTATATAGGTTATCATGGAATATTGAGTAGAGTTCCCTGTACTATATAGTAGATCCTCGTTGGTTATCTGCTTTATATATATATATAGTAATGTGTGTATGTTCATCCCAAACTCCTGATTTATCTCTCCCTCTTCATTATTCCCCTTAGGTAGCCGTAAGTTTGCTTTTGACATCTCTAAGTCTGTTCCAGTCAATTTTTAATGAGTTAATGCTCCCCCTTTATATCCTGATTGTTGGTGGGGAGTCAGCATGTGCTTGTTTTCCTATAAATCCTTCTTGCATTGTGTATGAGAAGTAGGAGCGCATGGAGTGCGGCCAGCCCTTCCCCCTTAGCTGCAGGGAGAGGACCTTAACCCCGTCGGGCAGGGTGGAGAAGTGGGCCGTGGGCAGTTTGCTCCTCCTCCGCTGTCCCTGTGCTTGCTGTGGGAAATACTGCCTGTGAAGCAGGTCTTTGTTACAACGGTCCCAGGACAGCCTTCAGGAGTAAAGTGCAGTCTGAATTAGGGACAAATTAGCTTGCAGTACTGGAACTGACAGTAGCAGATGAATTAACCACATTTCTGACCCTTGCCTGTAATGCAGGGGGTCAGAATGTAACGCCATTCACTGACTTTTGATGAACTTTGGTCTTGTTTCAGAGACTACGCTCTCTCATACCTCTCCCTGCGAGCTTGTATTGGACTGTGGACTGCCTTCCTGTGTATTGTCCTTGTGGCAACTGATGCCAGTTCCCTTGTCTGCTACATTACTCGCTTCACTGAAGAAGCGTTTGCCTCCCTGATTTGCATTATTTTCATCTATGAAGCAATAGAAAAGCTGATTCACCTGGCAGAGACCTACCCCATCCACATGCATAGCCAGCTGGACCACCTTAGCCTGTATTAGTGAGTATGCTTCTGCTTCTTTTATTTTTAAAAAAATAAAGTGAAGGGCCTGAGTATAATGGCTGAGACAGCATGCCATGCAGTGCTTGTAGCTTCTGTTAAGGAAGTGTGTTGGCTCTCTGGGAAACAGAGCTTGGTCTGCCAGAGGAGAACAGTCAAAAGTGATGATGGGGGAACCTCCCTGGTGGACCACTGGTAAAAACTCCACCTTCCAAAGCTCAGGGTGTGGGTTCACTCCTTGGCCAGGGACCTAAGATCCCACATGCCTCACAGCCAAAAATCTAAAACATAAAAGAGAAGAATATTGTAATAAATTCAACAAAGACTTTAAAAATTGCCCACATAAAAATTTTTTAAGATAATGATGGGGAAGATAGATTAAGAGTAAGAATCAGAGAGGACTTGAGAAATGCTTTCCAGAGTATGTCTTTTGGGTCCAGGCATTGAGACAAAAATAGACTGCAATACAATATTGTAAAGTAATTAGCCTCTAATTAAAATAAATAATTTAAATTAAAAAAAAAAAAAGGACTGCAAGTGTAGCAAGGAGAATTCAAGTTAGTTGTTGGGAAGAACTTCTTTTTGCAAAAACTTGTGAGGCTTTGGACCACATCACATTCTCTGAGAGTATATATAGGCTACTCTTAGGAATCATTAGGTAGAAAATATTAATAATTCCTTATAGATCCATAGGTCTCTTACTCTGTATCCAGAAGGTCTAGAAATCTACTTTGTTGTTCAGTTGCCAAGTTGTGTCCAACTCTGCAGCCCCATGGACTGCAGCATGCCAGGCTCCCATGTCCTCCACTATCTCCCACAATTTGCTCAAATTCATGTCCACTGAGGCAGTGTGATGCTACCTAACAATCTCATCCTCTGTTGCACCTTCTCCTCCTGCCTTCAGTCTTTCTGAACATCAAGGCTTTTTCCAATGAGTCAGCTCTTCGCATCAGATGGCCAAAATATTGGAGCTTCAATATCAGCATCAGTCCTTCTAATGAATATTCAGGATTGATTTCCTTTAGGATTGACTGGTTTCATCTCCTTACTGTCCAAGAGACTCTTAAGAGTCTTCTCCAGCACCACAATTTGAAAGCATCAATTCTTCAGTGCTCAGTCTTCTTTAAGGTCTAACTCTCATGTCTGTACATGACTACTGGAAAAACCATAACTTTGACTATATGGACCTTTGTCAGCAAAATGGTGTCTTTGCTTTTTAATATACTGTCTAGGTTTGTCATAGCTTTCCTTCCAAGGAGCAAGCATCTTTTTAATTTCATGGCTGCAGTCACCATCTGCAGTGATCTTGGAACCCAAGAATATAAAGTCTGTCACTGCTTCCACTTTTTCCCTATTTGCCATGAAATGGTGGGACTGGATCTTCTTCTTTTTTTTTTTTTTTTTGGATCTTCATTTTTTGAATGTTGAGTTTTAAGCCAGCTTTTTTACTTTCATCAAGAAGCTCTTTAGTTCCTCTTCACTTTTTGCCATTAGAGTGGTATTGTATGCATATATGAGGTTGTTGATATTTCTCCTGGCAGTCTTGATTCCAGCTTATGATTCATCCAGCCCAGCATTTTGCATGATGTACTCTGCATAGAAGTTAAATAAGCAGGGTCACATATAGCCTTGATGTATTCCTTTCCCAACTGGGAACCAGTTAGTTTTTCCATGTAAGGTTCTAACTGTTGCTTCTTGACTCACAGTTTACTCAGGAGACAGGTAAGGTGATCTGCTATTCCCATCTTGTCAAGAATTTTCCACAGTTTGTCATGATCCACATAGTCAAGGGCTTTCACATAGTCAGTGAAGCAAGTAGATGCTTTTCTGGAATTCCTTTGCTTTCTTCACAGTTCAGTAAACGTTGGCAGTTTGGTCTCTGGTTCCTCTGCCATTTCTAAACCCAGTTTGTACATCTGGAAGTTCTCAGTTCATGTACTGTTGAAGCCTAACTTGAAGGATTTTTGAGCATAACTTTACTAACTTGCAAAATGAGGGCAATTGTCCAGTAGTTTGAACTGGACACTTTCTTTGGCACTGCCCTTCTTTGGGACTGGGATTAAAACTGACCTTTTCCAGTCCTGTGGCCACTGCTGGGTTTTCCAAATTTCCTGACATATTGAGTGCAGTACTTTAACAGCATCATCTTTTAGGATTTAAAATAACTCAACTGGAGTTTCATCACTCTACTAGCTTTCTTTGTAGTAATGCTTCCTAAGGCCCACTTGACTTTACACTCCAGGATATCTGGCTCTACGTGGTACCCATACCATCGTTGTTAATCCTGGTCATTAAGACCTTTTTTTTTTTTTATATAGTTCTGTGTTTTCTTGCCACCTCTTCTTAATCTTTTTTGCTTCTGTTAGGTCCTTACTTTTTCTGTCCATTATCATGCACATCCTTGCATGAAATATTCCCTTGGTATCTCCAGTTTTCTTGAAGAGATCTCTAGTCTTTCCACTCTATTATTTTCCTCTCTTTTTTTTGCACTGTTTAAGAAGGCTTCTTATCTCTCCTTGCTATTCTCTGGAATTCTGCATTCAGTTGGATATATCGTTCCCTTTCTCCCTTGCTTTTTCCTTCTCTTCTTTCCTCAGCTATTTGTAAAGCCTCCTCATACAACCACTTTGCCTTCTTGCATTCCTCTTTAGGGTGCTTTTGGTCACTGCCTCCTGTACAGTGTTACGAACCTCTGTCCTTGGTTCTTCAGGCACTCTGTCTACCGGATCTAATCCCTTGAATCTATTTATCACCTCCATTGTATAATCATAAGGGATTTGATTCAGATCATACCTGAATGGCCTAGTATTTTTCCCTACTTTATTCAATATAAGACTGAATTTTACAATAAGAAGCTAATGATCTGAGCCACATTCAGCTCCAGGTCTTGTTTTTACTGACTGTATAGAGCTTCTCCATCTTTTGCTGCAAAGAGTGTAATCATTCTGATTTCAGTATTGACCATCTGGTGATGTCCATGTGTTAAGTCACCTCTTGTGTTGTTGGAAAGAGAGTGTTTGCTATGTCCAGTGTGTTCTCTTGACATAACTCTATTAGCCTTCACCCTGTTTCATTTTGTACTCCAAGGCCAAACTTGCCTGTAACTCCAGGTATCTCTTGACTTTCTCATTTGTATTCCAATCCCCTATGATGAAATGGACACTCCAGTATTCTTGCCATGAGAACCCCCAAAAGATATGACACTGGAAAATGAGCTCCCCCAGGTCAGAAGGTGTCCAATATGCTACTCGAGAAGAGTGGATGGCATTTACTAATAACTCCAGACAGAATGATGTAGCTGGGGCAAAGCAAAAAACAACACTCAGTTGTGGATATGTCTGATGGTGACTGCCTGAGCAGAAGGCGCACTGTGTGGGGATGCCTGCCAGCCAGCCTCGATACGCTTTTCTAGATTCTAAGTATCCCTTTATTCACACTTTAAAAATAACTCCTTAAACATGTATTAGAATTTACAATTATTTTATTACAAAATAATCACCATCAGGGAATATAATCTTTGAAACCTAGTGGATTTCTGATTGGCATTGGAGGAAGGTTCATTCTTTGACCTTTCTTAATCATTCATTTATTCATTTAACAAATATTCGTTGAGCACCTACTATGTGCCCAGCACTGTTTAGACCCTGGAAACATAGCAGTGAACATGACAGACAAAAGTTCTACCGTCATGAGTTTATGTCCAAGTGGGAGAAGACAGGCAAAAGCGACCAGCTCTGGATTGTGTAGACTTTGGATTTGGATACTGAAATTCTTTGTTAATAAAGCTCAAGACAGTATTTTCTTTAAAAACGAATTTTATTTCTTTTTGGCTGTCTGGGTCTTCGTTGCTGCTCGGGCTTTCTCCAGTTGCGGAGGCCTGGGGTTACTCTCGATGTGGCGTGCAGGCTTCCCGGTGTGGCGGCTTCTCTTGCGGAGCACAGGCTCCAGTCCGAGCGGGCTTCAGTAGCTGCGGCACACAAGCTCGGTATTGTGGTTCCTGGGCTCTGGAGCACAAGGTCGATAGTTGTGGTGTGCAGGCTTGGTTGCGCCACGGCATGTGGGATCTTCCGGGATGAGGGACTGAACCGGTGTCTCCTACATTGGCAGGCAATTCTTTACCACTGAGTCACCAGGGAAGCGCCAAGATGGTATTTTTTTTTAACATTTCAGTTGCATTCCATTGTTGATTCATGTTGCAGGCAGATTCTTTACATCTGAACCACCAGGGAAGCCTGTTATAAAGCTAGAACTCCCCAATTCTTTAAGTGATTTTATGGTAATAGGTGTGTAACTGATTTTTTAAATAGAGTTAATTTTTTGAGAGCAAATTTTAGGATAACAGCAGAATTGAGCACAAAGTACAGACAGTTCTCGTATACCTCCTGGCCCCCACCATGCAGTCCCCCCACTATCAGCATCTATCACCAGAGTGACATGTTTGTTGCAGTCAGTGACACATCATGATTACCCATAATCCAGAGTTTACATTAGGGTTCACTCTTGGAATTGACACACGTATAGTGACATATCTGCCGTTATAGCATCCTACTGAATAGTTTCTCTGCCCTAAAAATCCTCTGTGCCCAGCCTGTTCATCCCTCCCCCTTACCCCAACCTCTGGCAACCACTGATCTTCTTACTCCATAGTTTTGCCTTTCCTACTGTGTCATATAGTTGTAATCATACAGTGCATAGGCTTTTCAGATTGGCTTAATTCACTTCATAATATGCGCTTAAATGTCTTCTTTGTCTTCTCATGGCTTGGTAGCTCATTTCATTGTAGCACCGAATAATAGTCCATTGTCTAGATGTACCACCATACATACATTCACCTACTGAAGAACACTTTTGTTGTTTCCAAGTTTGGAACTGATTTTTTTTTAATACATAAATATAGTATTTTATGCTTTCTCTGTTTTTGTTTTGTTGATTTCCTTCTATTGTTATTACCTATTGAGATCTTTTTGAATTTTAATCCTGTTGCGCTACATCCTTAGAAGGTGTGCTTGGCAGAATCAGAGGTGAAACCAAGTTGCTGGGAATGGCCATGTCAGTTGAGTATACTAGGAGCCAGTACAGGCGTGAAGCATGCTGGGACTGGGAAGCAACATGGTGGCCAGTGGGACAGGTCTGGTCTGCTCTGGTTTGGATGCAAGATGAGGCCTGGGGAAGCCAGGGAATGACCAGGAGAGTGAATATTACCAGGGAGAATGTTGTAGTTTCCATCATGATTCCAGGAGGCTCTGACTTTAGAGCAAGAATGTGATAGGGGTTTAAGGTACAAAATATTTTGGCTTGGGGAGGCTATTGAGAGCTGAATGGGGGTATCCAGTCCTCCTTGCTATGTAGAATGTATTTTGTAGGTAGAGCCCAAGAGATAGAAACTAAGCAAGAGAACTACCACATCAGATGCCTAACTCGTCAGCACTATATCTGAAGACCCACATGCAGATTTGAGCCCAATTTTAGTAATGACTGAAAAATCAGGGTATAATTGGATCTCAATGAATAGGACCAACCTCAAGGATCTGAAGTGGGCCAAGGAGAAATAGCACGGGCTTTGGCCGCGCCTTTGGCCCTGTCATGGCTCAGAACATTCACTTGAATACTTGGCTACTTCTCTCAGGAATGTTTTCTTTTCCCCTCAGCTGCAGGTGCACCCTCCCAGAGAATCCGAACAATCACACTTTGCAGTACTGGAAGGACCACAACATCGTGACAACAGAAGTGCACTGGGCCAACCTGACTGTTAGTGTAAGTCTGGGCACTGCAGGCAGCTCAGACTCGCGGCCACTGGGCTTCAGGGCTCCTTCTAGATGGAAGTGGGGAGCCCTTCAGTACACTCTGGTGTTGATAGAAATCAAACTTTTTGGTTTTGTTTTTTTAGAACACAATTCTTAACTGACTTTCCTTTCCCTTCAGAATTCTCTTGTACACAAAGGGAAAGGAAGATGACCTTGCACCTCTTTCCCACACACATCCTGCCCAGTGACCCTACACTGAGGATATGTGGGAATGAAATCAGGGAGGATCAGGGGACAGATCCAGATTTTGTGGGGGCTTGAAGAACATTCAAGTTTGGAAGTCCCCTGTAATAAAAACGGTGTAATAGCTGGGGCCATCCCAGAACCTCGTGTTTGCTCAGGACAGTTGTGATTTCTTTTACAAAGTGTCTTAGTTAGGACCGTAAGCAGTCACCCAAAATGCAGACAAGAGCCCACAGCTGCATGGAGGGCAGGTGGAGGCTACAGGCAGCCTGCATGTCCCAGCAACCCTGGGATGACAGTGACAGTCAGGAGACAGCAGCTGTTTCCTCCCTCGTGCCTGCCTTTCATCACCCAGAATGTCTATTCCTCCAGGAGTGCCAGGAGATGCACGGAGAGTTCACAGGCTCTGCCTGTGGCCACCATGGACCCTATACTCCTGATGTGCTCTTTTGGTCCTGCATTCTCTTCTTCACCACCTTCATCCTTTCCAGCACCTTGAAGACTTTCAAGACGAGTCGCTATTTCCCAACCAGAGTAGGTAGCACACTCTTGCATTTCTTTTGCGTTAGACTTCTAATATCACAGAACCCGTTCTCAGCCTCCATGCTGCTTGGGAGTACACTGACAGGTGCAGAGCTCCAAAGACCTGATTCTGGAGGCCGTGGCCTTCTCTTCTTCCTGTGTCCAGCAGCCTCTTTCATAGATGTGTGGTGTAGGATGAGGGGTTAATACCTAAGAATTTTTGATTGAAAAGTGTCCGGTGAGTTTAAGGTGGTCGTCCTATTCAATTACATCTCATTTCCAGAATGCGGGGGTATGTCGCGAGTAGTAGCTGGAATGGCACCTGAAGACAGTGCATTGGGGTGACTGCCTGGGGTGCGTAGGGGACCCTAGAGTCTCCTCTGGGGGATGACTAGTAATAGCTAGTGAAATCACTGGGCACATTGACTGCAGCAGCCAAAACGCTCCTGCCTTGGTCTGCATGATGATTTGAAGCCTCAACTGCCTCTCCCTGACACAGATGGCACTGTTTGTTTCCTGACTGGTTTGGGCGGGGTGGAATTAGAGGCCAAGCATAGAGGGACTAAAGGTATCTTTGCTTTGAGGAGGAGCTAGGATCAGGAGGAAATGGTGGTTTTCCTGTGTGTGAGGCTTTTATCAGTCAGATATGCAAAGCAGGATGAGTGAATGGGTGAGGGTCTCAGTTGATGAGACATTTTCTTTGTATACATTCAGGACAACAACACATTCTCAGATGTCAGTGAGTCTACACAGTGGTTAAGGGAAGCTGCATGGAGGGCAGGTGGAAGCTCCCGTTCTAAATAAGTTGTTGTTTCTAAATAAGTTGCCTAAATAAATAATTTCTAAATAATTTATTTGTTTGTTTCCAGTCTGGACATACAATGAACAGGTGGCAGTTGTGTACTGACTACTTGCTACTTGCTCAATCAAGCCTGGCTTAAGTGAAATAGGGGATGCAAAAGAAGCTTAAAATGTCTCTGTAACAGATACACACACTACTATATATAAAATAGATAAACGAGGACCTGCTGTATAGCATAGGGAACTCTACTCAGTATCTTGTAATTAACGTATAGTGGAAAAGACCCTGAAGAATAATATATATATGAAATTGAATCACTTTGTTGTACACCTGAAACACTATAAATCAACTATACTTCAATTAAAAAATAATAAACTGTAAAACATGAATTATGCTGCGATTCATGGGGTCACAAAGAGTCGGACACGACTGAGCGACTGAACTGAACTGAACTGAAAGTTACTATATAATTTTAAAATATATATATCTGTGTCTCCTTTGCTGCTCTGCAAGTAAGATCATCAGTACCATCTTTCTAGAGTCCATCAGTTTAGTTCAGTTCAGTTCAGTCGCTCAGTTATGTCCGACTCTTTGCGACCCCATGAATCGCAGCACGCCAGGCCTCCCTGTCCATCACCAACTCCCGGAGTTCACCCAGACTCACATCCATCGAGTCAGTGATGCCATCCAGCCATCTCATCCTCTGTCGTCCCCTTCTCCTCTTGCCCCCAATCCCTCCCAGCATCAGAGTCTTTCCAATGAGTCAACTCTTCGCATGAGGTGGCTAAAGTACTGGAGTTTCAGCTTTAGCATCATTCCTTCCAAAGAAATCCCAGGGCTGATTTCCTTCAGAATGGACTGGTTGGATCTCCTCGCAGTCCAGGGGACTCTCAAGAGTCTTCTGCAACACCACAGTTCAAAAGCATCAATTCTTCAGCGCTCAGCCTTCTTCACAGTCCAACTCTCACATCCATACATGACCACAGGAAAATTCATAGTCTTGACTAGACGGACCTTTGTTGGCAAAATAATGTCTCTGCTTTTGAATATGCTATCTAGGTTGGTCATAACTTTCCTTTCAAGGAGTAAGCGTCTTTTAATTTCATGGCTGCAGTCACCATCTGCAGTGATTTTGGAGCCCCCAAAAATAAGGTCTGACACTGTTTTCACTGTTTCCCCATCTATTTCCCATGAAGTGATGGGACCAGATGCCATGATCTTCGTTTTCTGAATGTTGAGCTTTAAGCCAACTTTTTCACTCTCCACTTTCACTTTCATCAAGAGGCTTTTGAGTTCCTCTTCACTTTCTGCCATAAGGGTGGTGTATCTGCATATCTGAGGTGATTGATATTTCTGCCGGCAATCTTGATTCCAGCTTGTGTTTCTTCCAGTCCAGCGTTTCTCATGATGTACTCTGCATATAAGTTAAATAAGCAGGGTGACAATATACAGCCTTGACGTACTCCTTTACCTATTTGGAACCAGTCTGTTGTTCCATGTCCAGTTCTAACTGTTGCTTCCTGACCTGCATACAAATTTCTCAAGAATCAGATCAGGTGGTCTAGTATTCCCATCTCTTTCATGTATGTATTAATATATGATATTTATCTTTCTCTTTCTGACTTCACTCTGTAATAAGCTCTAGGTTCATCCACCTTTTTAGAACTGACATTCAAATGCATTCCTTTTTATAGCTGGGTAATATTCTATTGTGTATATGTACCACAACTTCCTTATATACTCATCTGTTGCTGGACATCTAGGTTGCTGCCATGTCCTAGCTACTGTAAATAGTGCTGCAGTGAACACTGGGGTACATATGTCTTGTTCAATTATTGTTTCCTCAGGGTATATGCCCAGGATTGCTGGGTCATCAGCTCAGCTCAGTTGCTTAGTCCTGTCTGACTCTTCACCACCCCATGGACTACAGCATGACAGGCTTCCCTGTTCATCAACTCCCAATGGACACAACCTCATGTCCATCAAGTCGGTGATGCCATCCAACCATCTCATCCTCTGTCGTCCCCTTCTCCTCGGGCCTTCAATCTTTCCCAGCATCAGAGTCTTTTCCAATGAGTCAGTTCTTTGCATCAGGCGGCCAAAGTATTGGAATTTCAGCATCAGTCCTTCCAGTGAATATTCCTAAAGGACTGATTTTCCTTTAGGATTGCCTGGTGGGATCTCCTTGCTGTCCCAGGGACTCTCAGAGAGTCTTCTCCAACACCACAGTTCAAGAGTATCCATTCTTCAGTGCTCAACTTTCTTTATAGTCCAACTCTCACATCCGTACATGACTACTAGAAAAACCATAGCTTTGACTAGATGGACCTTTGTTGGCAAAGTAATGTCTCTGCTTTTTAATATGCTGTCTAGGTTGGTCATAGCTTTTTCTGCCAAGGAACAAGCATCTTCTAATTTCATGGCTGCAGTCACCATCTGCAGTGATTTTGGAGCCCAAAAATAAAGTTTCCCATTGTTTCCATTGTTGCCCCATCTATTTGCAACTGGACGCCATGAGCTTTGTTTTTTGAATGTTGAATTTTAAGCCAGCTTTTTCACTTTCCTCTTTCACTTTCATCAGGCTCTTTAGTTCTTCTTCACTTTCTGCCTTAAGGGTGGTGTCATATGCATATGTGAGGTTACTGATAGGTCTCCTGGCCATCTTGATTCCAGCTTATGCTTCTTCAAGCCTGACATTTTGCATGATGTACTCTGTGTAGAAGTTAAATAAGCAGGGTGGTAATATACAGCCTTGACGTACTCCTTTCCCAGTTTGGAACCACTCTGTTGTCCATGTTTGGTTCTAACTGTTGCTTCTTGACCTGCATACAAATTTCTTAGGAGGCAAGTCAGGTGGTCTAGTATTCCCATCTCTTGAAGAATTTTCCACAGTTTTTTGTGAGCTACACAGTCAAAAGCTTTGGCATAATCAATAAAGCAGGAGTAGATATTTTTCTGGAACTCTCTTGCTTTTTCAATGATCCAACAGATGTTGGCAATTTGATCTCTGGTTCCTCTGCCTTTTCTAAATCCAGCTTGAACATCTGGAAGTTCATGGTTCATGTGCTGTTGAAGCCTGGCTTGAAGAATTTTGAGCATTACTTTGCTAGCGTGTGAGATGAGTGCAATTGTGCGGTAGTCTGAACATTCTTTGGCATTGTCTTTCTTTGGGATTAGAATGAAAACTGACCTTTTTCAGCCCTGTGGCCACTGCTGAGTTTTCCAAATTTGCTGGTATATTGAGTGCAACACTTTCACAGCATCATCTTTTAGGATTTGAAATAGTTCAGCTGGAATTCCATCACCTCCACTAGCTTTGTTTGTAGTGATGCTTCCTAAGGCCCACTTGACTTCACATTCCAGGATGTCTGGCTCTAGGTGAGTGATCACACCATCATGGTTATCTGGGTCATGAAGATCTTTTTTTTACAGTTCTTCTGTGTATTGTTGCCACCTCTTCTTAATATTGTCTGCTTCTGTTAGGTCCATACCATTTCTGTCCTTTATTGTGCCCATCTTTGCATGAAATGTTCCCTTGGTATCTCTGATTTTCTTGAAGAGATCTCTAGTCTTTCCATTCTATTGTTTTCCTCTTTTTTTTTTTTTTTGCATTGTTCGCTTAGTAAGGCTTTCTTATCTCTCCTTGTTATTCTTTGGAACTCTGCATTCAAATGGGTATATCTTTTCTTTTCTCCTTTGCCTTTAGCTTCTCATATGGTAGTTTTATTCCTACTTGCAGGGCAGCAAAGGCAACACAGACATGAAGAACAGACTTTTGAACATAGTGGTAAAGGAGAGGGTGGAATAATGTGAGAGAATAGCCTTGAAACATACATATTGCCATATGTAAAATAGAGAGTCAGTGGAAGTTTGCTGTATGATGCAGGGAACTCAAAGCCAGTGCTCTGTGCCAGCCTAAAGGAGTGGGATGGGAAAGGCGGTGGGATAGGAATTTGAGAGAGAGGGGACATATGTGTACCTATGGCTGATTTGATGTATGGCAGAAACCTTCCTATGTTGTGAAGTAATTATCCTCTAATTTATGTGTGTGTGTGTGTGTGTGTGTGTGTGTGTGTATAGAGAGAGAGAGAGAGTGTCCCTGTCATCAATAGGAAGGGAAAACCCATGAAACAACCAGGCCCATAGGAGATAGCAGTCATTAGATGGATGCCATCCTGGGATATAAGTCCCACAGGAGTTCAGAGGAGAGAAGGACCCTGGGCCCCAGGATGGGCTTCTTGTTAGGGCAGCTACATGTTCAGAGAATTTATGTAGCATTCAGAGGAGATCTAAAAAAAACCAGGGAAGGGGAGCTAGAAACCTCAGGTTTCACAAGAAAGCAAAGTCAGGTTAAGGTATCAGTGATATTACATATGGCCATGTATATCTATCTGGCCAGATGTTATATCTGGCTCAGTCTTGTTGGAAGCTCCGATTAAGGTGGGCATACAGTGGGCACTAGACACTGAGGGGGACTGTGTTTTATTAAAGCTACAAAACTATAAAATCGGTTAGTCAGTCCTCTTAGGGGCAAAATGGTGATGAGGGGCTTTGAAGAAAAATAATGCAGAAAAAGCATACAGAAAGTACTAGGGTGGAGGGTGGTGACCATGAGAGATGATTAAGTGGAAATTGTGATACTTGAGTGGATGTAAAGGAGGGAGCTGCCCATGGAGTCACCTGGAGGAAAAGCCGCTGAGGCAGAGGGATGAGCAAGTGCGAAGGCCCTGAGGTGGGAGAGTCTGGTGTAAGAAACAGCAAGGAGGGCTGTGTGGCTGGGACAGGCAGAGTGAGTTTGGGAGCATTAGGACCTGAGTCAGAGCAGTAATGATATCAGATGTGTGTGGGCCTCACTGGCCAAGGAGGTCTCTGGGCTTTTTAGCTCCGTGAAATGAAGAGGCATTTCAGGGTTTTGGTAGAAGAGTGACATGATCTGACTTGTGTTTTGAGCGCTCATTCCAGCAGCTTTACATAAGGACAGAGCCAGGGTTAGGAGTCTGCTGCAGCTACGGAGACGAGAGCTGCCGGTGCCTCTGATCTGGTTGGGAGCTATGGGGTGGTGAGAAGGGGTCTGATTGTGGGCATGAGCTAAAAGCAGAGCCAACAGGACTTGCGAATGGATTTGATGTTGGGGCTGAGAGCAAAGAGGAGTTGGTGCTGCTGCGAGGTCTGGGTGCAGCTGGATCTTGTTGTTCCCAGGAAATCTTATTCCAAGTTCTCAGAGCTATTCCCTAAATGCTGGGCCCAGATTCTCTAAACAGAACTCCTCAGAGTTTGGAGTGGGTCCCAATAGAATTTGTCAGAGGATTCATTCTCCCTTATGACACCCACACTTTGGTGGTATTAATTTGGGCATGTTAACATAGTCCTGTTGTTTAAATATGCTTGTATTAATTGACCAATAAAATTAAATCATTCTTCTGAGCATGTTTAAGCATTTTACAATACTCGAGTCTTTTCTATTGTGTTTAATCTACTGTAACACATCTCCAATCCTTTTTCGTGCCAGGTCCGCTCCATGGTGAGTGACTTTGCTGTTTTCCTCACTATCTTCACAATGGTGATTATTGATTTTTTGATTGGAGTCCCATCACCCAAGCTTCAGGTTCCCAGTGTGTTCAAGGTAAACAGATCTTAGGGTACTCGGTGCCCTTATGTAGTTCATAGACTCTGATCCCGAGTTATTTCAGGGGCCTCTCCTTATCCTAATCATGTATTTTGTAGTCCTCTAAATCTGAGTTGTGCTGCTCACGCCATACCATTCAGAAAAGCAAACTCTTCAGGCTTAACTGAGTTCAAATTAGAAAAGTCAGAAAACCTAATGTTGTTTAATGAATGAAAAGCCTTATTTATTTTCTTAATGCCATTTATACAATGAAATATGAGAACTTGCCTGGTGGTCCACTGGCTAGAACTCCATACTCCCAATGCAGCGAGCCGGGTTCGATCCCTGGTCAGGGAACTAGATCACACATGGCTCAACCGAGAGTTTCCATGCCACAGCTATTAATAAGATCCAGTGCAGCCAAATAAATAATTAAAAAATAAAACAAAGGAATATCTGTATTTACGTAAACATATACCAAAGACTGTGGGAATGTGGGTCTCTGGAACAAGTTCTGGTTCCCAGCACTTCACTGAGCATCAGCTGTCTTAGGAAATCAGGAAGGGTGAAAAGGCTCTTTGTAGGCCTCAGTCCTGCTCCTCAAGTATCTTGCCCCATGAGGAGGTGAGGCGGTGGAGGAGCTTCACCCTCATTCTAGGGCCCCCACCAGAGTAATCGTGACCTCTCTTCAACCCTAATTCATTGTTTGTATATCTGTCTATAATCAATACTGTTGATCCAAAAATCTATACAAAAAGTAAAACAGATGATCTACACATGGGGACTCGGATCTGGGGGTACCTACTGAGGAAACTGAGAAGATAGAACAGCTGAGCTCAGTTCCACAGATCCCCACAGGGTGGGGAGAGGAGGAAACCTGGGTGTCCTTGGGACCGGAGAGGAGCCAGGAGAGGAGGGAATGGGGAGGCTGGGGAGGAGGAGGAGGCCGGGAACACAGGCCCGTGGCAACTTGTAAACACCCAGCATAGTCGGCCTTCGTCTTCCCTTTCTGTCTCCCTGAAGCAGGCCTGGTTAAAAATATCTTTTTCTGTAATTGCTTGAAAAAATTTTATTTTGTTTTGTTAAATTCAACTGAAATGCCATCCAGTTAGAAATTGATGGATTAAAAAACATACTCTTTAAAAGTATATACCTCCTATAATATATATCATTCTCACCCTGTGTGAATGAGTGCGGTCAGCTTTTTCTCTAATAGCTGGCTGAGGTCGACAATGCAGGAGGAATGGCTTTTGTGTAAAAATAAGTACTCGGAGCATTAAGCAGTTCTTGGAAAGGTTTCCTGATGGGTAGGCTTCAGATAGTCAGAAGGCACTGCATTTCTGAGACATCTGGGAAGAAGGCCTCTGGAAGATGGGAGAGACGTCAGAGAAAATGGGAGAATGTCAAAGGCAGTGCTGCTCATTGGCAGGCCTCCCTTTCAGGAAGCAGAGAGAACATTTTCTTCTTTTTTCTCTTCCCTATTACACCACATCACCCCCAATGACCAAGACCCAGTCTGAAGGCTAGTACTATTATTGATGGGTGAGTAGGACACGACTGAGCGGCTGAACTGAACTGAATGTCAGTCAGGGATTAATACGTTTTTGTGTTGACCTAACAATTTAACTACCATTTAGAACATTATTACTAAGGAAACACAGATTCTATAAACTTTCAGAACCTAACCTATTAATAATTTGGGACTTGGTGACATTATTGAAGAGTCTTTGAATCCTAGAATGATAACCAATGTGGAATCAAATACTTTGGATTAAAGTCTTTGCTTTGTTCATGAGTTTGGGGCCAGTTTGTATCCCTGGCCTTTTACCTTTCATCCCTACTTGCCAATCAAAGTGAACTTTTCTTACCCAGAGTACCCTGGCATTTTTTTTTTGAGATTTATGAGAGTTTAGTTAGTTTATAAGATTTATGAACAGTGGTCTTACAGGGTCATTGAAGAGGATCCCAGATCATGCGAGTCCCCAGATTCAGTGTTTTGGGCTCCTCTCTCAGGTCTCCAGGGCCTGGACCTTGTTTCATTGCTGATAGGAGGTGAATCTTGGACCAGGCCCCTGAGATTCCATGTAACAAGACTCTGTTGCCTTTATTTGTGCTGTAAACATACATGATACGGCTTCTGGTGGGGAGAATAGTGAGGAGGATAATCAAAGTTATTATATTGTCTTTGAAAGTTATAAATTCTTCTTTAAACAACATATTTTATTATTAGTCAATATATTTTATCTGGGTCAATGCGGAGATAAAGTCACTTTTTCTGTACACAGGAGTTTGGAGAGCCAGGGAAGGAAGTGAAGGATTAGTGAATATTCCATAAGAAATTGACAATTGAGGACTGACTCTTTCAAAGGGGATTTGGAACAAGGTCATAGATTTTCTAAGGGATTGCTGTATTTCATGCCCCTCCTTTTTTTTTTTTTTTTTTGAGAATTTTCATTCAAGAATAATAAGAAATGTGGTTGTTGTGATTCAGTTTGATCTGTTTTGCCCTAATGACTACAGTTAACTTAAAATACAAAAATAAAACCTTGCTTTTTCCCTTTAGCCAACACGGGATGACCGAGGGTGGATTATTAGTCCCATTGGCCCCAATCCTTGGTGGACTGTGATTGCTGCAGTTATCCCAGCACTGCTCTGCACTATCTTAATATTCATGGACCAGCAGATCACAGCCGTCATCATTAACAGGAAGGAACACAAACTCAAGGTAAGAAAAATTTCTGACCTAGAATAATGGCATAATAATAATGGCAACCTATTACATCTTTAAAAAAATTTAGGGAAAGCCCATTTAGACCAGGAACTGTATTACCTGGGTAAAAGCAGTCATGGAAGGAGCTCATGGAAGGAGTTTCTAGGGGTTTCTGACTCCTTCATTAATGACAGAGATTGGTTTGGAGATGAAACTAGAGTAGAGCATGATTGTGCAATGTGAAGGAAGCTTGGAATCTATTACTCTCCTCTCAGACCTATGGGGGAGGTTGGTGGGCAGAATTCTTGGTGGTCCCAATATGGTCATATGCTCTGGTCCAGGGTTATCTTCCTGAGGTTCAGGTTACGGCTTGGACCACTGTTTCCTGGAGACAACTGTTCTCCCATTGGCGTACATTACTGAGGTTTCCAGACTGAACCTTGAGCCCATGAATCCTAGGAGGTAGGGTTGGTGCCAAAACATTGATTAGTGAGAGGCTTCATGACTTGTCTCTATTCCTTCATTCCCTAGAGTAGGCAACCTCCATATTTGGCAAGGAATGGGGTGTGTTTATAGGAACCTATTTATTGCCAACTCCTGTAAGGTCGACCCTCTAGAATGGTCAAGATATGTCTCTGGCTACTCTGCCGAGAAAGGATGAATCTTTGAATATGTGATACTCAGGGTGAGATCTGGGGACACTTGGATAAAAACTGGATATTGGTATGTGTAGGACACGCTAAGGTTTCTCTTTCTTCTCTGTTCCCTCCAAACCAGGAGGGGCTGCAAGACTTCTGGAATCCCTGGACCCCTTCCTTATCCTTCCTGCTTTGGGCCTGAGACTCTTAGCTCACTGTCCTATGTCCCACTACAGCCAGCCCACTGATGGTGATGGAGACTCTGTTTCCCCACAGAAAGGATGTGGCTACCACCTGGACCTGCTGATGGTGGCCATCATGCTGGGTGTCTGCTCCATCATGGGCCTGCCCTGGTTTGTGGCTGCAACTGTCCTATCCATCACACACGTGAATAGCCTCAAACTGGAATCTGAGTGCTCTGCCCCAGGAGAACAGCCCAAATTCTTGGGCATCCGAGAACAGAGAGTGACAGGCCTTATGATCTTTGTGTTGATGGGCTGCTCAGTCTTCATGACAGCTATATTAAAGGTAAAACCATTCATTCGTTCATTAGGTAAATATTAAGTGCCTCATTTGTGCTGGGAATGCAGTGGTACAATAAACAGATACACATACAAATACCTGCCCTGGGGTATTTATTCTAAGTGGAGCAAGACAGATAAGATGTAGTTAAGGAAGTTAGTTAAGAAAATAAACAGGGTAGTTACAGAATGTAATATGTGATCAAAGGAAATATAGTGTTGTATGGTTCTATAGAGAAGTAAAGGGATGTGTTTTGTTAGTGTGGTCAGAGAAGGCCTCTCTAAGGAAATGGTGTTTAAGATGAGATGGAGCCAGCCCTGCCATGCGTGGTGGGAGAGGACATGGGGGGAAGGGAGAAAAGCAGTCTAGACAAGTCCTGAAGTGGGAAATAATGATACATGTTCTAGGAGCTACCAGGGCCGTGTGGCTCAGGGATGTTAAAGCAAAAGCACTGTGAGATGAGATTGAAGAGCGCAAGGGCAGATCATGTAGGGCTTGTTGACACTGGTAAAGGTAACCTTCAGAGAGTTTTAACAGTAGAGGGACATTATCCATTTAATATTTTTTAAAAAGATCTCTCTGGCTCATATCTAGAGAATAAGTATTTAAGGTTGAGGAAAAATAGAGGTAGAAGACTGTGAGTCTGTTTAATAGACTGAGTCTATTACAGGTGAGAGAGGATGGTGGTTGTATAGGGAAGTTGGTAGTAAGGAATGCATAAAAGGCATGACTTCTGTATATCTTGGAGGAGATCAGGTCTTGCTGGTTGATTGGATATGGAATGGGAAAATGGAAACATCAAAATGACTGCTAGGTTTTTGGCTTGACCATCTGGGTGCAAATTGATGGCATTTAAGGTGGAGAAGGCTGTATGAAGGAGGAAGTGATTTTGTAAGGGATGGGCTGTGATCAGATTTGAGTGAGATGTCTGGTAGGCATCTGAGTGAAGAGGCTGGGTAGGGGTTACTAGACTAAAAATATAAATGTGGGAGTCAGCAGCACATAGGTGGTAGTGAAAGCCAGGGGCATAGATGAGCTCACTCAGGGGGAAGGGTAGCTATAAAAAAGGAGGAGTGGAGAGAAGAGCAGAGTCCATGGAGGTCCAATATTTAGAAGGTGGGTAGAGGAAGAGACAGCAACAGAGACTCAGAGGAGCTGCCAGAGGGGGAGGGGGGGAACCAGGAACATATGATGTCAGGGAATTCAAGCAAGGGGAATGATTGGTTGGAAACTGTCTGGAAAAATGAAGACCAAACCAAGATCATTGGGTTTGGCAACATGGAAGCCTAATGAGACTTGCCAAGAGCAGATTGATTGGAACAATACAGTAGAAGCCTAGTGATGGGGACCTGAAGCGTATATAGGTGGTGAGGAAGTAGAGTGTGGGCAGACAACTCTATCAAGAAGTTTTTTCTATTGAAGTAGAACAGCGAAATGGGCAGTGGCTGGTATGAGACATGGGGTGAAAATAGGATTTTTGGAAAGATAGAAGCTACCTTGAACATGAGGAAAAAAAATTGTTGTGGGTGAAAGGCCTGCCTGTGGGAAAAATAGGATAAAAAAGAAAGTTCAAGCCCCAGCCATTGTGGGGCACTTACTTATCTCCCTTGCCTCCTTCTCCCGCTTTTTAGTGACTCATCAGCCACTTCAGTCTGCAATGCAGATGCTGTTTAAGGGTGCAAATTGGCACAGGTGGGACAGGATTCTGAACCCTCCTCCTGCCTCCTTACCTTCCACTTGATCTTGCCACGTCTTCTCATGCCTCTTCCCCCTTTTACTCTCTGTCCCTGGCACGCCCCCACCTCTGATCTGGGTGCCATCTGGAGGAGCCCAAAGGTGTCTGCTCTTTGGGAGTGTAACCATGAGTCATTGTGGTGGGCATTGCCTGGCCTTCCTAGAACAGTCTCAGGAGGATTCTTTTAGGCAATCATTCAGTAGTTCTTCTAACAAGGTTAGCACCAAATTGAGATGTCTACTCACTCTAGAGCCAGAACAACATAAAATCCAATAGAGATTTTCTAGTTCAAAGAAGAATTATGTTTAGACGTGTTCGTTAGCCCCAGAATAAAAGCAAGTTGAGTGTAGTCTTTGCAGTGACATTTTCCTTGCCTTAATTCCACGGGCCTCATTACCTCGTAAAGCTGCTCTGAAAATTACCTAGATTGGTATAATGTGAGAAGTGTGCGTATGTATTCAAGTGCAATAGAATCATGTTGCCATTTCTCCCTAAATTATTCTTCATCTGACAAGATACCTCCCTACCCCTGCCCTCAAATCTCTGATTAATAAAAAGCAAATGCTTGTAGCCTATATTAAAATACACCAAGTCCCTGAGGAGATGATTATGTGATTACAAAAGATTTAAAAGATTTCAGTTCTGTAAAAGAGATGGGTGAGTGTGTGTGTGTGCGCATATGTGTGTGTGCGTGCCTGCCCAGTTCCCTGGAGGAGGAAGAACCAGATGGGGAGAAGATGTGAGGCCTATGATTTAACCAGGACCGGATTACACTTACATGTAATCATTTCATTTCAGAACAAAATGATTTGTATCATTGTCAGCTTCTGTTTTCGCTTCTGCTTCTTAATCATGTAAAGACAGCAGAAATGAACGCAGCATTTCTGCAGTGATTTTGTGAGTTTGCTTCCTTCTCGGAGGTTTGGCAGTTTATATAATCTTGAGTGTGCTATGATACACATTGAATTTCTGGTCTCTGCCCTTTCATTTTCAGTTTATCCCGATGCCAGTCCTGTATGGAGTCTTCCTCTACATGGGAGTGTCTTCCCTGCAAGGAATTCAGGTACTATGGGGTTCAGCCAGGCAGCGTCTTCGCTCTGTGAGCTCACCTTCCTGACCAAGGAGAGCAGCTTCCCTAGGGAACCACAAGCCAGTTCTTGAGGAACTATTTCCTAGTCTTGCTGCTTAAGCTCTTTTAGACATTCCCTTGGACACTGGGCAAAATGCAGTCATGTTGGCATGAGGGCACAGAGACTCGCAGGGTGGCCTGACTCAGCGCCATGGTTCCAGTCCTTCGTCAGTTTTATTCAGCAGTTATCAGACATGTAGTAAACACCAGGTGTTTTGTCAGATGCTAGTAAACTTAGATCTGAAAGGCTGGTCAGTAGCCAAACGGGCTTCCGCACATGCATGTGTGCATGGCAAGTTGCTTCAGTTGTGTCCTCCTCTTTGCGACCCTGCGGCAGGCTGCTCTGTCCATGGGATTTTCCAGACACGAATACTGGAGTGAGTTGCCATGGATGCCACTAGCTTTGGTCCCAAGCTAAAGTGTGTGTGGGGGGTGTAACTGAGGGTACACTGGTGAAGAGATTGGGAAGTCATGGGAACTGCCCCAGGTAAGCAGGTATTACTTCCTGTCACACATTGTCTTTCCCCATCTATCAACTCATTCCTCTGAGTCCTTTGAATTGAGAAAATCAGGAGCTAGCTCATTTTATCATAGATAAAATGATAATTTAATTGCTTCTTCTATTGGTGGCTGGTTCCTCTTCGTTTTTTTGAAATGTCCAGTAGTCACTTTTATACACTGAGTTCTTTGGGCAGGTTATTTAATCTCTCTGAGTCTCTGTTTTCCTTTTTATAAGGATATTTTCTATATCCAGAATGTTGTGAGGTTTCATTTTATGTTTTTACTTTAAATAATTTGTGAAAAGCTCCAAACTCCTCCAAGAACAAATAGATTTGGGCTTTTAAGCAGAAGAATGCCATTGGCCTATTTTGTTTTCAGTACTCCCCAAGAAAGAGCTCTCTCAGGAGCTACAGTATGGATAGAAGAAAGTTGAACTGAAAATGAGAAGGAAGATTTTAATGTGATGCTGTCCCTTACCAACCTTGGCCAAATGACCTGTTCTCTTTGAGACTCAGTTTCTACTTCTGTCAGGTAGACATGGTATTAGCTACCTTTCAGAGCCTGTGATATAACGACGTGAGCGGGCCCAACAAGCCCCAGAACAACCACCGAAAGATGAGCGCTGACTCCCTTTTCAGTTCTTCGACCGCCTGAAGCTCTTCGGGATGCCTGCGAAGCACCAGCCGGACTTCATTTACCTGCGGCACGTGCCGCTGCGCAAGGTGCACCTGTTCACCCTCATCCAGCTCACCTGCCTCGTCCTGCTCTGGGTCATCAAGGCATCTCCAGCGGCCATTGTCTTTCCTATGATGGTGAGTTGTAAAAGGTATTGTTCTTTATTTTAAAAAATAGTGATAAAATAGGCGTAATAGAAAACCTAGCATCTTCACTATGGTTACCTGTACAATTCAGTGGCGTTAAGTACCTTGTTGTGCAGCCAGCACCACCATCTTTCTCCAGAACCTTCTTCATCTTGCAAAACTTGAAACTCTGTACCTGTGAACCAATAACTCCCCTCAGTCCCTGGTGACCACCATTCTAATTTCTGTCTCTATGAATTTGACTCCTCTCAGGACCTCATGTGAGTGGAATCACAGTATTTGTCCTTTTGTGACTGGCTTGCTTCACTTAGCATACTGTCTTCAAGGTTCGTCCATGTTTTGTCAGGGTGGGTTTTTTGGAGAACATCCATCCTAATGGGTGTGAGTTAGTATCTCATTGTGGTTTTGATTTGGTTTTAATGTCCCCAGTGGTAAGTTATGTTGAACATCTTTTCATGTGTTTATTGGCCATTGGTATATCTTCTTTGGAGAAGTGTCTGTTCAAGTCCTCTGCCCATTTTGAGATCAGGTGGTTTGTTTTTCTGTTGTGGAGTTTTAGGAGTTCTTTCTGTATTCTGGATATTAGTCCTTTATTGATGGTGAGTTCCTGTTTTTTTGGCTGGTCTTCACAGACCAAGCGTTATTTGGGGGACCTTGAGGTATAGAGGCATGTGTGTAGTAGTTTGCCATGCTTTTTTTTCAGGACTATCCATCTGCCTTTCTGCCTGTCTGTATTTCTTTCTGTTTATTAATCTTTCTTTCATGAATCTGATATGGAGAGAGGACTCTTCATGTTTGTGATAATTTGCGTATTATCTGAAAGCAGTATGGTTCCAGTTTAGAATTCATTGCAATCAGAAGTATCTATAGTGATGAAAATGCACTGTTTCAAGTCAGTGGGAGAGAGGAAGAGGTGTCTAGCACTGATAAGTGACTGGGACACCCCTACCTCCTTTCAAACGAAGCAAGGGCTTTGGAAAGGAGACCAGGAAAGCTGAACTGTGTGGTGCAACAGGTGACAATCTGTTTCCTAAAAGCAGGGTGATGATGAAATACATGCCACCTGACCACCTCACTGTTGCATCTTGTCCTCTTGATGCCTTCCTCTCTCTGGCTCACTCTATGTCATGAGAACGCTGAGCATTCAGTGGGCTGTTTGAAAGTTATCCAAAGGATGGGCCTCTGGAGGGAAAAGGCAATGAGGGTAATATCGAGTATTCATTTACATACTTTTGAAGTCTGTCTTACTGGGAGAATATTCAAGGATGAAGAAACTTCGGGGTTCTTTTCCCCTAATCTCCTAGATATATATCTTCCTGATGGGATTCTCAGTTTTGTCAGAGTACATGTAGGGTTCTGCATTGGGGTGCTATGTTCAGGGCTTGAGTGTTTGGTTAAAGAAATAGCAAATTCCCAGCAAATCCTGGAAGGGATACTTTCAATTTTGGATTTATTGTGAAAATAGTTGTTGAAATTAAGGGGAAATGAATACAGTTAGCCAGATTTTCCCCATTTCTGATCCAGTCACTGGATTTAGCTGGTGAACACCAGTCAGTCCAGGCAGGGCATTCTGGGGTATTATTGGTTCTCCTTTGGCTGAAATGGCCCTTATGGGGAGAAAGTGGAGAAGTATTTGAGAACTCTGGTCATTTCTATTGAGTTGATTAGCTGTCATATTTTAGGCAAGTTACCTTCTCTCCCTGGGCCTCAGTTTCCTCATTTATAAAATGAGTGTCAAACCACGTCAGAGGCCAGAGACAGAAACCACTCGAGATCCATGCAGCGGACATAAAGCAGGGCTTTGCAAGTAAATGTACAGGCAGAGGACCAGAGGAAATCCAGATGGCCCTTCAAGGCGCCCTAACCCTGTGGTGGCCCATGCTTGGGTTGGGTATAACTGGCCCCACCAAAACCATCTCCTAGAGAGGCTTGCCACCCCTATCCTGCCCTCTAGCCCTTCCTACTGGTCTCGAGCCAGGAGAAGACAACTCTTAGGGCAATCTGACAATGAGGGTTTCTCTTTTCAGTGAAGAAATTAAATTAGTTCAAGCAGGGAATTAATAAGTTGTAGAGTTGTTATGATGATAGTTAAATAAAATATTGTATATAAAACACTTAGTATCTGGTATAGAGAGCCTCAATAAAAGGCAACTGTGATGATTGAGTTTGATTCTGCCTGACATGTCTTAGTCTGCTGTGAATATAAGACTTGATTTTTTACTCCAGAAGGGAACAAGCCCCTTTAATTCATTTTCTTTATATTTCTTCAGGTTTTGGCCTTGGTCTTTGTCAGGAAAGTCATGGATCTCTGTTTCTCTAAGCGGGAGCTGAGCTGGTTGGATGATCTAATGCCTGAGAGCAAAAAGAAGAAGTTGGATGATGCCAAGAAGAAGGCCAAGGAGGAAGAGGTCATAGTTCTTGCACCAACTGCACACTTTGGGGCAGCCTCAAATTACAGAACATAGGAAGGGCCACATGAAAAGTCAGCATGTCTGGAATCCCAAGGGTTATATTTAGGATTGGGGAAGATTACTCTGAAGACATTCTCAGCTGATGTCTATCCTTCATCTTCAAATTTGATAACCAGTTGTTTTTTCCTCTGTTTGTCTACAGCCTACTTACCAGGTTTACACTTAGAATATGAATGTGAATGTGCTTTTATTATCAGATTGAATAGTTTATGTTTTCCCAAAGGTCTAATTTGATAATTATTCAAAATCTATTATTTTCTGAGAGTGTTTGTTACATACTTAATTGCAGATGGTGTTGTGGTTCATAGAGATAATTTGTATAGGACTTTCTGTCCTTTCTCATTTTCCTGAGCACTTGGCATCTGCCATCCACACAATGGACCTTTAGTCAGTGGCTTATAATATGTGCAAAGAATGGATGTATAGCAAAATGAAAATACCAGTCCAAGAATGAGCCTGAAAGAGTTTCCACATCCAGTTAGTGCCTGAAATAGGCACTCTGAAATTCATTTTAGAGAAATTTTTTCCTAAAATCTTGAATTTTGAAAATCTTGTGTAATTTTTTCGAGCTATAACTGACACATAATATGGTGTAAGTTTAAGGTATACAGTACAATGATCCTATATAAGGATAAGCCAAAAATTCAATCCCTGGGTCAGGAAGATCCTCTGGAGAAGGAAGTGGTAACCCACTCCAGTATTTTTACATGGGAAACCCAATGGACAGAGGAGCCCAGTGGGCTACGGACTATGGGGTTGCAAAGAGTCAGACACAAGTTAGTGACTGAACAACAACAACAAGCCTAAAGTAGGATAGTCCAAAAGTCCGCAGGCTAACCAACACATAGGGTATGTTATTATGGGGGTTTCACACTGGTTGCAGAGGAAAGGAAGACTAGAGTGAGTAATGTCCTCCACATCACCAACATTCCTATAGGGCTTGCCAGTGTGGGAATTAGGAGTGATCTCAGAGATAAAATCTCCAGACTGGAGTCTGGTGGCATCACAGAATGCTAAGGGGTAGGGCTGTGATAGGTGAAGGTGGTCAATGAGATGAGTAAGTTATGGGGTTATAGTATCCAGCCTCGTGACTACAGTTAACAATATTGTTGTTCAGTCGCTAAATCGTTTGCAATGCCATCGACTGTAGCCTGTCGGGCTCCTCTTTCCAGTAATTCGGTAGTTGTATCTAAAGGTCTACTCATATTCAGGTTCTTTTTTTTTAAGTACTGTTCAATAGGTACAGATATTGGATTGCTCTCATTTTATGGTGAGTCAAAACTATGAAAGAACATAGCTACACTCTCTTATAATAAATGTGAGAGAAAATTAGGTAGAAATTATAGGGATTGAAAAATGGGCTGGTGTAGACTACTGGTTTCACTTGATCCAAGATAAAATAATGTCTCTTTTTCTTGCAGGAAGCTGAGAAAATGTTAGAAATCGGGGGAGACAAGTTCCCCTTAGAGAGCAGGAAGTTACTAAGTAGTCCTGGAAATCACAACAGTTTCAGGTAAAGCTCCCAAAACACGGAGGAGTTGACTTCTTTTGGTGGTTCTGTAAACATTCTGGCTTTGTGGTGGGGATTGGGGCATGAATGCAGCTGCTGGTATAAAAAGCTGAACATTCAACCTCTCAGTTGCAACCTATGAAAACACACTTCCTTTTGGTTTCCTGAGGGCCTGCCATGCGTCAGGCACTGTGCCAGTTATGGGAGTCATGGGAGGACCCTGCTTCCAAAGTTCGTGCTCTCCTCAAACCAGTGCTCTTTCTGCCTGTCTCTGCCACCTTCCAAGGGTGAATAGGATACAGGCTATGCTTGTCATCCTAGTGGGTGTGAAGTTCCCGTGCTTAGGCAAATCTTTGGGGGATGGGCAGGGACATCCCCTTCCAGCTTGGCTCATGGCAGCTGCAGTCCCAGAAGCCAAGGGGAAACTGAACTGGGATTCCTCCAATTCCTTACTTCTGCCAGAGATCTTAGCCTTTTGGTCTGTTCCACCTATTTGTGGTCTGCTCACCACAAATCACAGGATGCTAAATCGGTCCGTTTGTGCATTCATTCCTGGCATTTTGTTTCCACTTTGAGAGAGGAATACACAAGCTGAAAGAAGCCCAGAGGTGGAGAGGGAATAGAAAAGGGAGAGAGGGGATCTGGGCCATCTAGATGCTGGATGATTTACTGCCGACTTTTTGAATTGATTGTGGTTTATACTGAGGGAGAAAAGAGGAAAAGCTTTTCTTTGGCCTTTTATTCATTTATTTATGACAACTGAAAGTAATGTATATTTAAGGTATGCAACATTATATGTAATATGTAAATATATATATATATATATACAGTAAAAGAATCACTTTAATCAAATTGACAGCATATTCATCACTTCCTATACTTACCATTTCTTTTTTGTGGGTGGAGAGAACATCTGAGATCTACTTTCTTAGCAAATTTCAAGTATACAATACATTCTTATTACTAACTATAGTCCCCATGCTCTATATTGTCTTCAGAACTTACTCATCTTTTAATGGGAAGTTTGTACCCTTTGATCAATATCTCCCCTTGTCCCCCCACCCCTCAGCCTCTGGTAACCAGCATTCTACTCTGTTACTATGAGTATTTAACTTAAAAAAAAACGACATGACCACAAAGAAATGGAATCGTTGGTCCTTAATAAACTTTCTGTAAGTTGCCATTCAAGGAGCCAGAGACTTAGCGTTCTCTGTGGTGAAGTGGGAGCCATGCTCCTTTTCTAGCAGGTGCTTTCTCCTCTCTTGGCCTTTTAGAAGGAAACGGTCTGGCATGAGGAAAACTTCAGAGTATTGGGGGGATGGGGGTTTCTAGGAGACCAAGGACAGGATTCAAGGTCTGGATTTTCCACTTATGCATGTTTGACCTTGGACGGTCTCTTAACCTCTCTTAACCTGACAAGCTTTGTTTTCTACATGTTCAGAGTGAGGATGTTAATCCTCTCTGATGCTGTAATCGTTAAGATACCACATTGTAATAGACCTTTGTAAACTACAAATGGAAAAGATCTGGCCATGTAAATGAGAAAAGGAACAAAGAGCGCTTAGCCCCATGCCTGGCATGCAGCGAGCACTCAGTCAGTTGTAGCTCCTGGTGCTGCCACTATGGGCATCACAGTGCTGTCACCAGCATCGCCAGAGGGGCCCTTCAGAGGTGAGCAGAAGTGTGCAGGCAGGGCTGGCCCCTTGCCAGCACCCCAGCCCAGCCCTCAGCTCTGACTCACGGGCCACCTTGCCTGTCGAATTCCAACCATCTGGTTCCTAGTGCTGTGAGAGCTATGAGACGAGCCCCCTCAGACTTCATCTTTTCCCTTCCGCTGGGTGGCGGGCATCACAGACTGAGGTATATGTCTTATTTATATATGTCTGACACTGACTGTCCTAAGCATTGATTTCAGATGTGATCCCTCTGAGATTAATATATCTGATGAAATGCCTAAAACCACGGTCTGGAAAGCTCTCAGTATGAATTCCGGAAACACAAAGGAAAAGAGGTAAAGAGAACTATAATTGCTGATTTTTATTTATTTCTGGCTTTTAAAAATAGAAATCGTGTTGAAAGTAAACTGTATTTTAGGTGTAAAATTGAATTTATCTGTTAAATAGCACATCTAGGACTGCCGCTAAGCTCACAGAATTGTTATAAGCTTAAGAGAAGCAAAAATGTTTTCCAACTATTTGAGCAGATATATTGTTTTGAGCTGCCCATTTACACAAGCCCAAAGTTAGGATGGAATTATTTTGGAATGTAAATTTGCTTTATCTGTTTCATTCCCTTTATCCTCCTTCTAGTTCCCATTTCAAAATCGGTAGAGCATCTCTCTGGTGATTGCAGCCATACAAACTGGAAAATCCTTACAATATTGGATAGTGTTGATAATATTGATACAAACTAACCTATTTAACTTGTTCCATAATGAGAATTATTGTCTCATAAAGATTTTGAAATATTAAATTATAACTGTTTTCTTATTTTGAAAACAAAATTCTGAATATTGTTTGTCAGTAGCATAGATCAATCTTAATCTGGTTCATGAAGAAAAGGGAAAGACGAGGCATTTTTGCCCACATTGAGGTAGGCTGTGTACTCAAATTACGTAAATAATTTTGTCCAAACACTAAGTCATCAGATAATTGAAAATGAAATCTTAGGTCTTACTAAAGGCAATTTTTCTAGCTTAAAAAAAAAATCAGTAGGCTAGGTTAGGAGACTTATTAATGTATGTGTAACCTGGCAGACCACTGTTTCTGGCACTTGGTTTATTTAGCCATGAAATGGGGATAATAACCGTCTCATTCATAAGGCTGCTCTGGAAAGTCACAGCCGCTAGTGGGTGGTAGTAGTGGGTTATTTCTTCATCGAATGGGTTAAAATAAATCTGTGCTGAATGTGAGTGAAATATAGAATCTTGTTTCCTTCAGAGGAAAATCCAGGCAGCTGTCGAAAGTATAACGCACATGATTATTTTTAGTTGAGAACTAGTCTACTTGTAAATGAACTTAAAATATAGCCAGATCGAAATTGTGGTGACATCTTCAAAGTATTGTGTTAAAAGCAGGAATGAATCATGTGTTCCCTTTTTGTCTAATTGTAACACTTTTGTTCAGTCTCTTCAACTAAAAGTCTTTGCTGGGCTGGAGGCTGTGGGCCGTGAGGTGCCACAGGGAAGCTGTGGTTACAGAGAAGATGGCGGGGATCTCAAAGAAGAAGCGAGCCCGAGCCTGGCCCTGTCCTTGGTCCTGGCCAAGCCATGCGAGATTCAGTTATTGGTGGCGTGCGTCAGAGGGCATCGCCAGGCGTGAGCATGGAAACAGAAGACCACCTCCTGCTGGTACTTCTCTTCTTCCTTCTCTTTCTCTTCAGAACTGCCACCATTGAAGACCCAGCTTCCCACTTGCCAGACATTTCCTCTTCAGGTGGCTGGCCTGCTGAGCCATCTAAATCCATTCTGCCACTGAGGATTTTCCTCAGTGAGGTCCCTCTTGCTCAAGGACAGGGTGGGGGAGTGGGAGGAGAGCAGAGAGCAAAGGGAAGCCTCTCTGGTTGCATAGTGACTGCAGGCTCCTGGGCAGCCCTGGGCCTTGGTTTGGTTGCCTCCTCTGGGGGATGCTGGTCAGACCCAGAGGCTGCCAGAAGGTCTGCTCCTAGGAGGGTCAGCACCCTGAGCATTGGCAGTGCCAACCACAACAGCCAGAAGATGCCTCTGATCCAGTGCGTCTTCCTCACTCCCTAGCAGCAGCCTGCATAACTCAGCGAGAACCTTGGATGATGAAAGGGCCAAGAGGGACACACACACTGGACTTGCTTAGCTCAGATGGGAAAAGGCTCAGGGGAAAATGAAGAGTGAGGATGAGCAGCTTCGCTTGGTTTCACTGATAGAGTAAGAGAATGAGCTTTGGTGGCTACAGAAGGAATTAGTTTAGACATCAGGAAGGACTTCCTAGCCTGAAGATTTGTCATCCTGTCTGCTGTCTAGATATCTGGCGAAAGTTTGATTATAGATGTTTGTGAGTAGAAAAGAAGATAAGGGGTTTTTTATTGGGCATGTTGAGGAAACATCTGTGTCTTGCTGCTGTCTCTTGAGGACATATTTTGATTCCATTCCTGGAGAGATCCAAGTGCTTACGTAATGTCTCCTTAGCTGCCTTAGTCGCAAACCATCATCAACTCAATGGACCAAACCACTTTCATCATCCTGGATTTTTTTTGTTAACACATGTTTTGACTTTCAGATGTAAAAAGCTACAATGGGGAAATGAACTGTAAGTGGTGAAATTAATTCTGGTATTCAGTTTAAAACTATATTTCTACTTTTTGTCTCTTCTTCTCTGTTGCAGTGAGGGTTTGGGCTCCATTGTGTATAGACTTTCCCTTCCTTTGTGCACAGAATGTGACTAACAAGCATGTTGGTACCCAGGGGGTCTGATCAGTTTCCATCCTGGAGAATATTTGTACAGAGGGACAGCCCTTCACTGTGCTCTCTTTCATTGGTGAAGAGTTGCTACGTAATCTTATTGAAGTTTACATTCCCTTGGACTCCAAAAATATGTTGATGCTATTCTAGTCTTACTCTAGGGACTTTGATATTGAAGGAATCCTGCATTTTCCTATCTCCCTATCTCTTAGAGCCACAATTATTTTTAATACACAGATGATTTTCAAAATATTTGACAACTGGTACAGGATAGATACCAACCACTGAGAAAGGATGCCTGCTGTAAACAAGCAGTATATATGGCCATACCAGTGCCTACTGGCTGAACATCACCCTGCTTTCAAATATTAAAGTGATATCCCTTTGAGTTATGGGTATTGTTCCTGCTTGTCTAATTTCTATTCACAAGGCTGTTTCAGGGACAGCCTCAGCTTCCTTTCCTATGGTGCAGACAGGATCAGGCATGCTTCTTTGAACTCTATGGGCATTAAAATCTTTGAGAGCCAAAGCTTCACATTTTATCACTTTAGGATAAATGTAATCATTGTACCTGTTTACCTACCTGGTTTAGAAAAATCATAAGGCAACCCATCATTGGGAAAAGCTTTCTTGCTGACTTTCCCTCTCCCTCTCTGGCTGCTTCCTTGAACTTGCCTCCTTTCTTCTCTGTTCCCTGAGAACATCCCTCCTCTCTTCCCCCATCTTGCCCCTCCCATCTGTTCCTGCCACCTCTGTATAGGGAAGGTGGTGACTGCATCCTGTTCCCTTGGCCTCAGCGTGGCTACAAGGAATATAGCAGGGAAGTCTCCATCATGCAGCAGAACTGGGTGACAGTGTCGCTGCGAGCATCTGTTTCTGCACACACAGATGTCTCATGATGCCCTGTCCTGTGGGCTTCCTGTCTTTGTTACCCTCCCGGGTTCCTGGCACAGCCTACTTTGGGAGGCTGTGCCAGTCTTTTTGGGCGATTAAATTTTCCTCAAACAACAGCTAGCTCCATTTGTGCTACATCTCAGTGGCAGGAACCACTCCATACTCTTCCTCTCTCATCTTTCCCAAATCCCACCCAGCACTCAACCTCAGTCCTGGCTGCTTCCCAGCTAAGGTCCGTGGCTGGTGACTATGGGTGGCAAAGTCAAGGTGGGACAGTGTTTAGGATAGGAAACTGAGAGTGGTAGTGAGACAGAGGCCTCGTGCGTATATGCGTGTGTCTGTGTGTGCATGTGTGCTTACTGACAAATAAGAGTATATCCAGGAGATTTCGTTGCTGCTACTAAACAGCCTCGTGCATCTAAGTTGTGGGAACATCAAGAGAATATGGTCCTTCCCCCATCTAGGACTTGCCCTCTCTAGCCTGATAGAATTGCCTGAGGGCAAATGCAGATAGCTTAGTCTTAGAAAAAGGTGTTTAAGCTCAATATTAAGGAGAAACTGATCTAGGGGTAGAAAGCAAGGCAGGTAGTTAGGTAATTCCCATGCCCAGGCTTGCTTGGGCCAGAGAAGTAGTCCGCCTCTTCTCTGACGAGGGGAAATTTCAGGAGTAGTTTGAGTGTTGACAGTCAGTGTCCTGATAGGCTGGTATTGTAGAGTAGGAAGGGATGGAGGCCAGGGATTAAGAAAGTGATGGTGAGTGGAATCTTGGTTCTAAGCAGAAAAAGTGGCATCTAGTGGCAACACTAAGTGGGTGGGTTACTTCCTAACTTGTGACTTAGGGAAGGGTTGGTCTAGGGAGAAGGTGAAGGTCAGCAGAAACATGTTGTGAAATTGCCCCAAATATTGCTTACGTAAAATGCAGGCGAATCCTTTGTAGCTCTTGATGATTTCAAACTTCTGATGATGGGACTATCAGGAGAGCTGGTCTTTACTGCACTCAGCTCTTGTCCCCTCTCCTTGTTCATATATTAAATTTGCCTTTGGGGTAGAGAGCTAGAGAACCATTCATTTCCAAAACAAGTTATAAATAGTTGCTCTTTCTATTTGTCTGGGATAGGACTGGCTTTTAAATTAGTCATAGATATTTGATCAAAATCTGGTATGCTAAGTCTTAGGTTTGGTTAACATCTTAGGTTGACATCTGTGACCTTTAAGAGGTCTCTGCTTTGGGGAATCTGATTTTTGGTCATCCAAAAAAGACAGTTCCCTGTTTGACTTTATTTTCTACCTATTCTGTATTCTAGACTTTGCTTCTAATTAAGGAACCAGTAATTCTCCCTGCAGCTTCTCTGATGATTTCAACGTCCATGTTCAGCATGTCCAGGTTTTCCTGATGCATAGGAGAAGGTTTGAGCCAAGAGCTCGTGGCTTTCATTCTAACTATCATTAGACATACTCTCCAGTATGTTCTTTCTACTACTTTGTTAGCTTCTCTAAATGTCTGCTTTTGCAGGAGTTAGCACCTCCTCCGAGGACTTTTAAGCACTCTTTGCTAGTTCGTTATTGCATTTTCCTTAGACTTCTCAGGTTCCCAAGCCACACCCTGGCAGGACAGTCAACATGCATCAGATATTCTCAGCCTTCTTGACTTTCTCTTGGTCGTAGCTGCCAGACCTCCTAAGGTAGAAATTGTTCCTGCCGGTCCTAACTGGCCAAATGAGACATCATATCAGTTCTGCCCCCTTTTGCTGACTTAGCTTTTTCAAGCTCTCTTTCCCCTCCTTTCTGCCTTTTCCTCAGTCTTTCAAGTTCTTCTTGGAGGGAAGGAGTTTTTGGTCAGAGGTCCTAACAACCCCTGCCAGTGGGGGCTGGGAAGAAAGGGGAGGAGGTTGGATAGTTCTGGGGCTGCTCCAAAAGGGAACTTTATGGTTATTTGCCTTATTTAGGATGAGGGACTATGAATTCTCAAGCCCTCAGGCTCATCCATATTTCAGTGTAAATAGAGAAAGACATTCCAAAACCAAATAGAAGGGATTTTTCTACCAAACCTATTCTTTATCATTCTTGGTGCCCCTGGGGTCTTATATTAATTATAGAGAATGGGGTAGTTGACTCAATTCACGTTTCTTTAGTTTCTTTATTGGAAGGAGGCTGACTTTCACAACCAAAGAGGTGTGAAGTAACTCTATCAAAAGGGGAAAGGAGTGTCACATGAATCTTTTCAATAGGAAACATCAGAAAGTGGAGCAATTCAACTACAGGCATAATTCTTTTAGGAGATTCTGTGCTCAAAGGGAATGGAATGGTTTCTGATCCTTCTGAAAAGAAAAGGAATAGCATTTTCTGAAACCCAACTCACTTTCAGCATTGGAGAATATAGAATTTTTCTTCTAGCTGATGGCATTAATATTTCTGAGCAGGAGAGAGAGAGCCCACCCACGGCCCTTTCCCAAGTCCAGCAGGAATCAGCAGAGCTTGGGTTCTCTTAGCAGGTTTGCGGTCGATTTCAACTTGCAGGTTTTTCACACGTGCAATAAACTGAATGTGCAATTACTCCTTTTGCAAAAGAGGCCAAAATCCTCCTCCCCACACCTCTCCTTCATATTCACTCCTCCAAGATGATAAGCCTCCGTCTCGTTTATCTGTGTCTGTCTGTCCGACTGGTTAGATACAGCTGCCCTCCCGAGCACATGGTGTCAGGTGGAGAGCAGAGCGACCTTCCCAAGGAAGGGGACGGCTTGAGGTGCTGGTACATTTCCCTCGTTTTCTATGTTCTTCTTTCTAGTAGGTCTCCTGTAGAGATAGAGATATTTTTGTTTTAGAGATTCCAAAGTATATATTTTTAGTGTAAGAAATGTACCCTCTCCACACTCCATGGTGTAAATAGAGCCAAGAACACGTGTCATTGTGATAATCCCCTAGCGATCTGCGGTAGCAACAGAATCCCTGTCCCTCACCGCCTAGTCTCACGGTCTGTGTCTGTGAACCGAGGGGGTGATGGTGACACCTCTGCCTGCCCAGACCTTCCTGTGCTCAATGGGTGAAAAATAAAGTCTGTGTAACTGTTAATACCTATGGTGTCTTTTGAGCTCGAAACGCGGGATCTGAGCCAAGGTGACCACCTTCCAGACTTGGGAAGAAGAGTTATGAAGATGCGGGGGTGGGCCTGAAGAGGGGCCTATACACTTTCCTGGGTACAGGTCCTGAGGATCCCTGGCTGGAGCCATGGATGAGGCTAGAGTGCCCTTTCTTTGGGGACCACTTAGACTTATTTTTGGGTCAGGGGACAGGATAGCATGAAAAGAAAGCCCACTTTGGAGCTACAACTAGGCTGATGAGACCAATTGCTAATAGTTAAGGACTTGCCACTGTCTAGAAATCCAGATTTTAAAGATCTACAGTTATTCCAGATATTTTTGGTTTTAGGGGGCGTGGGGCTCCATTTCTCTTCCTCTCAAATCCAGTCATTTGAGGGATGGAGGAAAGGGGAAGAAGGAAGGATTGGAGGAAGAGTAAAGAGGTGACTGAGGGGGTAGAAGGCAAGAGTAAGGGGAGAGCCAGTCAGCCAGCCTGTGAAATGTGACTAGAAGGGCATCAGCTGGAAGCCTCCTGGACACCAGCTCTCTGTGGCTTTTCCAGTAAGGAGAACCAAGACAAACGGGTGTGGGACACAGGACAAGCCAGGGTTAAGTCATGGGGTGTATGGGAAGGTTCCTGTGTAGGAACTGAAGCCGGTTTTCACCCATTAAGTTAAACGTGAAAAGTGCTCAAGATGGTACCTGGCACACAACTAACACAGTAAGTAACAAGAAGCCTGGGGGAAGGTGGTTCCTGGCTTGGTTAATGGCATCAGTCACATCAGGGCTCTGGTCAGATTTTCTGCAGTTCTCTTGGTTTTCCCCCTCATAATCACAGGATGGCTCCAGAAGCTCTGGTCATCACAACAGGCAGCATAACTCTTCAGTACAACAGAGGGTGAGGGGGGCTTTCTCCAGCTTCTCTCTCTTTTAAAGGAGAAAACTTCTCCCAGAAGCCCCCTGTTCCCAACATGTCATTGGTCAGAATTGGGTCATATACTCATCTCTAAGATGGGAGAAGGAGATGGGATTATCTTGTTTGGCTTGGACAAATTGTCTTCACTCTCCAGGGTTGGGCCCGTCTTCCTTGACCATATTGCTACTCTATTACTTGTACAAACTTCTGTTAGCAAGGAATAAGGCAGGAACTGTAAGTGACCAAATATCCAAAAGAATCTGCCAAAGGACCCAGGGGAACCTGAACTACGGGGCCTCCAGCAGAGCAGGAGCCGGGCTGCAAAAACAGGAGACTCAGGAGGCCGGGGAGTCTCCAGGCAGGTTAGAGGTGTTCCACCTGCTTCTACCTAATCTACTAATGCCTGGCCCCCACTCCACACTGATTACACAGACTCCCTGGGAATAAGCACAGACACTGGTATTTGTTAGATTCTCTCCAGACGATACTTACATGCAGGAAGATCAAATTGCTATCACGCTTCACCTTCATCTTGGCCTGACTCAGCTCGTCTATGCCTGCTTCACTTCCAACCAGCTTATTCTCACCCTCCACTGTGTCTATTTTCCTACCTTACAGCTTTTCTGCAATGTCATTGCCTCTCTGCCCAACCTATCACAGCTTTAACCACCTCCAGATTCTTTCAGCTTCAATCCTCATGGCTCACAGCTTTCACTGTCTCTGATTTTTAGAATCAGATTCCCAAGGTTGAGAATGTGATTGGGCCCAACTCATTATTTCTTAGCCACGTTGTAGGTCCCTCACCAGCCTATGAATCAGGGGCCTTTGGGTCTGGGATGTCTCAGGGCCAACTGGGGAAGAATAAGGGTCAAACAGTAACAGATACGGCAGTTGAGGGGTGTTCCTTCAGCAGAGGCTATGACTTGTTAGTTTCCCTTAGAAGGAGATAGAGCAATTGACATACCTAGTTATCTTAGTGATGTCCAAGGCTGATCCAAGGGTTACAGACCTGGTCACAAGTTCACCCCCTTTTACCTCTTGGTTGTGTGAGAGACTCTACACATGGACATCACCAGATGGTCGACACTGAAATCAGATTGATTATATTCTTTGCAGCCAAAGATGGAGAAGCTCTATACAGTCAGCAAAAATAAGACCGGGAGCTGACTGTGGCTCAGATCATGAACTCCTTATTGCCAAATTCAGACTAAAATGAAAGAAAGTGGAGAAAACCACTAGACCATTCAGGTATGAACTAAATAAAATCCCTTATGACTATACAGTGGAAGTGAGAAATAGATTTAAGGGACTAGATCTGATAGATAGAGTGCCTGATGACCTATGGACAGAGGTTTGTGACATTGTACAGGAGACAGGAATCAAGACCATCCCCAAGAAAAAGAAATGCAAAAAAGCAAAATGGCTCTCTGAGGAGGCCTTACAAATAACTGAAAAGACGGGAAGTGAAAAGCAATGGAGAAAAGGAAAGATATACCCATTTGAATGCAGAGTTCCAGAGAATAGCAAGGAGAGATAAGAAAGCCTTCCTCAGCAATCAATGCAAAGAAATAGAGGGAAACAACAGAATGGGAAAGACTAGAGATCTCTTCAAGAAAATTAGAGATACCAACAGAACATTTCATGCAAAGATGGGCTCAATAAAGGACAGAAATGGTAGGGACCTAACAGAAGCAGAAAATATTAAGAAGAGGTGTCAAGAATACACAGAAGAACTGTACAAAAAAGATCTTCATGACCCAGATAATCACAATGGTGTGATCACTGACCTGGAGCCAGACATCCTGGAATGTGAAGTCAAGTGGGCCTTAGGAAGCATCACTATAAACAAAGCTAATGGAGGTGATGGAATTCCAGATGAGCTATTTCAAATCCTGAAAGATGATGCTGTGAAAGTACTGCACTCAATATGCCAACAAATTTGGAAAACTCAGCAGTGGTCACAGGACTGGAAAAGGTCAGTTTTCATTCCAATCCCAAAGAAAGGCAATGCCAAAGAATGCTCAAACTACCGCACAATTGCACTCATCTCACATGCTAGTAAAGTAATGCTCAAAATTCTCCAAGCCAGGCTTCAGCAGTATGTGAACCATGAACTTCCAGATGTTCAAGCTGGATTTAGAAAAGGCAGAGGAACCAGAGATTAAATTGCCAACATCTGCTGGATCATCAAAAAAGCAAGAGAGTTCCAGAAAAACATCTATTTCTGCTTTATTGGCTATGCCAAAGCCTTTGACTGTGTGGATCACAATAAACTGTGGAGAATTCTGAAAGAGATGGGCATACCAGACCACCTAACCTGCCTCTTGAGAAACCTGTATGCAGGTCAGGAAGCAACAGTTAGAACTGGACGTGGAACAACAGACTGGTTCCAAATAGGAAAAGGAGTACGTCCATGCTGTATGTTGTCAACCTGCTTATTTAACTTATATGCAGAGTACATCATGAGAAATGCTGGCCTGGAGGAAGCACAAGCAGGAATCAAGATTGCCAGGAGAAATATCAATAACCTCAGATATGCAGATGACACCACCCTTATGGCAGAAAGTGAAGAACTAAAGAGCCTCTTGATGAAAGTGAAAGAGGAGAGTGAAAAAGTGAAAAAGTTAAAGCTCAACATTAGAAAACTAAGATCATGGCATTTGGTCCCATCACGTCATGGGAAATAGATGGGGAAACAGTGGCTGACTTTATTTTCTGAGCTCCAAAATCACTGCAGATGGTGACTGCAGCCATGAAATTAAAAGACGCTTACTCCTTGGAAGGAAAATTATGACCAACCTAGACAGCATATTCAAAAGCAGAGACATTACTTTGCCAACAAAGGTCCGTCTAGTCAAAGCTATGATTTTCCCAATGGTCATATATGGATGTGAGAGATGGACTATAAAGAAAACTGAGCACTGAAGAATTGATGCTTTTGAACTGTGGTGTTGGAGAAGACTTGAGAGTCCCTTGGACTGCAAGATTTAACCAGTCCATCCTAAGGGAGATTAGTCCTGGGTGTTCTTTGGAAGGACTGATGTTGAAGGTGAAATTCCAATACTTTGGCCACCTGATGCGAAGAGCTGACTCATTGGAAAAGACCCTGATGCTGGGAAAGATTGAGGGCAGGAGGAGAAAGGGACGACAGAGGATGAGATGGTTGGATGGCATCACTGACTCAATGGACATGGGTTTGGGTGGACTCCGGGAGTTGGTGATGGACGGGGAGGCCTGGCGTGCTGCAGTTCATGGGGTCGCAAAGAGTTGGACATGACTGAGCGACTGAAATGACTGACTGTGTTTAATTGCTGAGACTCACAGGTACAAGCTTGTAAAAAAAAATGTGCAAGAATTACATTGCTCTCTCCTTCAACCATTGCCCCAAAGGTCCCTAGCAGAGCACACCCCCCATGATCCTACCTGTCTGGTTGATGTCAGTGTTCACAAGTGGAGGGAATCACCAAGCTTCCCTGTCAGGAGACTAAGTGGGTGTGATTGAGGCTGTCAGCAAGCGGCAAGCAAATGAGAAGGAAACCAGGAACAAACCTGCCAGGCTTCAAGTTCCAGCTCTGCCTCATAGCTGTGTGACCTGGGGCAGCTTGCTTCATCCGTGCCTCAGTTTCTTCCCTGCAAAATGGGAGTGATAATACTGCCTTGTTTATAGGTGTATGGGAGAGACTAAATTAATTAAGCAGGTAAGGCCAACCCTTCTCTGCCTTCCCTTGGTGCCTCCTCCAGAAGCAGGCCTGCCCCTCTCCTGCCCTCCTGGTCCTCGGACTTGCAGCTGTGTGGTAGAGTGGACCCCCTAGAGTCAGGGGGAGAGGGGTCATGGTCATTGTAACCTCTGTCTGTGTGCTTCATAGGTATTGAATCAGCCCCTTGCTGGGGCTTCTGGGCCTCGGCCATGCTCTCCAGCTCAGCTTCCATTTGGGGTTGTGGGGTGCTAGCTCAGCATAAGACCGTCAGTTCCTCGTTCAGCCATTGATCTTTGGGGGTGTAGTCCCTAGGTCCCAAGGGGAGAGGAAGGGTGAATGGGGGATTCCCAATCCCCAAAACGATAATGGTCATTTCTCTCTTCTTACTGTAGTCCCCAAAGCCCCTTCCCACTCTCAGAAATTACTAAATGAGTTATCACCTGATTTCCCTAAGAAACACAGTGGGTAAAGAAAAGATGCTCGTGCCTTGACTGCTCTAAAGAGTGGTAAGTTTTCTACTAATTTTGTGCTGTGCGATTCTAGCTCCAATTTTGAGTCAGAAGGGCCTCCATGGCTGCTTTTAACAGTTCTGGCTTCACTATCATCACCATCAAAGGCCTCCCTTGGGCACCTCATAGCCTACCTTGCAGGGCTGAAGCCCTCATTGGGGAATCCCTGGCAACAGTAGCCAACATCTGGTATGTGTGTGTAACATGCCTGGCTAAGCACATCAGGTGTACATCATCTGACCCTCATGAGACACGGAATGGGTACTTGATGCGCCTCCAGATGAAAACTGAAGCTCACAAAGGTTATTGTTTAAGTACACAGCTGATACAGCAGAGACTTGAGTGAGCCTCTGTTTGTGTGTCTGGAATCTGTGCCCTCAGCTTCCCCACTCTCTAGGGGCTTCATAAGGTTCCTAACTCTGCGGTCATATTTGGATGTATACAGAAAAGGAAAAGGGCAGACTGAAGAGTCATTATAGAAATGTATAACTAGGCAATGTATGAGTTATGTGACTTGTAAACAGCAGGCAAAGTTGAGAAAACAAACACAAATTCAGTGGTCCAGAAAAAGTGCCTACAATATGGCAGGTTTTTTAAACAATTAGAAAACAAAAAGAAACCTGAAAGCCAAGGAAAGTGATCACTTCTGAGCAATCCTGGAAATGTTTTCTTAAGAGGAATTTTAGGATGCATTGTTAAGATGTGAAGAACCCAAGTACAGATCCAAGATTTGGGGAATTTGGTAAATCATGGTTGGTGACCAAATTGTTGCATCATAATCCACTGCATGCTCTTCCCTACCTTGGCTCAGGGGAGCTGTGGTTTCATCCCGCCTGACAGTGGTCAGACCCCACAGAGACTCCTGTGTCCTCTTCAGAGCCTGCTGGAAAAACAGAGAAGGAGGAACACGTGAAGAAGGTGGAAGAAGACTCAGGGAGTCTTAGCAGCAGGGTTGATCTCATCTTTGTCCTCAAAACTCAGGTGTTTAGTGCCTACCTAGGAAGGGGGTGGGGGAATAAAGCTTCTCAGAGGACCTTCAGTGGGACTCATATCAAAAATAAGATCACATATGAGACGCATAGTGGTGAGGACTATGGGTTTCTCTGGGATGTGGAGGGGATCCTGTCAGAGCCTCAGTCAGGGAGGCCTTCAAAGATGATACAGGAGAGAAGGAAGGAGACGAGAAAAGGTAGTATTTAGATCAGGTCCCAGAGGCAGGAGTGCTGATGGAGTGTTCTGATGACAGTGGATTTGACTGGTTTGCTTGCAGTTGGCTTCCCTGGTGGCTCAGTGGTAAAGAATCCTCCTGCCAGTGCAGGAGATGAGGGTTCAGTCCCTGTGATGGGAAGATCCCCTGGAGAGGAAACGGCAGCCCACTCCACTATTCTTGCATGGGAAATCCCATGGACAGTGGAACCTGGAGGCCTACAGTCCATGGGATCACAAAAGATCACACAACTAGCATCTAAACAACAACAAAGGGTTTCGTGTCAGAAAGCAGTTGTCCATGAACTTGGAGACAGAGGAAAGGAGACCTTGAGTGCCAGATTAAGGAGGACTTTCCTATAGGTTCCAGGCCACTGTCACAAGGGAAATGTATGCTTGTTGATGTTTTGGAAAAATTCATCTTGTGGCCCTGAGGAAGAAGACTTGGAAGAGGAGAAAGGAGGTGGGTGGACCAGCACGAGATGGTGAGGCTCTGGGGAAGGAAGGGGAAGCACCGATGGAGAGAAGGGCAGATGAGGAAGACGAAGGCAAAAAGCAACTGGATGTGGGGGATCCAAGCAGAGTGGACATCACTCTGATGTCACATCTGAGCAAAAGTCCATTGCATAGAATAAAGAGCAAACTCGCTTGACAGAGCTCCAGAGGACATAGCCCAGACCAGCTTCTCTTCTAAGGAGACAGGTTTAGGTTCAAGGTTAGAATTTAGAGCCAAAGTTGACCAAGAACAGAATCAACTGCCTCAGGAACCAGGGCGTGCCCAGCTCAGAGAGGTGCAGGGTGGACGCTGGCTGGGAACCTGCAGGTGTGTGAGGATGGATGGGTGGGCCCCTGACTCCATGGCAGAGATAGGGTGCTGCAGACAGACCGCATGGCCCGGGAGGAGATGAGGGATGGGAGGGTGGTGATGAAGGAGTGGGTGGGGACCAGATGTCTGAGTCGAGTGGAGGGAGCAAATGGTGCAGGGAAGACAGTGTGTGGGAGGCAGTTGTCTGCTTCTGAGGCCAAGCAGGAGGGTGAGGGCCTCTACACTTCAAATCCCCACCATGCTGGGGCGGGGCCTTTGGTTATGCAGGTCCCAGATCACGTGGGTCTAGGTTAAAACATTAGGGTTCCATAAGAAAACATGAGTGTTTTCCTGCTTGCCTCCTGTGCCTCAGCTGCTATTATAGGACCTCCAGGTCTTCTCAGTACCCCTCAGAGCTAACTCATGTCTGTTCACAAATGTGGTGACCTCAGTGACAACCTCACATCTGTGTTCCACGTCCAATGCTGAATGAGCTCTACTGCCATTGCCGCCTCTGTTATCACCCCTGCAGACGCACTTAGTGCCCAGCCACTCTGCATGGCCAACACCCTCATGCACTGATGGCCCTGGAGGCAGCCTCACCGAGCTGCTCCCCTGATCCAGGGATGAAGAGCCTTTTCTCCCAGCATGGAGGCACCCTCCCCTCTCCCAGTGGCTGCTGCTGCTGCTGCTAAGTCGCTTCAGTCGTGTCCGACTCTGTGCGACCCCAGAGACGGCAGCCCACCAGGCTTCCCCATCCCACCCAAAGCTAAATTGCCTTGGTTCCTCCAGTGGCCAAAGGAAGAGCATCCATTACAAGATGGGATGGCAACTGCCTGGAAGGTCCCACGAAGAGGGGGACTGAACAAGTTAACCCCTATTAATGCCCTGCTGCTGCTGCTAAGTCGCTTCAGTCCTGTCCAACTCTGTGCAACCCCATAGATGGCAGCCCACCAGGCTCGCCCATCCCTGGGATTCTCCAGGCAAGAACAGTGGAGTGGGTTGCCATTTCAGCCATGTCCAAGGTTAAGGTCACATGGGCAGCAGAGATCATGAGTAGCAGTTGCTCCTAGAAGGCAGTAAGGGTAGGCGTTGCTCGTGCAGCATCTCTAATATAAAAAGTTTCCATGCTCTAAGGGCTCAGAATGTGTCAAACACTGAGCCGAGTACTTTGAAATACGTAATTCTTTTAACTCTCACAACAATACTTTGAGGTATGCATTGTTACTCCTTTTTTATGGGTGTGGGAACTGAGGTTAAGAGGTGTGCAGCCAGTAGATGGCAGAGCTACGATTCAAACCCAGATCTTCCTGAGTCCAAAGCACATTCATGCTCAAAACCATACCACTGTTCATTGTTCTGATGACACGGGTTCAGCTCATCCAGTTCCTAAGCCCAAATGACCACTTTGAGAGCTGAGCAAATTGGTTTGGCCATATCTACACTGACCTGCTTACTGAGTCAAGAAATAATGATGGTGTGCTTACTCTGAGCCAGGCGCTACCCTAGGGCTTGGGACACGATGGTGAACGAACATGGGGCTTCCAGTCTAGGAGGGGGTGGCATAAATGAGCACATTACGTACATCCAGGGGGAGGCTGATCTCACCAACAGGGTGGGCAGTTTGGAAAACTTTTCTGAGACCCCCCAGTCTCATGGTCGCTACATGGCTCTGGGAAAGTGGACATCAGGACATAGAGTTCTCTGGTCCTGACTCTGCTGTTTGCCAGTTTCTGCTTCCTTCTCTGGGCCTTAGTATAAATGAGAGGTCATGTTTAGATGGTTTCTTTTTTAAAAATGTTCTATTAAAATATAGTTGATTGGCAATGTCGTACTAGTTTCAAGGGCACAGCAAAATGATTCAGATATAGATATAGATATAGAATCCGCCTGCAGTGCAGGAGACTGGGTTCAGTCCCTGGGTTGGGAAGATCCTCTGGAGAAGGGAAAGGCTACCCACTCCAGTATTCTGACCTGGAGAACTGGAAGAGTCCATGGGGTCACAAAGAGTCGGACACACCTGAGCAACTTTCACTTTCATAATTTGTATATATATTTTACATATATAATATTCTCTGTAGATTCTTTTTCATTATAGGTTATTATAAGATATTGAGTATAGTTCCCTGTCTGTACAGTTGGTCCTTGTTATCAATTTTATATATGGTTGTGTGTATATTTTAATCTCAAACTCCTAATTTATCCCTCCCCCTTCCGCCTTTGGTAACCATGTTTGTTTTCTATGTCTGTGAGCTTATTTCTGTTTTGTAAGAAGGTTCATTTGTATCATTTTTTTTAAGATTCCACATGTAAGTGATATGGTTTTGTCTTTGGCTTACTTCCCTTAGTATGATGTTTTAATTATCTCTGGGTCCATCTGTGTTGCTGAAAATGGGACTATTTCATTCTTTTTTATGGCTGATTAGTATTCCATTGTGTTTGCAAACCACATTTCTTTATTCCTTTATCTGTCAATGGACACTTAGGTTGCTTCCGTGTCTTGGCTATCATAAATAGTGCTGCTTATGAACACTGGGGTGCTTGTTTCTTTTCAAATTAGAGTTTTCTCCAGATATATGCCCAAGAGTGTGATCTCTGGATCATATGGTTAAATGGTTTCTTAACTTCCAAGTTCTATGTGCCTTGAGTCTATAATGAAGGCAGGGATTGCTTGGCAGGATCAACTCTGTGGTGAACCAGGAGCTGCAGAGGTGGGAAAATCCCAGAAGACTGATCAGGTGCAAGGGCAGAGAATCCTGTTTCGAGGACCAGAGACATCAAGGAGGGTCCAGGCACGTTGGAGTCTGGAAGCCAGTGGGTAGAAGTCTGAGGAAGCAGCTCCAGGGGGCAGGGAGTCCCAGCAGGACCTAGAGCCTCAGGGACCCTGCTGGGGCAGTTGGGTGCCGGTGTCCATGTGTGGTCTCCTGAACCGGGCATACTGACTGTGTTGAGTGTCCAAAGAAGGGGTTTTATGGCCTCTGATCTGACTGCCTGCTGAAGGGAGCACAAATCCACTCATATGATCACAGGGTAACAGACTCAGCTTTGATTGGCCTTTAAAGAGTTATTGGAAAAACTCTAACCAGAGGGAACCTGAGTTATGTACTCTTGTGATAACTACACTCCCAGACATTGTGACCTTGCAGATAAAGTCCCTGGAACTGGGGTCTTCATCTCACTGGCAATATCCCAACCAGGAAGGGTGAAAATGAACACCCATAGAGGAAGAAGGGTCCTGTTTAGCTGTCCACATCAGCCTTCCACCGTCCTCCTGATGAATATCTTATTACTGACTGCGTCGCCAGCTTCCCTGGGGATGTGATGGAAGCTGATCATCCACTGACATCTGGGTCTTGTCCTTCCTGCCTCCTTCTCCTTTAACACAGCTCCTCCCCACTTCTCCATCCTTATTCTCCCTACTGGTTCCTTCTCATCCATATCTCCCTTTGCGCAGGACAAACATACCAAAAACGACATATCTCAGAGGACACTATGGGGCCTTGTTCTCCTCTTCAGCCTCCAGCTCCGGGTCCTTCCTGCTCACATCACCTCTCTACAACACGTGTCCAGTAGAGCCTTCTTCTGCCTCCAGATACTTTCCCATCTACCTACTACTCTCAGCCTCACCAGAGAACTGGAATTGACTGAAGTATATGGATGCTGTTGGGCTATACATAGTTTCAAATAAGACAAACCTTTTGTAGAGCACTGTATAGAAGGTATAATTGTTCCTATGTTATAGATCAGACTGGTTCCAAATCAGGAAAGGAATAGTCAAAGCTGTGTATTGTCACCCTGCTTATTTAACTTCTATGTAGAGTACATCATGAGAAATGCCGGGCTGGATGAAGCACAAGCTGAAATCAAGATTGCTATCAGAAATATCAATGACCTCCGATATGCAGATGATACCACTCCAATGGCAGAAAGTAAAGAGGAGCTAAAGAGCCTCTTGATAAGGGTGAAAGAGAAGAGTGAAAACGTTGGTTTAAAACTCAACATTCAAAAAACTAAGATCATGGCATCCAGCCCCATCTCTTCATGGCAAATAGATGGGGAAACAATGGAAACAGTGAGAGACTTTATTTTTGGGGCTCCAGAATCACTGCAGATGGTGACTGCAACCATGAAATTACAAGATGCTTGCTCCTTGGAAGAAAAAGCCATGACCAACCTAGACAACATATTAAAAAGCAGAGACATTAGTTTGCCAACCAAGATCTGTTTAGTCAAAGCTGTGGTTTTTCCAGTAGTCATGTATGGATGTGAGAGTTGGACTGTGAAGAAAGCTAAGCACCAAAGAATTGATGCTTTTGAACTGTGGTTGGAGAAGACTCTTGAGAGTCACTTGAACAGCAAGGAGATCCACCCAGTCTATCCTAAAGGAAATCAGTCCTGAATATTCATTGGAAGGACTGATGCTGAAGCTAAAACTCCAATACTTTGGCCACCTGATGCAAAGAATTGATTCATTGGAAAAGACCTTGATGCTGGGGAAGATTGAAGGCAGGAGGAGAAGGAAATGACAGAGGATGAGATGGTTGAATGGCATTACTGACTCGATGGACGTGAGTTTGAGCAAGCTCCGGGAGCTGGTGGTGGACAGGGAAGCCTGGTGTGCTGCAGCCCATGGGATTTCAGAGTCAGACATGACTGAACTGAACTGAACTGAACTATAGATCAGAGATGCAAAGTAATTTTCCTGAAATCACACTGCTGTTAGGTGGCAGATATGCCTCCAAAGTCCTTCCTCTTTCTGCCAGATTAATTTACCTCCCAGTGTCTGCAGAAGTTGTTGTTTTTTGTTTGTTTGTTTGTTTTGTTTGTTTGCACTGCACAACTTGTGGGATCTTAGTTCCCCCACCAGGGATCAAACCCATCCCCCTGCAGTGGAAGTGCACAGTCCTAACCAATAGGGAGATCCTCAGGGGAAGTTTTCTTAAGCCTTTGAACCTGATGTTCATGTCAACTTAAAAAAATACACAATGTGAGAGTTGCAAGTTAAATTTTATTTGGGGCAAAATGAGGACTGTAGTCTGGGAGACAGTACCTCAGATAGCTCTGAGAAACTGCTCCAAAGAGGAGGAGGGGAAGGACAGTATATATGTCATTTTGGTCAAGGGGGAATACCTGCAATCAAGCACACATTTCCAGAAGGTTTCTGCTAGTCACGAGGAATATTCATCACCGTGAAGGGTTTTAGTGTTTTCTAGATATAAGGAAATACAAGAATTGGGCTCATAAATTGGCTCCTTAAAATATTTAACTACCTGAAGACCTGTTCTGCCAGTTTTCCAGAGCACAGAGTACTTCATTTCCGCTTTCCACCTTGAACTCCCTTCAGGAGTGCTGAAGGTCAGCAGCTGCAGCAGCACATGATTTATTAATGATCCTTGTAGAGATAGATGGCAAGTGCCCATGGCAAGTACCAATTTGTAGTTAACACTATCCAAATATAAAATTATTTCATAATACTAAGCATGCCTTTTCCTACTCTATATTCTGCTCCCTCCCTGCTCCCCAGAGAGCCTGCTGTGCACTCCAGCTCCTAGGGGCCATGAGCAGCTTTAGAGTCCTGTGATTCTATTTGTGGGGCAGCCAGAATGCCCCTATACTGAGCTAGAGGAATGTGTCCAAAAGAAAGCCATCTGCAGTGACTTAGAATGGGCCTCACGAATGACTCTGAGCCAGAATCAAAGTACGAAAGAACAGGCCTTTTGGGTCCTAGGGTGGGAACAGGAGCCTGTCCTTTCTCTTTCCTTTGCCTGGGTCGTCTAGGTTGGAACATGCTCAAGTTCCCCAGAAAGCAGCTTTTTTTCTGTTCAGTTTGTCCTAAACTGGAGGGGAGTGAGTGGGCCTGATAGTCCAGCTGACATTCCCCGGCAGGGGTGAGCAGGCCATTTCAGTGCAGTGGGGTCATGGTTGGGACACTCTGTTTGGACTGAGTTGAGATGGTTGAGCCTCCCTGAACAGGATCACAGAATTTCCAGCTTGATCTCCCCACCAGACAGCACCTCCTGGCAACAGGTAGGGCTAGTTCAGGATCTTCATCAGCCCCCAGGGCTTGAACAGAACCGTTGCCAAGAAGCACAGCTTTTCTGTGGTCCACAGAAACTGACAGATGCTGGGCTGGGCAAGTCTACTGCAGACCTCTCAACTCAGAGAAAAGGAAAAATGGGTTCCCTACTGTCAGGGCTTTACCTGCAGTTTGAGCACGATACAGGTGCACTTCAAAGGAAATAGGCACTGCAGGAAATATTTTAAAATGTGCAAAGTCTGTGCTCAGATTCTGGGAGACTTTTTCATTTTTTAGAGAAAACCCTGCCACGTACACCACCAGTTTATTAGAGAGCAACTTCCCCCCTTTCCTGTTGAGATTCACCTCGTGAAAACAAGAGGTTTTCTGTTCAGTACTGAGCATGCTCAGTGAATAGGGAGAAGCTCTGTTCTTTCTCAACCCAAATGCACAACACTGCTGACACCAGACGTATGGGTTTTCCAAACCAGGCAATCCTGACACTAACTGCCTTGTCTTAGCATAGACTCCATGGGTTAAGGGTTCAGTCCCACAAAACTGCCTCTGCTCCCCCATTTCAGATATCAATTGCAAGTGGTGGGGGTCCTCAGGTTGCCCACAACCTCCGTCCGACTTGGCTACAAACTTCCCACGATCCCTTCCTTGGGTCTGATGATTTGCTAGAGTGGCTCATAGAACCCAGGAAAGCAGTCTACCTACTATTGATGATTTATTTCAAAGGATACTTCCTGGGATATGAGTGAATAGCCGTATGAAGAGATACACAGGATGAAGGGTGGGGGTCTCCAAGATGGGAACTTCTATTCCCAGTTGAGGTGCCATTGTAGGAATGCACTCAGCAACCCTGAAGCTCTACTAACACTGTACTTTGGGGGTTTTGTGGAGGTTACGTCATTTAGGAGTATCAATGATTGACTCACCTTCCAGCCCCATTCCCCTTTCCAGAGAATGGGGGTGGGGTGGGCCTGGAAGTTCCATGCTTCTATTCATGACTTGGTCTTTCTAGTGATTAGACCCTATCCAGGAGCCCAAGCAGAGCTGCCTCATTAGAACGAAAGATGGTCCCATCACCTGGGGAATTTCAAGGGTTTAGGAGTTCCGTGTCCCCTCCTGTAACTCAGGAAATTATAAGGGTCTTAAGAGCTCTGTGCCAGGAACTGGGAACAGAGACCAACCTACACTTCTTCAGTGATTTCACTCTCAGGTTTTCCCTTTCTGCTTTGGCCACATGGGTCAAGAGCAGAAGCAAGGTCCAAGACTTCAACAACTAGCAAGCCTTTGCCCTGCATACTGGGCCCGAACTCTACTCCCCATCTGACTGTTCTTTCAGCTCCTCATCCCAGCTCTGCCACTCACCAACTGGGGGGCTCTGAGTAAGACACTTCCCTATGTTGGATATCAGTTTCCTTCTCTGTAAAGAGAGGATGTTGAATTTCAAGAAGTTTAAGATTGCTTCCATCCCTATCACTTTATGATGCTTTTGTGATTTCTCTGCTACAACACAACGTACATATCACGTATTTAGTGTTTGTTTTATGGTGCATAAATACCATACAAATGATGGTCACAGAAAGAGTGGATCTCTATGTTTAATCCACAAGCATTTGCTGGGGCTAAACCGAGCTGATGCTGAGCTGAGACATATGGAAATAATATAGAGAGTAACAGAATCTGAGACGCTGGTATTGATGTGGGACTTGGCTGTCTTAGGGAGGGTGGTGTGAGGGCCAGGACAAGAAGTAATGACATGGGGCTCTGCTTGCCTGGCTCCCTTGTTTGGGGGCCCAGCAGTCACAGGGCTCCAGCATTATTCCCCTTCCTTATTATATCCCTTCCTTGCTCCTACTAGTCCTGGGATGGCTTTCCAAGGTCTTTCTTTCCTGGTAGAGCCCCTCCAGATGGCTGCCAGACTCTGAAAACCACGGCACCCAAATTGCACAGCTGTGTCTGCCCTGCCCCTTGGACTGGGATGTTTGGAGTGGAGAAATTTGCCAAACTGCCTTTGGGCTGGCCCGCTGATCTGGGGAGGAGAAGAGAGTCAGGGCTGCCTCTTCTGACCTGGGTTTCCCAAGGTTACTCTATATTCATGCACAGGCTGCACTGAAAGGTGCCCAGGTCAAAGAGGGAATAGGAGCTGGGACCTAACGCTCACTCCCCACACCTGTCCCCCAACATGGTTGCATTTGGGTGGGGGAAGGAGCACTTTTGTCAAATTTGCACGAAAGCACCCTATGGGCTAATGGCGGCTCTGGGTTTCCTTAAGCTCCTGCCATTTCATCTGTCATGCCTTGGTCCATCCTCACCTCTTCTTAATCCAGTGAAATGTGACTCTGGGACCTTCAGCTCTGCCCTTGGGTGTTTCTTCTTGAACTCCTGTTTCCATCCTCATTACTGCCCTAGCTGGCTTCTCAGACTGCAAACTGATTCTGTCACTACTTCATTGATTACTTGAGCTGAGAATCAATGTATCTGGAGAAAGCCAGGCTTCAGTGAAAGCAAAGTGCCAGAAGCATTAGCAGAAAGTGCAATATAGGGAGTATGTTCCTAGAAGAAAGGGCTTCCTAAGAATATAAGGAAAGGGGCTGGCTAGGGAGAGGCTAAGGAAGACATGAGTCAGGGATCAGGAGGGCTAAGCTGATTAACATTCGAGAGTAGGAAAGTGCTGGGTTCAGAAGGGGCTCCAGGGGCAGAGCTATTGATTTCTGCTGCCCTCCTAGCACACACAGCCTGCATCAGGAGCATGGGGGCGGGCGAGGCTGCAGATAAGGGCACAGGGTGGCAGTGAGTTAACATCAATGAAGTGTCTATCATAGTAGCTGCCATATAAGTGATAAATAAACATGGACACAAAATTGATATTCTCTGACTGCCCTTAATCTCAGAAGGCATCCTTGCTTCTAGCAAATCTCCAGGCTCAGACAAACCACAGGAGAATCTCCAAGATCTGCAGTAGCAATTCCAAAGGGCAGAGCTGACCATATGGTAGGAACTTTCTTACTCACATCTTTATCTTTTTATTTTTACATCTTTATTATATTTATTCCATGGTCCCTTTTCCCTGCCTACCTTTGAAATTGGTCATTTCAGAATAATCCTTTACGTGCCAAAGTCCAAAAACTGTCTTTGTAGGCCTAAAACTCTAAACTTCTTGAAGACAGAGACAAGGTCTATTCTGTTCATTTTTGCATTCCCAGTGAGGAACTGTACCTAGCACATGGTAAATCCTTGGTAACTCTTGGTTAAATGAACATTCAGTCCAACTCTGAGGCAGAATTAGTCTGCAAGTATATGCTAATTAGGTACAATTGTGAAGTCAGATCAATACCAAATATTTTAATTACAGAACAACCTCAGTTGTGTCCATGCTGAGGGCATGATTTTGATGTCTGTGTAGAAAGGTTAACTCAGCAGGCCTGGGTTGCTCAAACCCTGCACATTTCAAAGAAAGGCCTCTCTTCTGAACTGGCCCTTGACTTGGCTTCTAGGAAATAACCTTCAAGCCTTTGGAATATCCTGCTTGACAAAAAAAAAATTCTTTTTCAATACCTGAGATCTTGGGCCAAACTGTACCAGTATGTCCAGATACTTAATGGCAACAATGTAACTTTTGGCTAATACTTGGAAGTGAGAAAGAGATTTAAGGGCCTAGATCTGATAGATAGAGTGCCTGATGAACTATGGAATGAGGTTCGTGACACTGTACAGGAGACAGGGATTGTGACCATTCCCATAGAAAATAAATGCAAAAAAGCAAAATGGCTGTCTGGGGAGGCCTTACAAATAGCTGTGAAAAGAAGAGAAGTGAAAAGCAAAGGAGAAAAGGAAAAATATAAACATCTGAATGCAGAGTTCCAAAGAATAGCAAGAAGAGATAAGAAAGCCTTCTTCAGCGATCAATGCAAGGAAATAGAGGAAAACAACAGAATGGGAAAGACTAGGGATCTCTTCAAGAAAATCAGAGATACCAAAGGAACATTTCATGCAAAGATGGGCTCAATAAAGGACAGAAATGGTATGGACCTAACAGAAGCAGAAGATATTAAGAAGAGATGGCAAGAATACACAGAAGAACTGTACAAAAAAGATCTTCACAACCCAGATAATCACAATGGTGTGATCACTGACCTGGAGCCAGACAACCTGGAATGTGAAGTCAAGTGGGCCTTAGAAAGCATCACTACGAACAAAGCTAGTGGAGGTGATGGAATTCCAGTTGAGCTATTCCAAATCCTGAAAGATGATGCTGTGAAAGTGCTGCACTCAATATGCCAGCAAATTTGGAAAACTCAGCAGTGGCCACAGGACTGGAAAAGGTCAGTTTTCATTCCAATCCCAAAGAAGTGCAATGCCAAAGAATGCTCTAACTACCACACAATTGCACGCATCTCACACGCTAGTAAAGTAATGCTCAAAATTCTCCAAGCCAGGCTTCAGCAATATGTGAACCATGAACTTCCAGAGGCTCAAGCTGGTTTTAGAAAAGGCAGAGGAACCAGATATCAAATTGCCAACATCCGCTGGATCATGGAAAAAGCAAGAGAGTTCCAGAAAAACATCTATTTCTGCTTTATTGACTATGCCAAAGTCTTTGACTGTGTGGATCACAATAAACTGTGGAAAATTCTGAAAGAGATGGGAATACCAGACCACCTGATCTGCCTCTTGAGAAATCTGTATGCAGGACAGGAAGCAGCAGTTAGAACTGGACATGGAACAACAGACTGGTTCCAAATAGGAAAAGGAGTATGTCAAGGCTGTATATTGTCACCCTGTTTATTTAATTTATACGCAGAGTACATCATGAGAAACGCTGGACTGGAAGAAATACAAGCTGGAATCAAGATTGCCGGGAGAAATATCAATCACCTCAGATATGCAGATGACACCACTCTTATGGCAGAAAGTGAAGAGGAACTAAAAAGCCTCTTGATGAAAGTGAAAGTGGAGAGTGAAAAAGTGGGCTTAAAGCTCAACATTCAGAAAACGAAGATCATGGCATCTGGTCCCCCCACTTCATGGGAAATAGATGGGGAAACAGTGGAAACAGTGTCAGACTTTATTTTTTCTGGGCTCCAAAATCACTGCAGATGGTGACTGCAGCCATGAAATTAAAAGACACTTACTCCTTGGAAGGAAAGTTATGACCAACCTAGATAGCATAGTCAAAAGCAGAGACATTACTTTGCCAACAAAGGTCTGTCTAGTCAAGGCTCTGGTTTTTCCTGTGGTCATGTATGGATGTGAGAGTTGGACTGTGAAGAAGGCTGAGCACTGAAGAATTAATGCTTTTGAACTGTGGTGTTGGAGAAGACTCTTGAGAGTCCCTTGGACTGCAAGGAGATCCAACCAGTCCATTCTGAAGGCGATCAGCCCTGGGATTTCTTTGGAAGGAATGATGCTAAAGCTGAAACTCCAGTACTTTGGCCACCTCATGCAAAGAGTTGACTCATTGGAAAAGACTCTGATGCTGGGAGGGATTGGGGGCAGGAGGAAAAGGGGACGACAGAGGATGAGATGGCTGGATGGCATCACTGACTCGATGGACGTGAGTCTGAGTGAACTCCAGGAGTTGGTGATGGGCAGGGAGGCTTGGCGTGCTGCGATTCATGGGGTCACAAAGAGTCGGACATGACTGAGCGACTGATCTGATCTGATCTGATCTGTCTTTGCTTGTTGAAGGCCTTGAAACCAGGTGTATCAGTATGACCTCTAGGAGGCAGAGAGCTAAAGACTGGGCAGCTAAGATCAGATGCTGGGTACTGCATGCCTACCTGACTGGCCCCCAGTAAAACCCCTGGAAGCAAGGCTTGGATATGCTCCTGTCTCGGCAATACTTCGCATGTGTCGTCACACACAGTTTCTCATCCTTGTGTAACTCCAGCGGGAGGGGACACCTGAAGATTGAGCCCGGTTTCTCCTGGACTTAAACCCAGATTCTTTTCCCCTTTGCTGACTTCAATCTGTATCCTTTTGGAGTAATAAACCATAACTGTGAGTATGAGAGCTTTTCTGAGTCCTCTGGTTCCTTCCAGTGAATCACTGAGCCTGAGGGTGGCCTTGGGGACTCCCAACATAATGTCTGTGATGAAAGAAGATTAGAAGTGGAATAATCTTTGTCTTCAGCTGCACTGATGCCTCTCCGCAGAAATGCTTCATTTATTCATGCAACAAATATTCCCTGAACACCTGCAGCTGTAGATGCTGCCATCCAGGCACTGGAGTATCCTGGTCAGGGAGATACAGATCTTTGCCCTCATGAAGCTTATTAGTTCTAATGGGAAAGGGGAGAAGCTAGAAGCAACAGACAAAACAAATAAGGTAATCAATGCTATTGTTTTATACCTGCTTGAGAGAGTCAAGCAGATATAAGGGACAGAATGCTGGGTGGGGTGGTGAAAGTGAAAAAGTGTTGGTCGCTTAGTTGTGTCTGACTCTGTGCGACAACATGGACTATAGCCCGCCAGGTTCCTCTGTCCATGGGATTCTCCAAGCAAGAATACTGGAGTGGGTTGCCATGCCCTTTTTCAGGGAATCTTCCCAACCCAGGGACTGAACCTGGGTCTCCTGCATCGCAGGCAGATTCTTTACCATCTGAGCCACTGAGGGAGTCAGCCACCTATGAAAATTCTATGGAGAACCCCAACCTGCCCCTGGATGCTCAGGAGTGGTTCTCATGCTTAATGAGCACCAGTCACATAGGAAACTTGTGAAAAAAACAGATTCCCAGACTTCTTCATTTTATGTGGAGGGGAAGGAGGGTTAATATTTTTACAAGCACTTCCTGTTAGTCTGACGCTGGACGTCTATGAACCACAGGGGGGACTCCATAGTAAGCTGCCTGAATAGTGATTGGACCCAGCCCTGCCCTTCAAAGAACTTACTCTTCAGTGAAACAGAGGGTCAGTGGGATAAAATGTACACCTCTTGGAGCATTCTCTGCCATTCATACACACACGGGGCTTTTTTCTTTTTTAAAAACATTATTTTTGTGTACGCTGGGCCTCTGCTGCTGTGTGTGGGCATTATCTAGTTGTAGCGAGCAGGTGCTACTCTCTAGTTGCGGTGCTCAGGCTTCTTTTGAGATGGCTTCTTATGTTGCAAAGCATGGGCTCTAAGCAGGCGGGCTTCAGCAGTTTCAGCGAGTGGGCTCAGTAGTTGCCGTTCGCAGGTTCTACAGTGCTGGCTCAGTAGTTGTGGGATCTTCCCGAACTGGGGATCGAACCCATGTCCCCTGCATTGGCAGGCAGATTCCTATCACTAGGAAAGTCCAACAGGGGGTTTCTGAGGTGACAGTTCCTGGGAGTAGAGAACTCTGGCAGGATAAGTTTCAAGGAGCTGGGCAACGAGAGACTCGGAGATGGTGAAGAGAACCCTGCAATGAAATCTATGCTCCTAAGTGTGCTGAGATCCTGGGAGAGGCCTCTTAAGGGAGGGTTTGAAACCTTCATTGGTTTCCCAGAGGCTCTGCCTGGGGGGTACAAAGTCCTCGGTCATGGGGAGCCTGATCAACAGAAGGGGCCTTGCAGAGAGCAGTAGACACTGGGAGTGCTGCCACTGGCCCCCTCAGATCCCTCTCACCGGCTCCCTATCCACCCCTGGCTGCTGTGTTCACTCCTAAGGGTTCCTGCCAACAAGAGTCTGCAGAGTATAACACAAGCATTCCAGAAGGTCCCTCACCCAGAGGCACCAAGAAGCTGGCAGTGCCTGTGAGTTTACTATGTCCCCTGGGGCAGTGGCAGCCAGTGACTGATGGGTGCAGGTATAGGAAGGAACAGTCCCTTTGCCCCAAGATGGCTACCAGTTATATTCCTGAGCTCACCACAGGATCAGACTGAGGTTGGGACTTCAGCTGAAGTCAGATACTAGCTTCTCCTTCCCTATTCTGCTTTCCACAGCTCCTTACAGAAGTGGGAATGTTTCCTTAGTAAACCACTTGACCTAAGACAGCAGAAAGTTCAAGCACCAAAGCAATCTTAATTCTTTATGGAGAACGGAAAAAATAAGGGGTGGTGGGGAAAGCTGGGACTTCCCTGATGGCTTAGACAGTAAAGTGTCTGTCTACAATGCGGGAGACCTCTTTCCATGCCAACCTAGAGAAGCATTCCTTTCACCTTGCCCACCCTGGACCACTGAAATCTGCCTGGCCCGACTTCTCTAGAAAGGACATCATTAGGACCCAAGGAGAGGTGGTACCAGACTTCTGACTGCCCTGACCTACAGGAAACTGATAGAAAATGCAAACTCGGTATATCAATTTCAGGCGAAGCCAAAGGTGTAAATATGGAGCACACACTTGAGTCTAATAACTCCAAAACAAGTGTAGCGAGGACTCACTGTTTTTAGCAAGAAAACTGAAAAACTGTCCAGTCAGTTCAGGGAGTGCTGACACCACCCTGAGAGACTTGACTAAAAGATAGGACTTTCTAGCCCATCTTTGCTCAGCCTGCCCTCTGCTGGAGAGACGTATGAACAGCAGCTAGTCCTGGGGACTAGAGCCAACGGCGGAAGGACTCCAGAATCCTATTCAAATCCTACTCATCTTTCAGGGTCCATTTTAAATGTCACTTCCTCCGTGAAGCCTTCCCGGATTCCTGCAGCTAGAAGCAGATCTTTTCACTGAGTTCTCATAGACCTTCATTTACACTTCCCTAAATGGTGCTATATATCTATGTCATGGTTATGCAGTAGATACGTTAGTTTTCTCTCCGACTAAATTGTGAGATCCCAGGAGAAAAGAATTTCCTCTTTCCTGAGAGACTGGACTGCCAGGGAAGTCCCTGAATTGAGTTCTTTTGAAGATCCATCTGAATTAAAAGGAGTCCCTCAGTTCAGTTCAGTTCAGTTCAGTCACTCAGTCGTGTCCGACTCTTTGCGACCCCATGAATCGCAGCACGCCAGGCCTCCCTGTCCATCACCAATTCCCGGAGTTCACTCAGAGTCACGTCCATCGAGTCAGTGATGCCATCCAGCCATCTCATCCTCTGTCTTCCCCTTCTCCTCCTGCCCCCAATCCCTCCCAGCATCAGAGTCTTTTCCAATGAGTCAACTCTTTGCATGAGGTGGCCAAAGTACTGGAGTTTCAGCTTTAGCATCACTCCCTCCAAAGAAACCCCAGGGCTGATCTCCTTCAGAATGGACTGGTTGGATCTCCTTGCAGTCCATGGGACTCTCAGCAGTCTTCTCCAACACCACAGTTCAAACGCATCAATTCTTCAGCGCTCAGCTTTCTTCACGGTCCAACTCTCACATCCATACATGACCACAGGAAAAACCAGAGCCTTGACTAGACAGACCTTTGTTGGCAAAGTAATGTCTCTGCTTTTGGATATGGTATCTAGGTTGGTCATAACTTTCCTTCCAAGGAGTAAGCGTCTTTTAATTTCATGGCTGCAGTCACCATCCGCAGTGATTTTGGAGCCCCCCAAAATAAAGTCTGACACTGTTTCCACTGTTTCCCCATCTATTTCCCATGAAGTGATGGAACCGGATGCCATGATCTTCGTTTTCTGAATGTTGAGCTTTAAGCCCATTTTTTCACTCTCCACTTTCACTTTCATCAAGAGGCTTTTTAGTTCCTCTTCACTTTCTGCCATAAGGGTGGTGTCATCTGCATATCTGAGGTGATTGATATTTCTCCCGGCAATCTTGATTCCAGCTTGTGCTTCTTCCAGTCCAGCGTTTCTCATAGAAGTTAACTAAGCAGGGTGACAATATACAGCCTTGACGTACTCCTTTTCCTATTTGGAACCACTCTGTTAACTTAGTTTTAGGAGGAATTTTTAGACAGGTACAAAATCCTTTGGGGATGTATTTCAAGAGTCAGACACAACTTAGTGACTCAAGAATAACAACAAACAAAACGTACCTATACATATATAGTAATAGATTTTTTTAGTTTGAAATAATTTTAGATTTTTTAGAAACATTGTAAAGATAAAATATAGAGAGTCCCCATATACCCCCACCCCGTTTCCCCTAACTTTAGCGTCTTACAATACAATGCTGTTAAGTCACTTCAGTCATGTCCGACTCTGTGCGACCCCATAGACAGCCTCCTACCAGGCTCCTCTGTCCCTGGGATTCTCCAGGCAAGAACACTGGAGTGGGTTGCCATTTCCTTCTCCAATACAGTACAATAGTACTTTGTTAAAACTACGTAAAATGGTACTTTGTCAAAAGAAATGGACATTGGTATCTTATTATTTTTTTTAATCTTTACTGAATTTGTTACAGTGTTGCTTCAACTTTCTGTCTTGGTTTTTCGGCCATGAGACATGTGGGATCTTAGCTTCCCCACCAGGAATCAAACCTGTAACCTCTGCATTGGAAGGCAAAGTCTTAACCACTGGACCTCCAGGGAAGTCCCAGTATATTATTTTTAACTAAGTTCTAGGACGGAGGAGTCTGGTGGGCTGCAGTCCATGGGATCGCTAAAGAGTCAGACACGACTAAGCGACTTCACTTTCACTTTTCGCTTTCCTGGACTGGAGAAGGCAATGGCAACCCACTCCAGTGTTCTTGCCTGGGGAATCCCAGGGACGGGGGAGCCTGGTGGGCTGCCATCTGTGGGGTTGCACAGAGTCGGACACGACTGAAACGACTTATCAACAGCAGCAGCAGCAGGCTCTATGTGGATTCCAGCTGTTTTTACAGCGTTTAGTTCCAGGATCCAAACCAGGACACTGTCTTGCACTTATTACCATGTCTCCTTAACCATCTCTGGTCTGTGATAGTATCTCTTTCCTTGTTTATCATGACCTTGGCTATTTTGAGGAGTATTGGTATAAGATACTTTACAGAATGTCCCCCAATCCACAAACCAGCCAGAAGTAGGATTTTTCTGGTGTTTTTCTCATGGTCAGAGTGGGGTTATGAGCTTTTAGGAAGAGCCCTGAAGAGATGAAGGGCCTCCTATCACAGCCTGTTGAAGTAGAAGATATTGCCCTGACTCATCACTGGTGATGTTAACCTTGATCCCTTGGTTAAGGTAGTGTTGGCCAGGTTTCTCCACTGTGAAATGGCTGTTTCCCTCCTTTCCATTCTGTATTCACCAGGTTCAGCCCACAAGAAGCGAGAATTAAGCTCCACCTACTAAGGGTGGAGTGTCTACTTGTATTATTTGGAATTCTTCTGTAAGGGACGTTTGCCTTTTGTCCCCTATCCATATAAAGGCTTCCCTTGTGGCTCAGCTGTAAAGAATCTGCCTGCAATGCAGGAGATGAAGTTTTGATCACTGGGTCGGGAAGGTCCCCTGGAGAAGGAAATGGCAATCCATTCCAGTATTCTTGCCTGGGGAATCCCATGGACAGAGAAGCCTGGTGGGCTATAGTCCTTGGAGTTGCAAAAGAGTCAGACATGATTTAGCAACTAAACAATAAGAATCCATATGCTGAATCATTAATTTATGCAAAGATGTCATGCATATTCAATGCTTTGGGTTATAATCCATACCACACTACCAATTTCATCACCCAGATTGTCCCAGCTTTAGCCACTGGGTGTTCTTTCAAGCTAGTTCCTCGATCTGACATCTTTTTTATTTTTGAGCACTTCCTTGCTCTCTGGCACCACAAGTTGCTGATCTTTATATTTTTAAAATTCTGCTGCTCTAAGTGTATCACTTTGTTATTATTTTTTTCCTTGCAAAAATGTGCATATTTATACTACTGTATTAGACACCAACTGGAGGGCGAGAGTGGGTGGAGAATCCTGCTGTCCCCCCGTACCTAGTCTCCTCTTCTTCCAAAATTAGAGAGGTGCTAGCCTTCTTAAAGCCAGGTAGATCTCTTGCCTGAGCTCTGGCCAATGGTCTGGGAGTGAAAGGCGAAGGTGATGCAGACCACCCTCAGCTCTTGCTCTTACAAAGAGGGAGCATGAATGAGCTGGGTCCCTGCTCCTCCCTCCCGCTGGCTGACAGATGGTGAGATCCACAGCCGTCCTTTCCCATTAGCTGCAGCAGCAAGAGCCCAGACCCCATGTTGGGAAATGGTTTTCTGGCAGCTGAGCAGAGGGAGTCCCCAAGCCTCTTCTCTACCCCCAGAAGTCTTCATAACTCCAAACCGGCAAGACTTACAGACAACCACCAGCAAGCAGAACACACACTGAAACAGCACAGGGTTGAGCAGCTTGCTAAAAGCAGGTCTCTGGCAAACATGCTCCAGAGGAGATGCAGGAGCTGCCTTGCCACAGCCCACCTCCCCCTAAACTAAGCAGGAAGGAGAGACAGCCTTGCCTTCTGTGGATGCAGAGTAGTGAGAGAAGACGGCACGCTGACGTGGAAAAATCTTCAAACACAGGAAGAAAGAGATCTCACTCAGCTTAGGGTTTCCCTGGTGGCTCAGTGGTAAACAATCCACCTGCCAATGCAGGAAACACGGGTTCGATCCCTGGTCTGGGGAGATTCTACATGCTGCGAAGCAACTGAGCCCGTGCGTCACAACTATTGAACCTGTGCTCTCAAGCCCAGGAACCACAACTACTGAGCCCATGTGCCACAGCTACTGAAGCCGGAGCACCCTACAGCCTGTGCTCTGCAACAAAGGAAGCTGCTGCCACGAGAAGCCTGTGCACCACGACTACAGTGTAGCCCCGACTCACTGCAACTAAAGAAAAGCCCGCATGCAGCAACGAGACCCAGCACAGCCAAAAAGAAATACGTTAAAAAAAAAAGAATCTGCCTTCCAATGCAAGGGACTTGGTTTCCATCCCTGGTTGGGGAACTAAGATCCCACATGCCTGGGGCAACTAAACCCACGCACCACAACTGCTTAGCTTGCGGACAACTAGAGAGAGGCCCTCGCGCCACAGCTAGAGAAACCCAAAGGCTGCAACAAAAAGATCCCGCATGCCACAACTAAGATCCAGCCCAGCCAAATAAGTAATTAAAAATAAAGGAGTCAATGTTGGTGGTTGTCTCTGGGCCGCAAGAAACACATCCACCCCAGACAGGGTAAGATGGATCGTTTTTACCTCCTGGAAAACATCAGAAGCAAATCTTAGAACAATAGCAAACGGAAGGAACAAAACTGTCAGAGAACTTCAGGAAGGATGGGTGCAGGCCTGTGCCACCCAGCTGTCACTTGGGGCTTTGCAGAGCTCAGGCCACTGGCAGCATAGAGGTTCTGGAAACTGCCCAGGGAACTAGCAGTTGGGTAACGTGAATATCACAGAGGCCCCACAGTAACAATAGAAGGGAGTGGCATCATCAAATCTCAAAGTTGGGAGGAATCCCAGAGGCCCCACCAGATGCATGAATAACTCCTACTTTCTAGAACAGTGGTCACCAACATGTGCTTCCATACCACAGTGGAGAGTGGTTCACTATTTCTTGTGGTGAAAAAGTCAGTGTTAGTCACTCAGTCGTGTCCAACTCTTTGTGACCCCGTGAACTAGCCCACCAAGCTCCTATGTCCTTGGAATTTTCTAGCTAAGAATACTGGAGTGGGTAGCCGTTCCCTTCTCCAGGGGATCTTCCCAACCCAGGGACTGAACCTGGGTCTCCTGTGTTGCAGGCAAATTGTTTACCTTCTGAGCCACCAGGGAAGCCCATTTTTTGTGGTAGTTCATCTCATTTATGTACTTCTCTGATTGTTAGTTCTCTCTTAAATTAAGGAAAATCTGCTTCCCTGAAATGTCTACCTCCTGGTTCTAGTTCTGCTTTCTGGTAGCACAAAAACAAGCTCCTAATAGGTACTAGTCTTCTAAACATTTGGAATCAGTTCCCCATATCCTCTGAGCCTTTTCATCACCAGGACAAACAGCTTTAGCTCCTTCTATTGTGTCTTGGTGATCTGAACTCTCTCCACCACCCTCACAATTCTTTTCTTGACATTTTCTTTCTAGAAATAAAACAAAATAACCTAGGTACCCCACAGCCAGAAAAACAAAAACAAGTTTTAGTTCACTTGTGTTCCCTATCCACACTTCAGCTCTGTTCTGACACTTTTTTATACATTTGGTCTCATAGCACTTGGGGTATGCTACTGTTATCAGGTCATGTGGTGGATTAAAATGGTCACAAGTTCTTTGCTGCTCTTCCTACCAAGAGATGGAGTCTAGTTCTCTACCCCTTGAATCTGGGCTGGGCTTTTGATTGGCTTTGGCCAATAGAACATAGCAGAGATAACCTGTATGACTTCTAAGCAAGTCTCAAGAGACCTAGCAGCTCCTACTCTGGTCCTCTTGGGATTTGGGCCTGAAACCACTATGCTGAGAAGTCCAGGATATGAGAGCCAGTGGAGAGAGAGGCCCATTTCTTTCAAACATTCCAGCCATTGCACCCAAGGTCCCAGACACACAAGTGAGGTCATTCCGTTCCATCGAGTCCAGAATGCAGCTGCATGAGTGGGGTCAGGCGAGACCAACATAAGAACTGTCCTTTAAACTCACAGAATGGATAAATAATTAATTGTTGATGTTTTAAAAGTGTTGCTCCATAGTGTCCAACCCTTTACAACCCCATGGACTTTAGCCCTCCAGTCTCCTCTGTCTATGGGGATTTCCAATGTTTTAAGCTACTAAATTTTGAGAAGTTTATTATGTAGCAATAGATAACTGATATGTTTACACAAGAAATCATTGAGTGCTTTTGCTTTCCACTTACCCAAAGGGTTGTACCCTTTGCAATAGTGAAATATTTACCTTCCAACCTTCTCCCCCTGCCCTGGGAGGAGAAAGTCCAGCTATCTTGTAGTGCCAATCAGCTGTATCACTGCTAAGAATGCATGCCCAGCATGGGAATAAGCTGCTCAAGTCAGGAAACTAGACCCCTATTTAAGTGACAACTGTCATAGAAAAACAGGATGTCTGAAACTGACACCGGGAATAGTGTGTTCTTCGGTGGCTGGTATCTTACTGCCTGATACTGGGAGGAAGTTACAAGCCAAAGGGAAACACAATGGCAGAGGAAAGAGGCCAGGTGGTGGGCTGTCTATGGAGGCAAGAGACAAACAAAATACTAACATCCATCGCCAAGAAGTTCTTTGTGTTTTCAATATCTTCTCTTGGGTCTTTAGATTTCTAGGTGCATGCGTGTGTGCTAAGTCGTTTCGGTCATGTCCGACTCTTTGTGACGCCGTGGATGGTAGCCCACCAGGCTCCTCTGTCCATGGGATTCTCCAGGCAAGAATATTGGAATGGGTAGCCATTCCCTTCTCCAGGGATCTTTCTGACCCAGGGATGGAACCTGTGTATTTCCAGGTAGTAAGACATTAACAGAACTACAGAAATAAATTCATTCCAACAAACCACTGTGAGCGTCCATTAAGTGCCACACCCTGGGGAAGGGGAGGCAACAAAAAAGAATACAATTTCTGCCCTGCAGGAGGTCAGTTCAGAGTGGTTCAAGTCCGGAAGCCTCGGTTGCAAGTCGCAAGGTGTGTATACATGCCAAGGAATCTGCTGCTGCTGTGATGTTTTAGCTCTGGAATGAACAATTTCTCCATGAAGCCCTGGTTCACTAATAAGATATACTAGTGGCCAATAATCACATAAAAGAGATGCTCCAGAACATTAATCATCAGGAAATTCATATTAAAACCATAATGATATACCATTACACTCAGTAGAATGGCTAAAATTAAGAGAAGGACAATAACATCATTGACAAAAATATGGATGACTAAAATGCTCATATATTGCTATTGGAACCACTTTGGGGGAAATTGGAAGTTTTTAAAATAAATCTGTATTGTAAAGTTTTATATTTACCATGTGACCTAGAAGCTTTACTCGCATGCATTAACCTAAGAGAGATGAGAATCTACATCCACACAAAGACTTGTATATGAATTTTCATAGTCACTTTATTCATAATAGTAAAAAACCTGGAAACACGCAGATGTCCATCACCGGATGACTGGATCAAGAAATTGTGGTATACCCATACGGTGGACCGCTATTCTGTAATAATAGAAATGAACTCTGATACACATGACAACAAAGACTAATCTCAAAAAACCTTGAATCAAAAAAGCCAGACACAAGGAATATACACAGACAGAAAGGAATATTCCGGTATTTTGCAGTTGTAACTTACCCATAATGCTGTAATAAATAACCCTGTGCCTATGTAGTTTTGTATTGTTCGAGGTGTCTTTTGAGCTTAAATTCTTAGGAATGGGATTTCTGGCTCACAAGGTACGTGATAGGTATTACCAACTTCCTCTCCACAGGGCTGTACTCTTTGTATTATTACCTGCAATATATGAAGGGTCCCTGGATCATCACCACCTTGCCAACCATATACGTTGCTACACTTGAACTTTTGCTAATTTGATGGGTACAGAATGGTTTTTCACTGTAGTTTCAATTTGTATGTGTCTTGCAGTGAGTGAAGTTGAACTTCTTTTCATGTAAAAGTATGTGGTGCAGACTTTTGCCCTCCACCCCATAAAATCTTTCATTTGTAAGGCCCCTTCTTGTCTGACCAAGTCCTAGCATCTTATTTCAAGTCACTGAGAGAGAATCTGATTGGCTCACCTATCTGTGATTTAGTTGCTACCCCAGGTGCGTTCAGGTGCGTTCAGCTCTGATCAGCTGTCTATTCATGTCCTACATGAGGGGCCTGATGGGAATCCTAAGAAGGCAGCGAGCGGTCATTGTATGTAAGATATTGGGTGAATATCAGCACTGAAAATGGGTGTTGGAGCCCAGATGACCCTAAAGCTGATGCAGTCTGACAATTCAGTACATATTTTTCACAGAGTACCTGCTATGTGTAAATACTGATCTAGACACCATGAAGGAGGCCATTTTTTGTATTAAAAATATATTATGGAGAATTTCAAGCAAAAATAAATGTAGAGAAAATATATAATAAAACTCCATGTACCCATCACCCAACTATAACTATCAACTCATTTCTATTTTTCACCTATACACCCCTCCCCCATGGCTTTATGTTATTTAATCTGTAAATATTTCAACTTGAATCTCCAAAATATAAGAACTCCTAACCAAGGACATAACCATAATATCATTATTGGACCTTAAAAATTAACAATAATTGCTTCATATCAAATATTCACTCAGTTCAGGTTTGCATGTTTGGTTATTTTCATTGTTTGTTTACAGTACATCATGACAAACGCTGGGCTGCAAGAAGCACAAGCTGGAATCAAGATTGCTGGGAGAAATATCAATCACCTCAGATATGCAAATGACACCACCGTTATGGCAGAAAGTGAAGAGAAACTAAAAAGCCTCTTGATGAAAGTGAAAGAGGAGAGTGAAAGAGTTGGCCTAAAGCTCAACATTCAGAAAACGAAGATCATGGCATCTGGTCCCATTACTTCATGGGAAATAGATGGGGAAACAGGGGAAACAGTGTCAGACTTTATTTTTGGGGGCTCCAAAATCACTGCAGATGGTGACTGCAGCCATGAAATTAAAAGACGCTTACTCCTTGGAAAGAAAGTTATGACCAACCTAGATAGCATATTCAAAAGCAGAGATATTACTTTGCCAACAAAGGTCCATCTAGTTAAGGCTATGGTTTTTCCAGTGGTCATGTATGGATGTGAGAGTTGGACTGTGAAGAAAGCTGAGCGCCGAAGAATTGATGCTTTTGAACTGTGGTGTTGGAGAAGACTCTGGAGAGTCCCTTGGACTGCAAGGAGATCCAACCAGTCCATTCTGAAGGAGATCAGCCCAGGGATTTCTTTGGAAGGACTGATGCTAAAGCTGAAACTTCAGTACTTTGGCCACCTCATGCGAAGAGTTGACTCATTGGAAAAGACTCTGATGCTGGGAGGGATTGGGGGTAGGAGGAAAAGGGGACGAGAGAGGATGAGATGGCTGGATGGCATCACTGACTCGATGGACATGAGTTTGAGTGAACTCCAGGAGCTGGTGATGGACAGGGAGGCCTGGCGTGCTGCGATTCATGGGGTTGCAAAGAGTCAGACACGACTGAGCGACTGAACTGAACTGAAATAAGGTCTACATATTGCAAGTGACTGATGCACCTTTCGAGCTTCTTGTAATCTATATAGGTTTTTCCCTTTTGTCTTTCTCTTTTTTCCTTTCAACTTACATATTGAAGAAACCAGGTCAGTTGTCCTTTAGAGATTCCCACTTATGGTATTATTTAAAATATTCCCCCCTGCTCTATATTTCTTTTAAATTCAGATTTTATTTTTCCATCTGTACCTCAATGCATGTGGGATCTTAGTTCCCTGGCTAGGGGTAGAACCCATGCCTCCTGCAATGGAAGTTTGAAGTCTTAACTGGACTGCCACGGAAGTCCCCAGATTATCTATTTTTGAAAGACCCTGTCAGACAGACACAAAATGTACGGTTGTTGACAGATTGGAGAGAGTGAGGAGGCTGTGTCTGGCTCCCGGTCTCACAGCCATCGCAGTATGTTGAGTTTCTCAGAGATGGCACCAGGGTGAGTGAGAGCCGGGTAGCACTGGGTGACCCTGTGCATGGCTGCAGAAAAATAACTAAACATGGGCCAAGGAGATCCTAAGAAGCCAAGAGAAAAACATCATATGCATTTTCTGTGTGAACTTGCTGGGAGGAGCACAAGAAGAAGCACCCAGATGCTCAGTCAACGTCTCAGAGTTTTCTAAGTGTGCAGAGAGGTGGAGGACCACGTTTGCTCAAGCGAAAGGGACATTCGTAGACATGGCAAAGGCAGACAGACAAGGCCCGTCATGAAGAAGAAATTAAAATTTATATCCCTCCTAAAGAGGAAACAAAAAAGCAGTTCAAAGACCCCAATGTACCCAAGAGGCCTCCTTCGGCCTTTTCCTGGTTTTGTTCTGAGTATTGTCCAAGATCAAAGGAGAACACCCTGGCCTCTTCACGGGCAAAGCTGCAAAGAAACTGGGAGAGATGTGGATTAACACTGCAGCAGATGCCAAGCATCTTGTGAGAAGACTGCTCAGCTGGAGGGAAAGTACGAGAAGAGTATTGCTGCATGCCAGGCTAAAGGGAAACTCGGCGCGGCAACAGTGAGCGCATATACTAACGTTGCAACGATGCAGATGATCAGCATGGCCCTGCACAAGGATGACATGCTAGTTCCTGAAGCTTCCGTATTTTCATAGATTATAAGATAAAGTCAAGCATTTATCTGCTGATACTTTTTAAGTTGACCTGTCTTTATACTTAGAAATATCTCTTAATAGTAGGCTTCCCTGGTGGCTCGGAGTTGGGGTTGCAAAGAGTCAGACATGACTGAGTGACTATCGCAGTGCAGCAACCAAAGGAGTCGTCAAGGCTGAAAAAAGCAAGAATAAGAAGGAATATGAGGAGAGCCCAAGAGCTGCAACCACTGAGTCTCCTGAGCCTGGAGCCCTGCAGCAAGAGAAGCTACCATAATGAGAAGCCTGTGCACTGCAACTAGGGAGTAGCCTGTGCACTGCAACTAGGGAGTAGCCTGTGCACTGCAACTAGGGAGTAGCCCCCACTCACCACAAATAGAGAAAAGCCTGCATCAGTGAAGACCCAGTGCAGCCAGAAATAAATAAGGCAACAGTTTTTTAAAAAAGAAAATGAAGAGGAAGATGATGAATAAGTTGCTTCTAACCCAGTTTTTTTTTCTCTTGTCTATAAAGAATTTAACCCCCATGTGGACAGCTCACTCCTTTCAAAGAAAAAAACTGGAATGTAAGGCTGTGTAAGATTTGTTTTTAAACTGCACAGTGTCTTTTTTTTATATAGTTAACATACTACCAAAATGTGTCTTTAGATGGCCCTGTCCCAGTGATACTTTCAACAGCTACTAACCCTGCCTGGTACTATATGGGGGTTGCAAATTTGCCTGGAAATTTAAAGCATGTTCTTATTGGTGCATAGCGCAAGTTAGTTATATATGGGAATGGAAGTTTTTTTCATCTTCAGTGGCCTCTGATGAAGCTTATATGAAATAATTCTTATTCTGTTAACTGAACACCACCCTGTAATTGCAAAAAAAAAAAAAAAAATTGCAGCTGTTTTGTTGACATTCTGAATGCTTCTAAACAAATACAACTTTTTATTAGTATTGTCCTTTCCATGCTGCTGCTGCTGCTAAGTCACTTCAGTCGTGTCTGACTCTGTGCAACCCCATAGACGGCAGCCCACTAGGCTCCCCTGTCCTTGGGATTCTCCAGGCAAGAATACTGAAGTGGGTTACCATTTCCTTCTCCAATGCATGAAAGTGAAAAGTAAAAGTGAAGTCGCTCAGTCATGCCCGACTCTTAGTGACCCCATGGACTGGAGCCTACCAGGCTCCTCCGTCCATGGGATTTTCCAGGCAAGAGAACTGGAGTGGGGTGCCATTGCCTTCTCTGGTCCTTTCCGTAGGTCTGAAAATTTTATCCTTGAGCAGAAGCTAGTCTTTTCCTTTTGCCCATTTTTGATCGCATGGATTATTACAGTGTTTTATCTTTCATATAGTTAGCTGATAAAAAGCTTTTGTCTACATACCTTGCATACTCATGATGAGGATAATAAAAGTTGAATTGAGATAGATTTCCTTCATAACTGAGGCTCAAATCTTGATCAGTTGATATCCGGTTCACAGAGCCCAGTTACACTTACAAAGTGAAGACTAACCCATCTACTCACAGCATGGGATTATTGGAATTAAGCATTTTGAAAGTCTGTCCCTGAGGGACTAGTGAAACAGTCCATGTGCTGGGCAGTTATATTTGCAGTTCCCTTGTTAAAAACCTGAGAATGAAGCCCCAGAAGTGTGAGCTTAAAATTCAAGACTGACATATTAAGTTTTTTTGTTGACATTGACAGAGGCTCTGGGAAAAAAGTGCTGGCTGTAAATATCTTTTCCTTTTTATCTAAATGTGGATTATTTAGGAAACTTGAGATGTTCCATTAAAGATACTTATTTAATTGGGTCAACTTTTAAAATTGTGTACCACACTTTAAATCAGGTATATTTTCCTATATTATGGTTTGCCCCTTTATAATCAATAGACATGAGGGAATAAGATACATAAACTTTGTATCTCAGTGTGAATTATCTGATTTATTTGAATTTGATTTTTTTTTAAAATTCAAGCTCATTCATTAGAGTCATATGTTTATCTGCTTAGCAGTTTAGAGAGCAATTTGGCAATTCTGTGGTTTTCAAGACTATCATTTTCTTAAAGTGCCAGTGTTTTAAAATAACATTCTTATAATTTAACATGCTTTTGTGATAGAGTGCTGTTTTGTTACATAATTTTGACTTGGATTCTTTCCATTTGCATTTTTATGTAATTTCAGGAGGAATACTGAACATCTGAGTCCTGGATGATACTAATAAACTAATAACTATGTGTGTGTGTGTGTGTGTGCACGTGTTTGGTCATGTCCAGTTCTTTGTGACCCCATAGACTGTAGCCTACCAGTCTCCTTTGTTCATGGAATTTTCCAGGCAAGAATACTGGAGTGGGTTGCCATTTCCTCCACCTGGGGAGCTTCCTGACCCAGGGACTGAACCCCCATCTCTCATGTGTCCTGCATTGGTAGGTGGATTCTTCACCAGCTTTTCCTGGGAAGCCCCCAAATGGCAGAGGTTTAAAAATGTGTAGGTTTGTCTCTCCTTTTGAGGTGTCAGCAGTCGTGTTCAATCCATTATTATTTCTTTAGGAATTATGAAGTGGTGATATTTTAATCCTATCATTTCTTCTTTATATATTAGCTGGAATATTTCTATAAAAGGAAATTTCTCCTTACCTATTTGGTTATCCCTATTTATAGTTCCCACAGGAAGGCAGGATAAATACTTGAACCAATTTCAATGCAAGAACTGCTTCCTAGCATGGAAAATGCAAACTGAATCCAACTTGGATCCTGCCCTCAAGGAGATTTACATTTGGTAGGGGAATAAGACATGTGCACAGAAGTGATGAAAGAATCCAAGAGGTACAAAGGGTTCTGAGCATGTTTTGAGGAGCATGATTGCTAAGAGGCAGAGCTGCTGGGATTCAGTGCTTCTGGATACTGGGGGATTCAGCAGGGGGGCCTAGTAAAAGTGTTGGCATTTCAGCTGGCATTCACTCCAAGGATGGGGTGGCAGGGAGTGCCAGTTGCTCTCCAACATAAGCTCTCCCCTTCTTCTAAGCCTGGGCTCATGGTCTTCCAGAAGTAAGATAGCTGTTTATTCTTCCTTGCAGTTCAGTGTGGCCATATGACAAAGTTCTGGCTTATAGGCTGTTATGAGAAAAGGTAACCTGTGCAATTTTCAGACTGCACCCTTAAAGACAGGAACAAGCCTTTCTCTCCCGCCTCCCTATCCTACTGCTCACAAGGTCGATTCTGTGGTGCCTTATCTTGGACACTTACTCCTTGGAAGGAAAGTTATGACCAGCCTAGATAGCATATTCAAAAGCAGAGACATTACTTTGCCAACAAAGGTTCATCTAGTCAAGGCTATGGTTTTTCCTGCGGTCATGTATGGATGTGAGAATTGGACTGTGAAGAAAACTGAGCGCTGAAGAATGGATACTTTTGAACTGTGGTGTTGGAGAAGACTCTTGAGAGTCCCTTGGACTGCAAGGAGATCCAACCAGTCCATTCTGAAGGAGATCAGCCCTGGGATTTCTTTGGAAGGACTGGTGCTAAAGCTGGAACTCCAATCCTTTGGCCACCTCATGCGAAGAGTTGACTCATTGGAAAAGACTCTGATGCTGGGAGGGATTGGGGACAGGAGGAGAAGGGGACGACAGAGGATGAGATTGCTGGATGGCATCACTGAGTCGGTGGACGTGAGTCTGAGTGAACTCCGGGAGTTGGTGATGGACAGGGAGGCCTGGAGTGCTGCGATTCATGGGGTCGAAAAGAGTTGGACACAACTGAGCGACTGATCTGATCTGATCTGATCTTGGAACATGAGGACTGCCATCATGAGGACGGCAGAGCAACAAGGTAGAAGGAAACTCCTGGATTTCTGGATGCCCTCCTATGAGGCACCATACCAGCCCTGGGTGCTGGCCAACTATGACAAGAGCAAGGAATAAGCCTCTTCTCCTGATGGGGAGGCCGAGGAGATGGGAGTGCTGTCTGGGGGTCCCACTGGAAGCATCTAGTATCTGCTGGTGCTGGGAAGTGGTGAGAAAGGGAATTCAGCTCAAAAAAATATAGGGAAAGGAAAAAGTGTAAGGCAAGGTCAATGTTTTCACATTGAGGAAGAGAAGAGAGCAATTAGAAGATCCCAAAGTCTCTTGTGTGGGTGTGTGGTTAGTTGTGTCTGACTCTGTGTGACCCTATGGACTGTAGCCTGCCAGTCATTGGATTTTCCAGGCAAGAATACTGGAGTGGGTTGCCATGCCCTCCTCCAGGGGATCTTCTCGACCCAGGGGTCAAACCCACATCTCTTATGTCTCCTGCATTGGCAGGTGGGTTCTTTACCACTAGCACCACCTGGGAAACCCAAAGTCTCTTAAGAGTAGGGTTATCAATATTTTTGAAAAGCATTGACTCTCCCTTCTCACTCCTGAAGTTTGATTCAATGTGAGAATAGGGCTAATGATAAATCTCAGAAACATGTTATTGAGTGAAAGTAAACAATATAAACTATCTCATTCTATTTATATAAAGTTTAAAAATGGGCACAATGAATCTATATTGTTAGAGGTTATCTTTGGGGAAGAGAGTAGAGTTAGTAACTGGGGGGGACCTGTCTGGGACACTATTGATGTTCTTTTCTTAACCTGCATGGTGGTTACTTTGTAGTAATTCTTTGAACTGCACCTTTACAATGTTTGCATTTTTTATATGTGCATTATGCATCAATCTAAAAGTTATTTGAAAAAAGCAGTTGGTTGCTGTTATATTCTAAAGGAGGGAAGACTGAAACAGAAGCATATAGAGTTAGGACAGATCCTATGTGGAGATGGCCTTCTTTTGGTTTCAAAGTAGCTTTTATATTTGTCTAGTTAAATACCAAAACACATGATATTTGAGATACATGCAAAGCAATGTTTGATGATATAAATCCGTGAATGGAAGAGGAAAATAAAACTAGTAATCAAATTTCAGCAAATCTCAAATTTTACTTATTCCTAGAGATTTGGCCATTTTTCCTCCCTTTATTTGCTGCATTTGGTGCATGATGTTCTGACTGACACTGCTTTGCATATATGTATGTCAGGTGCAAAATGGAGCCCAACTTCGTCTAGTTGTGGGCCTCTTCCTTTCTTCGGTCTTATAAAGCTCTTGGTCTTTACAAGAGAATTAGCATTTTGGCCATTCCTCCATAGTGAAATGTTTGGTTTATTTCTACCAGTTTGTCCCTGTTGCTCTGTTTCTCTGCAGTTCTGTGACTACGGTAACCTTTTATTTCAGCGAGCAGCCTTGTAAAGGACGTTTTAGACATCAGTTAAGCTCATCTGCAGTGATGCCAGTAGAAGAGCTATGGCCAAGTTCACACATGGGAAGCAGTGACACAGCTGCTGCCGGGCCAACAGTGACTATAAGAAGATTCTCGATTTCAGAGATGTTAGAATGTGAAAAAAAAAGTGTATCTTAGAACTGATGAATCAGTATGTTGAAGGAAAAGGCAGAGTCAGAAAATTACTATTTACAGAATTAGAGGAAGTCTTACATACTTGCATAATTTGGGCTGAAAATAAGAAGTGATGTATTTCAAGGACCTAGAATAAAATCAGGGAAAAGGTTAAAAGAAAATAGCACAGTTTGCCTAAAATAAGTATACTATGTTTGATGGAGGCTGGTATTCATTAACTTGATCTAGACAAGCACAGTTGGTCTCCCTCTCCCATTGGGAGGCAAGGTGATGTGACAACTTAGAGTGCTGAAGGGTTGATAAATGTTCAGCAACTGGCTTTCTAGAAAAATGTGCATATATATGTTTATTAGAAATTTTACTAATAGAAAGGATAGGTAGCACACAGCTTACAAATATTATTAAATATACCACTCTTTGTTGTAAATGACCATATAGCAGGAAGTGAAGAGGAACTAAAGTGATTCTTGATGAGGGTGAAAGAGGAGAGTTAAAAAGCTGGTTAAAAGCTCAACATTCAAAAAATAAGATCATGGCATCAGTCCCATCACTTCATGGCAAATAAATGGGGAAAAATGAAAATAGTGATAGACTTTATCTTCTTGGGCTCCAAAATCACTGTGGACTGTCACTGCGGACATGAAATTAAAAGACGCTTGCTCCTTGGAAGGAAAGCTATGACAAACCTAGAGAGAGTATTAAAAAGCAGAGACATCACTTTGCCAACAAAGGCCCATATAGTCAAAGTTACGGTTTTTCCAGTAGTCATGTACGTATGTGAGAGTTGGACCATAAAGAAGGCTGAGAGCTGAAGAATTGATGCTTTTGAACTGTGGTGTTGGAGAAGACTCTTGAGAGTCACTTGGACAGCAAGGAGATCAAACCAGTCAATCCTAAAGGAAATAAAACCTAAATATTCATTGGAAGGACTGGATGCTGAAGTTGAAGCTCCAACACTTTGGCCACCTGATGGAAAGAACTGACTCATTAGAAAAGACCCTGATGCTGGGAAAGATTGAGGGCAGGAGGAGAAGGGAGCGACAGAGGATGAGATGGTTGGATGGCATCACTGACTCAATGGACATGCGTTTGAGCAAGCTCTGGAAGATGGTGAAGGGCAGGGAAGCCTGGTGTGCTGCAGTACATGGGGTCGCAAAGAGTTGGACACAACTTAGAGACTGATCGGCAACAACCATATAGCCAATTAGCCCATGCATTCTCACAGAAAGCTCTTGGGGTTTTTCCCTAACTCTGTGTCCATAGCCAACCTATGGTTGCAGTTGACAAAAGACTACAGTTTTGTCATGAATGTTGGTTGGTGTTTTTGTTTACATTTATGAATAAGAGCAAAATGAACAGCAAAGACATATGTTGAAACTTCACTGGTTTGTCAATAGCATAAGTGACTTCTTGCTGAATCAGATAACAGTCTTCTAATACTGAAAGAATCATTCCTCAATGTTTTTGTGTTTTGAAAAATGTAGTAGCTATAGACACAACACACTTTTAAGTTTAGTCTACATTCCTAACATTTTCCCACCACCTTCTTAAGTCTAGACAATTGGCAAAATGATAAATCAAGTCCTGAATTGTAATGTGTCCCATTTGTTATGTTGTAAATACTCCCATCATGGTCAATTTCAAGCTATCAACATGATCTTACTGACTATAGCTGGGAAGAGATTCAGGGTAGCATAACATTACTTAGTATTTCCACTCTACAGATCCAAAAGATGTAAATAACCTTAAGAGCATAGACACTATCACAGGTAGTGATAATATTTAGGAAGTGATGAATTTTCAGTATTCTCTTGTTTTAAATATAATTTAAGTGTAAGTTTGCATCACTTAAGTTTTGCATTACTGAAGCTTGTATCTCTTAACTGCTTGACAAACGCTCACGAAATTCCTGAAATTTTGCCTATCGGCTCTTGCAAGGCTGTATGTGTCAGTCCTAGCACACCTCTGCTTTGGAGTCAGACAAGTTCAGGTTCTACTTCACTTTGTGACTCTCTATTCTCGGAGCTGTGGGCAGTGCATAATACCCAGCCTCCTCAAGTCAGGCTGTTTCTACAATGGGGCTAATAACACCTTCATCACAGAGCTGAGTGAGAGCAAAATGAGATCAAGTTTATGAAGGGTCAACACAAAGTAGGAACATAATATCAGTTGTTTTATTAATGGGTGTGGCTGGTCAGGAAAATTAAAGTAAAAATTTACCCATGACACTGTCAGTTCCAGGGGCCCAGCACGGTGATTTGATGTTTCGAAACACTAAAATGATCATCACACAGTATTGGTTTTTTTCTTTCCCTCGTCTTTCTGATCTATCTTGAACACTGCGTATTAAAATTATCTTCCTGAGACAGAGCTATGCAATGTCATCTCTCTGACTTACACTGGTATTAATCACAAATTTCAATTTGCTGTCAGAGTCTACATCTCACCAATCTCGTTTTTTCATTACTCCACAGGAAGCGGTCTGTGCCCCAAATACAAATCTGTTGACATCCCCCAGAGGGTCCTTAGGGATCCTATGGCTACACCTTTGCTCCTGGCATTCCTTCCTGCTGAGACCTTTGTATTATTTGTACCACCCTCCTCCTTTCCCATCAAAACACACCTCCATGAGGCTGCCTCTGTTAGCCCCATCTCATCTGAGATGATATCTAACCTGTACTGAATGCTGGGGATACGCCAGGAACGGTGCAAAGTTTTAATGTGTATTATCCCGTTTAGTTAGCCCAACTGAAAGGTGAAGAAATGGAGGCACAGTGAGAGTAAGCCATTTGCCCAAGATTGTGTACTTAGTGAATGGTAGAGCTCACACTGCAGCTCAGGTGGTCTGAATGTGAGCTCAGAACATGGGCTCTTAGACATCATGTCCCACTTGAATAATTACCTTTAAAATAAATTATCTCTGCTTGTTTAATGTGTCGTGTGTACTGTAATATACCATGTTCTTGGCCTTCTTCATGTCTAGGTTTGTATGCTTTATTATAGTACCATCTTCTTGAGGGCAGAGTTATTCATTTTTCCAAACATTTATAAAGTGCCCTCCCTACGTATCGGGTGCTATATGGCATTGGGGATATAGGACCTGTCCCTGCTTAAAGAAATGACAAAGCATACATATAGTGGGATACTATGCAGTTATAACAAAGAATGAGGAGGCTCTTTATGTAAAGGCATTGGAAATGTCCCAAGATATACTGTTAAGTGATAAAAGCAAGACGCAGAACACATTGTACACTATGTCAACTTTTGTGTAAAATAGGATGAGGGGGTTAGACTTTTTCTATGTGCTCTTACCTGTTAAAATGAAAGTCATTTCTTCTTTTTTTTTTTTTGATGATTATATCTTTCTTTAATTAATTTATTTTTATTGAAGGATAATTGCTTTACAGAATTTTACTGTTTTCTGTCATGGCTGATTCATGTTGAGATTTGACTGAAAGACTCATTTCTTATCAATATGAAGTTTACAGTTGAGACAACATACTATAACAATGCTGTAGCTGATGTACAGTGGAACCTTGAGGGTCAAAAAATATATATTCTGAAACCTTCAAAAATTTATAAAATAATGAATACCACCGTGGCAGTGAAGTCCAGCTTTTTCATGAAGTCTTGTGTTCCCCTTGCACATTATAGAGCTGCTGCTAACATGTGGCTTCTAGCAAAGGACTTTGTTTTCCATCATTCCTTGCATGTCAGACCACGTGATTAGATTCTGGCCAATGGAATGTGGGCGGAAACGATGTAACCCTAAAACTTTCTGTGGGGTCTGCAAGCTGATTGTTGACATCCAGGACATTCCTGAATGACTGTGGAGCAAAGCTACTTTACTTCTCCTGCTTGCTGCCCATCGGGCTGCATATGAAAAATGAAACTGTGCTGTGCTGAGCCAGTGGGATTACAGTGTACATCTGTATTGTAGTTTGTATTGACTTTAGTAATACACCACACTAGTATACAATTTTCTTCTCAAGTATAACTGAAAATTTTAAATGACTCTTTCAGACTCTTGTTACTTTATCTCAGATGATGAGCATATTTCTGTACACTGGCTAGAATACCTGCTGAAACGGCTTTACAAATTGATTTTTCTTATTTTTACCTAGTACCTATGGTGGGATCATCCATATCGCAAAGCCATGCCATAGGCATGTGTGACATCTCACTCTTTAATCGATCCAATGTTTCCATTTACTTAACAGGACTATATTTTCCTAGATGTTTTAACTTTTGTCTCTAGTATTTACAGCTGCAAGCTTTCTTCTTCTTTTTCCACATTTAAAAATTTTATTGTGAGATGCATCATACCTACAGTAGAGGGCATGAAACAGAGAGTATCTTTTCAAGACAAATCAGAAAACAAAGCCCTGTAAAATGCCACCCAAGTTGAGAAACAGAACACTGTTGGCCCCCAAGAAGCCCTTCAGTTGTCCCTTCTCGATTATAATTTCCTTCCTTCCCCCACAGAGGCAATCACTGCCCTGACCTTGGTGATAACCATTTTCTTGCTTTTCTTTATATTTTACCACCTATATCAGATCCCTAATTTATGTAATGTAGTCGATCTGTTTTTGAACTTTATGTAAAGGGAGTGATCAGCTCTGTCTACTTTGTGTCTTGCTTCTGTGTCCAACACGATGTTTCTTTTTTTTTTTTTTTTTAACACGATGTTTCTGAGAGTCATCCACATCGTTTCGTGTGGGGCTAGTCAGCTCATTTTCATTGTGGTAGTCTTTTCTGTGACTGTACTGCATTTAACTTATTCACTCTAGGGTTGAAGGACGTTTGACTATGGTAAGCATTGCTTTTATGAACATTTTTTCCCCATGTATCCTGGTGCACATGAGCCTGAGTTTCTCTAAGGCACACACATGAGAGTGAACTTGCCGGGATATGGAATATGCTTCTCTTCCATTTGACTGGATAATTCCACTCTGTCTCACAAGGGTGCCCATTAGTGGTATGGAAGATGAAAGAGCTCCTCGTCCCACATCTATGCCAACATACTGGCACTGTCAGATTTGGAACTTTTCTGTTAATCTGGTAGTCATTTCATTGAGGGTTTAACTTGATTTTTCATTGTTAATAAAGTCAAACACCTCTTTATGTGCTTACGGATCATTTAGATCTCTCTTTGTGTGAAGCGCTTGAGTCTTTTGCCTCATTTCTAACGGTGGTTTGACTGCAAGAGCTCTTAATCTTAGCCTTGGGCCAGTTATATGTGTTTCAGATATCTTCCCTATCCTACACCTTATCTTTCCACTTTCTTTATGGTATCTTTTGGAAAATAAAGATTCAATTTGATCAGGACTGGATTTATCTTCTCCTTTACAGATAGTGCTTTTTGTGTCTTCTTTAAGAAATCCTTCTTTTCCCTGAGGCCATGTAGTTATTCTTCAGTATTAGAGTCAAAGCTTATAGTTCTGTCTTTCACATTTAGATTTTTATTTCACATGGAACTAGTCTAATTTCATTATTTTCCATGTGGCTATCCAATTTCAGCACCATTTATTGAAAAGTCTGTCACTTCCCCATTGGTCTGCAATATCAACTATGGCCAAACATCAAGGATTTATATATGTGGGGGGTCTGTTTCTGGGATTTCCATTCAGTTCCATGGATCTGTTCATCTAACCCTGTGCTAACACCTTTTTTTTTTTCCATTTTAGTTTTCTTCTGTAATTTATTCAATATATTTTGAGTGCTTGATAGATCTTCTTCTAGGTACTGAGGATAAAGCAGTGAGTAAAGCAGACTTAAAATCCCTGCCCTACCAGAGTTTATGTTCTAGTGGGAGAGTCAGACAATAGACAAGACAAATAAATAAAATAGATAGTATGATAAATAATGATATTTGCTAAGGAGAAAAATAAAGCAGGGAAGGGGAATTGGAAACGTTGGGGGTAGAATTGAAATTTTGGATAGGATGACCAGGGAAGGCATCACTGAGAAAGAGATATCTGTTTATACCTAAAGGGAATAAGGGGACACCCTGTGACTGTCTGGAGGAAGAGAGAAGAAGGATGATCCAGGCAGAAGGATCAGCAAGTGCAAAAGCCCTGGTGTCTCTGAGTAATGAGGGAGGCCAGTGAGTGTAGATGGGTGCAGATAGGAGATGAAGTCAGAGACAGCTGGCCTAGCAAGGGCCAATCCTGGGAGGGCGCTTCCCTGGTGGCTCAGTGGTAAAGAATCTGCCTGCCAATGCAGGAGATGTGGGTTCGATCCCTGGGTCATGAAGATCCCTGGAGAAAGAAATGGCAACCCACTCCAGTATTCTTTCCTGGGAAATCCCATGGACAGAGGAGCCTGGTGGGCTATAGCCCATGGGGTCTCAAAGAATCGTACATGACTTAGCGACTAAACAACAGGCAACAACAAGAAGCCAAAAGTAAGTTAAACCAAAAGTAGGATAGTCCAAAAGTCCACAAGCCTTCTAGCACATAGTGTATATTATTGTGGGGGATTTCACACTGGTTGCAGAGAAAAGGAAGACTAGAGTGAATAATGTCCTCCACATCACCAATATTTCTGTGTGGGAGATTAGGAGTAATCTCAGAGATAAAATCTCCAGACTGCAGTCTGGTGGCATCACAGAAAGCTAAGGTATTAAATCCTGTTACCATTGAAGGGAACAGTAAATTTAGAGGAAGCAGTAATGTCTGGAATGAGGGATAGAAGATTAAGTAAATTATTATTGGGTCAAAAGGTAGAGAGGAAAAGCCAGGCAGAACATCCACAGAGGGAAAGTGCTTCTGCTGGATTTCCATTAAACCCTAGGTGACCTCTAAAAGCAGTGGTGCGGGTGGAGACAGAATAAGAGGGTCACGGGCTCTCAGGGTGGGAAGGGGCATGTCCCACTTCACACTTTAAACCTCCGTGTACATCAGTCATCATTAACCTGGGGTCAAGGATGAGTCTCACAAGAGAATGTAAAGCCGTGTGTTAGTATATGTGCATGTGTGTGCATGGACCTGTGAATTATCTGGGAAGAAAGAGAAGGTCATAGCTTTTCATCAGATTTTTGAATGGGTCCAACGACTGATCCAACAGTTTCTCCTTGAACAAATGCTTTTGGCTCTTTTCCTCGGAGTGGGCTGATTTGTTGCTGATCAGCTCTATTAGAACATCCTTCCTCATACTGAGCTGGCACTTATCTTCTAGGAACTCCCAACTCTGGTCTTAGTTTTGCCCCCAGAGCAACCCTGGGTAAGTCTAATCCCTCGTTCATCTTTCTAAATGTAAACTCATTTCTAGGTGTACTGAAATTTTTTCTGACATGAGCTTAGCTGTTAAAGGAAATCCTTGACATTTTTGATGCCTTCAAAGATTCTCATGAAGTCAGCAAAAATTCTTAAATTTTGAAAAGCTTGTATGGAGCTTAAAAGTAACAAATTCTATTACATGAACCCCATGTAATCCCATGAGGCTGACTTTCCAAGTTTGTTAAAATATTGGAGAAAGGATATAGAACTCTGTTCTCTCTCACTCTTTGGCAAATACTGTCTAATGATAGCTCCAAAGGGTCTGGTTTGTAAGACACACATCCTTAGTATAACAATCATAGAGTTTCAAAAATGCAAAATAAAAACTATTAACAAAGGCAAGGAAGACGAAAGAGTTTCTCCATGTCATGAGATTGAATTTTTAAAAAATCTATAACCTCAAAATTCTAACTTATTTACACACTGGTTTTCTTATAAATTATACTACATGAAGCTTTTAGTAATTCTGCTTAACCATTTTTGTGGATTTCATTTCCATTCCTTCTCTTTATAATTACCTCATAAAATAAATATCCATTAATCAATATAAGGCATAAAAAGAGGACAAATAAAGAATAGAAAGATAAATAGGAAACAAACGGCACAATGTTAGATTTAACCCCAACCATATTAATAACCACATGAACTGTAAATTGTCTAACCACCCAATTGAAAAACATAACTTGTTAGATGGCAGGAGTGGGGGACTGGGGAACGAGGCTCAACCAGATGTTGCCCCAAAGAAACCCATTTTAAAAATAAAGATATAAATAGGTTAACATTTTTAAAATATGAAAAGAAATACCATGCCAGTATTTGATATATTCAGTTAAGTTCAGTTCAGTCACTCAGTCATGTCCGACTCTTTGCGACCCCATGAATTGCAGCACGCCAGGCCTCCCTGTCCATCACCAACTCCCGGAGTTCACTCAGACTCACGTCCATCGAGTCAGTGATGCCATCCAGCCATCTCATCCTCTGTCGTCCCCTTCTCCTCCTGCCCCCAATCCCTCCCAGCATCAGAGTCTTTTCCAATGAGTCAACTCTTCACATGAGGTGGCCAAAGGATTGGAGTTTCAGCTTTAGCATCATTCCTTCCAAAGAAATCCCAGGGCTGATCTCCTTCAGAATGGACTGGTTGGATCTCCTCGAAGTCCAAGGGACTCTCAAGAGTCTTCTCCAACACCACAGTTCAAACGCATCAATTCTTTGGTGCTCAGCTTTCTTCACGGTCCAACTCTCACATCCATACATGACCACAGGAAAAACCATAGCCTTGACTAGACGGACCTTTGTTGGCAAAGTAATATCTCTGCTTTTCAGTATGCTATCTAGGTTGGTCATAACTTTTCTTCCAAGGAGTAAGCGTCTTTTAATTTCATGGCTGCAGTCACCATCTGCAGTGATTTTGGAGCCCAGAAAAATAAAGTCTGACACTGTTTCCACTGGTTCCCCATCTATTTCCCATGAAGTGATGAGACCAGAGGCCATGATCTTCGTTTTCTGAATGTTGAGCTTTAAGCCAACTTTTTCACTCTCCACTTTCACTTTCATCAAGAGGCTTTTGAGTTCCTCTTCACTTTCTGCCATAAGGGTGGTGTCATCTGCATATCTGAGGTGATTGATATTTCTGCCGGATATCTTGATTCCAGCTTGTGTTTCTTCCAGTCCAGCGTTTCTCATGATGTACTCTGCATAGAAGTTAAATAAACAGGGTGACAATATACAGTCTTGACGTACTCCTTTTCCTATTTGGAACCAGTCTGTTGTTCCATGTCCAGTTCTAACTGTTGCTTCCTGACCTGCATACAAATTTCTCAAGAGGCAGATCAGGTGTTCTGGTATTCCCATCTCTTGAAGAATATTCCACAGTTTATTGTGATCCACACAGTCAAAGACTTTGGCATAGTCAATAAAGCAGAAATAGATGTTTTTCTGGAACTCTCTTGCTTTTTCGATGATCCAGCAGATGTTGGCAATTTGATCTCTGGTTCCTCTGCCTTTTCTAAAACCAGCTTGAACATCAGGAAATTCACGGTTCACATATTGCTGAAGCCTGGCTTGGAGAATTTTGAGCATTACTTTACTAGTGTGTGAGATGAGTGCAATTGTGCGATAGTTTGAGCATTCTTTGGCATTGCCTTTCTTTGGGATTGGAATGAAAACTGCTCTTTTCCAGTCCTGTGGCCACTGCTGAGTTTTCCAAATTTGCTGGCATATTGAGTGCAGCACTTTCACAGCATCATCTTTCAGGATTTGGAATAGCTCAACTGCAATTCCATCATCTCCACTAGCTTTGTTCGTAGTGATGCTTTCTAAGGCCCACTTGACTTCACATTCCAGGATGTCTGGCTCTAGGTCAGTGATCACACCATTGTGATTATCTGGGTCGTGAAGATCTTTTTTGTACAGTTCTTCTGTGTATTCTTGCCATCTCTTCTTAATATCTTCTGCCTCTGTTAGGTCCATACCATTTCTGTCCTTTATCGAGCTCATCTTTGCATGAAATGTTCCTTTGGTATCTCTGATTTTCTTGAAGAGATCCCTAGTCTTTCCCATTCTGTTGTTTTCCTCTATTTTTTGCATTGATCGCTGAAGAAGGCTTTCTTATCTCTTCTTGCTATTCCCTGGAACTCTGCATTCAGATGTTTATATCTTTCCTTTTCTCCTCTGCTTTTCGCTTCTCTTCTTTTCACAGCTATTTGTAAGGCCTCCCCAGACAGCCATTTTGCTTTTTTGCATTTCTTTTCTATGGGAATGGTCTTGATCCCTGTCTCCTGTACAATGTCACGAACCTCATTCCATAGTTCATCAGGCACTCTATCTATCAGATCTAGGCCCTTAAATCTATTTCTCACTTCCACTGCATAATCATAAGGGATTTGATTTAGGTCATACCTGAATGGTCTAGTGGTTTTCCCCACTTTCTTCAATTTAAGTCTGAATTTGGCAATAAGGAGTTCATGGTCTGAGCCACAGTCAGCTCCTGGTCTTGTTTTTGCTGACTGTATAGAGCTTCTCCATCTTTGGTTGCAAAGAATATAATCAATCTGATTTCGGTGTTGACCATCTGGTGATGTCCATGTATAGAGTCTTCTCTTGTGTTGTTGCAAGAGGGTGTTTGTTATGACCAGTGCATTTTCTTGGCAAAACTCTATTAGTCTTTGCCCTGCTTCATTCCGTATTCCAAGGCCAAATTTGCCTGTTACTCCAGGTGTTTCTTGACTTCCTACTTTTGCATTCCAGTCCCCTATAATGAAAAGGACATCTTTTTTGGGTGTTAGTTCTAAAAGATCTTGGAGGTCTTCAGAGAACCGTTCAACTTCAGCTTCTTCAGCGTTACTGGTTGGGGCATAGACTTGGATTACTGTGATATTGAATGGTTTGCCTTGGAAACAAACAGAGATCATTCTGTCGTTTTTGAGATAGCATCCAAGTACTGCATTTCAACTGTTTTGTTGACCATGATGGCCACTCCATTTCTTCTGAGGGGTTCCTGCCCGCAGTAGTAGATATAATGGTCATCTGAGTTAAATTCATCCATTCCAGTCCATTTCAGTTCGCTGATTCCTAGAATGTCGACATTCACTCTTGCCATAACAATCCTAAACACTAATGTGCCTAATAACAGAATTTCAAAAATATATGAGGCAAACATTGATAGAATTGCACTAATCTACAATTATATTCAGAGATTTCAACATCCTTCTCTCAATAACTGATAAAAAAGTAGAAAGAAAATCAGTAAAGATATAGAACAATATAGTACACTTGAACACTACTATTAATCAACTTGACCTAATTAATGTTTATAGAACAGCAGAGAACACACCCTTCTCAATTGCACATGGAATATTTACCAAGATAAGTCATATTCTGGGCTATTAAAAAAAAGTCTCAAAAATTTTTAAAGGGGTCAAGTCATACAATTCATGTTCTCTGACCAAAGTGCGATAAAATTAGAAATTGATAACAGAAAAATAGCTGGAAAATCCTTAAATATTTGAAAATTAGATAATATACTTTTAAATAATCCATGAAGCAATGAAAAAATCAAAAGGGAGATTAGAAAGTTTTTTTAACTTAATTAAAATGAAAACCTAACATATCAGTTTGCGGTTTGCTGTTAAAGCAGTACTTAGAGAGAAATGTATAACAATAAATGCCTGTTTTGGAAAAGGAGAAGGTCTCAAATCAATGACCTCAGTTTCTACTTTAAGAATCTAGGAGGAAAAAGAACAAATGAAACAAAGTAAGCAGAATAAACGAAATAATAATGATCAGAGTGGAAATCAATAACAGAAAACAAAGAAAATCGGTAGAGAAAAACCAATGAAACCAAAAAGTGGTTCTTTGGGGAAGTCAGTAAAAATTATAAACTTTTAGCCAAATTAATCAGAAAAAAAAGAGAGAGAGAAAAGTCATAAATTACCAATCTCAGGAATGAGAGAGTTGGCATCACTACTGATTCTATAGGTAGTAAATGAAAAATATGGTATTATTATGAACAACACTATGGCTATAAATCCAACGACTTAGATAAAATGGAAGTTCCTTGAAAGACACAACTATCAAAGTTCACTCAAGAAGAAATAAAAAACCTGAATGGCCCTAATCTATTAAAGACATTTAATTTGTAGTGAAAACTTTCCTTCAAAGAAAACTCTGGGCCAAATGATTTCATCTGGGCAATTCTATCAACCATTTAAGGAAGAAATAATATAAATTCTACACAAACTCTTCCAGAAAACTGGAAGGACTACCTCCTAACCTATTCTATGAGGTCAGGATTACTCTAATACCAGAAACACGGCATTATAAGAAAATTGTAGACCAAAACACCTCATGAACACAGATGCAACAATTTTTAACAAAATGTTAGTAAATCAAATCCAACAACATATGAAAAGGATAATACACCATGACCAGTTCACTACCCTAGGTTGGTTTAACATTTGAAAATCAGTCAGTGTAATTCACCGTATTAACAAACTAAAAAGAAAAACCATATGCAGAAAAAGGATTGAGAAGGTTCAATATTCATTCCTGATTTAAAAAACTCTCAGGAAAGCAGAAAAAGAGGAGACATGCCTCTCAACATGATAGAGTATCTAGGAAAAGCCTACAATTAACATTATATTTAGTGGTAAAAGACTAAATGTATTCCCCCCAAGATGAGGAAGACTTTTTGCTCTTACCACTTCTATTCAATATCGTACTAGAGGTTCTAGCTAGTGCAATAAGGTAAGAAAAAGGAATAAAAGGCATTCAGGTTGGAAAGGAAGAAACAAAACTGTGTTTATTTGCCAGTGACACAATCATCTCTGTAGAAAATCCGATAGAATCTACAAAAAATCCAGTAGAGCTAGTAAGTGAATTTAGCAAAGTTGCAGGACATAAGATCAATATATAAAAGTTAATTGTACTTTATATACTACCAATGAATAATCAGAAGTTAAAATATAAAAACACTGGGACTTCCCTGATGGGCCAGTAGTTGGGATTTTGAGCTTCCACTGCAGGGGGCACAGGTTCGATCCCTGGTTGGGGAACTAGGATCCCACATGCTATGTGGAGTGGCTAAAAAACAAAAACGCTATTTAATAGCATCAAAAATATGAAGTATTTAGGAATAAATCCCAGAAAGGTGAACAAGACCTGTATCCTGAAAACTATAGACCATTGTTGAAAGAAATTAAAGAGAACTGAAATACATGGAATGATACATCATGCTGTTGTAATAATGTCAATTCTCCCCAAATAGATCTGTAGATTCAATGCAATCTTGATCAAAATCCCAAGGGCCTGTTTTGCAGAATTTGACAAGCTGATTCTAAAATCCATATAGAAATGCAAAGGAACTAGAATAGCAAAATCAATATTAAAAAAGAAAAGCAAAGTCAGAGAGCTTATATTATCTGACTTCAAGATTTATTAAAAAGCTAAAGCAATCAAGGCAGTGTGGTCTTAGAATCAAGATAGACAAAAAGATCAATGAAATAAAATAGAGAGGCCAGAATTAGACCCTTAACATACTTGATTAACTGATTTTTGACAAATGTGTATGGGTAATCAGTGCAGGACAAACTAGATATCCATGTCAAAGATAAAAAAAAAACTTATATATGACTCCAAAAGCAGGATCCATAAATGAGGAGAAAATAAGTTAGACTTCATAAAAATCAAGAATTTTTGCACTTTGAAAAACTTTAGAATTAAAAGGTATGCCTAGATTGGGAGACAATATGTACAAATCCCATATCTCATAAAAGACTTGTATCCAGAGTATATAAACACCTCTCAAAACCCATTAATGAGAAACAAACACTCCAACTGAAAAAAATAGGCAAGAGACTTGAATCGAAACTTCACCCAAGAGCACTTACTGATGACAAGTAAGCCCATGAAAAGATGCTCAGTATCTTTAGTCATTAAGGAAATGCCAGTCAAAACTGCAATAAGGTAACACTTCTCAACTGTCAGAAGGGCGAAAATGAAAAAGACTGACCATACCTAATATTGTCAAGGATGGAGAGCAACTGAAATTCTCATTTACCACTAGTAAGAATGGAAAATGACACACCTTTGAAAAGTAGTTTGGCCCTTTCTTAATATGCTTAATATACATGTACAATAGGATTCAGTTGTCCCATTCTTAGAAATTTATACCCAAGAGAAATAAAAGCACATGTTCATAGAAGGATGTGCACACAGATATTCATGACAGCTTTATTTATAATGGGACAAAACTGGAAATAACCTATATGTCATCACCACATGATTAGATAGACAAATTGTGGCATATCTCTATAATGAATACTACTCAGCAATAATAGGGAAAAAAGAACTATTGTAGACGACTGAATAATCAACAACAGAGTAATTTCAAAATTATTATGCTGAGTAGAAGAAACCATACAAAGAAAGTACATACAATCCCATTTGTTTAAAATTCTGGAAAATGCAAACTAATATACAGTAATAGAAGACTGTGGTTGCCTGGAGAGGGAGTGAGTGTAGGAGAGTGATGTATGGAGGGATTACACAGAGGCCTGGGGAAACTTTTGGAGGGGATGGGTATGTTCATTACCTTGATGATTGTTGATAGTTCCATGTATACATATATCAAAACTGTTCACTCTAGACATGCATAGTTTATTCTATATCAAATATGCTTCCATAAAGCTATTTTAAAAGCTATTTTAAAATGTATACAGTGGGCACACTATGTGTGCCAGGTAAGTGTTTTAAGTGTGTAAAATGCGATCTCCTCTTTAATTATCACAACAAACCTACAGGCTGGTGCTATGATTGTACCCTTTTACAGATGACACTGAAGCTCAGAGTTGTTCACGTCCAAGGCTACCCAGTTAGTAAGTGGCAGCCTGACCACACTCTCACTCTTAACTGTGAACTTGCAGTAGAAAGAAATATCTATGAGAGGCACAATAAAGTGCTAAGAGTCCACACATTCATTATCTAGATCCTCCTAAGAGAGTGTGTTGTCACATTAGAGAAGGATTTGTACTATAGCTGTGATTATATATTATTGAATAGATTATCATAAAGGTCATCACCATAATTTTCTTTAACAAGATATTTGGCCTTCAAACTACATCATTTTTTCACATCCAGTCTTGAGAGACTATTTGATCACCTCTGATTCAAGAGTCAGAGATGACTTAGAAACCACACCACCCTGGGTGGTTTGATCAAACCCAGGTTTGATCTCCGGATTGTGAACATCCCCTGGAGGAGGGCATGGCAACCCACCCAATGTTCTTGCCTGGGGAATCCCATGGGCAGAGGAGCCCGGTGGTCTACAGTCCATGGGGTTGCAAAAAGCCAGACATGACTGAAGCAACTTAGCACAGAGTGAGGCAAAAGGGGGATGCTAAGTCGCTTCAGTAGTGTCCGACTCTGTGCGACCCCATAGACGGCAGCCCATCAGGCTCCGCCGTCCCTGGGATTCTCCAGGCAAGAACACTGGAGTGGGTTGCCATTTCCTTCTCCAATGCATGAAAGTGAAAAGTGAAAGTGAATTCGCCAAGTCGTGTCCGACTCTTAGCGACCCCATGGACTGCAGCCTACCAGGCTCCTCTGTCCATGGGATTTTCTAGGCAAGAGTACTGGAGTGGGGTGCTATTGCCTTCTCCAAAAGGGGGACACATTCTTTAAAAAAATCTTGCTTGTTTATAGTTCCTTGAATGTATTGCTGAATTGAGGTATCAGCACCTTTAAGTATTAGAACCTTGATCTAAATAGCAGTTGCTATGTTCTGAATGTTTGTGTCTTTTCAAAATTCACAGCCAAAACTTATTGCCCAATGTAATATTGTTATAAGGTGGGACCTTTGAGAGGTGATTAGGTCATGAGAGTGGAGCCCTCATGTCTGGGATTAATACTTTTACAAAAGAGATTCCATAGAGCTCTCTAGCCCCTTCCACCATCTGAATATACAGTGAGAAGTCTGCAACCTGGAAGAAGGCTCTCACCTTATAATATTGGCACCCTTAACTCAGAGTCCAGCTTCCAGAACTGTGAGAAATAAATTTATGTTGTTTATAAGGTGCTTAAAGTAAAGTAGTCGCTCAGTCGTGTCTGACTCTTTGCAACCCCATGAACTGTGGCCTACCAGGCTCCTCTGTCCATGGGATTTCCCAGGCTGGAGTACTGGGGTGGTTTGCCATTTCCTTTTCCAGGGGCTTTTCCTGACCCAGAGATCGAACCTGGGTCTCCAGCATTGCAGGCAGACGCTGTACCATCTGAGTCACCAGGGAAGTCCCAGGTATCTTGGGAACTAATTGGTTAATAACTACTCATTGGAAAAGACTCTGATGCCGGGAGGGATTGGGGGCAGGAGGAGAAAGGGACGACAGAGGATGAGATGGCTGAATGACCTCACTGACTCGATGGACGTGAGGTTGAGTGAACTCCAGGAGTTGGTGATGGACAGGGAGGCCTGGCGTGCTGCAATTCATGGGGTCGCAAAGAGTCGGACACGACTGAGCAACTGAACTGAACTGAACTGAAGAGAGTGTGGAGTAAGCAATTCAAATGATTGTGCCTACTTTACAGATGGACAAACTGAGGTTCAAAAAGATTAAGGTGACTTAGTTTCAGGTCTGGGGGAAGGGATGTCTCCCTCCTCCTACCAGGGCTCCCTGTCCACTGAACCACAAGGCTCCAACTGCTGTTGATAGACTTCTGCGATTTTTTTTTTTTCCTCCGATGGCCAAAGATCGGATAAATTGAGTTCCTCGTGTTTACAGATGTCAGAAATTCCAAAAACTGAGCACTGCAATATTGCTGGACATTTCTTCTGCGACTGCCGTTCAGGAAAAAGGTAAGACTTGGCATTTACAAGGATCACGGGGCCCTGGAGTCCACATAGCACCTTTCGGGTTTCAACGCCCGCGTGCTGGCTGACAGCCCGCCAGCGTGTTAGGCGGCCGCGTCCCGGCGCTCTGCCCGGCTGCCCCTCCCGCGCGGCTTGGTGGGGGCGTCGGGGAGGCGGGCCCGGGGACGCTTGCGAGGCGCTCCGGCGCGGCGCCCCCTACCGGCGCCCTGCTCCCTCGCCCCGGATCCGGTCCGGGCGGCGCGGGGACGCCGGCCTGACAGCCAGCGAGCGGACCGGCGAACGGCGCGGAGCGCCGCGAGCGAACCGGCGCGCCCTGCAGGGGTAGGTGGGCCTCGGGACGCAGGCAGGAGGGCGGGCGGGGGAGGCGTGCGCGGGCGGGGGCCGGGGACGGGCGGGGGGCGCGCGCCGGGGGTCGACGAGGGGGCGGGGTGGGCGGGGGGCCCGGCGGCGGGGGCGCGCGCGGCGGCGCGCGGCGGGCGCGAGTCATCAATTATGCAAGGACTCGGGCGGCGCGGGGGGCGGGCGCGGGGAGCGCTCCAAGATGGCGCCCACCGCAGTCCCGCCCGCCGCATCCTCGGCGCCTCTGCAGTCCGGCCGCGCCTCCCGGGCCCCGCGCTAGGGCCGCCGCTGCCTCCCTCGCCGCCGCTGCCGTAAGTCGCCCCAGAGCCCCTGCCCCGGCGCCGCTCCTCGTCTACCGGGTTCCCTTTCTCGCCTCGGGACCCTGGAGCGGGGCTCGCCCATCTCCAGCCAGGGGCTTTGCCGCAGAGTGCGCGGCGGGGCTCTAGGGGCCATGGAGCGGGGTTTCTGCCCTCCCGGTTTTGTACAGGTGCTTGGAAGTCTTGCTTCCTTCTAATGTCTTTATTGGGGATCCCTGAGGAGAACTGAGGACCATTGCCCCCCACCCCCATACACCCTCTCTCTCCTCCGCTCTTGGCTGCACAGGGGGACTCTGGCTGCCCTCGGCGCCCCTTCCGTGGTGCAGCACCCCCTCCTTCCTGTATCCCAGAGCCAGGGCAGAGTCGGGGCCCCTTGCCCGGTTGCACTGGAAGGGCAGCGCTGTCCGGATCTTCCAGAGCAGCTCCTTAGCTCTACCCCCTCCCCCATGTCTTACTGCATCCTTCTCCCCCATCCAGCTCCAGATTGTTACCAACTGCAGAAGCCAGGGGCTCGTGGGTTCTTAGGGTAGCCGGGACTCCCCTGTCCTTTACTCGGATGCGTCCGTCCCCCTTCCGATAGGGTGCTCTGGGGCTGTGTTGGGGGCCCCCGGGACCTTCCTCGGCAGGCTAGGATTCCTGCATTAGGGAGTACATCACTTTGAGAATATCCCCTTCCCCCACCCCCACCCCTACGCCACCCGATGCAGAGCCTGCTCCTCTCCTCCTCTCTCTTGCCCTCCCCCACCGTGCCACCGGCAGCGAGCACCCTGGGCTTCTGCTAGCTTTCGGCTTACAGGCCTGCCCAGCTGCACGGGCTTGGACCCCAGCTCTGTAGTTCTCTCTTGGTACTCGGGGGACTGCAAAGCCTCTGCATTTTTCCTGAGAGCTCAGCTCCATCCTCTCTGTGCCAGCAGCAACCACCAGTGGAGACTTGGCAGTTAACTTTCGGGGGGCTTAGCCAGGGCTTTCAGACCCCTTCAAGGGTCCCAGTTTCGAAGTGGTATGGAGTAGGAATCATTTTTCAGTCTGATAAATATGATTTTTCAAACCAGGCATTCCTTCCAGGTACCCCACCCTGTGCCCTCTTCCTCACTTACACTGCAGTTTTTGAAACATGGGGGAATACATTTTACATCCGGAGACTCCAAGGTTCAGTATCAGTATCCATAATAAAAGGATGTCGTCTGTTTGGGGTGGGGGGGGGAGAGTTGGAGAAGAAACTTTGCATTGCATCTGGCTAATTCAGGGGGAGGGAGAAATAATTAACATGGAGCGAGAGCTACCAAACAGGGAAAATTGCTTTTAATGCATGCACAGTGGGCACCAGAGAAGTCGGGATGGAGGCAGGAAGTGTAGGTGAGGGCTCTGGGAGCCAACGGGGAAGGCACTTTTTGTAACTGTTTCTCAAGTTTGAACCTGGAGAGCCTTCAGAGAGGTAGGGGTGTGCTAAGGCTGGGGGTGTTTTAGTTTTCCAAGGGAGATTTCGGGTGTGGTAGGTTTTCCCTGTTTCACAGTCTTTCTGTACTTCTCTTTTCTCCACGTGCATTAGAAGATAATGGTGGTTGGGGGACTTTTTTTTTTTCTTAAGAAAAAAATTTTTATTTTTGATGTGTAATGCAAATGGCTGGGTGACATTACCATCCAGTACCATCCTGGTAGAAATCTTGGGGGAATCAGACTTAAAATGCTGAAAGCTTTGTAATACATTGCCTTTAACCTGGTTCTTGAAATACTGCAGCATTTTTTCTTTGGAGCTCATGACACACAAGGCCTTCAGTTCTCCCTGAAAGAGAATTTGATTGCTTGGAAGGGGGGTGGTAGTGATGGCTTGACACTCAGCGAACATTGTCTGTCCTAGAAATTGAGGCTGTCCCTGGAGAGGGCTCTAAGCATGTTATGTGTTCTGTGGACATCTGATACAGGATATGTGTAAATGTGTTGTGGTTCTTATTAGTGCTGCTGGTGGGTACTGCAGCGCAGTTCTTGAGAGTGCAGGCCAGTTACTGGTCTTCTGGGTTCAGTCTGAAAGGCTGACTTAATACATCTTCAGTTTTCTTTTGGGGTTTTGTCAAGTTTTATCAAAATATGGAAGGATTTTATTTTAAATTAATAAAGGATTATGAAATGGCAGATAGTATACTTAAAAATAAACAACGATACAATTGGTTGTTGCTTTCTTTGCAGGGTCTCTAACAAACGTTTCTCAGGGCCCAGCTTGCCCAGCTTTGGTTGCCTGTATGGAGGTTTACGCCAGGGTTTCTTGCTGTGGTGCTGAAAGGACAGTTCCCTGGCAGGCCTGCTAGTGGAGTGCATACATGCTGGACAGGGTTTGGGTTTTTCTTGCTTTTAGATCAGCAGGCTCTCCTGTAGATGTGTGCATGCGCAGCTTGGTTTATACTTGAAGTTGCAGACCTAGTTATCATATTTTATTACTCCCACATAACTCTTCATTTTGGCTGTCCCTCATGGAGACAGTGTTTTTGCAGGCTGCAACAGATCCATATGTAAGTCACACAGTGACATTTTGCTGACTGCATTATTTCAGCACATTTTGATAATTTCAAATAGCAAGAAACTATTAATGTTATGAGATTTTGGTCTCCCAAACTAATCACCTGGCTTGCTAAGTTAAGCTGGATCAGAAGGGCATCTTATTTGGGTTGGTTTGAACAGTGAGCTGGGAAAAGGACTTGACACAGCAGAGGCTGGTATGTAGTTCATTGTTTCGCCAAAGTAATTTGTCAAAAAAATATTTTAAAATCCTAAAATAGTGAAGACGGCCATAAAATTCAGCCTGTATGGATCTCCCACCTAGCACAGGGATCCCCTTATATGAGACTTCTCATAAAGCAGCTCATTCCACTGGGGTTCCACTGTGACTGAAGCACTTCTGTGTCATTGAAAAAGTAACATAAAGTTAAAAGACATATAAATTGGGTATGATCAGGGGCAGATGTCATTCTTGTGCTTCTTACTAAGAAAAGACTGACATTCAGTGTTCTATAGGGATTATACAAGAAACCTGCACCTGCTTGAAAAGAATACAGAGATAGAGACATATCCACCCAAAGAAAGGAAAACATTCTTGAATGGAAGCAAAAATAATTATCTTTAATGGGCTGATAGTATATAACAAGTTGTTCTAGAGCCACATGCATGAACTAATGAATACTTAATTCCTATAGATTATATCTGCGAAGGAAAATAAAACCACACTGTTTAGAAAGTGTTAAAAATGCAGTTTATTCAGCAGTTGCTTAAAGTAGGGTGTGGGCAGCAGCTGGCTCACCCCAGCAGACCCATGGCCCCCAGGCCGAGTGCTGGGTGCTCCAGCCCAGCCATGGTGCAAGGTTCCCCCATAACAGATACTCATCGCCCAGTGTCGTGGGAAGGCCCAGTTGCCACAGATTATGTGCCCATCATGCAAGCCTCTCTGCCATGCTCCCCTAGCTTCAGCAGCGCCTGGAGGTAACACCACCTGCTCTCTCCACACCTAGCCTTTGTTCTGGAAACCTCAGAGAGGACTGGGGCTTGACTTGTCTCAGGGAATGTTGCCCCTGGGCCCTGGCTTAAGCCTACACTCCTGACCTCTCTGCTCACCTTAAGGGCTCTCTTAAAGCCCACTGCCTCCTCTGCAGCTCCTCAGGGGTACCATTCTTTCCACTCTGGGTCTTGCCTTCTCCTAGCAGTGTCCCAGCTCCTGGCAGTCTGGGGACAACTCTACATAGAGTGACCTGGGACCAAACACAGGGAAACTTGGATAGCTCAAGCAATGTCTAACTGCATAAACAGTAATGTCTGAATAGAGTGCTCTGGGCTGTAGGTGGTTCCTGCAATTGGCAAAAAAAAAAAAAAGCCAGTTTATTCAGAGATGAGTTTCCGTAATTATAAAAATAAAGTATACTTATTACAATGTGCAAAATGGGGGAAAAAGTCATCGTTAGTGAAACAGTTGTTTTATGGTTATTTCAGTTTTGTTTTGTTTTTCTGTGAAGAGGGAAAGAAGCATTTGCAAAAGTTATTCAGAATAATAAAAATAAGTATTTTAAAACCAAGCCTTTTAAACTCTTAAGTAAACAGTCTACTAGTCATTTAGAGATGTAACTGCTAGACTGTTAGATTTCAGTTTCCTTTTTTTTGGAATCATTTTTTTTAAATTTCAAGAAATTATCTTTAATGTAAAAGAATTCATTCTTAGAATTGGGCTCAAATGTAGCCAGTTAACTAGAAGAATAAAAAAACTTCTCTCAATCAGGGACTCAATAAATATTCTCCCTCTGCACCTACTGTGTGTGAAGCCTTGTACTAAGCACTAACACTCTTTAAATGGCAAGAACCAGCTTAGAAAATGATAACATGCTCAAAAACTGTGACTATTAAAGTGTTAAAAGAAGGGAACAGAACTTTCACCCTCCATGTATATTAATTGCTGAAATATTGAATGGTAGCATATTAGATCTAGCCCGGTGATTCAACCTAAAAAGAATAATTTTGTGCAGAAACATGAAGTAAATGTGTGTAAAGAAAAGGCAAAGAAGAAATTTGAAAAAATTTTATTTGTCCCTTTGTGAAGTTATGGATACACAACCAGGACTTGCAGTTAAGTACGTATCAGGAATTAGGGTGAAATGAAGACCCAAGAAGGCTGTCCTGGTTACACCATCGAGAGGAAAAAGTCAGAAGCAGTGTGGGCTTTGGGGATAGGCAACACTAAAGTTCAAGTCTCCGCTCTTCTACTACTAGCTTTGTCACCTTGGATAGGTTATTTAATCTATCTGAGCTTTGGTGTTCTCATCTGTAAAAATAGGAATAATAATACCTACGTGGCATGGTGTTTGTGGGGATTAAATGAAATCTCTGTTTCCTTATGGTTTCTGACACATAGAGCTCAGTGTATATTAGCTCCTTTTCCTCTCGGGATTTAGCAGCTTAGTGTGTATTTATATGTGTATTTGATATAGTATATGTGTACTATATTAAATTTCAGTAGTCTGAAAAGCAGACAGTTGCTTTATCTTCAGTCTGGCAGAGGATAGAGTCGAGAGGTATCCTGACTTTGGATGGACATTGCTAATGTAAAAGGAGAAAAGTTTTACTGTACAGTTGCAGTGCTGACCGCCACTCCCCCCCCGCCCAACCCCTCCGCCATGCAACCGCAGTTACTAAAGCAATTCTTTCTGCGTTCATTCCCAAACTATTCTAGAATAGGACTTTTTACCAAACAGGAATGCTCTGGCCCTCACCAGTTGGCAGGCAGCTGAGCTGGTTTTAGCCATGGCTTGAGATCTGAAGGTGGAATGGACTCAAAGGCTGAGGCTCCCCTGTATTCTCGAGTTGGATGTCTTAACTGTGCTAAGTGATTATGCGGGTTTGGAGCTGCTTTTGTCTTTAGCACTCTTTTAGATTTTCCCATTGTATAGTCTTTTTTGTGGGGAGGGGGTGGGTGGGGAGTGCAGCATGTGGGCTCTTAATTCCCCGGCCAGGGATCAAACCCATGGCCCTGCATTGGGAGTGTGGAGTCTTAACCACTGGACCACCAGGGAAGTCCTCAATTATATAGTCTTCTAACGGCTTTCTTTGAGTGAGTGTCTTACATTTAGGTCTCATGGCTGACCATCTACCTAATTATTACTCTTATGTTTATAAAAACTTTAAAAATCTTTTGATGAGTTGATTGAGTTAGGTAAGACAGATATTATTCTACCCATTTTCAATCTGAGGAAATTGAGTATCCTAGCTTGAGTTGTCCAGAGCTATGGGACCGTTAAATGATGGAGTGGAGACAGGGACCCAGGTTGGTTAATTCATGCTTAAAAGATTTTTTTTTGTATTAAATGGTGTTATATTCTGATATTCATATAACCAAGTGATGTGAACAATTTTGGCTTTATTTTAGGAAATTATCATTATCCTAGGTAGCTAAACATATCTTAGTGAGTGGGCATAATGAAAGATTCTGGGATAGGCAGAGGGAAGGCCAGAGTACCTTTGAAGGAGAGCATTCTGGAAGCAGGAAGGATGAGGGAAAATGAGCAGAAGATGTATCTTATCAATAAATAGAGTATAGATAAAAAGAGGAGGCATGGAAGTAACATGCTTGTTTTGTTTCTGCAGCTATCCTAGCTACTTTTTTTAAGAAGTCGTCATGTCTTGGGGTTTGCCTGTCTTTCTTAATTTCTCTTGCACATAAACACATGTTTGGCTCCTCACAAATGCTCCCACATTGCCAACATAAGTTATAACCAGGACCATAGGGGAATTACGGCCACCATCACCTGGACTTTTTTTTGCTTATGCAAGGCTGAAATTGGTGTCGGAGTCAGAGAAAAATTGCTCCTGGTGGGTGAGGGTAACCTAGTTGAAGTAGAAAAAGTTCTGGGAGGCTCTTAGTCTAAAAGAACAAAGGTGAAAGCAGATAACAGTTCTGATCCCTTAGGTATATGCAGATGTGTTGTACTGAGCAGAGCAGAACAGAAGAAAAGCTGCGACTCTGAGGGTCTGAGATGTGCTCTTAGTTCGGAACTGAAGCGCTCTTGATCCTGGAAGGAGTTGATTGGGTTAGGATAACTAAAATGTTGTCTGGAGAGGTTTTATATTCACTGTTGGTGGTGGTGAGAGGCTTCCTGTGTTCACCGGGCTTGTTCCAGGATCTGGAAATGGAAAGCACGGAAGTTCCTTCATTATCCTGCTCCTTTCATGTTCAGTTGATTAGTGTGATTTTTTATGCTGTAAAATCTTTTGAGTTCCTGGGAATAAGAACATCAGAGAAATACAGTGAATGCTTATTTATCCAGGGATGGGTTATCTAGGCTATAAATTATACGTGCCATTTATTTTCCTCCCTTTTTCTACATTTTGAGTATTTAACTGATTATTAGCATTTCCATCAGAGTGAACTTGGAAAAGGAGAAAAGGTCAAAATTAAAATGTTACTGTAAATTTTTAGATAGTGATTGATAAAGAAATCAGTAAAAAAAAGTAGCTCGTTTTTCATCTATTCTTACTCTCTCCTTATTTTAAAGTACAGACAGTTGAAAGCTGAGCCTCCAAAAGTTTAATGTTCACCAGAAGCCAGTATGAAATGGCATTTTTCCTTCATTTTACTGAGTGACAGCCCTGTAAATAAATAGGTTTTAATTTATTACATGGTTAGTTTCTTATTTCACAAGGAATTTTTCTTCAACTAAGGATAAATTGCAGCAGGCTTTTGCTTCACATTCAGTAGTATCTTTTTGTTTTAGCAAGCAGCTGAATAAAAATGCTTTTAACTGAAAGCAAATTGATGCATTATTATTAAATTGCAGAGAAGGATTGAGCGGGTTTCAAAAAAGACTGATAGCGCTTTCTTGGAGGTCAGAATACCCAAAAATCTCATTTGCCACAGAATTCCCAATTGGATAGCCAGAGATTTTGGTGAAAATTAAAAGGAGAAATGTCTTGTTTCTAGGAATGATACCTTGAAGAAAATAAAGCATTTAAAATAGATTTATACTGTGATAAGGAAGAAATCATTGGGAGTGTGAGAAATTGTCAAAGTGGAGAGTGAGAGAAAGTGAAAAGAATGACTGCAGTATATGTACATCTATGGCTGATTCATGTTGACGTTTGACAGAAAGCAACAAAATTCTGTAAAGCAAGTATCCTTCAATTAAAAAAAAAAGAATGACTGTAGTGAAAAGGGACAAGGGAATTTGGATATGAACTTGGGGAGAGTTCTCTCTCCTCTGCAGACTCCTTTGGATACATGTCTCTGTTCTATTCCCTGAGCTAGAGTGATCCTGAACTTCTGGATCTAGCACAGACCTTTAGGAGGATGTTTTGTGTTTTAAATGTTATTTTACCCCTTCCTCTGCTAGAACTTTGCTGCAGATTGCTTACTTTTCCTGATCTCTGCTTTGGAAAAGATGGAGAATACTTTCTTGCTTTGTAATAAAACAAACAAACAAAAAATGGTAATATTCTTAAATGTGTTTTTAATTAACTTTTTTTTTTTTTTTAAAAAGGATTTTAAGTCACTTACTATAAAAACGTTTTCTCAAAAGGCACTGTTGCAGGTATCTCTCCATTCTATACATAAAATTCATCTTTAACATTTATTTGTTTGAATAGTTAACAGAGGCAAAGGGTTTAAAAAGTCAGAAGCTTCAAAGTTAAGTCTTCTTATCCTGTCACCTTCACTCCGTGTGCATTCTGTAAAGATAACTACTGTTACCAGTTTCTTTGTATCCTTTCTACATGATATGCTTGTAAACACTTTCTCTTCCTTGTCCCCCACACAATTATATCCATTGTCTTTTGAGGAAGACTGTTAAAATAGTTTGAGGATTTGAATTCTCAGTCTAGGTCATTTTAGATCAATTAATCCCCCCTTAGCAAAAAAATTTAGTGACATTCTTAAATGTACTTTTTTTAAATTTCCTTTTTTTTTTTTTTTAAAGGATATTAAGTCATTTAATATAAACACATTTTCTCAAAAGGCACTGTTGAAGGTATCTCTTCCATTCTGGGTTATAAATTTGGGGATTTGAATATAATTAGAGTATAATTAGTATATTCAAATTAGAATAGAAATTTCACCAAGAACAAATCAGTAGGACTAGGGTAGGATACCCCAGTGGCAGATAAGCCTGCAAAGATGGGGGAGAGTTAGCTAAACATTATGAATTTGTCAACGTTGCAGTTATCCTTGGAGACAATGGAGAACATAGAAGGTGGTTGTTGTTCTAAGGCATACAGAATGATACGTCATCAAAGTTTATAATATTTTAGGAGGATTGGGCAGCAGCGAATGTATAGTAGGGTGAACTAGAACAGGAATGGACTTCCAGTTAATTGGCTGTTTGATTTGGCCGAGTTGTGTGGTGACAAAGCCTTGGACCTGGATAGTAGTGGTGAAGACGGCAAGGAAAGAACATGAATATAATTTTTACATGTGTGTCACATGGATGTGTGTGTTTAAGCAACATTTTTTAATGTAAGAAGTAGTCTCTAAGAAAGCCCAGTAGAACTTGGTAAATAACTTTACTTGAGGGGAAGGAAGGAGGAGGAGTTAAAAGATTATTTTGCTCTTCTAAAGTTGAGAGACAGAGAATCTTCTCTTTAGAAAATCTGAGGAAATAAGTTCTGTAATATACGTTGGCAGTCTAGTCCAGAGCATCTTGGTTAGCAGGCTACTGATTGCTAATTTTTGATCTTTTCTCTGCAGAGGGTTTTTCCCCTGAGCTTCTCATGCTTTCTTTAAGGAAAATCTAAGTCTTGCAACTTTTTTATTCTGTGTGTTCTCTCACTGATAAAGATTACTTAATCTTTGTGGGTTTCTATCCTTTACTTATTTTGTGGTCTTTCATTCTGTCCGTATATAGACACTTAGCTCCCTTGATTCTCACAACTTTTTCCTTGACACTCTCAACTAACCTTTGGTTTAGTGTATAAAGAAACAAGAATGATGTGCCTTTTCATAGGACTGTTTTGTTTTCATAAGGACTGTTTTGTCCTTACTGAAACTCAGTGACTTTCTCTCTTTGATCATTTGCTTATATTCTCTGTGCTTTTTGGAAGCCATAGTAGTAAGTAAGTGAAATTGCAGGCTGAATTAAAGGTAGCAACTGAGAGGATTTAAATAGGTGAAAGCAGGGGGAAAATGTTAGGCTTTATGAGCCAGTAATGTTGCTTGTCATTTCTGGTATTGATCTTGGACTGTCCATACAAAATGTCAGACTTGACTTGCGTAAACCTCCCTGGTGTAGCTAGGGCACAGACAGTGGTGAGTGGGCCCTGCTGTGTCACTTCAGTACACAGTGACAGTTCAGAGTGAAGGGTGAGCTCAAGGATGTGGGCTTCTAGCATTTTGCAGTAGGTAAAGATCTTTGAATAAGAAAAAATAAAGGATGATCAGAACATCAGAACACACACATGCAAAATAACAGACAGCAGAGAAAAGCAATTTAATTGGTTGAATTTTTTCATTTAATTTTCCTTCTCCCCTCCAAAGTTACTGAGTTCTTGCAAATTCAATTAACTTTTGGTGCAGTTTGCACTCAGACTGTTGGCAAGACATCTCCATGGTTTGTGTGGAACCAGTGGACCGGGCAGAGTTCATGTCCAAGACGTTGGTGAATTTAGCACTCTGTTTAGGGACATAAAGGACTTCCCACGCAGCACAGTGGTACTGAGCATGTTTCGTTTAAAGTGTGTCGACTATAAAGCATCTTTACAGTAATCCCATCAGGAGGTTCTCTGTGCAATGATATTGTAAGTTTGTACCTGTTTCCTAGTTTGAATGCTTAAAGTAATAGTGGTTAAACAGCAACCTCTTGGGAAGCCATTCTTAAAATAGTTTGGGTTGAGGAAAGTCCATAAAGACCACTTAGCTAAATGATGGCAATCTGTTTTATTAATCTTGATGTCCTAATACAAGTAATATTTTAGTAGGTGTATGTTGTTGTTGTTCAGTCGCTCAGTTGCTTCTGGCTCTTTGTGACCCCATGGACTGCAGCACGCCAGGCTTCCCTGTCCTTCCCCATCTCCTGGACCTTGCTCAAACTCATGTCCATTGAGTCGGTGATGCCATCCAACCATCCCATCCTCTGTCGTCTCCTTTCCTCCTGCCTTCAATCTTTCCCAGCATCAGAGTCTTTTCCAGTGAGTCAGTTCTTTGCATCGGGTGGCCAAAGTATTGGAATTTCAGCTTCAGCATCAGTCCTTCCAGTGAATATTCAGGACTTATTTCCTTTAGGATGGACTGGTTGGATCTCCTTGCTATCCCAGGGACTCTCAAGAGTCTTCTCCAACACCACAGTTCAAAAGCATCAATTCTTTGGTGCTCAGCTTTCTTTATGGTCCAACTCTCATATCCATACATGACTAATGGAAAAACCATAGCTTTGACTGTATGGACCTTTGTTGGCAAAGTAATGTCTCTGCTTTTTAATATGCTGTCTAGGTTTGTCATAGCTCTTCTTCCAAGGAGCAGGTGTCTTTTAATTTCATGACTACAGTCACCATCTGCAGTGATTTTGGAGCCCAGGAAAATAAAGTCTGTCACTGTTTCCATTGTTTCCCCATCTATTTGCCATGAAGTAATGGGATCGGATGCGATGATCTTTGTTTTTTGAATGTTGAGTTGTAAGCCACTTTTTCACTCTCCTCTTTCATCTTCATCAAGAGGCTGTTTAGTTCCTCTTCGCTTTCTGCCATAAGGGTGGTGTCATCTACATATCTGAGGTTGTTGATATTTCTCCCTGTAATCTTGATTCCAGCTAGTGCTTCATCGAGTCCAGCATTTCACATAATGTACTCTGCATAAAAGTTAAATAAGTAGGTTGACAATATACAGCCTTCATGTACTCTTTTCCCAATTTGGAACCAGTCCATTGTTCCATGTCCAGTTCTAATTGTTGCTTCTTGACCTGCATAAAGGTTTCTCAGGAGGCAGGTAAGGTAGTCTGGTATTCCTAGCTCTTGAAGAATTTTCCACAGTTTGTTGTGATCCACATAGTCACAGGCTTTTGCATAGTCAATGAATCAGAAGTAGGTGTTTTTCTGGAATTCTCTTGCTTTCTATATGATCCAGTGAATGTTGGCTATTTGATCTCTGATTCCTTTGCCTTTTCTAAATCCAGCTTGAACATCTGAAAGTTCTCAGTTCGGGTACTGCTGAAGCCTAGCTTGGAGAATTTTGAGCATTACTTTGCTAGCGTGTGAGATGAGTGCAGTTGTGCAGTAGTTTGAGCATTCTTTGGCATTGCCTTTCTTTGGGATCGGAATGAAAACTGACCTTTTCCAGTCCTGTGGCCACTGCTGAGCTTTCCAAATTTGCTGGCATATTGAGTGCAGCACTTTCACAGCATCATCTTTTAGGATTTGAAGTAGCTCAGCTGTAGTTCCATCACCTCCATTAGCTTTGTTCGTAGTGATGCTTCCTAAGGCCCAGTTGACTTTGCATTCTAGGATGTCTGGCTCTAGGTAGAGCCATAACACCATTATGGTTATCTTGGTCATTAATATATTTTTGTATAGTTCTTCAGTGTATTGTTGCCACCTCTTCTTAATATCTTCTGCTTCTGTTAATTCCATACCATTTCTGTCCTTTATTTTTTCCATCTTTGCATGAAATGTTCCTTTGGTATCTCTAATTTTCTTGAAGAGATCTCTGTTTCCCATTCTATTGTTTTCCTCTATTTCTTTGCATTGTTCACTTAGGAAGGCTTTTTTATTTCTCCATGCTATTCTTTGGAACTGCCTTCGGACAGGTATATCTTTCCTTTTCTCCTTTGCCTTTTGCTTCTCTTTTCTCAGCCAACCATCTTGCCTTTTTGCATTTCTTTTTCTTAGGGATGGTCTTGATCACTGCCTCCTGTACAATGTTATGAACCTCTGTTCATAGTTCTTCAGGCACTCTATCAGATCTAATCCCTTGAATCTATTTGTCATTTCTAGTGTATAACTGTAAAGGATTTGATTTAGGTCCTACCTGAATGGCCTAGTGGTTTCCCCTACTTTCTTCAATTTAAGTCTGAATTTTGCAATAAGGAGTTCATGACCTGAGCCACTGTCAGCTCCAGGTCTTGTTTTTGCTGACTGTATAGAGCTTCTCCATCTTTGGTTGCAAAGAATATAACCAGTCTGATTTTGGTGTTGACCATCTGGTGATGTCCATGTGTAGAGTTGTCTCTTGTGTTGTTGGAAGAGGGTGTGTACTGTGACCAGTGCGTTTTCTTTGCAAAATTCTGTTAGCCTTTGCCCCGCTTCAGTTTTGTACTCCCAAGGCCAAACTTGCCTGTTACTCCAGGTATGTCTTGACTTCCTACTTTTGCATTCCAATCTCCTCTGATGAAAGGGACATCTTTTTTGGTAGGTTTTTATTTTTTCACTTTCCTTTTTGTAATATTCTTCTTCCTTGTCTCTAGAAAAGGGAGTGGTGCAAGGCACAAATTGAGTGATGAATTGAGTGATTAAGTGGAGTGGAGAAACAAAATAGAATGAGCCTATGAGTACTGGTGATGGACAGGGAGGCCTGGCGTGCTGCGATTCATGGGGTCGCAAAGAGTCGGACACGACTGAGCCACTGATCTGATCTGATCTGATGAGTACTTCACTCACCTCACAAGGCTTTTATTTTTTTTTCTCTGACTCACACAGGAAAACTTAAGCCATAAGTGCCGAAGGGGTAAAAGTTTTTTTATTTTGGGATCTTAATGTAGATTCTTTGCATTAGAAATTGCTCCAAAGCTTTATGGGTCAAAGAAAGTAGTCCGTTTGTGTCATGAGTGGATATCAAAGACTTGTTGTTAATTAGATCCAGATGTTTTCTATCTTTCATTTTGATAAGCTTATATGCAGCTCGACCCTTGGGGCTAGTGTGCTATGTTCCTAGCCACACGCTCCTTCCTGACCATTAGGAAGTCTCTGGTCTGTATTGTCCCTTGCAGCTTGTAGGAGGTGGGCATTTTCCACTTCCCTCTCCTCAGCAGGCTGCCCAGGTTCCCAGGGCTGAGGTAAGCCACCATCACCCAGGGGTGTGTGACTCCTGTGTCCTGCTTGGGCTCTGCTCTGCAGACCTGCCTTTAAAGGCCCAGGCTAGTGCTCAGGGAAAGGTTTTTTAAAGAGCAACGCATTTATCACTTGGTGCAATCTATTGCAAAATCTGAAGGAGAAAAGAATCCTCCTAGGAAGCAATGCCACTTTTCTAGCCAGGTTTCCAGAACCATTAGCTCCTTATAGACACTGCTTATAGATGTTGAGTTGTTAAGGGTTTACCAGTTGTTTTTTCCTTCCATGGTTTAATCTCAGAACCTAGTTGAGAACTCTTGTGAGAGTTGTGAGAACTGAATGCTGACTTTTGCAGATGTTATAAAAATCTAGTCTGTAGAGTTCGAAGTATGGATGCTAGCCTGTATTTTAAGCAGGGGAGTATTAGATGTTCTTTTGGTGGAAACTGAGGCATCGTAACTCCTGCAATCTGCTTGCAGCCTTGGGCCAAGACGCAGTGCCTCTGGGACACACGGGGTCCTTTTCCTATTTGGAAATTTACTCCTATTCGGGTACTGTACCCAAACAGAGGACCACTTCCTTCACAAGAATAAGTTCAATATTACTAATATTTGAAACGCTTTTGAAGTTCTAGCTTATGTTTGGCAGATATATATTTTTTCCTTTTTAACACTTTTAACAGCTTTGGTTATTTTTTATTGTTGTTTTAAAAATTTACAAGAGGACAGTTGAAAAAAATTTTGGACTGGAGTTCTATGAGTTTTAATACATATATATATTTATGTAACCAGGACTACAGTCAGGATACGAAACAGATCCATCCCCTCAAAAAGCCCTCTGCTGCCCATTTGTAGTCAAACTCTAATGTGTGATCTCTGCCAACTCCCAAATGGCTCTCTGTTCTGTGGTTTTGCTTTTTTATAATGTCATTTAAATAGAATCATGCTATAGAATAGAATCTTTTGAAATTGCCTTCTTTCACTCAGCATGGTACCTTGGAGATTTATCTATATTGTTATCTTTATCAATAGTTTGTTCTTTTTTTTGCGTAGTAGTATCCCATTGTGTGGTTACATATCAGTTTGTTTATCCATTCATTTGTTGAAGGATATTTGAGATATGTCCAGTTTCAAGTGATTATGAATACTGCTGCTATAAATGTATAGGTTTTGGTATGAATCTGAATTTACATTATTCAAAGATATCTGTAAGGGTGAATTGCTGAGTAATTAAGTATATGTTTACCTTTGTAAGAAACTACTAAACCATTTTTTTCAGAGTGATTATACCATTTTGCTTTTCCATCAATAGTGTATGAGAGTTGTCATTAATATCTTCATTTGCACTTGATATTGTCAAAATTTTTGTTTGTTTTTAGTTTTATTGTGGTAAGAACACCACAGAGATCTTTCCTCTTAACAAAATTTTAAGTGTACATTGTTATTGACTATAGGTCCAATGTTTTACAGTGGATTTCTAGAGCTTATTCATCTTGCTTAATTGAAACTTTCTGTCCAGCGATAAGAAACTTCCTATTTCCCTCTTCCCCCAGCCCTGGCAAACATCATTCTACTTGGATTCTATGAATGTGGCGATTTTGTATATCTCGTGTAAGTGTAATTATGCAGTATTTCTCTTTCCATGACTGGCTTATTACACTTAGTATGTTGTCCTCAAGGTTCATCCATGTTATAGAATATGTCAGAATTTCTTTCTTTTTAAAACAAGCTGAACAGTATTCCTGTGTCTGTGTGTACCGCATCTTCTTTGTGTGTTCATCTATAGATGGACATTTAGGTTGCCTCCCTATCTTGGTAACTATTGAACGGTGCTGCAATGAACATGGTATAGCTAATATTTCTTCAAGATCCTGGTTTTAATTCTTTTGGAGAACTACCCAGAAGTGAGATTGCTGGATTGTATGGTAGGTCTAGTTTTCATTTTTTGAAGAATTTCCATACTGTCTTCCGTAGCAGCTGCACTGTTTTGCATTCCTACCAACAGTGTGCCAGGGGCTCCAGTTTCTCTGCATCCTTTCTAACACGTGTTACCTTTTTTTTATTTATTTATTTTTTTGATAACACTGTCTGATGGCTGTGAGGTGATTGCTAACTGTGGTTTTTTTTTTAATTTAATATTCCATTGGAAGGTAATTGCTTTACAGCCCTGTCTTAGTTTCTGCTGTGCAGCAGTGTGAGTCAGCTAAAAGTATACACATAGCCCCTTCCTCTCGCACCTCCCTCCCTCCCGTCCCCTCCCACCCCCCTGGGTCATCACAGAGCAGCAAGCTGTGTTCCCTGTGCTATACAGCAGCTTCGTACCAGCTGTGTGTTCTTACGCAGTTTTGATGTCACATTCTCTTGATGGTTAGTGATATTGAGCACTCAGATTTTTTATTTTGGCAATTTTTACAGGCATGTAGTGGTATCTCATTGTGGTTTCAATTTGCTTTTCCCCAAGAACTAATGATCTTGAGCATTTTTCACATATATATTGTCATCCATATGTCTTTGGTTAAATGTCTTAACCGAATCTTTTATTCAGGTCTTTTGCCCATGTTTTAAACTGAGTTATTTGTTTTATTACTGTGAGTTTTGAGAGCCTTTTTAAAAAAACATGTATCCTGGATATCAGTCATGAAGTAAATTACATGAACATGTTTTGCCTTGGTGTGTAGCTTTTCTTTTTCTTCTCTTTACAGTGTCCTTTATCGAGCTAATGCTTAAATTTTAAGTAAGTTTAATTTGTCAGTTTCTTTCTTTGATGGGTCATGTTTTTGATGTAAATAGGAATTCTTTATATAATCCAAGCTTGCAAATATGTTCTTTGCTCTCCTCTAAGAGTTTTATGGTTTTGCATTTTACATGTAGATGTATATAATTCATTGGATATGAAATTTAGGTAAAAGTTCATTTTTATATGTTTATTTTGCAGATAGATGTGTGATTGTTTTAGCACCATTACTATTAAAAAGACTATCCTTTTCCCCTTGAATTGACTTTGCACTCTTGTCAAAACTCAATTGGCAATATTTGTTTTGGCCTTTTTCTAGATTATTCTATTTCATTGTCATATATATCTGTCCTGTCACCAGTACCACACTGATCTGATTATAGATATGTAACTTTACAGTAAGGCTTAAAATTATGTAGTGTGAGTCTTCCAACTTTATTTTCTTATTTCAAAATTGTTTGGCTATTAATAGTTCTTTTGCTTCTCCATTGAATTTCATAGTCAGCTTGTCTATGTCTGCAAAAAACACTGGAGGAAGTAGTGGTAAACCACTCTTGTGTTCTTGCCGCAAGAACTCCATAAACAGTATAAAAGCTATGACACCACAAGATGAGCTGTCCAGGTTACAAGGTGTCCAGTATGCTCCTGCTGAAGAGCAGAGGACAGTTACTAATAGCTTCAGAAAGAATGAAGTGGTTAGGCCAAAGCAGAAATGAAACTCAGTTGTGAATGTGTCTGGTGGTGAAAATAAAGTCTGACTCTGTAAAGAACAGTATTGCATAGGAATCTTGAATCTTAGGTTCATGAATCAAGGTAAAGTGGATGTGGTCCAGCAGGAGATGGCAAAAGTGAACATTGCGTCTTAGGAATCGGTGAACTAAAATGGACCAGAACGGGCAAATTTAATTCAGATGACCATTATATCTACTACTGTGGGCAGGAATCCCTTGGAAGAAATGGAGTAGCCCTCGTAGTCAACTGAAGAGTCCAAAATGCAGTACTTGGGTACAGTCTCAAAAAAGACAGAATAATCTTGGTTCATTTCCAAGGCAAACCATTCAACATCACAGTAATTCAAGTTATACCCCTTCCACTGATGCTGAAGAAGCTGAAGTTGAATAGTTCTATGAAGACCTACAAGACCTTCTAGAACTAACACTAAAAAAAGATGTCCTTTTCATCATAGGGGATTGGAATGCAAAAGGAGGAAGTCAAGAGACACCTGGAGTAACAAACAAGTTTGGCCTTGGAGTACAGGATGAAGCAGGGCAAAGGCTAACAGAGTTTTGTCAAGAGAACACATTGGTCCTACCAAATACCCTTTTCCAGCAACACAAGGGATGACTCTACACATAGACATCACCAAACGGTCAATACAGAAATCAGATTGATTCTGTTGTTTGTGACCAAAGATGGAGAAACTATACAGTCAGCAAAAACAAGACCTGGAGCTGACTGTGGCTCAGATCATCAGCTCCTTATTAAAAAATTCAGGCTTAAATTGAATAAAGTAGGGAAAACTACTAGGCCATTCAGGTATGACCTAAATCAAATTCTGTATGATTATCACAGTGGAGGTGATGATTAAATTCAAGGGATTAGATCTGATAGAGTGAGTGCCTGAGGAACTATGGATGGAAGTTCGTAACATTGTACAGGAGGCAGTGACCAAAACTATCCCAAGAAAAATAAATACAAGAAGGCAAAATAGTTGTCTGAGTAGGCTTTACAAATAGCTGAGAAAGAAGAGAAATGAAAAGCAAGGGAGAAAGGGAACAATATACCCAACTGAATGCAGAGTTCCAGAGAATAGCAAGGAGAGATAAGAAGGCCTTCTTCAAGGAACATTGCAGAGAAGTAGAGGGAAACAACAGAATGGGAAAGACTAGAGATACCAAGGGAACATTTCATGCAAGGATGAGTATGATAGAGGACAGAAACAATAAGGACCTAACAGAGGCAGAAGAAATTAAGAAGAGGTGGTGAGAATACACAGAAGAACTACACAGAAAAGGTCTTAATGACCAGTATAACCACGATGGTGTGGTCACTCACCTAGAGCCAGACATCCTGGAGTGTGAAGTCAAATGGGCCTTAGGAAGCATTACTACAAATAAAACTAGTAGAGGTGATGGAATTCCAGCTGAGTTATTTCAAATCCTAAAAAATGGTGCTGTTAAAGCATGGCACCCAATGTGAGCAGGAAATTTGGAAAACCCAGCTGTGACCACAGGACTGGAAAAGATCAGTTTTCATTCCAATCTCAAAGAAGGGCAGTGCCATAGAATGTTCAAACTACTATACAGTTGTGCTCATTTAGCATGTTCGTATGTTAGTAAGGTTATACTCAAAATCCTTCAAGTTAGGCTTCATCAGTACATGAACTGAAAACTTGCATATGTACAAGCTGGGTTTAGAAAAGGCAAAGGAACCAGAGATCAAATTGCCAACATTCATTGGAACTTAGAGAAAGAAGGGAATCCCAGAAAAACCTCTTCTTTTCCTTCATTAACTACGCGAAATCCTTTGTGTGGATCACAACAAACTGGAAAATTCTTAAAGAGATACCAGATCACCTTATGTGTCTCCTGAGAGACCTGTGTGGGGGTCTAGAAGCAACAGAACCTTACATGGAACAACTGACTGGTTCCCAGTTGGGAAAGGAGTACAACAAGGCTGTATATTGTCACCCTGTTTATTTAAGTTCTGTGTAGGGTACATTATGTGAAATGCTGGGCTGGATGAATCACAAGCTGGAATCAAGATTGCAGGGAGAAATATCAACTTCAGATATGCAGATAATACCACTCTAATGACACAGTGAAGAGGAACTAAAGAGCCTCTTGATGAAAGTGAAAGAGGAGAGTGAAAAAACTGCTTAAAACTCAGTATTGAAAAAATCTAAGATCATGGCATCCAGTCCCATCACTTCATGGCAATTAGAAGGGGAAAAAATGGAATCAGTGACAGATTTTATTTTCTTGGGCTCCAAAATCACTGTGGATGGTGGCTGCAGCCATGAAATTAAAAGATGCATACTCCTTGGAAGGAAAGCTATAACAAACCTAGACAGTGTATTAAAAAGCAAAGACATCAGCTTGCTGACAAAGGTCTGTATAGTCAAAGTTATGGGTTTTCCAGTAGTCATGTACAGACAGATGTGAGAGTTGGACCATAAAGAAGGCTGAGTGCCAAAGAATTGATGCTTTTGAACTGTGGTGAGGAGAAGACTCTTGAGAGTCCCTTGTACTGCAATGAGATCAAACCAGTCCATCCTAGAGAAAATCAACCCTGACTATTCATTGGAAGGACTGATGCTGAAGCTGAAGCTCCAGTACTTTGGCCTCCTGATGTGAAGGGCCGACTCATTGGAAAAAACTCTGATGCTGGGAAAGATTGAAGGTAAAAGAAGAGGGTGGTAGAGGATGAGATAGCATCACCGACTCAATGGATATGAATTTGAGCAAACCCTGGGAGATAGTGAAGGACACGGTAGCCTGGTGTGGTGTAGTCCATGGGGTTGCAAAGAGTCAGATACGACTTAGCAGCGGAACAGCATTATAGTTCTTTTGTCTTTCCACTGAATTTCATAGCTTGCCTATGTCTGCAGAACTCCCACTAGCATTTTGCTTGTGTGTGTGCTTTGTCTCTCAGTCGTGTCTGACTCTCTGCAGCCCCATGGACTGTAGCCCACCAGGTTCCTCTGTCCATGGAATTTCCCAGGCAAGACTACTTGAGTGGGATGCCATTTCCTATTCCAGGGGATCTTCCTGACTCAGGGATCAAAAGTATGTCTCTTTTGTCTCCTGCATTGGCAGGCAGATTCTTTACCACTGAGCCTCCTGTAAAGCCCTGTTTTGCTTGGGACTGCATTAAATCTGGAGATCACTTTGAGAATTGATAATTGTGTCTTCCAGTCAATAAATATGATAAATGTCTTCATCATTTATTTAGGTAGTATTTTATTTCTTTTATCACCTTATATGGTTTTTCCATTAGTTGTGTACAGATGTGAGAGTTGGACCATAAAGAAGGCTGAATGCTGAAGAACTGATGATTGGACGTGACTTAGCGACAGAACAGAAGGTGATGACACCCCACTCCAGTACTCTTGCCTGGAAAATCCCATGCATGGAGGAACCTGGTGGGCTGCAGTCCGTGGCGTCACTAAGAGTTGGACACAACTGAGCAACTTCATTTTCACTTTTCACTTTCATGCATTGGGGAAGGAAATGGCAGCCCACTCCAGTGTTCTTGCCTGGAGAATCCCAGGGATGGGGGAGCCTGGTGGGCTGCCGTCTATGGGGTCACACAGAGTCGGACACGACTGAAGTGACTTAGCAGCAGCAGCAGCAGTGACAGAACAACAACAATCATTTTATAGTTTTCAGCATATAGATTTTCATATATTGTTAGATTTATACCTATTTTTAAGCTATTGTAAATTTTTAAAATTAAGTTTCAGTTTCTACTTCATTGGATGGATTTTTTCGTGTTGAAGTTGTGTCTTACAGCCTTATTAAACTGTTTAATTCTAGGAGCTTTATTATAGTTTTGGGGGTTGGTTTTTTTTTGTTTTTTTACTGTGATGTTTGGTATGTGGGATTTCAAACTCCCCAACCAGGGTTAATCCTGTGCCCCCTGTAGTGGAAGCATGGAGTCTTAACCACAGGACCGCCAGGGAAGTCCCTGGGTTTTCTATATGGATAGTTATGTCATCTGTAAAAAATGAGTTTTATATCTTTCTTTCTAGTCTTTGTCCTTTTTATTTCTTTACCTCCTCTACTGTTAGTATAGCCTTCTAGTAAGACATGAAAGTGGTGAAAGTGGACATTCTTAGGGAAAAAGCATTTAGTTTCTCACCATTAAGTATGATGGTAGCTGTTAGTTTTTGTAGATACTCTTTCTCAGGTTGAATAAATTCCCTTCTGTTCCCAATTTATTGAGAGTTTTTTCAGGAATGGATGTTGAATTTTGTCAGATGCTTTTATGTATTAGTTGATATAATTATGTGATTTTTTTCAAATTATTTAATCTGTTAATATAATGAATTATACCGATTGATTTTCAAATATTGACCTACCCTTACATTCTTGGGGTAAACACCAACTGGTTGTGATGTGTTCTTCTATTTTGTTGGATATGATTTGCTAATATTTGTTGAGTTTTGCATCCGTGTTCATGAAGATATTAGTCTGTAGTTCTGTTATTTTTTTCTTGTCATCAAGTTTTGGTATCAGGATAATGCTGGTCTTATAAAATAAGTTTATAAGTGTTCATTTTGGGGAAGAGAAAATGTAGAATTCCTTTTTAAAATATTTGGTAGAATTCTTCAATGAACTGTGCCTAGAGTTTTCTTTGTGTGGGAGTTTTTAACTACAAATTAAACTTCTTTAATAGATACAGAACAATACAAGTTGTCTAATACTTTTTGGGTAAGTTCTGGTACTTTGTGGCTTTTAAGGAGTTGGTGCATTCATCTAAGTTTTCAACTTTATGTACAAAGATTCATTCAGGTATTTTCTTAGTATCCTTTTAGTGTCTGCTGCTGCTCTGCTGCTGCTAAGTCACTTCAGTCATGTCCAACTCTGTGGGACCCCATAGATGGCAGCCCACCAGGCTCCCCCGTCCTTGGGATTCTCCAGGCAAGAACACTGGAGTGGGTTGCCATTTCCTTCTCCAATGCATGAAAGTGAAAAGTGAAAGTGAAGTCGCTCAGTCATGTCCAACCCTCAGCGACCCCATGGACTCCAGCCTACCAGGCTCCTCCGTCCATGGGATTTTCCAGGCAAGAGTACTGGAGCGGGGTGCCATTGCCTTCTCCGCCTTTTAGTGTCTGGGTCTATATTAATATCCTTTCATTCTTAATATAGATAATTTGTATATTCATTCTTTTTTTTTTGTTTGGCTAGAAGTTTATCAATTTTATTCATCTTTTCAAAGAACCTATTTCTGATTTTATTGATTTTTCCTCTATTTTTTTCTGTTTTCAATATAATTGATTTCTACTCTTTTTATTTTTTCCCTTCTGCTTACTTTGAATTAATTTACTCTTTTTTTAAGGTGAAAAACTTATGTTTTTTTAGATCATTAATTTGAAGCCTTTCCTCTTTTTAAATACAAGCTTTTAGTACTATAAATTTCCCTATAAGCACTGCTGTGGTTGCATTTGTACAAATTTTGCTATGTTGAAATTTCTTCTTTGACCAATGAATTCTTTAGAAGGGTGTTGCTTTGAGTGTTTGGAGTATTGGGAGATTTTCCAAAGTCTTTTATTTTATTGATTTCTAGTTTAATTCCATTATGGTCGAAGAACATAAACATTTCAACATGTTTAAATGTGTTGAAGTGGGTGTTATAACCCAGGATGTGGTCTCTCTTGCTGAGTGTCCTAGGGGCACTTGAGAGGAATGCATATTCTACAGTTAGGTGGGATGTTCTGTAAATGTCCATGATAGGCTATTGGTTCCTTGGTATCCTTGATTTTTTTTTTCCTCCCAGTTTTACTCAGATATAATTGATGTGGAACACTGCCTAAGTTTAAGGTGTATAGCATAATAATTTGACTTATATACATCATGAAATGATTATTGCAAAAACTTTAGTGAGCATCTATCATCTTATGTAGGTATAAGATTAAAGAAATAGAAAAAAATGTTTTTGTTGTAATGAGAACTCTTAGGATTTACTTTCGTAACACTTTCATATATAATATATAGCAGTGTTCATTATATTTATCATGTTGTACATTCTATCTCAAATACTTAGTTCTTTTATAACTGGAAGTTTCTTCCTTTTGATTGCCTTCATCTAGTTTCCCCTCCTTCTACTTACTGCCTCTGATAACCACAAATTGTATCTTTCTCTGTGTGTGTTTGTTTTTGAAGAATAATTGACCTACAACACTATGTTTCTGTTACACAACATAGTGATATACTTCTGTACGTTTCAAAAGGATGGTCATGGAAGTCTAGTTACAATATGTCACCATACAAAGATATTACATAGTTATTGACTGTATTCCCCACATATACATTTCATACCCATAACTCATTTATATAGCAACTGAAAGTTTGTACTTCTTAATCTCTTTTACTTCTTCCTTTCCTCCCCTCACTCTCCTATAGCCTTGATTTTTTTCTTTCTCCTTCTTAGAAAAATTAAAATGTGATTTATTTATTATTCAATTGCAACATTACATCCTACCTCTTCTTTATTTTTTCAGACTTAGTGAGATATTATTGACAAATAGGAATTATATATATTTAACATGTACATGTTTTTATATCCTTGATAATTTTCCGTTCACTTGTTCTATTGAGGACTGAGAAAGGAGGACTGAAGTCTCTAAAATTGTAGATTTGTCCGTTTCTTCCCTTAGTTCCATCAATTGTTGCTTCATATATTTTGAAGCTCTTTTCTTAGGTGCATACACATTTAAGATTGTTTTTATTTTAGTGAATTGACCCTTTAATTGTTACTTACTATCCTTTTTACCCCTGATAATTTTCCTTGTTTTGAAGTCTGCTTTGTCTGATATTAATATAGCCTATTAACATACAGTTACTATAGTTGTGATAACTCTCATTTTCATAGTATATTCTTACCTCCTCCTTTTACTTACATTTTTTATAATAATTTCATATTTATAAATGAGTTGCAAAAATAGTACATAGAGTTCCTATATGCCCTTTACTTAGCTTTCCCTAATGTTAACCTATTACATAAAACCATAGTACATTTATCAAAACTAAGAAATTAACATTGGTATATTACTCTATTAAGTAAGCTACAGAATTTCATAGATTTCACCAGTTTGTCTACTAATGTTTTTTTTATTCCTTTTCTATAATTCAGTCCAGGCAGCCATAATAACATTTAGTACCCTTTCATTTTTTAACCTATGTATATCATTGTGCTTAGCAGGTTTCTGGTAGACTACATACAATGTATCTTTTTTTGTAAATCCATCCTGATAATGTCTCTTTTAAGTGATGTGTTTAGACCATTTACATTTAATCTAATTACTGATATTTTAGATTTAGGTCTGTCATTTTATTGTATTTTTCTGTTCTTTCTATTTTGTGTTTTCTTTGTTTCCCTTTACATCCTTCTTTTGGATTATTTGAACTATTTTAGTATTCTACTTAGATTTCTCTATTGAGTTTTTGGAGTTTCCCTGGTGGCTCAGATTGTAAAGAATCTGCCTGCAATGTGGGATACCTGGGTTTGATTCCTGGGTCGGGAAGATCCCCTGGAGAAGGGAATGGCAATCCAGTATTCTTGCCTGGAGAATTCCATGGACAGAGGAGCCTGATGGGCTACAGTTCACGGGATCACAAAGAATCAGACATAACTGAGCGGCTGACACACACACACACACACACACACACACACACACACACTGAATTTTTACTGCTTTTTCATTTGTATAGTTATTTTAGTGTTGACTAGGAATTACAGTACACATATTCAAGTATTCTACTTAAAATTAATATGTATCACTTCAAGTAGAATATAGAAACTTTAGTACCATAAAGATTGGTTTGCCCTCTTCCTTTTTGTCTTGTAGTGGTCGTATGCATCTATATTCATTGAAAACCCCATCAGACATTGTTATAATTTTTGCTTTCAATCATCTTTAATGTTTTAAAGAACTTAGAAGTAAAATAGGGTGTTTCATTTACTCAGATATTTACCATTTCTAGTGTTCCTTCTTTCCTGAAATTCTGTTTCCATGTTCATTTCCTTCCATCCGAAGAATTTTCTTTAGCATCTTTGGCAAGTCTGCTAGTGATGACCTCTCTTGGTTTTCTTTGAGAATTTATTTCATCATTTTTGAAAGCTGTTTCACTGGCTATGTAGAATTCTGGGTTTGGCCATTGTTTTCCAGCTCTTGAAATTCTTTTTCCACTGTCATCTGTTCTCTATGGTTTCTGATAAGACGTTCACGGTCATTTGAATTATTTTTTCCCCTATATGTAATGCATTATTTGTCTCTGACTGCTTTCAAGATTTTTTTTTTCCTTTGCTTTAGATTTTACTGGGCAGGAATTTCTTTGAGATTATCCTGATTGATATTCACTGAGTTTCTTGAATCTATACGTTTATGTCTTTTACTACAGTTGGGAAGTATTGAGTTATTATTTCTTGAAATATTTTTCTTTTTGACCACAGCACACATCTTTTGGGATCTTAGTTCCCCGACCAGGGATTGAACCTGGGCTCATGGCAGTGAAAGTGTCAAGTCCTGACCACTGAACTACCAGGGAATTCCCTCAAATATTTCTGTACCACTCTTTCTCCTTTATAATTGGCCTTTGATGATACAAATGTTAGGCCTTTTGATATTGTCCAATGGGTCCTCAAGGCTCTGTTCATTTTTGTTTTCCAGTCTTTTTTCTTAGTTGTTCAGTTAGATAATTCTGTTGATCCATTTTCAAGTTCACTGACCTGTCATTTCAGTTACACCGTAGAGCCCACCTAGTGAATTTAAAAATTTCTGTCATATTTCTAGTTTAGATTTTTTCATTTGGTTCTTCTTCTCCTTCTTCTTCATCTATTCTTTGTCAAGACTGTCTACTTATCCTTTTACTTCAAGATGATTTGTCTTTATTTCTTTGAGCATGATTATAATATGTGCTTTTAGGTCAGTTCAGTTGCTGAGTCGTGTCCTATTCTTTGAGATCCCATGGACTACAGCACGCCAGAGTTCCCTATCCATCACCAACTCCCGGAGCTTGCTCAAATTCATGTCTATTGAGTCAGTGATGCCATCCAACCGTCTCATCCTCTTTTGTCCCCTTCTTCTCCTGCCTTCAATCTTTCCCAGCATCAGGGCCTTTTCTAGTGAGTCAGTTCTTCACATCAGGCGGCCAAAGTATTGGAGCTTCAGCTTTAATAGCACTTTTTCCAATGAATATTCAGGACTGATTTCTGTTAGGATTGACTGGTTTGATCTCCTTGCAATCCACTTTGGTTCAGTTCAGTTCAGTCTCTCAGTTGTGTCTGACGCTTTGTGACCCCATGGACTGCGGCACACCAGGCCTCCCTGTCCATCACCAACTCCCGGAGTTTATTTAAACTCATGTCCATTGAGTCGGTGATGCCATCCACCCATCTCATCCTCTGTCGTCCCCTTCTCCTCCAGCTTTCAGTCTTTCCCAACATCAGGGTCTTTTCAAATGAGTCAGTTCTTTGCATCAGTTGGCCAAAGGATTAGAGTTTCAGCTTCAGTGTCAGTCCTATGGACTGGTTGGATCTCCTTGCTGTGCAGGGAACTCTCAAGAGTCTTCTCCAACATCACAGTTCAGAAACATCAATTCTTTGGCACTCAACTTTCTTTATACTCCAACTGTCACATCCATACATGACTGCTGGAAAAACCATAGCTTTGACTAGACGGACCTTTGTTGGCAACATCATGTCTCTGTGTTTTAATATGCTGTCTAGGTTTGTCATAGCTTTTCTTCCAAGGAGCAAGCATCTTTTAATTTCATGGCTGCAGTCACCATCTGCAGTGATTTTGGAGCCCCCCAAAATAATTATTTCCATTGTTTCCCCATCTATTTGTCATGAAGTGATGGGAGCATATGCCATGACCTTAGTTTTTTGAATGTTGAGTTTTAAGCCAGCTTTTTTCCACTCTCTTCTTTCACGTTCATCAAGAGGCTGTTCAGTTCCTCTTCGCTTTCTGCCATAAGAGTGCTGTCATCTGAGGTTATATAATTCTAACATCTTGAAGTTGGTATTTGTTGATTATCTTTTCCCTTGTGAGATGTTGAAATTTTCAAGTCTTTTTGTACAGGTTGACTCTTGAACAGTGTGGAGGTTATGGAAACCAACCCCCATGCAGTCAAAAATCCACATTTAACTTTGTCATTGGCCCTCCATATCAGCAGTTCCATATCTGTGGGTTCAGCTAGCTGGAGATTGTGTAGTGTTATTGAAAACAATTTGTGTATAAGTGGATCCACGCAGTTCAAACCCATGTTGTTTAAGTGAAGAAGTGAAAGTCTCTTGGTCATGTCTGACTCTTTGTGACCCCATGGACTGTAGCCTGCCAGGCTCCCCTGGCCATGGACTTGTCCAAGCAAGAATAGTGGAGTGGGCTGCCATTCCCTTCTCTAGGGGTCTTTCTAACCCAGGGATGGAACCTGGATCTCCTGCACTGCAGGCAGATTTTTACCATCTGAGCCACAAGGGAAGCATGTTAAAGAGTCATCTGTATATCAGTTTGGATTTATATTCTGACATTTAAAAAATTATATGAGACTTTGGATCTTGTTCAAATCCTATAGATTTGTTTGTTTATGTGATCAGGCAGTCAGTCTAGTTGGGTTCAGGCTTCAAATACCTATCTGCCTTCTTTGGGCTGGAGTTCAGTATCAGTTTAGTTTTCAAAGTGCTATTTGCTGTGTTATTTGTATCTGTTCCATGTACATACCAGCCAGTGGCTAGTCTCCAACTTGGGCAGTGGTGTACCTCATAGATCAATTGTCAGAATCTTCAGAGTGTTGTTGAGGGTCAGATACTTTGATGTGCAGCCTGGGGGTGATTCCTGGAGTTCACATACAGCGTCATTGAGCTCCCTCTTCTTTCTGTTGTTAACCCAGACTTTCCAGTCCAAAGGATTCTCCTTCTTGCTTCACTTGCTAGAAAGCTGAGACTTGAATTTCTCTCCTCTCCTTGCACATCTGTGATTACCTTTCCCTTGAGAACCAAGTGACAGGAGGCTCGGGAAAGAAAACAAAGCAATGGAGTTTCCTTCAAGGCTCCTGGGATCACAGTTCCTCTGGTCAGAGAAAAGGTTTTCCTTTCTGACTGCTGTTGTCATTGCAACTGCTGCCTAGTTGCCTTGAACGTAGGGTGAGAGGACAGAAGGGAAACAGACAAAATCGGGGGGTTGCCTCTACTCCCTTTGACCTTTAAGGAATCCCTTTACTGTTTCTTGGGCCAAAAATGGAGGTCTTCTTGGAACTTTTTCTTTCTGTACCTGGTGCACAGTTCTGAGTTTGGGCTGCCTTTGAGTCCAGGCCAGGAGATACTCAGTTCAGTTCAGTTCAGTTTAGTCACGTCCGACTCTTTGCGACCCCATGAACCGCAGCACTCCAGGCCTCCCTGTCCATCACCAACTCCTGGAGTCCACCCAAACCCATGTCTATTGAGTCAGTGATGCCATCCAACCATCTCATCCTCGGTTGTCCCCTTCCCCTCCTGCCGGGGACCAGCCCCGGCTGATCCAGGGTATTCGAAGGAGAGACGGCGTAGGCGAAGATCAGGAAACAATTGCTTAATTAAATGTTAATTAAGGATATAAAGAGTAATAGAATGAGGATAGCTCAGTAAAATTCAGTGAAGAAAAGAGGCTGAAATAAGGATAGCTCAGTGAGGAAATTCAGTGGAGAAAAGAGGCTGAAGAATTCAGCCAGAAGGTAAGAGAAAGAACGACATGGTGAGACCAAGTTTCGGTGAACAAGGCCCGCACTTTATTTTCCAAAGTAGTTTTTATACCTTAAGTTATGCATAGAGGATAATGGGGGAAGGGGTAGAGTCAGGCAGCAAGCCAGGCTTTCTTATCATATGCAAAAGCTTAGGTGATTTGCATCATCTTCTGGCCTGGAGGCCTGTTAACATTTTAAGACCTTTTCTTCAGAAAACTTATTTTTCTCTAAAGGTGATTGGTCAGGAGCCACCCTCCAAAAGCATTAGATAAAGTTGCATTCCTACAGAGCAAAGGTGTGGTGGGCTATAACAAGAAAAAGAATTAACTCAAGGGTCCCAGGTTACAAACATTAAAGCTACTATTTACACCAATTATATTAATCAATACACTGCCAGGGACACAGCAGGTAAGGGATATGGAGACTTAGCAGCAAACATTGGCCCAACAAGTGAAAATCCCGTCACCAATACAATTTCTAATCAATCTTTTAACTGCTCAAAGGAATCTGTATTTAGACAGTTTAGAACATTTCATGCCTCTCACAGTTTGGAGGCTCTGAGCAATCACATGTGGCCGGAAAAACCTATTCAGGCAGGCTAGAGGACTTCCAAGGGAGTTTGTAGGTTGAACACTGTCACACCCAGGAATTATTAACTGGAGCTGTAAGCTAACTCTTTTTTCAGAGAGGTAGTGGGGGACAGCCCCCCGTAAAGTCAGAGGTGTAGGTGAAAGCACAAAGCAGAAAGTAGGCAGACTCTGGTTTTGGGGGTAGATTGCTCGAGAATTTCCAGGGAGACTCCTGAGGCTTGATCCCGCCTTTGCGTATGCTAAGCCTCCTTTCTCATGACCTTTGCCAGGGGCGGAGCTCGCTCCCCGCACCCTCCTGCCCTCAGTCTTTCCCAGCATCAGGGTCTTTTCCAATGAGTCAGCTCTCCGAATCAGGTGGCCAAAGTACTGGAGTTTCAGCTTCAACATCAGTCCCTCCAATGAGCAGCTAGGACTGATCTCCCTTAGGATGGACTGGTTGGATCTCCTTGCAGTCCAAGGGACTCTCAAGAGTCTTCTTCAACACCACAGTTCAAAAGCATCAATTCTCCTGCACTCAGCCTTCTTTATAGTCCAACTCTCACATCCATACATGACTACTGGAAAAACCATAGCCTTGACTAGACGGACCTTTGTTGGCAAAGTAATGTCTCTGCTTTTGAATATGCTGTCTAGGTTGGTCATAACTTTCCTTCCAAGGAGCAAGCATCTTTTAATTTCATGGCTGCAATCACCATCCGCAGTGATTTTGGAGCCCAGGAGATACTAGAAGAAGCAAAAAGGGAAACTCTGTAGATGTCATGATATTTTGAGCCATGGTTTGTTTTCTCTGTCCACCAGTTATCGATTACTTTTTAGTCTTTAGATAATGCGTGGAGCAGCTCTATTCCTGGAGTTTAGCTGAATTCCCTAGGAGAAACACTGTGGAATGTACTTACTCCATCTTAATTGGAACCAGAAACTTTGGCTATTTATTAGACACATTTTAAGAGAGAACCAAGATAGACAGGGGCAAAAAAGGCCGTGGCTTCAAGGCAGGTTATCAGTCCTGAAAGATCTGTGACTGGACTAACAGGCCTTAGGGTCCCTAATGGAGAAGACACCCCAAGGAAGGACTCCAGTGTTTTTGGTTCAGGGTGCTCTTTCTTCCTTCTTTTTAATTTTTGAATTTAAATTAAAATTTAAAAAGAGATTGTATTTGTACTCAGTACATAATCTGGAAGTTATAAAGGGAACAAAGTTAGAGGGGTACTCTACTTACTTACCCACTGGCCACCCAGTTCCTCCCCCTGGAGACACCCATGTACCAGTTTCTTGTGTGTCCTTACAGAGACATTCCACACAATACCATATATAAAATGGGAATAAGTGTGCATATAGTAACCAAAACAGTCGTGTGCTATGCACACTGCTCTATGCTTTGCTTTCTCACTTAATATGTCCTGGAGACTTTCATAGCAATGTCCACAGAAGGCCTCATTCTTCTTAGCAGCTGTGAAGAATGCCATTTAAAGAATATGTTATGATTCATTTAATGAGTCCTTTATTGATAGACTTTATTCCACCAATAAATGTTTATTCCGTCCTTTGTTATAACAGGAAAGTTGCATTGAGTATCCTTGTGTACCTATCTGACATATGTGGGGCAGTATCTATAGAATAAATACCTGGGAGTGACATTGCTGGGCAGGAAAGGATGTGTGTTCACTGAGAGTTACCAAGTTGTTAATAGCATATTGATATCTTATTTCATACAACTGCAGATAATCTGTCAGTTTTTTAAACCTTGGTAAGGAGAGGACTATTAGATGACGTAATAGAAACCTTCATATGATCTGAAGTCTTTCTCTATCTCTGGCTGATATCTAACTCTGATTGTGCCTGGTTTTTTACCAACGTGATGTGGAAGAAAAGGAAAATGTGTGAATTGGCATTTTTCTTCTTTCTTGTCCCTTGTTACTCTAGTAAGAGACATGCCAACAAGCTGTGGGAAAAAAATATATTGTAAAATTACTAAATAGGAAATATCCAAAAGGAAGGCTGTGACAATCAAGAGGATGTGAATGACCAACTGATGGGACAATCAGTTCCAAATCCTCAGATGTTGGTTTGCGTTAAAGCCTTTCTTCTGAGGAACATTTTGTCCATCACGTGTGCTTACGTATATAACCATGCCTGTATAGGTAGGAAGAGAGTTCAGGAGAAAGCTGTTATTCACTGTACTGACGGTGAAACAGAGGCCTTACAAATATAATGATTTTTTTCTGACCCCTGGATCACCACATTTGATGTGAAAAATTTGAATGTGTGGAAGTCTTGGAGACATATTTAATGTAGATACCAAAGAGTTGTCACTTCAGGTTTTTTTGATGGTTTATGGTGTTTATTTCAAAGCAAGGCTTTATTGGAAAATCTGTATGTCAAATTTTCCACTATGATGGAGCGTTTTGCTAGTAACCTTCCTTTTGATCCTTTTAACATGACACCTGAGACTAGAAATCAGATCAGTGAGGTGCTCAAAAATCTTCATAATTACTTGGCTTTGACTGTGTCATTATCTGCTTCAATTAATTTTAATAAATAAAATAAAATTAGCTATAAAATTGATTTGGAAAAAAAAAGACTTTAAAAAAATCTTTTTGGGTTTTTTTTTTGTTTTGGCATCTGGATAGGGACTTGAAAAGACTATTTTTAAAGTGAATGATGTGTGGCTTTCCAAGTGAGAATTCTAATTGGGTAGATTATCAAGTGATAAAACTGGTTTGGGTGGCTCTTCAGATAGACATCTTGTTTTTAATTTTTATACCTTTAACCCTATATTGTTTGAAATTTTTGGATGGGCATATAAAACTTTTTAAAAGAAATATAATATAGTAGAAAACAAAGGAAAACAGCTATCTTGGAAGGCTGTGTGTTTAATACAGTGAAACAGTTGTTACAGAAAACATTATTGGCATTTCTTGTTTGAAATGCCCTTCAAACCTATTCTACATCAGTCCAAAAAAAAAAAAAAAAAAGGAGGGGTTGGCTGTCGAATCAGATACCACTGTGCGGCAAACTGGGAAAGTAAAGTGTGACAGTTCTTACAATGACTCGAGTAGAGCAGGCTTACTGGAAGGTGCTGAGGATGGCTCGTGGCATATCCTTGGTCTTTCCTCAGATTGTGGCTTTCTAGAAAATGCAGTAGAGGAAAGACTCAAGAAACTTTTGATTGTTTAAATGCTTTATCTTTTACTTTTTATCATCATAAAGTTTTGTGACCTTCTCTGCTTATCATATGAAGCAAGTTTATCAAGAGTGCTTATCACAAACTTACCATGTCTGTTTGGGTCTAGAAATTCTGTTTTGAACATTAACAAATTTGGATTTAGAGATCAGAGTCAGTATGCATCTTTCTGAGAAGGCAGCCTATGCATTCTCTGGATTTAAATCATTACCCTGCTGCTGCTGCTAAGTCACTTCAGTCGTGTCCGACTCTGTGCGACCCCATAGATGACAGCCCACCAGGCTCCCCCGTCCCTGGGATTCTCCAGGCAAGAACACTGGAGTGGGTTGCCATTTCCTTCTCCAATGCATGAAAGTGAAAAGTGAAAGTGAAGTCGCTCAGCCGTGTCTGACCCTCAGTGACCCCATGGACTGTAGCCTACCAGGCTCCTCCATCCATGGGATTTTCCAAGCAAGAGTACTGGAGTGGGGTGCCATTGTCGCTCAGTCATGTCTGACTCTTTGCAACCCCGTGAAATGCAGCACACCAGGCCTCCCTGTCCATCACCAACTCCTGGAGTCCACCCAAACCCATGACCATCAAGTCGATGATGCCATCTGACCATCTCATCCTCTGTCATCCCCTTCTCCTCCTGCCCTCAATCTTTCCCAGCATCAGGGTCTTTTCCAGTGGGTCAGCTCTTCGCATCAGGTGGCCAAAGTATTGGAGTTTCAGCTTCAGCATCAGTCCTTCCAGTGAACACCCAGGACTGATCTCCTTTAGGATGGACTGGTTGGATCTCCTTGCAGTCCAAGGGACTCTCAAGAGTCTTCTTCAACACCACAGTTCAAAAGCATCAATTCTTCTGCACTCAGCCTTCTTTATAGTCCAACTCTCACATCCATACATGACTACTGGAAAAACCATAGCCTTGACTAGACGGACCTTTGTTGGCAAAGTAATGTCTCTGCTTTTGAATATCTGCTATCTAGGTTGGTCATAACTTTCCTTCCAAGGAGTAAGCGTCTTTTAATTTCATGGCTGCACTCACCATCTGCAGTGATTTTGGAGCCCAGAAAAATAAAGTCAGCCACTGTTTCCCCATCTATCTGCCATGAAGTGATGGGACTGGATGCCATGATCTTAGTTTTCTGAATGTTGAGCTTTAAGCCCACTTTTTCACTCTCCTCTTTCACTTTCATTAAGAGGCTCTTTAGTTCTTCTTCACTTTCTGCCATAAGGGTGGTGTCATCTGCATATCTGAGGTTATTAATATTTCTCCCAGCAATCTTGATTCCAGCTTGTGCTTCTTCCAGCCCAGCATTTCTCATGATGTACTCTGCAAAGAAGTTAAATAAGCAGGGTGACAATATACAGCCTTGACATACTCCTTTTCCTATTTGGAACCAGTCTGTTGTTCCATGTCTAGTTCTAACTGTTGCTTCCTGACCTGCATGTAGGTTTCTCAAGAGGCAAGTCAGGTGGTCTGGTATGCCCCCATATCTTTCAGAATTTTCCAGTTTATTGTGATCCACACAGTCAAAGTCTTTGGCATAGTCAATAAAGCAGAAATAGATGTTTTTCTGGAACTCTCTTGCTTTTTCAATGATCCAGTGGATGTTGGCAATTTGATCTCTGGTTCCTCTGCCTTTTCTAAAACCAGCTTGAACATCTGGAAGTTCACAGTTCACATATTGCTGAAGCCTGGCTTGGAGAATTTTAAGCATTACTTTACTAGCGTGTGAGATGAGTGCAATTGTGCGGTAGTTTGAGCATTCTTTGGCATTGATTTTCTTTAGGATTGGAGTGAAAATTGACCTTTACCAGTCCTGTGGCCACTGCTGAGTTTTCCAAATTTGCTGGCATATTGAGTGCAGCACTTTCACAGCATCATCTTTCAGGATTTGAAAGAGCTCAGCCGGAATTCCATCACCTCCACTAGCTTTGTTCATAGTGATGCTTCCTAAGGCCCACTTGACTTAACATTCCAGGATGTCTGGCTCTAGGTGAGTGATCACACCATTGTGATTATCTGGGTCTTGAAGATCTTTTTTGTACAGTCTTCTGTGTATTCTTGCCACCTCTTAATATCTTCTGCTTCTGTTAGGTCCATACCATTTCTGTCCTTTATTGAGCCCATCTTTGCATGAAATGTTCCCTTGGTGTCTCTAATTTTCTTGAAGAGAGCTCTAGTCTTTCCCATTCTGTTGTTTTCCTCTATTTCTTTGCATTGATCACTGAGGAAGGCTTTTTTATCCTTGATATTCTTTGGAACTCTGCATTCAAATGGGTACATCCTTACTTTTCTCCTTTGCTTTTCACTTCCCTTCTTTTCACAGCTGTTTGTAAGGCCTCCTCAGACAGCCATTTTGCTGTTTTGCATTTCTTTTTCTTAGGGATGGTCTTGATTCCTGTCTCCTGTACAGTGTCACGAACCTGCATCCATAGTTCATCAGGCACTCTGTCTATCAGATCTAGTCCCTTAAATCTATTTCTCACTTCCACTGTATAGTCATGAGGGATTTGATTTAGGTCATACCTGAATGGTCTAGTGGTTTTCCCCACTTTCTTCAATTTCAGTCTGAATTTGGCAATAAGAAGTTCATGATCCGAGCCATACTCAGCTCCCGGTCTTGTTCACTTAGGAATGCAAGATGCATTGTAATGATGACCGGGTAGATAGTGAGCTCTCAAAATTGTGATAGTAAGGATGGATGTCAGGTGTTGCTCATCAGTTCAGATACTTTATGCAGAACCTATGCAGTTATTTGACTGCAGACTAGGACATTGCTACTGTCAGTTTATGTACAGTGATGCTTCTGGGAATAATTTAATCTGGACACAGAGAAACTGGGATAGTTCAGCTTTCTTTAGTTCTGTGTCAGAGGCAATAGTGAATAAGAAGGAAGGGGCAGAGTCTTAGTCACAACTCTAGGCCTTTTATAGCAGGCCGGGGTCCAGACCAGAAAAGTAAGAGTCCCCAAAGAGGCCAGAGTTCTGCTACATGGGCAGAGATGGCCAGGGAAACCTACTTACTCTCATCGGAGGTATGGGAGAGAAGGAAGGCGTTCTTAATCAGAGCTAGAACTCGTAGTCCTGGGTGTGCTGTGCTTAGTTGCTCAGTCATGCCCGACTCTTTGTGACCCCATGCACTGTATCCTGCCAGACTCCTCTGTCTATGGGGATTCTCCGGCAAAAGAATACTGGAGGGAGTTGCCATGCCCTCTTCCAAAGGATCTCCCCAACCCAGGGATTGAACCCAGGTCTCCTGCTTTGCTGGCGGATTCTTTACCGACTGAGCCACCAGGGAAGCTCATGTAGTCCTATACCAGGAGGATTATTTCTACCTCTGGTAGAGAAGCACCAAACCGTGAATGTGCTATGGGAATGCATTTTCTTCATTAACAGGAGTATCATTACGGTAGATGCAGTTTATAAGATAACATGTCAGGGGCACTTCATTTCCCCTCTCTAAAAAGATACGCCCAATAATGTGACCCTGTATTTCTGTTATATAGAGACCTTGCAAATAAAAATTTAATTAGGAAGTTTTCCTCACTAACTTGACCCTACATTAGCACTGCTGCTGTTGTTTAGTCGCTCAGTCACGCCTGACTCTTTGCGACCCCATGGGCTGTAGCTGCCAGGCTTCTCTGTTTTTGGGATTTCCCAGGCAAGAATACTGAAATGGGTCGGCATTTCTTTCTCAAGGAGATCTTCCCAACCCAAGGATTGAACCCAAGTCTTCTGCATTGGCAGCAGATTCTTTACCACTGAGCTACTAGGGAAGCCCTATTAGATTATTTTTAGAAATCTACTTTTAATTTTGGAATAACTTTGGATTTACAGAAAAGCTGCAAAGATAATTCAGAGAGTTCTTGAATGCGTCACTCACGTTTCCCCCAGTGTTCACGTCTAACATTACTGTCATGTATTTGTCAAAACTAAGAAACCAAAATCGGTGCATTTACTGTTAAATTCAACACTTTGTTTGGATTTTACCCGATTTTTCACTAATGTTCTTTTTCTAGTCCAAGGCTCAGTTCAGTGTACCTCATTGCATTTAGTCATCGTGTCTCTGTCCTTAGGCTCCTCTGGTCTGTGACAGGTTCTCAGACTTTCCACATTTTTTATGATTGGCGATTTTGAGGAGCACTGGTGAGTAATTTTGTAGACTGCGTCTCAATTGGGGTTTGTCTGAAGTCTTTCTCAGGATTAGACTCGGGTTGTGGTTTTTGAGGAAGAATGCTTTAGAGATGAAATGCCCTCTTCAGCATATCCTGTCTGGGGGTATGACACTAACAAGACCTGTCGCTGGTGGTGTTAACCTTGATCGCTTGGTTAAGGTGGTATTTGCCAGGTTTCTCCACCATAAAGTGACTGTTTTCCTGTTTCCTTACCGTATTCTTTGGAAATGAGTCAGTTAAGTCCAGCCCACTCCTGGGGGAGGAGGAGTGAAGATTAAGCTCCACCTCCTAGAGGAGGTAGTATCTGCATATATTATTTGAAATTTTTCTGTAAAGGAAAACTTACTCTTTTTACCTGAATGTTTATTAATTGTCATTAGTTTATATCAATATGAACTCGTATACTTTAGGTTATCATTCAGTACCATGCTATTTATTTATTGCTCAAATTGTTCCAGTTTTAGCTACTGGGAACTATTCCAGGTTGGGTTCTCTATCCCTTTGACATGTCCATGTCATTCTGCCACTTGAGCACTTCCTTACTTTCTGAAACTAGGAGATGTTCCAAGCTCGTCTTGTATTTTCCCTGCCCTTGCTCTTGAATCAGCATTTTCTTCAGGGGCCTTGGTTTTTTTCCTTGGAGAAACCAAGATCTGAGCATTGGGTGTATACATTGCTAGTAAGCCCTCAGCAGAGAGAGCTAGGAAATACACACATATGTGGACTAACCCACGTGTATGTACATATGTAAAATTATTCCTGTATATCCATCTGCATACACATTGAAGTAAACATGGATCCACGCTCTTGTCTCTGACTCTAATGCAGTACCACAGAGTTTATTCTAGCTTTCCCCCCTTACTTATCTGCAGTTCCTTCTCTGACAGCAAGAAACCTGCCTGTCACCATCCACCATAATAGATGGTTAGTTTCCTTATTTATTTAATTCTGTATACATGTGAAACAGGTTCAGAATTGTTAACCCATATTTCTCTGAGCAACAGATTTACTAACCAGGGTGCAGTGTTTATGTATAGTTCCTTTTGTCTTTAGCAACATTTTCCAAGATTACTTTGGTTTCACCTCACTTCCTTCAGTGAGTTTATGTCAAACATTTATATTAAGTTCATTTGTGACAGTCTGTACTGTATCTTGGGATCCCTTGACATCCTTTTTGATTTTTGAAAAAATTATGTATATTAAGGTTCACTCTTTGTAAGGTATGTTCAGATGGTAAAGAATCTGCCTGCAATTCAGGAGACCTGGGTTCAATTCCTGGGTCAGGAGGATCCCCTGGAGAAGGGAATGGCAACGCACTCCAGTATTCTTGCCTGGAGAATTCTATGGATAGAGGAGCCTGGTGGGCTACAGTCCATGGGGTCACAAAGAGTCGGGCACAACTGAGCAACTAACACACACAAGATACAGTTTTTTGGGTTTTGTCAAATACAGAAGTCATATATTTACCACCCTTGTACCATGTAGAACAGTTCCATCTCCCTAAAAATTTCCATGCGCCTTCCCTTCTAGTCAGTCACCTCCCGTCACGTTGGTTAACCTGTTTAATGCCACTTATCTGTTTTCTACACCTGGAGTTTTGCCTTTTCCAGAATGTCACATGAATGGAATCTTAAAATTTGTAGTTGTTCACTTAGCCAAAATGCATTTAAGGTTCATCCATATTGTTTCATGATCAGTAGCTTGTTCCTTTTTGTCACTGAATAATACTCCATTCTGTAGGTACATCAGAATTGGTTTATCCATTCACCTGTTGAAAGACATCTTGGTTGCTTCCAATTTCAAGTCACTGGACCTTTATAGATAAAGCTGCTGTAAACACTTAAGGAAATTGCCATGCTGTGCAGCATTAGAGAATGGTCACGCATTTGAGATCAGAGGGGATCATTAATAATTGATAAAGATTTGGGCTGCAAAAAGTCAACTAATTATTGACTTATCTTTGTTTCACCTTACAATGTGGCTGCTGTGTCTATAGTGTTAAATTTGGTGAGTATGTGATATAAGAGACAATCTTGTTTAAAAGGAGTTTGCCGTCTACTAGAGAAGGTAATGCACCCCACTCCAGTACTCTTGCCTGGAAACTCCCATGGACGGAGCAGCCTGGTGGGCTGCAGTCCATGTGGTCACTAAGAGTTAGACACGACCGAGCGACTTCACTTTCAGTTTTCACTTTCATGCATTGGAGAAGGAAATGGCAACCCACTCCAGTGTTCTTGCCTGGAGAATCCCAGGGACGGGGGAGCCTGGTGGGCTGCCGTCTATGGGGTCGCACAGAGTCAGACACGACTGAAGTGACTTAGCAGCAGCAGCAGCAGCAGAGAAGGTAAGATTTTTGTGAGCCGGCCTATAGGTATAATCTGGGTTAGGTTCTGGTTTGTTGTGTCTGGTGGGATGGTAATAATAGTATTCAACTGATTAGTGCCTAAGTCTTAGTAAAGTCTTTATAAAGGCATGGAGAGGTCAATGCCATTAAAAGAATTTATCATTTACATTTCCCAAGAGAAGGGGACATGCCCTCATCACATGGGGCCCCAGGGGGAAGCACCAGGTTTGGTCAGGAGAGTAGAACAGGGAGGAAGCATGGCCCAGAGCCTTTATGGTTTTCCTTTGCTCTACTCTGGGAAAGGCAAGGCAGGGCAGGGGAACCGGCTTAGGATTGGCTAGTTTGAATAACTGCTTGAGTCTTAGGGTGCAGGGACTGTTCCTTGTGGTCTGGTACAGACGTCTGTCATCTGTCGATTTAGTGCCTGGGAAATACTAGCCTTGTGTGTGAGAATTAAAGGAGACAGTCTAGAACACGGGGTCTTGCTGGCAGGGGAGGCGTAAACAGTGCTGGCTGTTAGTCTGGCCCTGTGAGTAATGAATGCCAAATAGACAAATACAAGCTCTAAGAGATCACAGTACTAACACAGCCTTCCTACATGGTGCTCTCTCTCACCAGTCGAATAATCTAATTCAGTGCGTTGCTGACTGATGACTTTGAAACAGGAATACAGCAGTGTATGAGATGAAGTCTTTGCCCACAAGGAGCTCATGATATGTCAAGAAAAACAGATGCATTCAGTCACACTGCCATGTGCCAGGCACTTGCTGGTCTCTGAAGACACAGGGCTTAACCTAAGAGATGGAAAACTCATAACCAGATGGAGTGCATTTCTCTCCTTATCAACATTAATATCTCATACAAAAATACATCCTCTCATTTTGCTCTATGTCTCCAAACCCCTTTCACTACCCCCCATACTCCACTTGTTTTCTGAATATCCTTTAGAGGAGCTTATTTTATGGATTTGAGTTTTCACTTTCTTGACAACTAAAAGGAAAGGCATATGACTGACAGATTTTCTTTTAAGGATCTGGAGCAGATATTTAAAAAACTCAAAGCTATGTTTAGGTAGTTGTCTTTTTACCATTGCATCTAAAAAGCAGTGGTGGGGGAAGGAGTACGGTCATATGTGTGTGACTGGATCAGGGGAGGAGGGGCTGTGGGGTGCTGTTGGGACTGTGAGGACTAGGGTTTGGGAGACTTGTTCCGCTGTTGGTTTTGTTGTTAACCTGAGCACTGGGGGCAGGCGTCTTCCTCTTTCTAAGCCTCATTTCCTCATTTACAGAGTGGGGTTGATGATCACCACTTTGTCTACCTATTTTATGTTCTTGTTAAGGATGACATGAGATAATAAGTATAAGACTTGAAGTACAGTATAAATGTTAGGTATATTATAATGTCTTATACATAAAACGGAAAGGCAATGGCACCCCACTCCAGTACTCTTGCCTGGAAAATCCCATGGACAGAGGAGCCTGGTGGGCTGCAGTCCATGGGGTCGCTAAGAGTCGGACACGACTGAGTGACTTCCCTTTCACTTTTCTCTTTCATGCATTGTAGAAGGCAATGGCAACCCACTCCAGCGTTCTTGCCTGGAGAATCCCAGGGACGGGGGAGCCTGGTGGGCTGCCGTCTATGGGGTCGCATAGAGTCAGACATGACTAAAGCGACTTAGCAGCAGTATACATAAAAAGCCTCAGAAAATATTGAGGGAATGAATGAACATATTTCTTTTTCCTTTTGTTTCTGACGTCAACTCCAAGGAATGAGAACTGAGCGACCTTGATCTTATTTTCTGAACTTCAGTAGTATTTATCATCTATAGCTGTAATTTAGTAATTATGTTCTTTCTTATATTTAGTGATTGTTTTGAGTGAGTTTTGGCACTTTAATGAGAGTACATAAAGAGTATTTGTATATATTTCCTATCTCCTATGGAACCTAGAGTGAAAAGTACATTATAGGTACTTAATAAATATTTGTTGATTCATTGATACTGGTTCAGTGTTTAGGGTATCTATTATAAATAAACCCTTTGGGGACTAATTCTAAAGCAGAATATATGCACATGAGGGACAAGTTGCTGTACAGCCTGGGAGGCATCATCATAGAAACAATCTAAAGAAACAAACTTGGTACAAGGTCTGAGGGAGATCCTGATGAACTTAAAGACATTGTAGGTTTAATTTGGGAAACAAAAGAAGGGCTTACCTGATGGAGGTTAGAGGTCAGAATGAGAATGGTGTACTAGTCGGTGCATGCCCTGGTAGGACAGTCATAAAGGCCAAGTTGTTGAGATTTTAAGAGTCATTTTAAAATTGCAGTTATTCAGTGTAGCTATACCTCTGTCTCAGTCAAACAAGCAACCTTCAAACTTTGTTCAGAGGTGAGTCCTTGTCATTGTATAGAGTAGCTCTTCAAGGTTGAGACTTAATGCTTACGAAGCCTCTTGCTTCTGCAGAGCCAATCTCTTAGACTGCTGATGTCATTAATAATATAATCCATGTAGAGTGTCAGAGGTTTTTAGCAGTTTTGTAGCTCAGCTAAACAGATAGGCCAGGAATTAGCAGCTTTTTATGGAGATGTTTGGTTTACTTTCCTTCTGGAGGATGAAGAGGATTCCTGCTGTGTCGGGATTCTCACGGGCTGGGGGATGTGTGTGTGTGTGTCTTGCTGGCCTGAATGGTAGAGACTGTTTAAAGTGGAAAGAGGAGTCAGGTATTGGTATCAATAGGCCTGTTCTAGTAATGGCATGTCTCCCCTAAAATAGGGTACCTGTCTGATCCAGAGGGCTTCCCAGGTGGCGCTAGTGGTAAAGAACCCACCTGCCAATGCAGGAGATGCCATAGACTCAGGTTCGATCCCTGGGTTGGAAAGATCTCCTGGAGAAGGAAATGGCAACCTACTCCAGTAATCTTGCCTGGAGAATCCCATGGACAGAGGAGCCTGGTGAGCTACAGTCCATAGGGTCGCAAAGAGTCAGACACGACTGAAGTAATTTAGCACGCAGCATGTCCGATCCAGGAATTATATCTGGCTGGCATGTTTCCTTCCTGTTTACCATGTTTACTAAACCTTCATGTTTAGTTAGTGAGTACTAGTTATATACTATTAAGTACTGGTCTGGATATTCTTATTGGCAAGCTGGGCAACACAATGCAGGTATGTTACCTGCTCTGGAGAATTTCAGTGCAGGACTCTTATACCTAACTAAGCATAAAAGTGGGTCTGCTGCTGCTGCTGCTGCTAAGTTGCTTCAGTAGTGTCCGACTCTGTGCGACCCCATAGACGGAAGCCCACCAGGCTCCCCCTTCCCTGGGATTCTCCAGGCAAGAACGCTGGAGTGGGTTGCCATTTCCCTCTCCAATGCATGAAAGTGAAAAGTGAAAGGGAAGTCGCTCAGTTGCGTCCGACTCTTAGTGACCCCATGGACTGCAGCCCACCAGGCTTCTCCATCCGTGGGATTTTCCAGGCAAGAGTACTGGAGTGGGGTACCATTGACAATTATATAAATGTCCATCGACTGTGTTTATAAGATGTGGTAACTGTCTTCTGACTTTGAAGGACTGTTGTGTAAATCAGAGACCTGACTACTCAAGAATTAGCGTTAAGGTTGATAGGTAAAAGCTGGCAGGGGCGAATTCTGATGGAATGTGTGGAACGTGCTTATTTGTTCACAGATGGACTGCCTCAGGTCAAAACTCTGTTCCTCTGAACAGCAGAGCTGTTTTTTGTCTCTTGGCAGTTTGTAAAGGCAGTGCATGTGGCATGGACTGGCTGGGCCATCGGCGCATCTCCACCTTGGCACTTTCATTGGGAAAATTGGGAGAATTCTCTGTTGTAGTGGTGGGCTATTCTGTGTACTGTAGGATGGTTAGCTGCAACCCCAGCCTACCACTAGATGCCAGTAGCACCCACTTCGCCCCCAGTTGTGGCACTCAAGAATGTGTGTGTGTGTGTGTGTGCACGCTTAGTTGCTCAGTTGTGTCTGACTCTTTGCAACCCCACAGACTGTAGCCCAACTGTCCGTGGGATTTTCCAGGCAAGAGTACTAGAGTGTGTAGCCATTCCCTTCTCCAGGGGAATCATCCCGACTCAGGGATGCAACCCGGGTCTATTGCATTGCAGGCAGATTCTTTACCACTGAGCCACAGGGAAGCCTCCCAAAATGTCTCTAGACAATGCCAAAATTTCTGTGAAAGGCAAAACCTCCCCAGTGTAGAACCTCTGGGTCAGGTAAACAAGTTAAGGTGCTTCAGAACTCTAGGAGTTTAAACTTTGTTTTGCTTTGCAAGTGAATTCTGCAGCATAATTTTTTCAGCAAGTAAGAACTGGTTAGAGGACCTACATACCTGGAGTTGTGATATTCAGTTACTTTCCAATTCAGGGAGTCTTTTTGGGTTGGAAGGTTGTCAGAATCTGCTGGGTGGTGATGGTGAGCTTGGAATATACAGGATGTTCCCTAACCAGGGTATACTCCTGGGAGAAGGCTATGAGATGAAAGGAGAAGATTAGACAAGGTTGTAGTAAAGACACCTGAATGAGAGACCAGCGAGTGGGAAGGGAGCGGATGTCGATTAGCCATTACAGCTTGGTCAGCTGTGGTCAAGCAAGGTTCTCTTCCTGACCCTTTTCCTTCCCTCTGAGAGCCTGGACTGTTCTGTGGTGGAGGAGGAAGGCATGCCCATGCAACTTAACAAGCTTGAATCTTGGTTCCCCCATTTACTAGTTTTGATCTGACATGTTTCTTAACTTTGTTTCCTATTACATGTTTATTTCATTTTTTAAAAATTATGGTAAAATATGTATAACATAAGGTTTACCACTTTAACCAATTTTCCCCCTGCTACTTATTTATCTCATAGCTGGGAGTTTGAACTTTCTGACGGCCTTCATCCAGCTTCCCCCTCCTCCCACCCTTTGACCTGTGATAACCGCAGATCTGATCTCTTTCTATGAGTTTGTCTGTTTTTGAAGTATAATTGACCTGCAACTCTAGGTTAGTTCTTGTTACACAACACAGTGATTCAGTATCTCTATACATTTCAAAATGATCACTGTGAGAAGTCTGGTTGTGATATGTCACCATACAAAGATATCAGTCATTCACCATACAAAGATATCCGTCATTCACCATACAAAGATATCCGTCATTCACCATACAAAGATATCACACGGTTACCGACTCTATTCCCCACGTTGTACGTTTCATATCCATGACCCCTATATTTTGCAACTGGAAATTTGTACTTCTTAATCTCCCTCACTGATGTCTCTCCTCCTCGACCTCCACCCCTCTGGCAATAAACTGTGTTCTGTGACTGTCTTTTTTTTTTTATTATGTTCATTCTTTTTTGTGTTTTTTAGATTCCACATTTAAGTGAAGTCATACAAATTTGTCGTTCTCTGTCTGGTTTATTTCATTTGGGGCAACAGCCGTAGGTGCATCTGTCTTATTGCAAATGGAAAGAGTTCATTGTTTTTAATGACTGAATGATATTCCATTGTATATATGTGCCGCATCTTCATTCATTCGTATTATTCATTCATCTATTGTTGGACACTTAAGTTGCCATTTTAGCTGTTTTTAAGTGTACAGTTCGGTGGCATTAAGTGCATTCACATTGTTGTACAGCCATCACCACCATTCACCTCCAGAACTTTTTCATCTGGCAGGACTGAAACTCTACCCATTAAAAAATAACTCCTCTTTTCCCCTCCCCCTTATCCCCTGGTAACCCCCATTCTGGTTTCTGTCTGTGAGCTTGACTACTCTTGGTACCTTGTATAAGGGAAATCACACAGTATTTGTCCTTTTGTGCTGAGCTTATTTCACTCGGCATATTTTCAAGCTTCCTCCATGCTGTAGCTTGTGTCAGATTTTCCATTTTAAGGCTTAACAATATTCCATTGTATGTGTATGCCACGTTTTCTTTATCCATTCATCTGTCAGTAGAGGTTTAGGTTGCTTCCACTTTTCTGCTGCTGTGAATAATGATGCCTTTTTTTTTTTTCCATTTAAAAATGGCAACAAATAATGCTTCTTTCGTACTGTGTGTAAAGGCTCCTTGTGGAGTGCTGGGCATTGGCACATGATAAGTGACACTTCCTTTTTTTCACCTATTTCTATGCCAGCTTCTCTACTTTTGCTTCTTTTAGGTTTCCCTCCTAATACTGGTAATCCAGCCGAAGCAGGGGCTAATGGATTTTTTTTTCCTGCAAGTTAAAGTCCCTTGCAAGACTGACATCTGCAATCACTGTCCTCTGAACTCTTTGTGTTATTTCAAGACTAGTCAGTCTCTGAAAATTGAAGTTGATTTTGAGGTTGCCTTAAGTGCTCAGGTTCTCTTAAATGGCTCTGAGAGTCCTTCACTAAGCTCATTGTCACATTTTTTCCCCAAGATAATTTGTTCTAAAACCTTGCTAGTGGCAGCTTGTTGTACCCAGAGTCCTGAGGTCCCTTCATCAAAGGTTTTGATTCATTTGTCATTCAAAAGACTACTGATAGCCTGAGGGTGAGTGTCAGATACACTTGGTGAATTTCATTGCTTTGTTCTTTGACTCCTTTCTTTAAACACCCAGGCTCCCTCCCTGTGTGGGAAGAAATATTTTTGGCTGGCCCTTTTGTGTCTGTACTATGCCATCTGTCACAAGGGTCATTGCTCAGAGGCTCGCTTCTTCCCTGCTGGGAGCAGGTGGTCAAAACCAATGGCTATTGACGGGGTCGGGTTGGAGCAGCTTACCGGTGTGCCCTCAAAGCTGTGTGTATAGTTGTTATCGTCAGAGGAATACGAGAAGGCCTTACTTTGGGGTGTTTTTTGCCTTAAAGAGTAAGAAAGGCAAATATGATCCTAAATTGTTAGTTAATTCCTATAGTCCAGCTGCTTATCCACTGTCCTCTTTTATGCTCCTGCCTCTCTCCACTCAACTGGTCCTGAGTTCTAAGACTGCTTTCTGAGTCAACCTACAGAGTACAGAGAAAGTACATCCATGAAAATTGTGGACAGTATAATTAAACTGACTTCACACCTTAAATGTAAGAGGTGACATCCTGATCCGTGTTCAACCAAAATAAAATACCCCTGAAATCTTCCAGTGCTCCTGGGTTGGTAAAGACCTTAGTTTTAAAGTCTTATTTAAAGAGTGTGTGCTTCCAACCACTCAGGATTCTGGGCCTGACTCACGGGAGAGCCAGCCCAGTGCTGAGTCACTTAGCCAACTTCATTCATTGATCATGTGCTTATGCACAGCTTGGTTGCAAGGTGGGAGAGAACTACTATTTTCAAATGTTCCTTCCTGAGGTAGCATGGTCCAGAAGTGAACCGAGAGACAGGATGCTAGGGTTCTATTCTTGGCTCAGCTGTGCACCTTCAGCAAGAGACAGCCCTGTCCCCACCCCCACCCCACTGTGTCAATGTGGGAAGATCAGAGAAATAGGTAAAACCAGCAAGACAGATAAAGTGGAAGCCTTTTTTTTAATATAAAATGGTTTTCCCAGCAAGATGATGAGGCCGTATGGCCCCCTGCCCCGTGACTCCTGGTTCACCAGGCTTTGCTCAAGTTATTTACCATAGCCTCCACTTTTAAGATAAGGAGGAATTTCTCCTCCAAGATAAACCCTAGCATTCTTAGTCTCTGTTCTTTTTCCACTGGTCATGCTTCTTTCCCACAGGACTCACTGGATTGTGCTTCGGTGCATTCAGCTGTTTTAAAAGGCACAAACAATTGTTTCTGTTAAGTGGGGGAAATTCAGAAGCGTTTCCGGAGTAAGTTCGTCCTAGGTGTGTGGGGTCAGGCTACTGAAATCACCTTGAACTGGCTTCTTTGGAGACCCCTCGTTCCCCTCTAGGTCTACTGTTTGCATAACGATTCTCTCTAGCTTGTGTCCTCTTATGTCAGTCTCAGTCCTCGACTTATACCTTTCGCCTCTTCTGATCCCTGGAAAAGTAAAACCTTTTCTACCTCGGCCTTAGGTACTATGTACTCCTTGTCATCCTAACCTCGATATAATAGTATCTCTAAACTTTGCCCACAGAATTCTTGTGTTTTTAATATGAAATTGTTTAAGAATACAGAAAAACATAGAAAATAATTTAATATTTGCTTTACGTCTTTTTTTGAATGTAAGAAATCGTGGGTTCATTTGAAGCCCAGAAGCACTGTGTGCAGCCCCCAACTCTTTTGAACAGGCTTTGCAGAGTGCGTCCTCCCTGCGGGCTTGCCTTCCACGACCTGTATTCATTATTCTGTTTCCTCAAGTGCTTTCACAGCTCGCTCCCCATTCCTTGCTGTGACCTTGGGCAAATTGCTTTACCTCTCTGAGCTTTATCTTTCTCTTCGGTAAAATGAGAATAACAGCAGCACCTACCTTTGCCAAGTTATTTTGAGAATCAAATGCAGTAATATATGTGGAAGTAGTTTGTACAGCTCCGTGTTACGTGTTGCACCAGTCATCATTATAGAGAACCCACAGCAGTGTTTTCCAAGGCTGTGCGTGAGGGAGCTGTGGGAAGGGAGATGCCAAAGGAAATGGTGTATCAGAATCCCCAGGGGCTTTTTCAAACTGTAACCTATCTACCTTACCCTTGGATGTGTTTACATACATATATACATATACATAGATAATAGTTAGAAATACATTGAAGGTACAGGCCAAGGGGAAATCATCTCTATATTCCCTATCATTTTCAAGGTTCTCAGCTATTTTCTAACCTGTTGCTTTGCCATGGAATGTCTGTTTAAGAAAATCAATTTCTTAGTCTCTCTTTGCTTAAAAATCATATTTTCAATAAGAATCTTCATCAACTGTTTGGCTAAGGAGGTTTGCTTTTACCAATATGCTTTGGAAAATTTCTGTTACTGATTCTTTATGACCCCAGAATACATTCTTCTCTCCTTTGTTTTTTTCTATCTCCTGCTGAATGTAGTCTGAAGAGAGTTCTGGTAAAAGTTAAGGATGCCTCAGCAGTTCCTTATTGGAGAAGGAAATGGCAACCCACTCCAGTGTTTTTGCCTGGAGAATCCCAGAGACGAGGGAGCCTGGTGGGCTGCTGTCTGTGGGGTCGCACAGAGTCGGACACGACTGAAGAGACCTAGCAAGCAACAGCAGCAGCAGCAGCTGTTGATAATGTGTGATAGCACATTATCTGAAGATAGTCAGGTGTAATTACTGTTTAATCATTTCTGTAACACTGTGTAGATTTCTCTGTGTAGATCCTGGTTGGTGCTCATTGTCTCTTAGCCTTCCATGTTTACTCATTTGATTTTAATTATGGTACCTTGACCAGGAGATCCAACCAGTCCATCCTAAAGGAGATCAGTCCTGGGTGTTCTTTGGAAGGACTGATGCTAAAGCTGAAACTCTAATACTTTGGCCACCTCATGCAAAGAGTTGACTCATTGGAAAAGACTCTGATGCTGGGAGGGATTGGGGGCAGGAGGAGAAGGGGACGACAGAGGATGAGATGGCTGGATGGCATCACCGACTCGATGGACGTGAGTTTGAGTGAACTCCGGGAGATGGTGATGGACAGGGAGGCCTCGTGTGCTGCGATTCATGGGGTCGAAAAGAGTCGGACACGACTGAGCGACTGAACTGAACTGAACCCTGACCCAAACTAGAGAAGGGATATTTGGATGAAGATATTCCTTATAATTGCTTTGAAGAACTATTCAGTTTTATTATTTAAAATATTTAATGTTCAAGTGTAGAAATTAAAAATGCTTATACTCTAGAACCTAGTATTTGAACTCCTAAGTATATATACCCAAGAGACTTTTTCATATGAATGCATGGCAGCCAGGACAAGAATGTTTATGGTTGTTGATAATAGTATGACATTTTTGGAAACAAAGTTTCATCAATAGAAGAGTAGATAAATTGTGGTATAGTCAACAATGGACCACTACTATGAAACTGAGAATATGCATGAATTAGAGGAAAATATGTCAAAGGTAGGGCTTCCCTAGTGGCTCAGTGGTAAAGAATCCACCTGCAATGTAGGAGAAGCAGGTTCTTTCCTTTGGTCGGGAAGATCCCCTGAGGAAGGAAATGGCAACCCATTCCAGTATTCTTGCCTGGAAAATCCCATGGACAGAGGAGCCTGGCTGACTATAGTCCATGGGGTTGCAAAAGACTCAGACATGACTTAGCAAGTAAGCAACAATGTCAGAAGGAATAAATGTCAGCCTTAATAGGAAATGGGATAATGCAAGTTTCAGGTTATGGTCAATATTTTGGATTTATACAAAGTTTTAGAACATACACAATAATCCTTTATGTTATATTGGATATATGTTACATTGGATACTTTATGGTAATAGTACAAAAATAATATAAAATAATAAATTTTAGAACAGTGCAGAACAGTCCTTTGTAATGGGTACATTGTTTATGTGGTAATAATATAAAATAAAGTGCAAGAATTTGAGAAACACCTAATTCAAGATAGTGGTTGCCTTTGAGAAGGAAAGAGAGGAATTATATAGGAAAAATCACACATGGCGCTTCTGTTGTATCTGTAAAGTTCTGTTACTATCTGTGTGGTTTTTTAAAAAATATTTACTTATTTTTTATGGCTGTGCTGTGTCTTTGTTGCTGCATGAGGGCTTGCTTTAGTTGCAGTGACCAGGGGCTTCTCTCTAGTTGTGGTGTGTGGCCTGCTCCTTCCTGGTGGTGACTTCTTGTTGCAGAGCATGAACTCTATAGAGTATGGGCTCAGTGGTTGCGGCACATGGGCTTAGCTGCCCTGCGGCATGTGGAATCTTCCTGGACCAGGGACCGAACCTGTGTCTCAAGAGTTCTTAACCGCTGTACATCAGGGAAGTCCATATCTGTTTTTTTTTCAATACCTGAAATGAGTCAACTGTAATAAGAATTCAAAATGTACATCTTAGTTTGTTTAGGTTGCTGTAACAAAAATATCATTGTCTAGGTGATTTGTAAACAACCAATACTTACTTCTCAGTTCTGGAGTCTAGGAAGTACAAGGTCAAGTTGCTCGCAGATTCAAGTCTGACCTTGCTTCCTGGTTCACAGAAGGTTGTCTTTTTCACTGTGACTTCACATGGCAGGAAGGGCAAGGGAGCTCTCTGGGGTTTCTTTTATAAGGGACTCTTATCTTTTGTAATTCAACATACAAATTTTTGGAGAACACAAATATTCTATAGAAATGTATATAGAATATGACCCCCAACTTTGTAAAATTATGGACAAAGGAAAGAACATTTAAGGATTTAACAGTCATTCATATCTAGATGATTTTCATTTTTAATATTTTTCTGTACTTTTCAAGTTTTCCAGCGGGAAAAGTGATAATAAATACTATTTATTTAATATTTATTTATGAGATCACAGAATATCAAAATAAGACAGTAAGGTAGTATTGACAGCCACTCACAGTCTTTTCTCCAGTCGACTGAGAGTATTTTTCAGTTACCTTAACTAGCTGTAATTTTCAAACACTTTAATTTGACGAGTGCTTTACTGTTCTCTTTGCTTTATGTTTTTCTTTAAAATAAAAATTAAGTTTACAGGAAAAAAACGGATTTTTAAAGACAAAGGATGCTATTTAATATTATGTAAAATCATGTTAAGGCAAATAATGATTTTCAAAGACTGACAGCATAATTAACAAATTGATTACTTCCTAGTTAGAAGAAATTCTCATGGGATTGAAGATGGTCTGGATCAGACTACAGAGAAATAAACTTAATTTTAATTTTTTATTCTTCTTTTCTCTTTGTCTTGCCCCTAGGACTTCATATTTCACATTCATAGAACAAACTTCCTTTTCTTCTCAACTTAGATATTACTTTTATAGGAAATCCTGCGTCTACCCCACCCACACCCATCTGCCCCTCATTCTGGGTTAGGTGGATCCCTAGTACCTTATCCTTAAGACTGTTGTCACTGCACTGTAATTGGCTGATAATCTGTCTCTACTGAAATTTATACTCCATAAGGATAGGATACAGATATTTTGTTCATTGTTCAATTAATCCCTGGTATCTAGCACAATGTCCAGCTCATAGAAAGCACTGGTAATGCTTGAATTAAAGAGTAAACTGAATGAACCAATTAATGCAAAGGTCACAGCTGAAGGGAACATTCTGGAAACTGAACCATTTGATAAACTATATTTTCTGCTCATAGGTACAAGAGAAGTCATTAGATTGAGTAATAACAATTCCAGAATTTTCTCTGGAACTTTTAAGTGGAGAAATGAAAAGCTAGAGTTTCAAATGCTGGTGCCTTACTTGAATTAATGAATGAGGAAGTACTGAAATGAAGAACGTATACCTGGGATTGAAATAAATAAATGAGTTTTTAAAGTTTTAATTCATTCCTCCTTCATCTTATCTGATTTTAAATGTTATTTTCAGACCTCGCTATAAGCAGTATGCTTTAGTTCTTTAGTCATCATTCGTTTTATAAAAACTTCTTATTGCAATATAGCATGTGTATAGAAAACGGCAGAAACCATGACTACATACTTGATAAGTTTTCAGCGAACATGCCTGTGAAACTGAAGTCTCCGCCCGCCTCCGCCTTTCCACAGTGCAGCTGCTGTCCTGAGTATTCATCTCTTTACTAATACAGTTTCTATAGACTGCCTCAGCCTATCATATTTCCATTACTGTCAGGAGTCAGTCAGCCTGTCGGGCTCAATGATTCAAAGCTGTTACCATCGCCCACCTTGTAGTCTGAATGAAGGCCACTTCAGCCCAAAGGCGATGCTTCATTTCATTAACAACAAGTGCCACATTCCCAAACCGTCACTTCCTTTTATCACAGAACTCTTGGACTATGGGTATGTGGAAAGATAGTTAATGAAAAATTAGTTATATAGTTGGTTTGAGCCCTAGTTCTCTTGAATATTGACAATCTCAAGACATATGGATGCATTATTTTAAAGGTATTAGAATCAATTTGCTTCTCAGTATGGCTGTTGTCTAAGACAAAAACCTGGAGGTTATTCTCTCATAAATGCCATAATTATCTGATGTCCTATTGTATTCCTCTTCATGGGCCAAGCACAAGGCAAAGTGTTTGGAGGATGCAATGATTAGTAAGTGTAATCTTTGCGCTTGAGGCGCTTATGATTAGGTAGGGGAAAAGAAACAGAAACATAAAACTTAAAATTGTACTTTAGGAGTGATATGCTGAGGGGAGAGTGGGACTGTTTTTGACTAGAGGGAATATGCCCAGCAAAAGGAGTGGCACAGCCACAGGTATGGGAATGGAAAAATACAGGAGTGAGGAGTGGTTTATGAAGCATGGGATGCAAGCAGAGAATGTCTATTAATAGGCTATAAAGGGCCCTGAGTGCTCATTTAAGGATTTGAAATTTTAATCAAAATCAGTGGAGAGTCTGAAAAGCAGTGGAGAATGAGAATCTGAAGGTTTCTGAGCAGAAGACCATAAAACCTAAACGTCATACCAGTTTGAGAGTATATCTACCAGTTTAGAATTACCATACTGTCCAGAGGTTGTATGGGTCGTGCTTTAAGGGTTAGTCAGATTCATTTATCCTCAGTGAGGTGGTTAACAAGGCTTAAGGCACTGTAACAGCCATGAACAATTTTCTACTTTAATTTTCCTACAGGATTTTTGCTAATCTCATCATCTCTGCGTAGATAAGAGAGAGAACTTTGAACATCTTGGGGAAAAGCATAAAATTAATTTTTGTTAGTGCATTACAAATGAGATTAGAAATAACAGTTCTTATCTTGTTATCACTGTGCTTGTCCCATTATAATGTTCTTTTCCTGAACGAGAAGCATCAACCTACAGAAAAGCACACTGAATGTTGAGTTAAGTCCTGGCTCTGCTCCCTGCTCTCTTTGTGACCCTGAAGGCATCATTTAACTTCTATGAGCCCATCTTGGGGTGTAGTTGTAGGATTTCATTTGAAAAAATAGCATTACGAAAGCATTACTAACAGTATTGAGATACATGTTCCTGTGCTATATATTTGGTGATGATATTTACAAATACTTCTGAAAAGACTGTCCACATCAAGTCCACAGTGCTTAAAGCAGTGTGTTGTCATAGAGAAGCGCTGGGGTAGAAAGCAGAAGCGCGGAGTCCCAGCCCACACCCTGCCACTTGTAATTCAGGTGTAACTGCTTTTGTAAGCTACCCTGCTTTTGTCTTAAGGCACCATCAAAACAAAACAGAACAGCAGCAAAGCCTGCAAGAACAAAACACACTTAACTCCAAAAGACTTAAATGAGTAATGTACGTCTTCACTGCATGCTTCTTAAAGAGGTTATCAAAGTGTGTGTTGGCCATTAAACTGCTAGACTTCCTAAAGAGTATTCTTTAGCCACTCAATATAGTAAGTCCTATCTCCTCTTTTTTTTCTGTCCCCAAACTTCCCGTCTGCACTGACAGCTGTCTCCAGTTCAGTTCAGTCGCTCAGTCGTGTCCGACTCTTTGTGACCCCATGAACCGCAGCACGCCAGGCCTCCCTGTCCATCACCAACTCCCGGAGTCCACCCAAACCCATGCCCATTGAGTCGCTGATGCCATCCGACCATCTTATCCTCTGTCATCCCCTTCTCCTCCTGCCCTCAATCTTTCCCAGCATCAGGGTCTTTTCCAATGAGTCCACTCTTCACATCAGGTGGCCAAAGTATTGGAGTTTCAGCTTCAACATCAGTCCTTCCAATGAACACCCAGGACTGATCTCCTTTAGGAGGGACTGGTTGAATCTCCTTGCAGTCCAAGGGACTCTCAAGAGTCTTCACCAGCACCACAGTTCAAAAGCATCAATTCTTCTGTGCTCAGCTTTCTTTATAGTCCAACTCTCACATCCATGCATGACTACTGGAAAAACCATAGCCTTGACTAGACAGACCTTTGTTAACAAAGTGATGTCTCCGCTTTTCAATATGCTATCTAGGTTGGTCATAACTTTCCTTCCAAGAAGCAAGCGTCTTTTAATTTCATGGCTGCAGTCACCATCTGCAGTGATTTTGGAGCCCAGAAAAATAAAGTCAGCCATGTTTCCACTGTTTCACCATCTATCTGCCATGAAGTGATGGGACTGGATGCCATGATCTTAGTTTTCTGAATGTTGAGCTTTAAGCCAACTTTTTCACTCCTCTTTCACTTTCATCAAGAGGCTCTTTAGTTCTTCTTCACTGTCTGCCATAAGGGTGGTGTCATCTGCATATCTGAGGTTATTGATAGTTCTCTCGGCAATCTTGATTCCAACGTGTGCTTCCTCCAGCCCAGTGTTTCTCATGATGTACTCTGCATAGAAGTTAAATAAGCAGGGTGACAATATACAGCCTTGACGTACTCCTTTACCTATTTGGAACCAGTCTGTTGTTCCATGTCCAGTTCTAACTGTTGCTTTCTCTCCAGTAGCAGCCACGTTCTCAGGGTTTTCCTTCGTGACCTCTTTATCATCACCATCATCATCATTATTATTTAAAGAGTTTTCCCCTTTCCCTTCTTACCCATTGTTCTCTTTGGCATACAGAAGATAGCTAGTTTTAACAGATAAGGAATTCTCCCTCTTTTGAAATGGATAAGTGTGTGTATGTGCACGCGTGTGTGCTGTCGTGTCTGCCTCTTTTGTGACCCCCATGGACTATAGCCCAACAGTCTTCTCTGTTCATGGAATTTTCCAAGCAAGAATACGGAGTGGGTTGCCATTTCCTACTCCAGAGGACCTTCTCATCCCAGGGATCGAATCTGCATCTCTTCCATCTCCTGCATTGGCAAGCAGATTCTTTAATACCTTCTCCCTGTGACACTGGCAGTTTGAATCCAGTCAAGTCAGTTGGTCTTTCTGACCTCAAATACCTTTTCTGTGAAATTTGATCTAGCAATATTTGCTCCTTTAACCTCACTAGTGAGACTGAGATGAGGTAAAGGAAAGAAAATGCTCTGTAAATGTTATAGCCCATACAAATATGAGGTTGCATTAATTTGTAGCCTCCACAACTGTTTGCAGAGATTGTCCCTCTGTCAGCTCAGTCTCCTAGGATTCTTGACAAGTCTAAAATCTTGTTCAGGAAAGTCTATCCTGGTTTTAATTGTGGCTGACCACTCTGGATTGTTAGCTACAATGATTTAGCAGTTCACAGGCAGGCGACTGTGTATTGGGGTATTGACATTTGTATAACAGGACTTCTGGAGCTCTGGGCAGATACCCTCCCATCTTCTCTTCATGGTAACCCTGTGAGGTGGGTTTCGTTACCCCATGGTTGAAGCTGTGTCTCAGACCCTTCTGTTGTGTGTGTGTCTCCCTGCTTGTAGTCACCGTGTCTGAGAGCCACAGCAGCTACTTGGGTGACCTGTCTTCCCTTCCCCTGTAGAACCTCACGGAAGTGTGAGCCTTGCTTCTGGGTTTGGTAAGTAGGTGATCTAGTAACCGTGTAATGGGTCTGCCTGGGTATTATTGATTTTTTTTTAAATTTATGTTTTATTTTTAAGTCTAGGATAATTACAATATTGTGATGGTTTTTTTCCATATATTAACATGAATTGGCCATCAGCATACAAATGTCCCCTCCCTCTTGAACCTCTCTCCCACCTCCTCCTCCTCCCACCCCTCTAGGTTGTCAAGAGGACCGGCTTTGGGTTCCCTACGTCGTGCAGCAAGCTCCCACTGGCTTTCTAGTTCACATGTGGTAATGTGTATGTTAGTGATTGATTCTGCAAGTGAAGAGCAAAAACCATAGGTGGTGCCCATGTTCCAACCTCTGAGCAAGGCTTTGGTGTTCAGTGTTACTTGGATGCCCTAGGTCTGACCCAGTTGAGGTGTTAACCTTTTTTTGACCAGTGAAGCAACATGTGAGTTGCCTGCGTAGCTGTCTGTTCTTGTGTTGCCATTAGAAGTCTTCCTCCTGTTTGTAGAACTTCTTTGGAGTAGGCAAGTACTTGACCTTAGTCTACAGGGGAAACCCTGTGGGCTTTGGAAGGGGGCTCTTCCCATATGACCTTGGGAATTCATATTTTTTATATAAGTCTTACTTTCTTCACTTGTGAAATGAAACTGTCAATACCTGCTTAATTTGGTGTTGTGAGAATTACACGTAATGTTTATAAAATGCCTGACAATGTTATAGTAATCTCTATAGACATTGCACCAATCTTGCATACAGGCATATAACCACATTCGTATATTTCTGCGTGTCCGTATCAAATGAACTTTATTAGTAAACAGTCACTGTCCATTGCTGTTAGAGATGTCCATTGAATTCTGGAGTTGATAGAGACTCAATCATTGTTTTGGTTAATAGCTTTAGAGCCATCTTGACACTCTGCAGAAATGTCTTTAAGGTGACGTGGGTGGAGCGAGGGTGGGCTCCAGGCTCACTGCATTCTTCAATCAGAACAGAGATGCTTTTGTCTGTATTATATATTGACATTTCATCTAAGATTTCACTTGAGAAAGACCTCTACTGCCTGAAAACAAACATGCTTTAAAGTTTTCATCCAACTTTCTCCCATCCAGTGTGGAAATTTACTTTGCAATATGGCTGCCAGATAATGACTTAGGAGAATGTGTTCTGATGTCAGTTTTCTAAGCTGTAAGCTTTCCAGTGCTTGCCATATAGTAGATACCCAAGAAGTGCTTATTGAATGAATGAATGGTTATGGTAAGGATCAGCTAAATAGTTCTTGACCTCTTTTTAGCCTCTGTGTTCATTCCTTTATTCAACACATAATTATTTGATGATAGATATTGAATCAGGACACAGTTCTTTCTGATTTAAGCCTCTGTACATTTAGAATTTTCGTAATTCTCTCAGAGAAGCCAACTTTGCTTAGCCTGTCAGAGTCCAGGGTAGCTAATTAGTCTATTTTTATGAAAGCGGAGCTGAAAGGGATCTCAGAAGAGGTGCAGAGAAGGGGACAAAGTGCTGGTAACAAGAAGTAGTATAGTGAAATGATTAAGAACACAGACCCTGACGCCAGACAGCTTGGGTTTGAAAACCATTCTGTGATCTTGGGCAAATTACTTAATCTCTGTGCTTCAGTAATATGGGATAGTAATAATACTACCTCACAGGATTATAGGAATAATCAAAAGAATTATTATAAAAGCTCTTAGAGCTGTGCCTAGAGCATGTAGTAAATACTCCATATTAACTATTATTATTGGTAATATTATGATTATCATTTATTTATTGAGACCTACTTCACATTTATCATCTCATTTAACCCTCAAATGAGGAAATGAAGGCTCCATAATATTGTGTAATTTTCCCAAGGTCAATTAGCTGGCAAATTGCAGAGCCAGCTCTAGAAATCATTTCACACATTTCCGTTCTTTTATAAATAAGACCAAAGATTGGATTGATTTATTAAAGGCCATACGGCCGGTCAGTGACAATGTCTGAATTATAATATCAGTTTCTTAAGCTTGGCCTCAAATTCTATCTCCGTTGCGGTGTAGTAGAGATCTTGATCTGATGTCTTAATTAAAAAAAAACTGTATGGCAGTGTTGATGTCAGCTGTCTAGCTGACATAACCATGCCCACAACTATGGTTTTGACTGCAAATCATCAGGTTTTACAGAAGCATATGGGTGAGGGTCTTACCAGTAGAAAACAGAAACCTCATAATAATCATTATAGTCAAATGCTGTATTTTGAAGATGGAAAAGTCAAAGCTAGCTATAAAATCTCATGACTTAATTTCTGAATTCTGAATGCAATGAAAAAAGGTATATGCCGATGAAAGTAATGTAACCCTGTGATGTTTTGTTATCATAGTCCATATCTTAATCCTCATTTGTGAAAGGTAAGTCCAGTAAGCGTTTCCACCATCTCCTCCTCTGGTAAGAGTGAAACCATCTTCATTCCTCACTTAAACTTGGCAAACCTGCCCCTGGCTGTTTGTGGTCTGTGATGTAGTAGAGAGTATGTACAGCTTGCCTAAATTGTGCACAGCACATTTGGATTTTTTTGTATCAACTGAAAAGTGAACATTTTTAGGTTAGGTTTCATATCACAGATTACCCACCAAAAATGAATATCTACAATGATGGCATCTTGGTTCAGCAGGATTTATGCAATGATTTGCTAAAACTGTTTTGAATTTTTACTTATTTTATGAAGCTTGTGTGGAATGGAAAAAATTAAACTGATGATACAGATCATATCGAGAGCTAATATTTACTTTACCCATTCTACGTGTTAGACACTGTATTAACCCCTGTGTTTTCTTTGTCACAGTAGTAGGTCTCATAGTCATTATGTAGTAGAGGCAGAGTTTAAAACTGTTGGATTTTCGGTCAGAAGCAGTGAATCTCTACCCCAAATCATGTATTCAGTGGACTTAAGCTGATTAACTGTATTTATTAATAATAGTAAAGGGAAAAAGCAACATTAAGTATGAGATTTGTGGGCTTCCCAGGTGGTGCTAGTGGTAAAGAACCTGCCCACCAATGCAGGAGGTGTAAGAGATGTAGGTTCAATCCCTGGGTTGGGAGGATCCCCTAGAGAAGGGCATGGCATCCCACTCCAGTGTTCTTGCCTGGAGAATCTGGTGGACAGAGGAGCCTGGCAGGCTACAGTCCATAGGGTCACAAAGAGTTGGACACGACTGAGTGACTGAGCGCACACGTGAGATTTGTTGATTTCCTCAGTTATAATTAGGAATTTTATAATGTTTGTGTGTGTACGGCTACTTCCTTGCTCCACTCCAACCTGCTCCAACCAGGTTCCTTCATATGGAGGGGTTTTCCTGTTCCCACCATGCCCGGTAGATCTTTATGGGAGATGGTATAAAGTGAACATTTCTCATCCAAGCTCTGGAGTTGTACTGAGAAGCCTGCCTTAGATACTTGAGATAAAATATGGCTGCTTAAACACTTTGGTCTTCCCTTGGAGTAGGAACGCCTGTTAACTGAGATTTCTTTCCTCATTGTTAAGCATATGTCAGTAGTTTAGTTCTCTGGAATACGTGGAGACAATCTAGTGGAAAATAAGACAACATCTGCTCTCTTTACACAACTGCGTGGTGATGGGAGATAGGGACCACTAGTTGAGAGGGGAGTCTCAATATTAGTGCGAAAAAAATTCATAGGATACTGAGGGCAAAATCTAGTGCATGTTGGAATTGAGGCAAAAAGAAGTAGAGAAGCCCAGATCACCAAATGCTTTTTTGGTTACAAAGCAATAGGCAAGAAAAATTGTTTGCCTCAAATAACTTGCATCAGGAGACTTGTGAAGAGGATGGCAATAGACGAGAGGGCGACAACCACAGTCTACAAAGGGATGGGAAGGCTACGGCTCCGGTACCTTGTGGAATGAACTAGAGGAACAGGGAAGGACAGTTAAATTTGAGAAAAAGAAAGCTGGTGTTGGGGACCAGGTGATAAAATTGAGGGAAAATGTGACCTGCAGTGTCAGCAGAGCCAGGGAGATGGAAGTCTAATGACCTCTTGCTTGGGCTATTTATTGAGAAGCAGATGGAAGGCTAGGCTTGATAGTTGTATGGCTACATAGACAAGGAGGAAGTCTGACTTCATTTTGGGCTGATGGGACCTGCTCAGAGGAACTTTTGGTTCCATTTAAAATCGTTATAATCATGGGTTTTGACTTCATTTAAAAGCATTTTTAGATCAAAATATTCAAGTACTCAAAGTCTAAGTGTTTCACATGTACCTCCTGATAGAGTTACTTACTTATGGCGGTTAATCTTAAGTTTATATCCATATTAGGCCTCTTTCAAAATATTCTATAAACAAGATCTTGGGTGTCTGAGGGAAGACAGATGTAAATCAGCCAAGAGTGACTCTCCTACGAGGATTAGGAGAGACCACTTATTGAGAATCATAGTCAAATAGCTCAGCTTTGGGAAAGTTGGGTGGGTGTGAGGCTTAAGAAGAACAAACTTTGAAGTGGCTTCACAAGGTAGAAAACCTGTGAGACAGAAGAATGCACAGGGCAGCTGTCAGTTAGCATGGGTGCCGACGTTCACCGGGGGTGGGGATGGGTCAGAAGACATTTTAGGAGGGAAAGCCAGATTTTTATGTTATCAAGAAAGGCTTAGGACTGCAATGTTTTCTGTTTCAAATGAGTAAAATAAAGATTTGACAAAATTGCTTTTATTTCAATGTCTAGAATTGTTATAGGATTTTCCAAAATGAAATCTGTAAGTGACAAAGGAGAAAATTGGCCGCCTAGCATCTAGTTGCCATTGGAGGAAGGGGGGGTCCAGGGAGTGGGGACAGTGTAAACTCTGTCCATCTGGCGCTTTTCTCTCTTCTCCTGTGATAAGAGTCGCCCACCTTCCTCCCAGTGCAGAGCTGCTCCTCTGGCTCATTCCAAGTGAGCTATATATCAACTTGCAAAGACTGGCTGGCAGTCCTCAGAGTCTAGCTATAGTTCTGTCCCAAGCTGCTTCTCTCCTTTCAGCTCTCGTCCCTAAGTCTTTCCCTTGAACTTCAGAACCACATATCTACTGGCTCTTCAGAGCCTCCATGTGGATGTACCAAAGCAACTGAAACTCCCCATGTTGAAAAGTGAAGTCATAATCTTAAGCCCAGAGCTGTGCATCACGTCTTATTCCCTGTCTCTGAATTTTACTACCTTGCATCCATTGCCCTTGGCAAAAACCTGGACCTCTTAATTTTCCTTCTGCCTTACCTCCCACTTCGGTTAGGTGACCTTCCATTCTGTGCATAACCCCTATTGCTGCTGCCTGGTTCAGGCCTTCGTTTTCTCTCAGCTGAGCTGCTTCAGCATTCTTCTACCTGGTCGTCTTCACTCTGATCTTGCCCCGCCTCCACCTCTTCTCCCCGCTGCCTGCCTCATTCTTTGCACTGTAGCTGGAATAATCTTCCTAAAGTGTAACTTTGATCAAGTCATTTAACCTCAGAATCTTCATATTGCGTTTGGGATAAAATCAAAACCATTTCACATGATCATGATTTTGCCTCCCCGATAGACACCCATTTACCTGTTGTTAGTTTTCTAAAGTCCAGTTACACTGAACTCTTAGGCAGTACCTAAGGGACCTGATCTCCCTTGTCTGTGGTCTGTATATGCTATTTTTCTTCCTACAAAGCTGTAACCATTTTCCTGCCATCTTCTACTTGACCAGCTTTGGGCTTTAGCTAAGATGTCACTCATTGCAGGAAACCTTCCCTGATCTCTCTGAACTAGATTAGCTGTCTTGCTTGTGTATGTCTATGGAAGCCTGTTGGATTTATCTTATTCTACTTTGCTGTTTACTTGTCTTCTGCCTCTGAAGACTTTAAAGGTCCCTGAAGACAAGGAGCTATATTGATCGGCAGTATAGTTTCTGGCATATAATAGGGGTATAGTAAATGTTTCAGGTTTTTTCTCTTTAAAAATGGTAAAATATACAAAATATGAAACTTTCCTTTTTAACCATTTAAGCGTACAATTCAGTAGACTTGAGTTTATTCACTTTGTTGTGCAACTATCACTTCTATCCATCTTCAGAACTTTTTTGTCATCCCAACCTGAAACTCTCTACTCATTAAACAATAACCCCCTTGCTTCCTCCCACTAGCTCCTCGTAACCACTGTTCTGCTTTTTGTCTCTATGCGTTTGATTATAGGTACCGAATATTAAGTGGAATCATACAATATTTGTCCTTTCGTGTCTAGTTTATTTTACTTAGCATACTGACGTCAAGGTTCATTCTTGCTGTGGCATATGTCAGAATTTCCTTCCTTTTTAAGGCTGAATAACATGCCATTGTATGTCTATAGCCCATTTTGTTTATCCATTCATCTGCCTGTTGATATTTGTGTTGATTCCACCTTTTGGCTATTGTGAATACTGCTGCTGTTAAGTGAACCTGTAAATATTTGTTTGAATCCCTGCTTCCAGTTCTTTTGGATTGGATATGTACCTAAAAGTGGGATTGCTGACTCTTATGGCAATTCTGTGTTTAGTTTTTTGAGGATGCACCATACTGTTTCCATAACAGCACAAGGGTTACAGTTTCTCCACATTTTCCAATGCTTGTTATTTGCTGTTTTGTTGCCTTTTGTAATATCCATCTTAATGAGTTTGAAGTGGTATCTCATTGGGGTTTTGATTTGCATTTCCCTAATGGTTAGTGATGTTGAGCATCTTTGCATGTGGTTTTGTCCATTTGTATATCTTTTTTGGAGAAATGTTTATTCGAGTCATCTGTCCCCATTTTTTAATTAGTTTGGTTTTTCATTGTTTTTGAGTTATAGGAACTCTTTACATATCCTGAGTATTAATCCCTTATGAAATACATGATTTGCAGATATTTTCTCTCATTCCTTGTGTTGCCTTTTCACTCTTAATTGTGTCCTTTGATGCAGAAGGGTTTTTAATTTTGATGATACACAATAAATTCATTTTTTCTTTTGTTGCTCTGCTTTTGGTGTCATATGCAAGAAATCATTGACAAATTCAACTTTATGAAGCTTTCCCCCTGTGTTTTCTTCTAAAGAGTTTTATATTTTTAGCTCTTACATTTTGATATTTGATGCATTTTGAGTTAATTTTTGTATATGGTATAATAAGGTGAGAGTCCAACTTTATTCTTTTGCATTGGGTATTGGATTTTCCCAGCACCATTTGTTGACTGTCCTTTCCCCCATTGAATGGTCTTGACACTCTTTTTGAACATCGTTTGACCATATGTGTGAGGATATGCTTCTAGGCTCTCTAATGTATTACACTGGTTTATCTGTCTATCTTTATGCCAGCACCACACTGCTTTGGTTCTGTAACTTTGTAATAATTTTTGATACCATAAAGTACAAGCCCTCCGATTTGTTCTTTTTTAAGTCTGAGAAAGTTTTTTAAGATTTTTTTTTTTTGGCTGTTCTGTCTTCGTTGCTCCACCTGGGCTCTCTCTAGTTGCTGCAGGGTGAGGGGGTGGGCAGGCTTCTCACTGCGTTGGCTTCTCTTGGTGGGGAGCACAGGCTCTAGGCACGTGGGCTTCAGCAGTTGCGGCAAATGGGCTTAGTTGCCCCGCTGCATGTGGGATCTTCCCTGACCAGGGATCGAACCCACGTCCCCTGGGTTGGCAGGCAGATGCTTGACTGCTACACCACCAGGAAGCCCTGAGACAAGTTTTCATACTACTTGCTATTTGATCCTTGTTGTGTACCCATGCCTGTAGTTTTTCCCTTAGCAACTCCTCCTCGGTGACTTCTCTTCCTTCATCTATGTCATAGCCTAACTCCAGTGCCAGTTTTTTTTCCCTTTTCTATCCCCTTTTCTTCAGAGTCATCTTTATTTGTGTGTGTTCAGGCTACAACTGATGTTTTAAGGTCTTCATTCTCCTGGATGACCAACAGAAGGGAGCCCTAATCATCGATCTCTACCAACTTTGAGTCTGGTTCAGTCTCTTTCAGAGCTTTCGGGGCTAAAAATTGCACTTATTTTTATGATGAGTGAGGTGCATTGCCTCAGAGACAGTGTGGCATAGTGAAAAGAGCCTTATACTGGAGGCCAGACCTGTGCCCTAGCTCTGCACCTGTCACCAATTGATTAGCAGTTGCATAATTTTTTTTATCTGTGAAGTTAAGGAAAGTTGGGCTAAATGGTCTCCAATTTCCTTCTAAATCTAAAAAGTTCATTTTTATTTTTATTCCTCAGAAGGAGGAGGAATTTAAGCTGGTTTTATAGATGAACAGAATTTAGATGAGAAGGAAAGAAAGATTTCAGGAGATTTAAAATAAGAAAATGAAAGTGTGTTTAGGAGTCAATGAAAACAACAGTAATCAGGCAATTAAGTGATGCTGAGTCAATTGGAGATTCATGTAGGAAAAAAAAAATGAACCTTGACCTTTATCTCACACAATATACAAAAATCAATTCCAAATTATATGAAGTCTGAATAAGAAGGTAAAACAATAAAGCTTCTAGAAGAAGTTTTAAGCTTGTTGCTGCATGACCTTGGGATTAAAAAAAAGATTTCTTATAACAACAATAGCATCAAAAACACACACACATGAAAGGGAAGATTGATAGATTGAATTTCAGTAAAATTAAGAACTACTTTTTATCAAAAGACACCATTAAGAAAGTAAAAACAAGAAAAATATTTGAAATATATCTGACAAGAGACCTGTATGCAGGATGTACAGAGAACTCCCACAAATAAATAGAAAAATGAAATAAATAGAAAAATGCAGATGACTCAGTAGAAGAAAATGGGCAAAGACTTAAACTGTTATTCCACAAAGGAGGATATCTAAATGGTTAATAAACACGTGAAAAGGTGTTCAGTATCATCATAGAAAAGCAAGTTAAAACTCCAGTGAGCTAACAAACACATGAAAAACTGCTCAACATCATTAGTCATTAGGAAAACGCAAATCAAAACCACAATGAGCTACCACTTCATATCCACTAAGATGGCTGTTAAAAAAAAAAAGAAAAGGAAAATATGTGTTGGCTAAGATGTAAAGAAATTGGAACCTTGCTGGGTTAGAAGCAGAATGGTTTCACCTCTGTGGAAAAACGGTTTGGTATTTCCTCAAAAAGTAAAATACAGAGTTACCATATGACCCTGCACTTCTACTCCTAAGTATATACTTAAAAGAACTAAAAACAGGGCCTAAAATAAGTATATGTGCATGTACTATTCACAATAATCAAGAAGTGGAAAGAACCCCGCCCGGTTGTTCCTCAGTGGATGGATGAATAAATAAATTATGATACATACATGTAATGAAACATTATTCATCCATAGAAAGGAGTGAAGTACTGATACATGCTAAGTGTGAATGAAAGAAGCCAGACACGAAAGGTTGCATATTGTATGATTCCATTTATATGAATTTCCAGAATAGATCAATCAGTAGATTATAGAGACCAAACACCATGGTTGCCAGAAGCTGAGGAGGGTGGGGTTGGGTGGGTATAGGGAAGAGCGATGGAGGAAAATTGATTAACGGATAAAGGGTTTTACTTTGAAGTGATGGAAATGTTTTAGAACTACATAGAGGTGGTACTTGGGGGTTCCCAGGTGGTGCTAGTGGTAAAGAACCCACCTGCCAGTGGTGCTGGGAAAACTGGTCAACCACGTATGAAAGAATGAAACTAGAACACTTTCTAACACCATACACAAAAATAAATTCAAAATGGATTAAAGATCTAAATGTAAGACCAGAGACTATAAAACTCTTAGAGGAAAACATAGGGAGAACACTCTCTGACATAAGTCATAGCAAGATCCTCTATGACCCATGTCCCAGAGTAATGAAAATTAAAACAAAAATAAACAAATAGGACCTAATTAAACTTAAAAGCTTTTGCACAATGAAGGAAACTATAAGCAAGGTGAACAGGCAGCCTTCAGAGTGGGAGAAAATAATAACAAATGAAACAACTGACAAAGAATTAATCTTCAAAATATATAAGCACTTCATATAGCTCAATACTAGAAAAACGAACAACCCAATCAAAAAGTGGGCAAAAGAACTAAACAGACATTTCTCCAAAGAAGACATGCAGATGGCTAATAAACGAAAAGATGCTCAACATCACTCATTATTAGAGAAATGCAAATCAGAACCACAATGAGGTATTAACTCAACGCTAGTCTGAATGGCCACCATCAAAAAGTCTACAAACAATAAATGCTGGAGAGAGTGTGGAGAAAAGGGAACCCTCTTACACTGTTGGTGGGAATGCAAACTGGTACAGCCACTATGGAGAACAGTGTGGAGATTCCTAAAAAAACTGAAAATAGAACTGCCATACAACCCAGCAATCCTACTGCTGGGCATACACACCGAGGAAACCAGAATTAAAAGAGACACGTGTACCCCAATGTTTGTTGGCAGCCTGTTTGCGATAGCTAGGACATGGAAGCAACCTAAATGTCCATCAGCAGACCAATAGATAAGGAAGTGGTGACACATATACACAATGGAATATTACTCAGCTATTAAAAGGAACGCATTTGAGTCAGTTCTAATGAGGTGGATGAAACTGGAGCCTATTGTACAGAGTGAAGTAAGTCAGAGAAACACCAACACTGTATATTAATGCATATATATGGCATTTAGAAGGACAGTAATGATGACCCTATATACAAGGCAGCAAAAGAGACACAGATGTCTTGAGAAAGAAGAATGGAGCTGGAGGAATCAACCTTCCTGACTTCAGATTATACTACAAAGCTACAGTCATAGGACAGTATGGTACTGGCACAAAAACAGAAATATAGACCAATGGAACAAGATAGAAAACCCAGAAATAAACCCATGTACCTAGGGGTACCTTATTTTTGACAAAGGAGGCAAGAATATACAATGGGGCAAAGACAGCCTCTTGAATAAATGGTGCTGGGAAAACATGACAGCTATATGTGAAAGCATGAAGTTAGAACACTTCCTCACACCATACACAAAGATAAACTCAAAATTAATTAAAGCCCTAAATGTAAGACCAGAAACTATAAAACTCTTAGAGGAAAACATAGGCAGAACACTTGATGACATAAATCAAAGCAAGATCCTCTGTGACCCATCTCCTAGAGTAACAGAAATAAAAACAAAAGTAAATAAGTGGGATCTGATTAAGCTTAAAAGCTTTTGCACAGCAAAGGAAATTATAAGCAAGGTAAGACAACCCTCAGAATGGGAGAAAATAATAGCAAATGAAACAACTGACAAAGGATTAATTTCCAAAATATACAAGCAGCTCATACAACTCAATGCCAGAAAAACAAACAACCTAATCAAAAAGTGGGGGAAAGACCTAAACAGACATTTCTCCAAAGAAGACATACATATAGCTAACAAACAATGAAAAGATGCACAACATCGCTCATTATTAGAGAAATGCAAATCAAAACCACAATGAGATATCACCTCGCACTGATCAGAATGTCCATCATCAAAAAGTCTACAAACAGTAAATGGTGGAGAGGGTGTGGAGAAAAGGGAACGCTCTTGCACTGTTGGTGGGAATGTAAATTGATACAGCCACTATGGAAGATGGTATGGAGATTCCTTATAAAACTAGGAATAAAACCACCATATGACCCAGCAATCCCACTCCTAGGCATATACCCTGAGGAAACCAAAATTGAAAAAGACACATGTATCCCATTGTTCACTGCAGCAGTATTTACAACAGCTAGAACATGGAAGCAACCTAGATGTCCATCGACAGATGAATGGATAAGGAAGTTGTGGTACATGTATACAATGGAATGTTACTCAGCCATAAAAAGGAACACATTTGAGTCAGTTCTAATGAGGTGGATGAACCTAGAACCTATTATACAGAGTGAAGTGAGTCAGAACGAGAAAGATAAATACTGTGTTCTAATGCACATGTATGGAATCTATAAAAATGGTACTGAAGAATTTATTTACAAGGCAGCAATAGACATACAGAATAGACTCATGGACATGGGGAGAGGGGAGGAGAGGGTGAGATGTATGGAAAGAGTAACATGGGAACTTACATTACCATGTGTAAAGTAGATCAGCAATGGGAATTTGCTGTATGACTCAGGAAACTCAAACAGGGGCTCTGTATCAACCTGGAGGGGTGGATGGGGAGGGAGATGGGAAGGAGGTTCAAAAGGGAGGGGATATGTGTATACCTATGGCTGATTCATGTTGAGGTTTGACAGAAAACAACAAAATTCTGTAAAGCAGTTATCCTTCAATAAAAATTTTTTAAAAAAAGAGAGAGACACAGATGTAAAGAACAGACTTTTGGACCACGTGGGAGAAAGCGAGGGTGGGATGATTTGAGAGAATAGCATTGAAACGTGTATTACTCTATGTAAATAGATGACCAGTGCAAATTCAGTGCATGAAGCAGGGCACTCAAAGCTGGTGCTTTGGGACAACCCAGAGGGATGGGGTGGGGAGGGAGATGGGTGGAGGGTTCAGGATGGGGGGACATATGTGCACCTGTAGCTGGTTCATGTCGATGTATGGCAAAAACCATAACAATGTTGTAAAGTAATTATCCTTCAATTAAAATAATTGGAAAAAAGAGAACCCGCCTGCTAATGCAGGAGACATAAGAGACGTAGGTTTGATCCCTGGGTCAGGAAGATCCCTTGGAGAAGGGCATGGCAACCCACTCCAGTACTCTTGCCTGGAGAATCCCCTGGACAGAGAAGCCTGGTGGGCTACAGTCCGTAAGGTCACAAAGAGTCGGACACGACCAAAGTGGCTTAGCATGCACGCAGAGGTGGTGGTTGCGCTATATTGTGCATGAAGTAATTGCCACTGAGTTGTTCCCTTTAAAACAGTTAATTTCACCTCGTTAAGTTTTGTTTTTAAACTGTGAGGTATCATTATATATATGTTCACTAGAACTGGATAAAATTAAGGGGACTATCATTTCTTAGTGTTGGTGAGGATGTGGAGCAACTGGAACCCTCTTGTCTTGCTGGTTGAAGTAGCTGGAACCCTCATATCTTGCTGATTGAAGTGTCACTAAAGCTAAATAAACACATGCCCTCTTCTCAGCCCAGTATTCCACTCCAGCCTATATGCTGGAAAGAGAGGAGCACATGTGGCCACCAAGAGGCATGCCCAGAAAGGTTCTGAGCAGTTTTTACTTATGATAGACTAAAACTGTAAGCAACCTAAATGTCTACCAGAGTAGAATAGATGAATAAATTGTGCTGTATTCTTAGGTGGAATACTATAGAGCAATAAAAAGAATGAACACTGCTACACCACAATAAAGGTAAATTTCACAGAAACAGTGTTGAATGAAAGAAACCTGAGTTTGAAGAGTATATTATATTCTACTGAAGTCAAACTAATCTATGATGATAGATGTCAGAATAGCTTCTGCTGGGCAGGGATGGTCACAGTGGTTATTGATAGGGGAGCACAAGAGAGCCATTTAGGGAGCTGGGAATAAATCTTCTGTATCTTGATCTGAGTGGTAGTTACACAGATATTATATTATTATGTGGTGTATACATATTAATACATAATATACATGTTACAAAATACCCAATCTGTGCACTTAAGATTTGTACACTTTATTGTCCTGCCTTAAAAAAAAAAGCTAGAAAATTAAAACAAAAATGAGTCACCAGAGTAGGGAAGCAGTATAAAAGGATGTTTGAGAGGTATAACGTTGTAGGTGAATATTTGAGAAGTGTAAGTTTGTAGAAACCTGGAATGGCAGTGAGATGGCAGGAGTTTGGATTCCGTTTTGTAACTCCACTAGATTCAAGGGAGGGCAATGACATAATGGAAGCTGAGTTTTAGGGAAACAGGTCTTTGGAGATGTGCCTAGTGGGCTGAGGACCGGTCCACAGGTGGGAAGGTATTGCAGTAGGACCTGAATTAGGTTGTAAATGGAAACTCTGAAGGAGGAAGACTTAGTGAGGCTGATGACTGATTGGTCAAGGACAATAAGGATGATGGGGCAAAGAGGACTGAGGCTCCACACGAGACGGCTGGAGAAACGATGGTCCAGAAACAGAATTAAGAAAGCCAGGTGCAGGAATCTGTTTTGGAACTAAAAGGATGAGTGGTTTCAAATGCTTTAATTGTGAAGTGGTGACAGGCAGTTGTGGGGCCCAGAAGAGCCGTCAGGGCTGGTGACAGAAATCTGAAAAGCAGATTTCACTCAGAAATCTGAAAAGAGATTATTTTGAGTAGATGAGATCCCTAAAAGAAGGAGAGATGCAGAGAGATTGTAGAAAGCCAGCCAGCCCTTAGAGAAGCAAAATGTGGTAGAGGAAGAAGAGACTGCAATTATGGATAGAACCAGGGTATCAGAAGAGAACCAGGATCATGTAAGCCAAATGAAGGTGGTTGGCGGGGCGGGGGGTGGGGGATGTGACGATATAAAGGGAGAACATACAGAAGTAGGAGAGGAAAAGTAAAGATTGAGAATGTGATGGAGAGCAGGGATCATTGAGGGAACCTGGTCTTGGAGAAGGCAGGGGTAAACAAAGGCAAAGGCAGAGGACATCTTGTAGGATGGCATTGCCTGTGAAGAGCCCAGGTGTGTGGACTCAGGTCACAGGAATTTGTCAGCATCTGCAGTGACTTCCTTTTGCAGTATTCCTTGCCCTCTAAGAGAAACCGAGGGTGACCCAGGGTTGAGAATGAGTGCGGCTACGGAAACCAAGGAGTCCCAGGTATTGGACCAATTATGGGTTCCAGGCATAATCTTATTCTCTCTGAAAAGGATACAAAAGAAGTTTAAGATACCCCTCAAGCCCTCAGGATTTACACAGTGCAAGTAATTAATAACAGAGAGCCAAAACAAACGTGAATAGGATGTCTTGAATCCTGACTTTGTTGTTTTTCATCTGTGTAGCTTTGGACAAGCTGTGTTAATTAGTCTCTGCCTCTTTTTCCTCATCTGTTAAATGGGGACAATAATAATATCTGCTTTTGATTTTTTTCTGGAGATTAAACGACTTAATACAAGCAAGGTGCTTGGAACAATACCTGAACATAGCAAACATGTGATGAATGTTAACTGTGATCATGACAAAGCTGTAGGAGTTCACGCATGGAAAAAAATTAGTAAAGGCTAGAGCTGATGGGAAGGTTCTCTGGAGGAGTAAGGTTTTATTGGAGGCAATTCAGAGACTGATAAGAGGAAAGGAATTTTAGGTTTGGGGAAAACAGTATGAGTAAAGTCTTAGATCAGTAGAACCATTGGCATTAGCCTGTGATTTGCTCAAACCAGATTTTTCCTTTTGAGGAGTAGTGGGAGTCGGAGTAGGATCAGAAGATGGGCAACTGATACTTGTCATAATAAAAGAAGTATGAGCAGGAGGAGTCAGAGTTCTTTGTGATTTTTTTTTCCCTTGGCCTGTGACTTTGGGCAAGTTTCATCTCTTTTGACTGCAAGTTTCCTAATTCTTGAAATGGTCTGGATATATAAAATCCCTCGCAGCTCTAAAATCCCATGCCTCATATGTGAAATGATTTCTTTGATCCTGCCATCTGTGGGACGGCGTCTTGTGTGCGTGCAGTGGGAGCGAGCTTGTGGTTCTGGCCTCCCTGGTGCCAGTCTGTAGCCCAGTGAGCGATCAGCCCGCATGGATACCATGCACTGCCTTTGGAAAATGCCACCACCACCTTGCCACCATTGGAGAATTGGGGCTCTCTGCAGGTGTATTTGTAATATGGAAAGAGCCCTTGGGTATTTCACTGCCAAATTATTTAGAGATAACTCTACTACTGTTCTCTTGAGGAGCCTCAAGTTTTATGGATACTTGCCTTGAAGAGGACCCTAAGGGCTAAGTGGGAGGAAAGGAACAGTCTTTGGCCTTTTAAGACAATTTCCTGGATAGTCTGTAGAGCTCACACAATGAAGGGGAGAAGCAGCAACACCGCACTACTAGAGCTTTCACAGGGAGACCCACTTGCTGTGGCCTTTATAACACTGTGGCTTTGACATTAGGGAGCCCCTTGTTCCCAGATGTGTATTTCAGTAACCTAGGGCTCTGTATAAACATACATGAAAATGGGTTTTTCAGATACCTTGCTCAGAAATCATTGGCTCTGGTATGGCACTCCTTCAGGTTCTCTGTTGAGAAGGGAATTTGAACTGTGATTCAGTTCTCACTTCCTGCCCTTCTGGCGTGAGCCCAGCTCAGGGGCCTTTCTGCTGTCGTTCACCCTGCAAGGCTATATTGCCTCAGAGGAAAGTGTCTAAGATTCCGCCTCCACTTGCTTTCCTATTACTGAGTGGGAGGTACGTGGAGCAATGTCTGCCCTCTCCTTGAAGAAAATTGCTTTGTGATTTTCTCTGGCATGAGCTTGGTCATCAGCTTGGTCTGGACTTTTATCCCAGACCGATTTTTACAAAACTTTGTGAATTGAAAAAGAACTTGAAACAAAAGAGCCGAAGCCCATGGAAGTGCTTTTATGCTATTTGTTGTGCCTCCAAAGTTTTGAAGGGTTTAGTGTTTTCAGAAGCTGAAATGTGAAAAGAGTGACAGTTTGCCCTTGTGTGGTCCTTGGAAGAAGACGACTTGAGCATAGATGTGCACCTCTGGGTCATGTTAAATATCCTCATTTACTTAGAATAGACGTTCCTTGAGAGTATGGAATATACCTTTTTTTAAAATGTTGTCTATAAGAAAATCTTTTACGTTTTTTATTAAAGTATAGTTGCTGTACAATATTATATAAGTTACAGGTATATAATTTTGTGATTCACAATTTTTAAAGGTTATATTCCATTTATAGTTATTATAAAATATTGGCTACATTCCCTGTGTTGTCCTTTATATCCTTGTAGCTTACTTTATACTTAATAGTTTGTACCTCTCCATCCCTATATTACCCCCCTTTCCTCCCCTTTCCTCACTGGTAACCACTAGTTTGGGCTTCCCTGGTGGCTCAGTGGTAAAGAATCCACTTGCCAATACAGGAGGCATGGGTTCAATCCATGGGTCGGGAAGGTTCCCTGGAGAAGGAAATGACAACCCACTCCAATATTCTTGCCTGGGAAATCCCATGGACAGAGGTGCCTGGCAGGCTACATTCCGTGAGGTCGCAAAAGAGTTGGACACGAATTAGCAACTAAACAACGAACCAGTGATTTCTTCTCTATATCTGTGAGTCTGCTTCTTTTTTGTTATATTCTCTAGTCTGTTGTCATTTTTAGATCCCACATACAGTGATAGCATATAGTATTTGTATTTGCCTGACTTTCTTCACTTAAACATAGAGGGTATGGAATGTATCTTTGGAGTTGGTCCCTGATGGTGAGTTGTGTCGAAAGTGAAAGTGAAGTTGCTCAGACTCTTTGCGACCCCATGGACCCCAGGCTCCTCCGTCCATGGGATTTTCTAGGCAAGAGTACTGGAGTGGGTTGCCTTTTCCTTCTCCAGGGAACTTTCTGACCCAGGGATCGAACCCAGGTCTCCCGACTGTAGACAGACTCTTTACCGTCTGAGCCACCAGGGGAGTAGTATCTAAGTCAGTGATAAAAACTAGCAATCCAGAAGACCCCCATGTTTTGATCTCCTTGGCTGCTCATTCCCCTGGGGGGTGGTTATGAACATTGCCTTGTCCGTTCGTGCCACAGATTTTCTGAAGAGAAAAATAACCGTGTCATAGAAGAAACTACATGTTGCGAAGACTGTGAATAGAGGTTGAGCGTGAGGTGGTTTGGTCTGGCCTCCTTTTAGAGTAGTGATTGATTAATGCGGTCTGTGTTGCTGTTTCTTCCAGAGCTGACCTGTCCTGGACGCAGCATAACTAACGAAGCTGCTGCAGGATGAGAAGATGGCAGCGCGGCTGCTCGCACCACCAGGCCCTGATAGTTTCAAGCCTTTCACCCCTGAGTCACTGGCAAACATCGAGAGGCGCATCGCCGAGAGCAAGCTCAAGAAGCCACCCAAGGCCGATGGCAGTCATCGGGAGGACGATGAGGACAGCAAGCCCAAGCCAAACAGTGACCTGGAGGCAGGGAAGAGTTTGCCTTTCATCTATGGGGACATCCCACAAGGCTTGGTCGCGGTTCCCCTGGAGGACTTTGACCCATACTATTTGACGCAGAAAGTGAGTTGGAGGAGAAGGAGCAGCAGCTTCAGATCCCCTTTTCCTAACAGGCTTAGGGGAGATGGGGAGAAAGAGTTGTGTCTCTTTGCCAGAGTTTGGATAAGTAGTTAAACTTTTGTTTCAGTTCCGGTTTATGGGGGTTCTTTTTTGTTTTAATTGCTACCAAGAGTCATTTGTGGGTCTTGGCACTTCTCAGTCTGTTAATAAGACTTCTGTTTTTGGCTCCATGTCAAATCAGAAAAAGATTTATTTAAAAAAAAAGGGGGGTTACATAAATGAAATGGGGACTGTTTGATATAGTCAAGAAAAATTGGCATACTGAGAGATGGTACAGCCCTGTAGAATCTTGCTCACACACACATTCAGAATCCTATCTTTAAATATAAAAATGATATTGCAGTATCGACAGAGCCTATTGTTAATGTAATAGAGATGAATTTGTACTCTAACCTCGCCTCCTTTGTGACATTAGATCATAACCACCGGGGACAGGAATAGAATAGAGTAAACCAAACTGGGCCAGTGAGAAGGCCATGTCTTTGGTCTTGTTACACGTTGTCTGAGTTCCACCAGCACTGATTCTTAACATGAGAATCAGTTCTGTTATTCCTGCTAGCAGGGAATGTGAGTGAAAGAAATACTGATCTTCATTTGGCCAAGAGTTACAAATTTCCCTAACATATTTGACCAAACTTTGGGTTTCTTTTTTTTTGGGGGGGGGGTTTCTTTCTCATGATTATCTTTTGAAACTAAGCAACAAGTGAAGAAGCAAAGCCCCCAGTTAATCCAAAAGCCAAGTAGTTAGCCATAAATGCTAAAGCCTGACATCAGATAGCATGTTAGAGATCCCTCATTTGACAGGTGTCATTGAAAGAATTAAATCCATAGGTGTTTCCAGATGAAGGGGAAAAGGACTTTGTGTAATTATATATTTACAAATATAAAGCTTAACTGCCTTTATTAACCAAACTGCCTTCTAAACTGACCTTAACTAAAATTGCCTTTCAGTCTCAGTTTGGGAAGAAATTTCTGTTTCTTTGTCTTAACAACTGGCCAGAAGTAAGACTCGAGGTGAACAGATCTCTTGATTAAGCTATAGTTGTGGAGGCATCTTAGTTCCGAGTGGCAAAAACAGTTGAGTAATTGTCTACACAAAATGACCCTTCACCTGCTCACTTCTCTTGCAGCTCAGAACAGCTATCTACTGGGAATAAAGCAGAATTGGTAGCCTATAACTTCTACTGGGAAATTTAGAAAGTTTAAGGAACAAAACATCATATGATATAAAAATGTACTAGATTAGAAGAAATCCTTGCTCTATCATAATTCACCATGTTTATTATTTATAGTTATCTTTTTAGTATGTGTGTTTTTTAAGCTGCCACAAATAGTTCATGGTGGGGGTAAGTAGTAAATAAAGAAAAAATCTTCTCAAAACTAGTTCATGTCCTTTAGCAAGTCACTTCACCACTCTGCCTAAATGTCTCATAGACGTGGTAGAAACTGAGAGGTTGAATAAGACCTCTAAGGACTTGGTCAAGTGTCAAATTCTGGGGCTAAGTTTTCATAAAGTGTCTTTGATTTCCTTGTTTACTTCTCCCTCTTTTAAAATCTAAAGTTTTAATCTGGCCTTTGCTGAATAGGGGTAGGTGGGTGAGGAAGGAGACAAGGTTTAAATATCTGGGTTAGTGAATAAGGAAACATGGAATCTTAGGCTGTTTTCAGAAGAATATTTTGTTGATTGTAAAATTTTGAAATATTTTAAGATATATTTCCCTCCTCTTTCCTGCTCTTGCATCCATAGTCATAGTAGAACTTTTTCAGAAAATACTCCTATGGCAATAAAGTGAAAGTCCAACTCTTTGCAACCCCATGGACTGTAGACTCCCAGACTCCCCTGACCGGGATTTTCCAGGCAAGAGTACTGGAGTGGGTTGCCATTTCCTTCTCCAGGGGATCTTGCCGACCCAGGGATTGAACCTGGGTCTCCCGCATTGCAGGCAGACGCTTTACCCTCTGAGCCACCAGAGAAGCCTTATGGCAATAAACTGATAGGTAAGGCCCTTTGGACCCTGGCCTTTCAGGTGGCTAAAACCTCTTTACTTTTATTTGAACTATTTGTTTTTCCAACTCAAATACAAATTAAATTTCGTCTTCTTAAAACTAGAGAGCTAGGTTCATTGTCAGAACCTAGTTTTCCTTGGCATGCCTTTTCCCCTGGTTCCTGCCCTGTAGACAACCTCTTTTCATTCCCAATGCCTTAGACTTCAGTGGTGCTAACTTGGAAGTGAGGACCCAAAGACAGTGGGTCTCTGGCCCTAATGGCTACCCCGTTTTGGGTAGGCCAGATGTTAATGGCAGTCCAGTAGGGGACTGACTCTTCATGATAGGAAATCTGATTTTGGCCTTTGGCCTCACCACAGGGTAAATAGTTTATGGAAAGGATAACTTTAATTGTGTTTTTAAAATTCTTTAAAAAAAAACAAAACTGAAATACACCACCATGCAGAAAAATTCTTAAAATATAAATGCTTTTATATATATATAAAATATAAATGCTTAGTTTATGATTATTATAAAGCAAATAAACACCCATGACAAGAGAGAGCATTAGTAGCACTTCAGAGGTATTAATTTTATTTTTAAATAAGGACTTTTTCAGTTGATTAAAGAAATAGGCTTGTTTAAATTCACTTGCATATCTTCACCAGCATTACTAATACTTCTTACTAAATAGGCCTTTCACTGGGCTGGATTAGCAAGGTCTCCCCTATGAGGAAGCACACTGGGAATCAACCCACAAACCAAAACATCCTGAGAGGAGAAATGACCTTAAGTAAGGACATTCTTTCTGTTTGTTTCTCAAGGGCTGCCTTAAGTAATTCTTGCAAAGTAAAATCTCTTTTCTTTGCTTAATGCTACAAATGGATTTCTTAAATTTTTTCTTTTTGGTTCTCGTTTTCTACCTCATTGATCATTTTTGGGACTCATGGAAACTGGTTTCTCATTTCCTTCTCTCTTTATTTTAGAGGATGAAGGAAAACTAGTTCCCTATTAGTAAAGTTCTGGTTTCATCCATTGTAGACTTTACAGTGTCCAGGGACACAGGGCCATGAGATATGTGTTTCCCATTTTCAAGGTACTGTTGTACAAGCTGGCCCTGGTGTGAGCTGTCGTGAGTTACGTGGGGCCCTGAACAGTGGTATTCATGGAACTTTTCACCTGACTTCCCCAGATGGTCCTCCACAATCCAGATCACCCTTTCCTTGAATTGTCTCAGACCTCCCGGTGCTACAACATATTCTTCACTTCTTGGTACTTTGTTTGGATGTCTCCGTTCTTTGACTTTCTTGTTTTTCAAGTGTTACCTGCAAATAATTGAATTTAAAGGACATTTAAACTTTTAAATGTATTTAATATTAAAAATAGGTAATATAAGGACTTTCCTGGTGATCCAGTGGTTAAGACTTCATGCTCCCACTGCAGGGGGTGCGGGTTTGATCCTTGGCTGGGAAACTGAGATCCCATAAGCCGTGTGCTGTAGCCAAAAAATAAAAATAAAATAGGTAATATGTTTCCATGGTTAAAAGTTCAGTAAAAGCTATTCACTAAAGAAGACCTCAGTAAAAAGTCTCCCGTTTATACCCATCTCTCATCTGTGCATGTCCTGCCTCCCTGAACAGGTAAGCACTGTTAGTAGTATCTTCCAGAGTTTCTTTACACAGTATGGTGGTGGTGGTTTAGTCACTAAATCGTGTCCAACTCTTGTGACCCCATGGACTGTATGTAGCCTGCTAGGCTCCTCTGTCCATGGAATTCTCCAGGCAAGAATCCTGGAATGGGTAGCCATTTCCTTCTCCAGGGGATCTTACTGACCCAGGAATTGAACCCAGGTCTCCTGCATTGCAGGCAGGTTCTTTACTGACTGAGCTATGAGGGAAGCTATTTATAACAGTATATGTACAAGCAAAAACAAACAAGTTATTTTTAGGAACTTGAACTGACGTGAATGCCTTTGTTCTTGGTTTTCTTTCTGTTATTTTTTAAAGTCAATTAAAGTCTTAATTTTGTTATTTGTTTTCCCTTCTTTCATACTGTAGAATCTTAAGTTTTAACAGGGTAAATTTTCAGTTCATTTCTCCCCTTCCACACTTTCTTTAGTGAATCAAACCAAGGACTTTTTCTCTGTTGCTCCTAGTCTTTCTGTCTTCACTACAAACTATACTCTCCAATTCTTAATAATAACTTGTTGAATTTTTAAAAATTATTTATTTTCTGTATAGTGAGTGGTTAAATGACTCTTGATTTTTTTGTTTTATGAAATATTATGCAAAGTTAAAAAGAATGGGCCATGTTTGCTTATAGCAATTTGTTGAATTTTAAACGGCCTTGTATATTTCTAAGAGCTGTCTTAAGTTGGCAGCAAGAAAATCTATGGATTAAGTTGAAAGAAGGCCTTCAGAGTTAGCTTCTACTCTTTCTCCTGTTCCTGAAAACCAGTGACTGTTATGTGTATCCTTTTTGTTCAGTGGATATGCTGTCTTGTAAGAAAGTCCTATAAACAAAAATCCAAATTATAGGATTGATTATGTGCTTTTAAATAGGGTACATACCTATTGCATTAAAAAAGTACATATGGTCTCCTAAAGTTCACTTTACCTTCAAGTTTTCATGTCTGTCTTTTCTTGCAAATTGGAGTCAACCTAGAATCATAGAAAATTAGAATATGGTGGCCTTAGACATCATCTAGTTCAGCCTCCTCATTTTATAAGTTTAATAATGTAAAATAACTTTGTCAAAAGCCAGTGCCTCCTGTCAGTTTGTTACAATGTGTTTCTAGTTTTCCACTTTTCTAATTTTTCATTAATTGACCTTCTGTCTCAGTTGGTTCGGTTCTTCTGAAACTGGACGTGCACATATGGAGATGGGCTGGGGGACCTGCTTTTTCACTCACATCCCTGATGATTCCTGTGGTGTAATAGCCCTTCTTAGCATGGGCCCTAAGAAGGCCATGCTTCTCAGGGAAAGGAGGTCTGTGTGTTAGCTCCATTGTTTTACCTTCTCAAGTGAAGGAGCTCTAAGTAGTCTGGTAGCCCTGGACAATTTGTTCAAGAGACTTGGGCTCAGTATCAGTATTGCTACCACTGTTCAGCTATACCTGTAATTTGGAGGGAATTTATTTAACCAGAGCTTCCCTGGTGGCTCAGACCATAAAGAATCTGCCTGCAATGCAGGAGACTCAGGTTCAATCCCTGGGTCAGGAAGATCCCCTGGAGAAGGGAATAGCTACCCACTCCTATATTCATGCCTGGAGAACTCCCTGGACAGAGGAGCCTGGCAGGCTACAGTCCGTAGAGTCAGACAAGACTGAGCGACTAACATACGACACTTTTACTTAACCTACGTCTTCACATTTTTTTACTTTCAAAGGAAAATTATCTTTCCTTTCAATTATCAATCCCCGAGCTTACCAGCAGAATGGTGCAGTGAAAAGAGTACCTACTGGGAATATAAAAACCTTCATTTTAGTTCTGCCTTTGCCCCTTGTCTGCCCTTGGCCAAATCACTTAAATTCTCTGGGCTTCAGTTTCCTTGTCTGTAATATCTGCAAGGTAAGAGTGGGCAACTAGACATCCATTTTACATGTATGCCTATCATATATGTTTACTGTAGCAAGCTATTGTGTTTCCCTAGTGTCCTCCCTGCCTTCTGGTCTTCATTCCCTCCTCTTGGAATATACTCTGTCCTTTAACTTCACCTCGTGACACTCTCCCGATTCATCCAGGCCTAGCCCTGAAGCCTCTTCTTCCTAATAGCCTAACTTGATTCTTTACATTGAAACTGATTTCTCCTCCTGACACATTAAGATCTCAGCCCTGTGTTTGATAAGAAGTGGTTTTTAGGTTTAACTTCCAGTACTTTGGCCACCTGATGCAAAGAGCCAACTCACTGAAAAAGACCCTGATGCTGGGAAAGATTGAGGGCAGGAGGCAAAGGGGACAACAGAGGATGAGATGGTTGGATGGTATCACTGACTCAATGGACATGAGTTTGAGCAAACTCTGGGAGATAGTGAAGGACAGGGAAGCCTGGTGTGCTGTAGTCCATGGGGTCTCAAAGAGTCAGACATGACTGAGCGACTGAACAACAGGTTAGGTATGGCAGGGCCTCCGTTCCCAGCAACGTTGACAGTTTTCTCCTTACCTCACTAGTATTAGTGCCATCAGCTTCCTCAAATGAAGAACTGTTAAGGCTCTCACACACACAGACCCATGAGCTCCTGGCAGAAAATCCTTGCTGAATCTAGTTTCACACACTTTCAACAGGTGTGCAGAGCAGAGACGGTTAAAGGAGAGTATGTTCATTACGTGTGATTTGAAATATTGCTAATATGATATTAACATTGCCTGTTTTTGCATAATAAGCCTGCTGCTGCTGCTAAGTCGCTTCAGTTGTGTCCGACTCTGTGTGATCCCATAAACGGCAGCCCAACAGGCTCCCCCATCCCTGGGATTCTCCAGGCAAGAACACTGGAGTGGGTTGCCATTTCCTTCTCCAATGCATGAAAGTGAAAAGTGAAAGTGAAGTCGCTCAGTCCTGTCCGACTCCCAGCGATCCCATGGACTTCAGCCTACCAGGCTCCTCCGTCCGTGGGGTTTTCCAGGCAAGAGTACTGGAGTGGGGTGCCATTGTCTACTCCAATAATAAGCCTAGATGCTGCTTTCCGTTTTAAATAAAAATTAGATGTTTTAAAACTTTGTTTTAAAAAACTGTTTTGCAACAATATAAAAAAACAAAATGTTTCCATTATTTTATTCACCAAATCAAATTGAGGCAAATGCTTGTGAGCCAGTGGCTGGAAGGCCATTATAAGGGTGATGGGTTAATGACATTCATATACAGAGTTCTTTTCTATTCTATGAGTATGATTATCTAGATGGAAAGGAACTTAAGCATTCTTAAATCACATTCCTCTTTTATAGCTTTAGTAATAGACCAGAAGTTGGGAAACCTTGTTTCTAATCCCATTTCCACTTGATTCTGGAGAATCTCCGGCATGTCACTTAACCATTCAGCATCTCAGTTTCCCTAATCTGGAAGATTAAAATTATGCTAATAACTAAGCTCCCAGGTATCCTACAGTGCTGTTGTGAAGAATATTTCTTGCCTACCCAGTACAAAACAAAACAGCCTATTGTACCAGCCCTGCTTCATTTTTCTCCATTATATACCTAGCATACGATATATTTGTTTGTTCATCCTCTTGTAAGCTCATTAGCCAGAGCAGTGTGTTCATGCCCTGTAGTAAGTGTTCAACCCGTATCTGTTAAAGGAATGAGTTAGTCTTATGAGGTAATGCATATGAAAACACAATGTACTTTTCTAAGTGCTTTGACCATGAAAGGGTACATCATGGGTTTTTTTTTTTCCCCAAATGAAAAGTTTTCCCATCTACCAAACTAAATGGAACTCTCCGGGGGAAAAGACCGATTACCAGCGTATCTTTTCCTTTCCTGAAGAATTAGTTTCCTTTAGGGGCTGAACAAGTAGATCAGGAAATAGGTTTCCTGATATTTTAGAGATTTTGGAGGGCTGAACTACTGTTACATGCCACCAGTCTGACCTTTCCTCTTGTAGAGCCTTAGAATGAGGAGCGATGTCATCAAGAGACCACTAGGTGATGGCCTCCACCTAGTGCTCTTCTTGATTTATTGGTCTCAAGTCTTTATTATACAAAGGATGTAATTTCCTGAATATTCTAAGTTGTTCTGTCCCGTCTTCTTTTATTGTTTGGCTGCTTTCTTGGCCGTGGGAGTTGTGCTACCCTCCCAGTATTAACTGACTCTAACGGAAATGAGAGAAACTGACGTGGAATATATATTAGTTTGGGTTGTCTCATATAAAATATGATCTGTTTATTCAGTCATTACTTCTTGAGTACTTCCTCTGTGTGAGGCCTTGGGGGTATTGGGTTTGCTTGTGGGAAACAAAGATTAATAAAGTCGGTTTTTACCCTTCTGTAGCTTATAACATAATAGTGTGTAGTGTGATATCACTTTTGATAGGGGGCCTCAGAACAGGCCTTATTTACTTCATAGTAGGAGTAATGTTTGGATTAGGGTTTGGATTTTAGAAATGAGAGATAGACTGTAACATTATAGGCAGAGAGAAGAATATGAACAAAGACTCAGAAACCAGGGCATAGGACAGTGTAAGAGAAAGTGGACTCGTCTCATTTGATTGGAATTTGGAGAGTGGGCAGTGACTCTGGGAAGGGAGTGCTGGAGCCAAGTCATGAGAGCTTGTAATGTTAGACTGAGAAGTCTGGTCTTCACTTGTTAAGTAATAGAGAACTGCTGAAGAGTTTTGAATGGGAGTAAGGATATGTGATTAAAGTTGTGCCTTCAGGAGGTGAGTGTGACAGTGATGTGTGGTATGGACCAGAGGGAAAGAGAGCTTGGACAGAGCGGCCGGCTATGAAGTAGTGATGGTGAGGGTCTAAACAAATGATCGGGGTGGAAGTGAAAAGTGAGGGGACTCGGTGACATCAAAAGTGAGTATAAACTGAAAGGACTTTGTGATTGATTGTAGAGGCTTAAGGACATTCAGTCCTTTATCTGACAACTTGATAAATTGTAACTGAGCAATTTCTACATACCTAGGTTCTGTTCCATGCCCTTGGGAACAAAGCAGGCAAGTTCTATATACTCTGCTTGGAAGTTAGTTTTTGTTGGGGAGACAGATAATAAACTGTTAAAGAAATAAAAATTATTGCAGGTAGTGATAGGTACATTAATAAAGTTAATAGAGTCCAGGTACTTTAAAGATTGTGGTACTCTAACCTTGGTACAGAGACCTAAACTTGGAGAATCCAGAAGAATCAAGGGCTACAGTGCTGTCTTAAATAGACTTTTAGCAAGTACTAAACTTTAATCTTTGAAAGGACCTATACCATCTGAGCCACCAGGGAAGTCAAATTATAATCTTTGAAAGGACCCATACTGCAGATATTCTGAGTTGTGTAAAAGCCAGTATTGTCACCCCGTTGAGTTTGTGAATCTCAGATTTTTACATAGGTGGGAGTTCAGTAGGTTTCAGCATTCATGTGAGCTATAGGGGCACATATAGATAAACCTAGCATTTTCCCCAGAAAAGAACCTCAGGTCTTCTCTGGACCTTGTACAAGTTCTGAGTTGCAGCTCCAAAGTTCTGAGCCACCTTGTGGTGTAACAGCTTTTACCTGAATTCTTGGATGTGTATTATTTTTATTAGCAAATCTCCTGAACCGTAAAATCCCACTGACTGGTAATTTTAGGAATTGGTCTCTGATAGTTCCTACAGAGCATAGGTCATGAAATAATTTTATTCTAATAAGAATTAACCTGTTGAATGGGGTATTTAATAATGACCATTTAAATGCTGAAGGATGTCTCAAGATTATAGTGATATTGATCATCTTCTCTAATTTATTAGATTTATAATTTACCAGAGTTTAAATCCCTTCTAAGTCAAGGAGAGTAAGACTGTGACATCATTGTACAGAGGGATGCTTCTCTTACTGATCGATTCCAAATTTACATGAGCTGTAAATTCTTTGTGTATAACTCTGTTTGACAGAATTCAAGATTAAGATTTCCCCATGAAATGAAATTTCTAGAGTCAACTCTGACTCTAGCAATATGTTTGATATCTGCTCTGAAGACGCAGTCATATTCCAGACACTGTGAATCTATACACTTTGGCCTGTGGAATTAAGTTTGAATAAAAGAGTCCCCCAATTTCAGAGGATAAGGTGCCCAACCCATCTGCTTCTCAAGGTCAGTCCTGCTCCTTGTGCCTTTGACCCTGCCTGTCAACCTTCTCTGGCACTTGACTCTCAGTCATCCCCTCTCTTTTCTGTACTTTCAGTCTTCCCCTTTCAGAGTGGTTCTTCCCCTCAGCCTATAAACGTACTCAAAGCCTTCCCATCTTCATCAATCCACGCTTGACCCCATGCCCCCAGGAGGCGTAATCTGTCTTTCCACGCCACTGAAGCTTTTAAAGAGTCACCTTTGACTTGCCCTCACCACCCACGCATCTCCCACCCACCCCTCCATCCTTGCAGCCTGACTCTCATCCTCCCCTCTTGACTGCATTCTCAGTATAAGATCCTCCGTGATCTCAAATTGCCAAATCTAATCGATATTTTTTTCAGTTCTTATCTCACTGAACCTCTTTGCTGTATTTAGCACTATTCATGACTCCCTGATTCTTGCAGCTCTTTACTTCCTTGGCCTAATTCATCTTACACCTTGGACTATTCTTTCTCTTCTTTCTCCTTCATTTCTTCCACCTTTCCCTTAAGTGTTGACATTCCCGTGGGTTCAGTCCTTGGCCTGTGTTCCTCTCACTTGGCACACTTCCTGACTGATCTCATCCATTCTCTCACTACTCTTGAGTCTATATCTCCAGCCTGGAACACTCCTTAAATATTCAGTGTCTTGCCAGGCAGCTCTATCTGGACTTCCCGTAGGCAACTCAGTGTATTCAAAATTGAACTAATTTTCTTCCCTCAAACCTACTTATCTTATTTCATCTGCTGTTTCAGTTGATGATACCACCCAAATTCCAGGTATTATTAATGCCTCTCCAGTTTTCTGTATTCCTGAGGATCACCAATATTAGGGAACTGTCAGTAGAATGTTGCACATTTTTACAAGTGAGAAAAAATTTTGGCTCAGAAACGTTAATTTACGGCTGAAATTCCCTCACCTAGTATGTGGAATCACCCAGGTTTCAGTTCCTGGGATCTGTGAATTTAGTACTCGTCTTTCTACCATGCCATGCTGTCTCTAGAGAGTGTATTGCAGGTTTTGTTTTCTGTTGTCATTTTTAGATAATTTCTGTCATTTTTAGATAATTTTGCATTGCCTCAGTATGAGGCCCTGCCTATGAGGCCTTGCTCTGCCTCAATCTAAGATATAGAAAACATAAGAAAACTTTTCAAACTAAAATGAATGAATTTTTATGAGTGGATGAGCTATAGCGTGGAAAACGTCAATTAGACACCTTGCATAAAGTTGGATATAGTAATAAGTTAGTTGATTTTAGCTACATCATCTCCTCATGACTAAGAGGTTCATTCATTCAGTCAGCAAATATGTATGAACTGTCTACCTTGTCCCAGACAGGTATTATATGACATCTGCTTGCTAAGCCAAGAAAGTCACAGTTGTTGCTCAGTCGCTTAGTCGTGTCCGACTCTTTGTGACCTCATGGAATGCAGTATGCCAGGCTTCCCTGTCCTTCACCATCTCCTGGAGCTTGCTCAAACTCATGTCCGTTGAGTCAGTGATGCCCTCCAACCATCTCGTCCTCTGTCGTCCCCTTGTTCTCCCGCCTTCAGTCTTTCCCAGCATCAGTCTTTTCTAACGAGTTGGCTCTTCTCATCAGGTGGCCAAACTATTGGAGCTTCAGCTTTAGCATCAGTCCTTCTAATGAATATTCAGGATTGATTTCCTTTAGGATTGACTGGTTTGATCTCCTTGCAGTCCAAGGGACTCTCAAGAGTCTTCGACACCACAGCTAAAAAGCATCAATTCTTTGGCACTCAGCCTTCTTTATGGTCCAACTATCACATGCATACATGACTACTGGCAAAACCATAGCTTTGACTAGACAGACCTTTGTCAGCTAAGTAATGTTTCTGCTTTTTAATATGCTGTCTAGGTTTGTTATAGCTTTTCTTCCAAGGAGCAGGCGTCTTTTAATTTTGTGGCTGCAGCCACCATCTGCAGTGATTTTGGAGCCCAAGAAAATAAAGTCTCTCACTGTTTCCATTGTTTTCCCATCTGTTTGCCATGAAGTGATGCAACCGGATGCCATGATCTTCATTTTTTTGAATGTTGAGTTTTAAGCCAGCTTTTTCAGTCTCCCCTTTGACCTTCATCAAGAGGCATTTTATGTTGTTCTTCGCTTTCTGCCATAAGGGTGGTATCATCTGCATATCTGAGGTTGTTGATATTTCTCCCAGCAATCTTGATTCCAGTTTGTGGTTCAGCCTGGCATTTCACATGATGTAATCTGCATAGAAGTTAAATAAGCAGGGTGACAATCTATAGCCTTGATGTACTCCTTTCCCAGTTTGGAACCAGTCTGTTGTTCCATGTTTGGTTCTAACTATTGCTTCTTGACCTGCATGCAGATTTCTCAGGAGGCAGGTAAGGTGGTCTGGTATTCCCATCTCTTTAAGAATTTTCCAGTTTGTTGTGATCCATACAGTCAAAGGCTTTAGTGCAGTCAATGAAACAGAAGTAGATGTTTTTCTGGAATTCCCTTGCTTTTTCTGTGATCCAGCGGATGTTGGCAATTTGATCTCTGGTTTGTCTACCTTTTTTTTTTTTTGTCTACCTTTTTAAAGTCCAGCTTGAACATCTGGAAGTTCTCGGTTCACGTACTGTTGAAGCCTCGCTTGGAGAATTTTGAGCATTACTATGCTGGCATGTGAAATGAGTATAGTTTTGCATAGTTTGAACATTCTTTGGCATTGCCTTTCTTTGGGATTGGAATAAAAACTGACCTTTTCCAATCCTGTGACCACTGCTGAGTTTTCCATATTTGCTGGCATACTGAGTACAGCACTTTAACAGCCTGTAAGGATCTCGGGGTCCAATGAGGGAGATCAGTGTGTAAACAAAATGACAATACTATATTAAGTGCTATAACAGAAGTACAAAGTGTAGTGGGAACACACCAGCAGGAAGGGTAATTCTGTGTGAGAAAGTTAAATGTTGAAAAGGTGATATTTGAACTGTACCTTGAAGTATTAAAGTATGTTTAATAAACATTTCACTTGTTGGAGAAGAGAAGAAAGAGTAGTTTGGGTCTAAAGAACAGTGCATGAAAAGACAGAGAGGCGTGAACAACATTAAAGTGTTTAGAACCATGAGTTCACCGTGACTGGAGCATGGGTGTGGTCTGGTGAGCAGGAGATAACGGAGAGAGGCAGGTTGGGCCCCACTGTGTACATACTCAGCAGTTTTTATTTTCTTCTGCTTCCGGAGTTCTCAGTGTGAGATAACCTGGGGCCCATTTGGAACCAGTGCGGTGTCCTGTGACTTTGGCCCTAGTGACTGTAGACTCTTGGTCTGGCTTATGCACAAGGGTCCTACTGGCCTGTGCCACGTGTGTGAATGCTAAATATGTTGAATATTAGCTCCGAGAGTCTCCTCCTGCCACCCTGCCAAGGAACAGAGGGAGCAGCAATGGTCTGTATGACCGCAAAAGCATCATCGTAATTCCATTTGTTCTGAGTCCCTATTCTGGGCCAGGCACTGTAGTCAGGACTTTTTGTGAATTTTCATTTAACCCTCATAATCTGATAAAATAGGTTACTGTCAGTCATTATCCGTATTTCATCCATAAGAAAATGGAGCCTTGGCAACTGAGTTAGTTGCCTAAAATCGTAACAACTAATAAGTAACAGAGCTGGATCTTGAATCCAGGTGGCCTCAAAGCCTCCTCACCATTCTACTCTGCAGCTTTCTAAAAGAGAGGAGAGTGAGAAGAAATTCTAGGGTACGAGCACAGTGCAATGAAGAGAGGCGTTAGTATGCTTTACATACTAAATCCACCTTCCTCTTTAGCCTAGAGCAGCTGCAGGCTGGGGACCCCAAGAGCATAAGGGAGAAGGAGATCAACGGCAAATTTGACTGAAGGATGGTGAGGAAGGGAGGCCAGGTAGGAGGTTCCGAGCCGCCCTGCCTTGGGGAGCAGGAACATGCTGGCTCAGTGCTGAAGCAGCTGCTGTTCTGCCAGTGTGTCTTCCTGTGATCAGGATGTAGGCAGGAATCGGTGTCACCTGCTCCAGATGTGGGCTGGAGGACATGGGGGTCACAAGGTCAAAGCAAATGAGAAAGTACGTGCAGAAGCACTGGGAACCAGCAAAGCCACAGAGAGACGGGATGCTGGCATCATCTTCATTGAGCTTAACTTGGGAAAATACCATACACAGCTGCTGTGATGTCTCTGGCATACGCAGGGGGCTTTCTTTTTTGTCAGAGTTAAAAAGTATTTAGTAAAAATGATTTCTTCATTGGTCTGAGGGTTGGATCAGATGACTCAGCTTGAGCAGAGCACACTGTGTTTGATTTCTTCTTTTTTTTTAATTTTTAATTTTTTTAAAATTTATTTTTGGCTATGCTGGGTCTTCGTTGCTGCACTCAGGCTCTCTCAAGTGCAAGGGCTTCTCATTGCGGTGGCTCCTCTTGTCTCGGAGCATGGCTTCTAGACACACGAGCTCAGTGGTTGTAGCTCACGGGCTTAGTTGCTCCACAGCCTGTGGGACCTTCCCAGACCAGGGGTAGAACTGGTGTCTCCCACATTGGGAGGTGGGTTCTTAGCCACTGGACCACCACGAAAATCCTTGTGCTTGGCTTCTTGTCTATAAAGTGAGGAGTCAGAGTTGATAAGTAGTTTTGAAGTTTTTAAAAAATTGCAGTATGACGTGATAATTAAAGAGAATAGGCTGTGGCGTTAGATTGCCTTGGTTCAGTTCTAAGTTTTGTGGTCTTGGGCAAGTTGACCTTTTTGTTGCAATTTCATTATTAGTAAAATATACCTTCTTTATCAAGTGGTTGCTATGAGACAGGTATTGTAAAAGGCATCTCAGTAGGGTTCCTTCTGCATAGTAAATGCTTAATACATGCTAAATGTTATTTCTTCAAATAGACACACAGGTGCAGTTATTAATAAGTAAGGGAAGTTAAAATATAAACATGGGATTTAAAGGCCTCTCACTCTGTTCTCAATATAGTGAAATAGAGCCTTGGAAGAGGAGGGCTACAAATATTCATGTAGTTCAAACTGAAGTATAAGCCTAAAGGAAAAAAAATGCCTGTGCCCTAATGTCCTGCTTTTCGGTTCAGTGTTTCTAAGCTGGGTGCCAGGGCTCAGGCGCTCTGTAAATTCAGGCCACTTGCGCCATTGCTGGAGCCTTTCCTAGGACATGTTGGGACTATAATCGTCATTTTACTTGAGGGACCCACTGAGCAGATTAGCATTAAGAAAGGCATCAGGGGAGTTCTCTGGTGGCCTAGTGGTTAGGACTGGGTGCTTTAACTGTGGAAGCCTTGGTTCAGTCAGTGGTTGAGCAACTTAGATTCTGCAAGCCATGTGGTGCAGCCCACCCCCACCCCCAAAACAGTACAGTGTATAATTTGGGACTTCCTGGCAGTCCAGTGGTTATAACTCCATGCTTCCACTGCAGGGGGCATGGGTTCGATTCCTGGTCAGGGAACTAGATCACATAGGCCATGTGGTGTGGCCAAAAAAAATTTCCAAAATATAATAAATATATAAGTAAATAAAAGACATCAGGACTCCCTGTGACATGGTGTAGTCATTGTGACAGTACAGGTCATTTATGTCTGAACAGCTTCCTAGTCTGAGGTAGAATCTGTTTAGATTTAGCATCATGCTTTTCTTTATTAAAACAGGGAAATTTTGAAAGGACATTTATTTGTTGCCTGCTATATTGGCTGTGTAATTACTCAGAAGCGAATGCCAAATAGCTGTTGATTAGTGGACAATTGGAGAAGGCAATGGCAACCCGCTCCATTACTCTTGCCTGGAAAATCCCATGGATGGAGGAGCCTGGTGGGCTGCAGTCCATGGGGTCACTAGGAGTCAGACACGACTGAGCGACTTCACTTTCACTTTTCACTTTCATGCATTGGAGAAGGAAATGGCAACCCACTCCAGTGTTCTTGCCTAGAGAATTCCAGGGACAGGGGAGCTTGGTGGGCTGCCATCTGTGGGGTCGCACAGAGTCGGACACGACTGAAGCGACTTAGCAGCAGCAGCAGCAGCAGCAGTGGACAGTTGGCTACTACTGCTCACTACAGCTCTTACCACTGTTACAGCTGTTTTTCCAATCAGCTGTATTTGTATTATTGGTGGAAGAGTACCTCTCTGTGAGTGCACACTCTGAAACCATTAGGCAGAGAGGATTTGCCATTAGAAGTTACCAGAATAAAAAATGTATACTTAGGCAGGAAAGAACTAACAACTACTAAAAGTCTAATTAGCTAGTTACCTGGTTCAGAAGAGGTACAAAGATCTGGGAGAATAAGGTGTATATATATATTAGGTTAGCAGGCAAGAATTTAAGCCTAGAGAAGTCATTTAAAGATGAGAGGATTAGGCAGCTCCAGAAGTCAAAACAGTTAGGATCGAGGGTCCAAACTCTGGCAGACTGTCATAAAGCAGTGTGGATAACAATTATAGCAGATGGAGCCAAAGGGTATTGATTCCCACCTCCCCCTCTATAGATTCGCTCAATCACTGAGCCCCTAGGTGTTCATTAGACTCAGAAGGCCCTCAGGTGCCTGCAGGTCCCCTTTGCCCGGTGGAAATGATGACCTCTCAGGGGAGGAAGAATCTGGTTGGGTGGGGAACTGCTCTCCTGGGTCTTGTGACCCACAGCAAACCCGGGACTGGGTAATAAACTTCTAAGAAGCTTTCTGTTTGTGATGTACTGCACCCATACACTGAGTTCTCTGTAATGTCCTTTCCAATTTATGCACCCTTTATTATTTTAATGAATGGCTAAAAAAGTGAACCCAGTCCCAGGGTGAGGGTGGGGGACTGCTCACGAGTTGGCTGCATGCAGTGCTTTGGTAACTGTGTGCGTTTATTGCATTGTGTTTGCCGTGTGCTAGGATTTGTCTGGCATGAATATGAATGAGCTCGTACTTGGCCTTGCACAATGTCGCTGTTCCTTATGTAGACCCTGAAGGGAATGCCTCTTACCTGGCGTTAGCAGTGGCAAGGCTCCTCCAACGTGTGCTTCAAGCCCCACATGGCTAATTAGAAATGAAAAGCCTCTGCTTTTCAGAAGGCTCATCTTATGCCGGCATGACACATTTATTAATACTCCATGCCATAACTCGTTAAGAGCTGTTCTACCGCTGCTAATGGGCCTTGTACTCACACTCATTCAGTGGCTGTTGTTATAAACTGATATTTTCCCCTGGGCCATAAACCACAATTCAATATCAATTTCCCTTTTAACTCATTTACTTCACAAAGATCTAATTTAAGGCAGATTAGGTAAAATATTGGACTTCATGGGTACCAAGTGACCGTTGCTTAAGAAATATTCTCATAAGAATCCAAAGCTAGCTGTCCTTCGCTCTCCTCCTGGGGCTTTAAAGGATCTGGTGTTGGAGCACAGGATTTAACAAAGGGTGACTCCCCTTTTCTGGGTTCTTACCAGCAGTTTAACAATGATTCAGTTCAGTTCAGTTCAGTCGCTCAGTCATGTCCGACTCTTTGGGACCCCATGTACTGCAGCACACCAGGCCTCCCTGTCTATCAACTCCTGGAGTCCACTCAAACTCATGTCCATTGAGTCGGTGATGCCATCCAACCAGCTCATCCTCTGTCATCCCCTACTGAGATTTAAATCAACCATGCATATGACTTTAAAATGCTTTCGTGTATATATATATTTTAAATTCAGCCCATCACCAATCCTCCTCATTCATTCTCTTTTACATAGTCACTGTTCTGCCCAGAAAAGGTAATAAAAGTAGAGGATCTAGAGTGGGAAAAAGCATCCCATGGTACGATACTGCCATGGGACTGCCCCATGCTGCCCACTTCTCACATAAGTACAATTGTCAGGATAGTATTAAGCACTGTTGACCCCGGCCTTGACAGTTTCACTCAAAAGAGCAAAATAACTAACTCAGGAGAGTCCACCAAGATGGAATGTGAAGGAATGAATAGAATAGTAGGCTTTCTCCTCAAAACTATGGTTTGCCCTTTGTTTTGGGATGTGAAAATCGCTCAGTCATGTCTGACTCTTTGTGACCTCATGGACTATATATAGTCCCTGGAATTCTCCAGGCCAGAATAATGGAGTGGGTAGCCTTTCCCTTCTGCAGGGGATCTTCCCAACCCAGGGATAGAACCCAGGGATCTCCCGCATTGCAGGCGGATTCTTTATCAGCTAAGCCACAAGGGAAGCCCAGGAATACTGGAGTGGGTAGCCTATCCCTTCTCTGGGGGATCTTCCCGACCCAGGAATGGAACCAGGGTCTCCTGCATTGCAGGTGGATTATTTACCAACTGAGCTACTAGGGAAGCCCTTTTACAATATTGGATGTTCTCTATATTTTCTAAATCATAGGCATATAGATGTCAGAGCTGGAAAGGACCTGGGCACACCCATCAGGCAGCGCCCTCTCTTAAGTTAGAGCTGAGGAAAATGAGATCCAGAGAGCTGTAGGGGCTTCCCCAGGTCGTACTGCCAGGTAAAGACAGGTGAAGGACAACCTGTGTGTTTTAATACCTGAGAGGTGATGTGGCTCTTCTCAAGTCCTGGTGAGCACAGGTTCCTCTGCAGCTTGTTTATCAGAATCTCTGAGGTGGGACTTGTGAACCTGTGGGTTTGTTTGTTTGTTTAAGATGATCAGATTATTCTTAAGCAACCAGTCTGTCTTAAGTCAGAACTGGTATTCTTACAAAACAGGGATTTACCAGCTTTGACCCCTGGCCCAGATCAGCTCTGCCATTTGCTTTTGTATGGCCCATGAGTTAAGATGGGTTTTCACAGGACTTGCAGAGTGGTCCAGTGGTTAGGAGGTTAGGACTCTGCATTTCCACTGCAGGAGGCGCAGGTTCAATCCCTGGTTGGGGAACTAAGATCCCGCAAGAAGCATGGCACAGCCAAAAAATAACAGAGAAGGCTTTTCACATTTTTAAGTGATTGTGCTTAGTCTGTGCTTAGTCTCTCAGTGGTGTCCTACTCTTTGTGACCCCAGGGACTATAGCCTGTCAGGCTCCTCTGTCCACGGGGACTCTCCAGGCATGAATAATGGAGTGGGTTGCCATTCCCTTCTCCAGGGGATCTTCCTAACCCAGAGATCGAACCCAGGTCTCCCACATTGCAGGCAGATTCTTTACCATCTGAGCCACCAGGGAAGCCCTTTAAGTAATTGGGGAAAAGTAAAAAAAAAAAAAAAAATAACAATATTCTGTGACGTATGAAAATTCTAGGAAATTAAAATTCCCTTGCCTGTAAATAAAGTTTTATTGAGCATAGTCCCTCTTACTTGTTTACATATTGTCTGTGGTTACTTTTGCAACTGCAGTGGCAGCGTTGAGTTGCTGTACCAGGGACTGTGTGGTCCATAGAGCCTGTAGTATTTGCTCTCTGACCCTTTATAAAAAAGGTTTGCTGACCCCTGATATATATTATTCTCTCAGATAAGCACTCCAAGTCCCAGTGTAAGAGGAGATTCTTAAGCTTTGAGACCGTGTGTTGGCCCAAACACCATCTTGCCTTTTGCAAACGATGATATTTGAAAAACTGCATATAAGTTAAGCATGTGTAAATCTAATTATTTAACAATAAAGTATGCTTCATTGTAATACAGCTTGCTACTTTGAAGTATGGAGGATTCACCTTCATTTCTGGACATTTAGTGTAAACTAGAGGTTATTTCTCTTTGAGCCAAAAAAAGATCTCCTGTTTTTATACTTGATAGAGGATATAAATACTTAGAAAGGAGCGATGGTTAAACTATTCTATATGCAGTATTCAGTATCCAAATTAATTATGAAATTTCTACTTCACACATAAAATGTCCTTAAGGAAACCTTTATTCCTGTAAAACCGTCTTTTAAAAATTCACTGTAGAAATCCAGTTTTCCTCAGGAACATCAGCATCACCCTTGCCAACGCATCACTGTACTCATTTAGAATCCGAGCTCCCTCCTGGTTTTTCTTCAACCAAGGCCTGACAACGCGACTTTCCTAATGCCTTGCTTTTCTTTTCCCTCACCTCAGCCATGCAAGCATTTGTTCAGTCCTCGAGTAGCATTTATTGAGCACCTGTTCTGTGCTGCCGTGCAGGCTCTGATCCTGAGATAGGAAGATACCCTCCGCGGTTCCTCTAGACCTGTCTTTCCATCGTGGCCAGGCTAAAAGATGAGAAACTGGGGAGGTGCAGAGTTTGTTACTTTAAAAAACTCTGATGCTTATCTCCTTCTAAGGCAGGTAAGAGGTTTTATCCAGGCCCGGCCTGGTGGTTTTGGATCCTGGGACACGGGCCAGCACTTCTTTCGTCGTTGCTGAGGCTTTCATGCGGTGTACCTCAGGGGCTCAGGTTTCTCATCCACCAGAGACTCCGTCCCCTCACCAGGTTCATTCCCTGTGTTACTGTCACTGAACTACTTCTCCATCTGGCAAATAGAAGCTGCAGAGAGACTCTAAACCTGGCATCATATGTTGCTCCTTGCAGCCTAACCTTTGATAGGTGGTGTCCCTCTCCTGAGCTTTTGTGAAATGCACAGAGGATAATAATCCCTCCTTCACACATACTTCATGGAAATATTATGAGGTTGAATGAGGAGGTTATTTAAAAGGTTTGACATTTTCTTGGAGGGGGTTGCTATAGAAACGCAGAGGAATACAAGTACTTCAGAGAAGAGATTTCAGGAAAGTTCAGGGCTCTTTAGTTTTTATTTTTTTTGAATTATGAAGTATGATAACACATTTACAGGAGACTTGGAAAATACAGAACAAAGTTACATATAATTCCACTATATATTACGATTATTTTTTAAGTAGGTAAATTAAGATTTTAAGTTGGAGTTTCAATATCAAACTCTCAAAAATTAACAGAATGAATATACAGAGAAGTAGAAAGATATAGTAGACTTGAAAAGCACTGTGAACCAATTCAACATAATTAAGATTTATACAGTTTTCACTTAACAGGAAGATACAAATTCTATTCAAGCTCCCATAGACTGTAAACTAGGAGACACTGGAATATATTCAGGGACATAAAATAAGGTGCAAAAACTTCATGGTCTAAAGGTATTGAAATCATACAGAGACTGTTCTCTTATCATTGTAGATTATGTTAGAAATCAATATCAAAAGAAATTTGAAAATAACCCACATATTTTCAAGTGCAGTGTGACATTTACCAAGAGAGAGCTTCGACTTAGCCATCAAAAGTCTCAATAAAGTTAACTGAAAAAAACACAGAGTGATTGCAGAGAAGGAAGCAAATTTAAATTTCTCATTTAAATGAGAAATTAGTATCCAAATGAGAAATTAATATTAAAGATACTTTAAACAAAATCCCATGTATTTGGAAATTAAATGTCCATTTTTAAATGATGGTGTATCTAAGAAGCCATAATAAGGAAAATTAGGGGAAAAATTGTAATAGAATAAAAATGAAAAGAGAATTTACCAGAATTTGTTGTATGCTGCTGAAGCTGCTTAATGCAGTTAAACACGTGGAGTCTTCAATAGGTATGAAAACAAATAACAGACATTAGCATAAAATTTTGTGAAATTAGAACAAAATTTGTACTATTGTTAATAATGCTGTATCACTTGTTAATTTTGTGTGTGTATGTGTGTTTTACAACATAGTATTTATTTATATTCTCAGAATTGGATTAGAAGTTTCAAGCAGGGCTCTTTGTTCCTTTGAGAGGCCACAATATGGGAGAGCCAGAGCTCGGCCCTTGGCCTCTTTCAGCCTAACCCCAAGCCTCTTGCTTTTAGGATTGTTTTCCCTGCAGTTATCAACCCCCCCCCCCCCGCCCCCCGCCCCGCCCCCCACCACCGCCTGGGGCAGTGCCTTCTAGTACAGGAAGGATATGATCTCAGTGCAGTCTCTCCACTGGGGCCACTTCATCGAGTATTTCCAGAATGCATATGGCTCGACACCAGCACTGCTTTTCTATTGTGGAGAACATGGCGTGACTGCCAGGAACGGAAAGAAGAGAAGAGGAGAGGACAGGAACTTTAAAGAAATCTGCCAGCCACTGTGTATTGGGAGTACTTGGGTTGAGCATTATATTGAAACTGTGGGAGGAAGTGTGAAGTTGTTTCCTGCTCTCCAAGAGCTTGAAACCTAGTAGGGGTGGAGAGTGGAGGGGAGGGTACAAAAAGAACTTGGAGAATAAGGAAAGACACAAACTATGAGTGTAATAAGAGTTCAGGAAAGGGGGAGGGCAGAGTGATTGCAAATTTATCATAAAAATGTGGGACCTTGGGCTTCCCTGGTGGTCTAGTGATTAAGTATCTGCCTGCCAGTGCAAGGGATACGGCTGGATCCCTGGTCTGGGAAGATCCCACATGCAGCAGAGGGGTTAAGCCCGTGTGCCACAAGCACTGAGCCTGTGAGCGGCAGTTACTGAAGCCTGCGTGCTGTAGAGTCCATGCTCTGCAATGAGCAGTGAGAAGCCTGCACACCACAATGAAAAGTAGCCCCTACTCGCCACGACTGGAGAGCACCTGTGTGCAGCAAAGAAGACCCAGCGCAGCCAAAAATAAACAAACAAATCTTTTTTTTTTTTTTAAGTGGGACCTTGGTACCAAATTCAAAGTTAACACTGACCTCTGTGGGAAGGAAGGGGATGGAGTTGGAAAGGGCTGCGGAAAGAAACCTTAAGTATTAATAAAGTGTTATTTCCAAGGCTAACTGATGGATATAGAGATATTTGTGGTACCATTCTGTAGACTTTTTAATATGTCTTATGCCTCTCATATGGTTCATTTTTGTGGTGTTTTCATTGAGATACAGTTCACATGCTAGAAAATCCACCATTTTAACGTGTACAATTCTTTGGCTTTTTATTCACTAGTTTATGAAGCCATCATCACTTTCTAATTTCAGAACATTTTCATCACCTAAAGAGATCCACTGGCTTCCCTGGTGGCTCAGTGGTAAGAACCCACCTGCCAATGCAGGTGACATGAGTTTGATCCTGAGTCACAAGATCCCTTGGAGAAGGAAATGGCAACCCACTCCAGTATTCTTGCCTGGAGAATCTCATGGACAAGAGGAGCTGGTGGGCTATACAGTCCATAGGGTCACAACAAGTTGGACGTGACTTGTCTACTAAACAGCCACAACAAAGAGACCCATTGGCAAGGAGTTCCTAATCCCCTCTCCATCCAATCCTAGGCTGACCAGCTTTCTATCAGGATTTGCCTATTCTAGACATTCCATGTAAATGGAACCCTACAGTATGTGGCCTTTGGTGTTTGAACTCTTCTCAAGGTTTTTCAAGTTTCACTCATGTTGTAGCATGTATAAATACGTACCTTCTCTTCCTTTCTTTTTTTCTTGGCCCAGATGTCTTTATTTTTTCAAAAAGGTCCTTAAATCTTTCTGAAGTTCCAAACAGGTTAGGAAACACTTTTAGCTACTGCTATTCTTAATTCTATTATTTGGTTTGGAATAAAACTGATTTTTAAAAATTTATCCATAACACATTACTGGTCACTTTTCAGGTAATAATATACATTTGACCCTTGAACGACACAGGCATGAAGGGCCCAGTCGAAGATCCACCTGTAACTATAGGCAGCCCTCTGCATGCGTGGTGCCCTCACGCCTCGGTCCCATAGAGCTTGTGAGTCATTTGTATCTGCGCTTCTGCAGCGGCAGATTCCACTGACTGGATCATGTAGTACTGCAGGATTTCCTGTTGAAAAAAAATCCATGTGCAGGTGGACCTGCGCCATTCAAACCCATGTTGTTCAAGGGTCAACTGTATATATTTTTTATTGTGGTAAACTATATATAACACAAAATTTGCCGTGTTAACCTTTCTTAAGGGCACAATTCAATGGTATTAAATATATCCACCATGTTGTATAACCTTCACCACCATCCATTTCCACTTTTTCATCTCAAACAGAAACTTACACCCATTAAAAAATAACTCTCCATTCGTCCTGCCTAAAGCCCCTTATCGGAGAAGGCAATGGCACCCCACTCCAGTATTCTTGCCTGGAAAATCCCATGGATGGAGGAGGCTGGTAGGCTGCAGTCCATGGGGGTCACTAAGAGTCGGACACGACTGAGCGACTTCACTTTCACTTTTCACTTTCATGCATTGGAGAAGGAAATGGCAACCCACTCCAGGGTTCTTGCCTGGAGGATCCCAGGGACGGGGAGCCTGGTGGGCTGCCGTCTCTAGGGTCGCACAGAGTCAGACACGACTGAAGCGACTTAGAATAGCATAGCAAAGCCCCTATAAACTCTCTTCTACTTTCTGTCTCTATGTATTTGCTAATTCTAGGTACCTCATATAAGCGGAATCATATAATAGTTGTCCTTTTGTGTCTGGCTTATTTCACTTAGCCTGATGCCTTCTAGGTTCGTCCATGTTTAGCATATGTCAGAATTTCAGCCCTTTAAAGACTGGATACTACCCCATCATATGGATATATACCACATTTTGTTTACATTTTTTGTCAGTTGATGGGTTGTTTCCACTTTTGCAGTATTTTGATGCTTTTGTGAACATCCATGTATACATTTTTGTTTGAACCTGTTTTCAGTTCTCCTGGGTGTATAGCTAGGAGTGGAATTGCTAGGTCGTATGGTATCTCAGTGTTTAACTTTTGAGGAGCTGTCAGCTGTTTTCCAAAGTGGCTGAACCATTTTCCATTCCTACCAATAATATACGAGAGTTCCAGTTTCTTTATATTCTTGCCAACATTTGTTATTTTCTGTGTTCTTAAAAATTATTACCATTCTAATGGGTGTAAAGTGGTATCTCATTGTGGTTTTATTTGCATTTCTCTAATGACTAATAATATTGAGTGTCTTTTCATGTGGTTATTAGCTGTTTGCATATCTCCGTTGTAGAAATGTCTGTTCAGATCCTTGCCCATTTTTAACTTGGATTGTTTGTCTCTTTACTGAGTTGTAGGTATTTTTGTAATGTAGTCTGGCTGCAAAACCCTTATTAGATACACAATTTGCAAATATTTTCACCCATTCTTTGGGTTGTCTTTTCACTTTCTTAATAGTGTCATTTTTGGCACAGAAGTTTTCAATTTTGATGAAGTTCAATTTAATCTGTATTTTCCTTGGTTGCTTGTGCTTTCGGTGTCCTGTCTATGACACTGTTGCCTAATCCAAAGGTTAAAAGATTTGCACCTGTTTTCTTCACTGAGTTTTATAGTTTTAACCTTTACATTTAGGTTTTTTATCCATTTTGAGTTAATTTTCACATCAGGTGTGAGATAGAGGTTCAGATTCGTTCTTTTGCATCTGTTTGTCCCACCACCATTAATTGAAGACTGTTCTTTCCCCTTTGGATTGTCTTGGCATGCTTGTCAAAAATCAGTTGACTGTAGATGTGTGGGTTTATTTCTGGACTCTCAATTCTATCCTATTGTTGTGTTTGCTAGTCTTATGTTAGTTCCAGGTTTGATTATTATAGCTTTGTTGTAAGATTTAAAATGCAGAAGTGTGAGTCCTCAACTTTGTTCCTATTTTTCAAGATTGTAATTTGGTTCCCTTAAATTTCTATACAGATCTTAGGATCACCTTGCTAATTTCTGCCCAAAAAGGCAGTTGAAATTTTGAGAGATTGCACTGAACCATAGCAATATTAAGCCTTGCAGTCCATGAGCATCAGATGTCTTTCCATTTGTTTACTTTTTTCCCTGTTTCTTTTACTGATGTTTTATAGTTTTCAGTGTATAACTCTTATACTTCTGTTAAATTTATTCCTATGTGTTTTATTTTTTGGATGCTCTTATAAATGGCATTGTATTAATTTCATTTTCAGATTGTTTTCTGCTGGTGTATAGAAATGTAACTGATATTTATATGTTGCTTTTATGTCTTAGAACCTTGCTGAACTTGTTAATGAGCTCTGTTTATTGTTTATATCTTCCTTAGGGTTTTCCATATAAGAACTTATTTCATCTGCAATTAGAAATAGTTTTACTTGCTTAATTGCCTTGTCTAGAACATCTAGTACAATGTTGAATGAAAGTGATGAGAGTGGAATCCTTGTCTTATTCCTGGTCTTAAGGAGAAAGTTTTTAGTCTTTTAACATTAAATATGACGTTAGCTGTGGATTTTTCATAGATGCCCTTTATCAGGTTAAGGACATTCTGTTCTATTACTAGTTTGCTGTGTATTTTATTATGAAAGAATTTTGGATTTTGTCAAGTGCTTTTTATGCATCTTTTGTGATGATCATGCAGTAATTGTCCTTTATTTTATTAATATGTTGTATTACATTGATTGGCTTTCGTATGTTAAATTATCTTTGTATTTCTGGGATAAATCCCATTTGGTGGTATGTAATCCTTTTTCTATATGCTGCCAGATACTGTTTGCTGGTATTTTGTTGAGGTTTTTGTGTCTATATTCATAAGGGATATTAGTCCATAGGTTTCTTTTCTTTAAATGTCTCTGTCTGGTTTTGTATCAAGGCAATACTGGCCTTACAGAATGAGTTGGAAAGTGTGCCCTTTTCTCCTATTTTTTGGAAGAATTTATGAAGGACTGATATTAATTCTTTAAACGTTTGGTGGAACTCATCAGAGAAGCCATCTGGCCCTGGGTTTTTCTTTGTGGGGGTTCATTTTTTTTAATGCAGGGTGCAGAAGAGTATTTATAGTATAGTTGAGGGGAGGGTAAGGGAGGGAGAGAAGAGTCTTTTTTAAGGCTCTATCTGTGTGCTTATATTAATACAGAAAATTTTTGAAAAGATACATAAGAAAAGATGATACACAAGCAAAGGTTATCATTGAGTAATGAGATGGAACTTGTCTTCTGTTCCTTTTTTTATGATTATGAACGTGTACTACTTTAAATTAAAAAACAAAGTGAAAACAAAAGCCTACTTAAAAGGGCCGGCATTTGACCATGTGCCTTTTCACCTGCACGGTTGGATGCTAGGCCTGTGTGCTGGCCGCTGGCCTGTGTCCGCAGGACCTCAGTCTAGCAGACCTTGCATCTCCAGCTCCACAGTTTGCTGCTCGCCCTCTCTCTAAACCTCCAGCAACACTGAATTACATATCAATTCCCTGGAAACACCCCCAGTTCTGTGCTACTGTGTCTTTGTAATCCTATGCTGTTCCCTTTCCTTGCTAACCCTTCCCCCTTTATCTGCCCAATTAATCTCTCCTAATTGGCACTTATCCTTTAAAACCCCTTCCAAATGTTTAGTAACCTGCCTTTGTGAACACCTCCCAGTTCACTCCCCTCCCTTGAATTGCCCATCCAATGGGAAAGTAAAAATCTCTCTCTTCTGCTGCCTCTCATACATTACATATATTTTTGTTATTGAATTTTATGTTTATTATTACTAGTTCATGTATATGTCTTCCCTAAAAGTACAACTTTATTCAATCTCGTATCCAAGAAGCTTAGCACAATGCTTGGCACAAAGCAGATGCTCCAAAATATTTGAATTAAATTCATGCAACAGGAAGAGGCATCTGAGTAGGATGGGCAATGAGAGCCAAGGCCAAAGTTTGAATTACTATAACCTGTTCTGGTTTTGCACGACAGGAGGATTCATGCTAGGAATGTAGTTGAATTAATTTGGCAAGGCTGATAATGGAGGTTCTTAAAAGGTAAATAGACTAGACTCTGTAGGTAAATATCGACAAGGTGAATAACTCCTCTCACCTCCTTGAGTCTTTGTTCAAATCTCTCTCCTCAGTAGGCTTACCCTGATCACCTGAGAGGGAAGGATCGAGAGGTTGGGTTGGTAGATGCAAACTATTACATTTAGAATGGATGAACAACAAGGTCCTAATGTGTAGCACAGGGGACAGCACTGCATCTCCTGGGATAAACCGTAATGGAAAAGAATGTATATATGTATATAATTGAGTCACCTTGCTGGTACAGCAGAGATTGGCATAACACTTCAATTAAAAAACGAAACATTCACCCATCCTCTGACCCCTGCACTCTCGAGTTGCCTTTCGCTAATCTTCCTCCTTTTCCCACAGCACTTATCACATTTGATATAATTTACTTACTCATTAGGTTTTTTATTTATTGTCTGTCTCCCATCTTACAACATAAGCTCCTCTCACTAGGGTGGCCTTGTTCACCAATCCTTCCCAAGCACCTGGAACATTGCCTGGCACATCGTTGGCACTCAGTGATTATTTGTTGAGTGAATGAATCCTAAATTAATAAACTTCAGAATCTTGTCCAGAGCAGGCACAGATAGCTTAGGTATAGGTAACATGGCTTATTTCTGAAAGAAAAGTCTGATCTTTAAAACTGCCAAGATAGTGTCGTCTGTTTGTAATGTAATCTGGAGCAGTAGGGAGGTGAGGGAAAGTGGTTTCTCTTTCCTTAGTATATTGCCTAAAGGTTTCTTGCCTTAGACACCAAATTGGGAAGTAAAACATGGGTCCTTTTGAGTTAATTTCTTGCCTAGAAAAATGTTATTTCATGTGGTGATTAATTCCTGTGCTTTAATAATTTCTCTCTTTCTTTCTCCACAGACCTTTGTAGTATTAAACAGAGGGAAAACTCTCTTCAGATTTAGTGCCACGCCTGCCTTGTACATTTTAAGTCCTTTTAACCTGATAAGAAGAATAGCTATTAAAATTTTGATACATTCATATCCTTTTCTGCAAATGTGGAGTGAGTGCAGCCGTCCTGTGGTCCCTGGTATGTTTCTGAATGTCCACCACCTAATTGTATATTAACTATTTTATCAGTGGTGTAGCTGACTATTCCTCCAGTCAGAACTTCTGCTAAAGCCTTAGCTGAGCTTCAGCAGATTCTTTTTTCTTAGGATGATATCACGGGAATCTGGAATTTTGTGGGTATCATTAAGAGGGACAAGTTAAGATGGTAGCTTTGCTGCTGCTGCTAAGTTACTTTAGTCGTGTCCGACTCTGTGCAACCCCATAGACGGCAGCCTACCAGGCTCCCCCGTCCCTGGGATTCTCCAGGCAAGAACACTGGAGTGGGTTGCCATTTCCTTCTCCAATTCGTGGAAGTGAAGTCGCTCAGTCATGTCCGACTCTTCGCGACCCCATGGACTGCAGTCTACCAGGCTCCTCCGTCCATGGGATTTTCCAGGCAAGAGTACTGGAGTGGGGTGCCATCCGCCAAGATGGTAGCTTTACTGACGTCTTAATTTTTAGAGCACTCAGGCTTTAGTAATTTCATAACAAGTTATATTATTCAGCTTTTTTACATATTAAAGCCCAATTAGAATTTTTGAAATGCTACTATAAATAATTGAGCGAGTGTTTTAGAGATCTTCTTTGATTTCTTAACCACAAGTTTAGAAAGTAAGATAATCTCTCAGATTAAATGGCCTCTTTGGAGCACAGGTTTAGATCTAGATTGCAGGATTGATATGAATTTTTTATATATATTTTTTCTCCCCTTAAAAGAAAATGCCAATTTACTCCTGCAGCTTGACTTTGTATCTCATTAATATAGGAGAGCATATGACAGATGAAAAATTACGTGATGGGTTTAGCAACTTCACTTAGTAACTTTAAACCTTCATGGTTGGTATTTAATTGGACAGTACTTAGTCCCATGCTTCAGAGTTTTGTATCCTCCAAGTAGGATGAAGAAACCAGCAGTTGCTGCTTCATAAACAGGTTTGTTAAGCTTTTGTACCTTTTATTTTTGTTAAGAATTTAGCAGCCTGATCTGGAATTTGTGAGTTTTGCAAGCAACATAGTTCTGAAACCTAAAGGTTTATAAGAAAATAAATAATTCACAATGGACTCTTTCCTTTCTTGTTGGATCAGAGGATGATGTTTTTTTCTATTCTAACCAGAACATGTGATTATTCCCTGAAGAAAAATCCAGCTGTAGGAAGAAAAAAATCCAGCTGTAAGAAGTGTTCTTCCTTTTTAAAACTCCACTAATAGAATGAAGGTAGTGAATGTCACTAGCAAGAGAGAGTGAATTAGTAACAAATGAGATGTGACTTCTGTGCAGTTTTAAGTAACTCGTATTGATTAAAGCAGTTTAATTCTTCTCAGTAGACAAGAACATGGAGAAGGAAATGGCAACCCACTCCAGTGGGTTGCCTGGAAAATCCCATGGACAGAGGAGCCTGGCGGGCTACAGTCCATGGGGTCGCAAGAGTCAGACACAACTTAATGACTAAGCCAGACAAGAACAAGAAGGGCTGAGCGAGATCTTGGATAGAAATGAAATGGCAGCAAAATGATTTGCTACGCATAAACATTCCTGGACACTCTCAGAAAGATCAGATGGATTTGCCTTGTTACCTAATTCTTAGGAGTACGGTGGTACAGATGTCCTTAAAATCCTTACTCAGTCCTTACCACAACTGGTTTCTCAAATTTGACAGATTCAGCAGACATTAACTGTTGCCTTGCCCTGCAAGGACACAGCCCTTTGAAGGGCTATGGAAAAAAAGTAAAGTGTTAAATACATGAACATTTCCAATAATTGGTAATACAAGATAATTAACAATAAATGACTTCTCAATAACATAGATAAGATTTAATTTGTTTTTCTCATCTGATGACTTTGGCATCTGACAGACTGCAAGATTTCTGGTTATTGGGCAGAAAGGTGTTTAGAGGCATAAATGGTAAGAAGGAAAAATGTTTATCCAAAAGGAGAACGGTGACAACCCTTTTGAAAAAAAGAGCGGCCACCCTGCCATGTCCACTCACATTCTCTGGCCGGGTGTGGATACATATGGTGGCGCTCATATGGTTCATGGTGGTGGCCACAGTTTTCATTATCACCTTGCCTTTTCCTCCTCTGTGCTTTGTCTCCTTTCAGGTTACTGATTTTAATTATCATGATACTTAATGTGAAATGTATTTGCTTCCTGAGGATAAAAGCAGGCCAGAGTTTGTGTATTCTCCCTTGACTCTTTTCTACAGTATTTAGCATGATCATTATGTGCACTATTTTGACCAACTGTGTATTCATGACTTTTAGTAACCCTCCTGACTGGTCGAAGAATGTGGAGTAAGTAGCTCATGTATTTATTTTTCTGCTCACTTGTTTTAAATATTTCTAGTTACTGCATCTTGCACTGCACAGCTTATCCACCAAGGAAGAAAATCATTTGCCCACTTTTCATGTGACAGAGATGGATGAGGATACATGTGGAATTTAGGAAATATCCTTAGACATCAACTCTGGAAATTATTATTTCTAGGTTATTACCCATTTTTTATTTCACTGAGTGGGTGAGAATACATCTGCAATTTAGGAAATAAGTATCCTTAGAAATCAACTCTGGAAATTATTGTTTCTGGAGTATTGCCCACGTTTTATTTCATGAGTGAGGATACATGTGAAATTGAAGAAATATCCTTAGAAATCAACTCTAGAAAGAGAAAGGCTGCCGTGGAAGTGACGACTCACCACCTCTGCCCTTTGCTGTGGTAGCCTGTGTTAGCCAAAGCTTTGACCGGCCCATCACCATCTTCTACCCTCAATTCCTGATGATACTGCCTTTTTCTCCAGCTTTAGCTTTCCTTTTCTTGTTGACTTGTTTCAAGTGAAAATGAGCTCTGGGGCCTCCTGCTGGGTGGCCGTACAGATCTATTCCTTTGTGATGCCCTTCAGGACCCAGTGCCACATTCCAACTTTCTTGGTTTGTGCATTTCAGTCATTTTCATAAGATGCATCCCTTTCTCTTCCTCACTGCCTTTCTGCTGCATCAGTTGTGTCCTTCCTGTTTTGTCTCTGTAAGTGAGGCTGCATGTCTGCAAGTGTTCTCTTAGAAGGTTCATTTAAAGTTCCTTTCTGTTAAGAAATTGCCTCAAGCTATCCATTTCTTCAACAGGTACACGTTCACAGGGATTTATACATTTGAATCACTAGTGAAAATCATTGCAAGAGGTTTCTGCATAGATGGCTTTACCTTTTTACGGGATCCATGGAACTGGTTGGATTTCAGTGTCATCATGATGGCGTAAGTTCTCTGCTTACTTTATTGGTGTTCGGGGTGTGTGTGGTTGTACTCTTGGGTGTGTCTGTTTGACAGTGTAAGTGTGAGTTTATGGGCTTAGTTGTGTGAGGAATTAAAGGATAACCATGTAAAGTGGTATGGACATATGTCTGATTCTTTCTTATGAAGGCCTCTGGGGGTTCAGGCAGTGGCAGTGTGTGCATATGGGAGAGGATGAGCAGATGGGAGCAAAAGTAGGAAGTGATTTTCTATTGCAACTCCCTTATATTTTGTTTCCCCCTATAACATTGACCAGGGTACACACAGTTACCACTAGGAGGCCTTGGTGAAGACTTCCTATTTTTTAGGTGTAAACCTTAGGCTGGAACTCAGTTTCCTAGGTATATTATGTTACATGTAATTTCTTGAGGCTGTCCAGATGTTGCAGAATTCAGAGCACGTTTTGGAGTCAAAACATAAGCCAAGTATCCAATCTGCTCACTTCCTAAAGAATTGCTGACCAGAGCTTCAAACTATTATTACTTGGGAGCAGTGTAACCCCACACTGGCATGCTAGCCGCTCTATGTAATTAGTGTTGTTTTAACAACGAAAATGTATCTCTTCAGGAAACTTAGATGGTGATAGAAAAGGTGTAGCAGACTTTATTTGTATTTTCATGTTGGGGAAAGTGTTTCGTGGGTTGGTAGGGGGTAAAGGTGTAGTGTAGATTGTGTGTGTGTTTGTGTGTGTGCACACAGCAGATATGTAAGAGATTGAGTGCATTTGTGTATGTTTGGGTCTGAGCATCTGATACAAAGATGTATTTCAACTATAAAGTCTGAATGAATGATATACACTGAACATTTGAAACTGGAACTTTGACTTTCTGTTATATTAAGAAAATTTCTAGCTTTCCAGAGTTATGAATACACACTGGTGTTCATTTAAAATGTAAGTGTCCTCGCTAGGCACGGAGCTGGTGATTAAATGAACACTTAACAGAATATTGGCTCTGATCCCATGATCTGGTTTTTCCTGTATGTCACAAGCTAAAACTTCATATGTAGGCATGACTGCAGTGATACGCAGACAGCTCTTGGATAAGTCATATATGCAGACATGTAGGCATTTTTTCCATTGTCAGCGAGGAAGTTATTTTAATGTAGATTTGTTTACATGGGGCTCCTGCTGCAGAAATCTGTCTCCTTTTCCTAAGAAATTGTTCACAAAACTTGGAGACATAAGCCTTTGAATACCTCCTGGCCTTCTTTTTAACTGGAAAAAGAGAATGGACTAAGAGTAGTCATTCTGATTGGGATCTGCACATCATGATGCTGCGTGAGAAAGCCCCAGGAGCCTTCTGGTGGTATCGCTTCTTTCAAATACACTTTGGATTTCTCCTTGCCCAACTGAAAAAAATAAAATGTGTTCCTTAAATGCTTGTATTTGAAACTTTTCTTTTTCAAGGAAAAAAATGAAATCATATCTTACCTATAAGACCCTTTCTTACCCCTATTCTCAAACCCTCGCCCAGTGGTACCATTACAAGTTAACTTTGGTTTGATTCTGCAGGTATATAACAGAGTTTGTAAACCTAGGCAATGTTTCAGCTCTACGCACTTTCAGGGTTCTGAGGGCTTTGAAAACTATTTCGGTAATCCCAGGTAAGATGGCCCGGGGTTGGTGTTAGGTGTTGGGTTAGGGCCCTGACGTGACGTATTGTACTTTTTGTTTTGTTGTGGTTTCGTTTTTTTCCTTTGGTGTTTGTGTTTGTGTCCGTGTTTGTCATTTGTGTCTGTGCGTGACCTCCCTTACTACAGATATGTGACAGAGTTTGTGGACCTGGGCAATGTCTCAGCGCTGAGAACATTCAGGGTTCTCCGAGCTTTGAAAACTATCTCTGTAATTCCAGGTGAGAAAATTTAAACACCAGACTGACTTTGCCTCATCTCCTCTTATGTCCTCCATTTGCTCTGTCCACCACATCCTGAAGCAGCGTCAGCACAGCTGAGATGGCCTTGCATTTCGCATGTTTTTCCCAGGAGATGTTCTCTGGAATGGCTCTTTGGTCCTTAAGCCAAAGTTGCTCTGACAGTGCTTGCAAGGCATGCAACCCCCATTCCATCCATGCTCTGAAAAAGCACGTGCTTAAGAGTCACTTGGATCTTAAGATACCTGAAAAAATTGTCACGGAGCTAGCTGTCTGTTTGAATATGAATCATTTGCTTCCTAGCCTCGTGGAATTACAGTAATTTTAACATTCGCCATCATTCCATTGCTTGTGATTTCTAGGCTTCCTGTCGCATGGTTTGCTGATGGGATGTTATTCGAAGAATTGCACTTCTACTGTTACTGTGTTAATGGAATTATTTAATCACAGAAGAGCCCTTACCCCATTGACTAGTCCAGTGTTCCAGACAAATTTAAGAGGCTTGGTGTTAGTGACCTGAACTTTAATAATCACTGTATATCACATACTGTTGCTGTCTAATTCACTAGAATAAGAACCAGTAGATATCTATGACATATATATTCGGAGACCATTCTCAGACATAAATCCCAATGAAAGCTTATGTGGGTGCCATTAAAAAAAAAAGTTAAAGGTAAGATAAGATACATCTAAGCACATGGGCAAACAGAAAAGTACAGAAACTTTACAAGGAAAAAAAAACGTAATCAGGGGCTAGTTGAGAGGTAGTTGATTGACAGTCTTTACATTTTTTGCCACTTTTTCTTGATTCTGATTGAGAATGGTTCTTAACCTTTTGAAGGTTTTGTATCCTTTTGAGAACCAGGTGAAATTTCACAGGCACCACCTTCCCAGCAAAGCCCATCGATGGCCCCCCGAGGTTGAGATCTATTAATTTAATTCAAATCCTTGCTGCCCGGTAATAACTATTTTTCGGAAGACCAGTCTTGAAATCTGGAAGGAAAGATATTTTAGTTAGTAGACTAACTAACATGGCAGAAACATGGCAGAAGTCTAGACTGTGTTGTCGCTGGTTGGACTTTGGTTGCATTCAGGAGTTTTTAGGGAAGGAAGACTCCCAAGAGGCCAGGCTTTCCACTGCAGTTTTGTGGAAACAGGAACATGAAGGACAGAGGCATCCTATTCCAGGCATCGCATGGCTCTTCTTGTGGCTGCACCAAAAATACTCCTCTTTTCTCCTTTTCAACGTTATCTAGGTATCACATGCAGAGAGAGGGAAGTACAGAGGTAGAATTCTGCTTACTTGAGAACCTCAGGGCGGTAAACCTCAGTTTCTGCATTTACAAACTTGGGCCATGAAGTGGGCCCATAAATTATGGCCCTATTGAGAATGAATGACTTTATTTTTAGCAGTGGTAGCTTACTTCTTGTCAACCAGAGGCTAGAGGTCAGTGGAGTATATTCTTTTTTTTTTTAAGATTTTTTTTTTCATATGAGCCATCTTCAAGGTCTTTATTGTGTTTGTTACCATATTGCCTCTGTTTTATGGGTTGATTTTTTTTTGGCAGCCAGGCATGTAGGATCTTAGCTCCTCGACCAGGGATCGAACTCACACCCCACATACAGGAAGGCAAAGGCCCAACCACTGGATCATCAGGGAAGTCCCCTAGAGTATATTCTTATTGGCAAAAAACTATAACTGTGACTTATCAAAGTTTAGTTCTTAGCCATTTTATTAATAAATCCATTTGACAGAAAATCCAGCTCATTCTCTAGGTACCTTTCTGAAGCTTGTTGATGGCAGCCTACCCCTTAAGCAGGCCTTGTCTTTTTTTTTTTCTTTTTGTAAGACATCGATACCACCAAGTCTTTACTGTCATTTTTCCTTTGGTCTCTTTCCTCCTCTGGCCTCTTTTAAATATGATGCCGTGTTTTCTGCTCACTTCCCCCAGTGTACTCCGCAAGGCATCTGTCCCTTTATGTTCTTGTGATCTCAAAACTTCTCTTCCAGAACTAAATTGGAAAGCTCTGCTCTCCTCACTAACTAGGGCAGCAGATGCTATCTCTGCTCCAGCTCTTAGCCTCTGTCTCTGTCTCTGCTGTATGATTAACTTCTGACCACAGCATTTCTGCAAGATAGCTCTGACTGATGTCACGTTATTTATCCTTAATGTTCTAGTTTTATAGGTATATATTAATGTCTAGTTTTACATTCTGTATTATAAATATATATCTATAAACACAGTGCCTGGCCTGTAAGAGCCCTCTATAAATGATTTTAGCAGTAGCAATTATAAAGAAGAAACCTAAACCCAAGGAAAGTTTGTGTGAAGATTTAGACACCAACTTCACAGTTTAAAATAAATTATTGGATTCCTATTTCTAGAAGCACCTCCTAGTTGAGCTGGCTTTGGGAGATTTTTGACAATAACTTTAAGGGATAATAAAGTCAAAGATATGGTCAGTTCTTAAAGTGTGACTTTTTATCCCAAGTTCTTTTGCTCTTGATTCTACTTGCGGAGAGCTGTTGCCCTGTGCCTACCTGCCTGTTACCCAGGTCTCCTTCCGTGGTGGGAATACCAGTCTGAGTCAGTGGACCTGAGCCACGTCTTGATTGGAAATCTGAGTCATTTTGACTCCGCTGTCACAGAGCGGGGCCATAGCCCCCTCTGAATAAAAGCCATTGCTTTGCGTACCAGGTTTTCTCATAGGCCACTTCAGTGGAATTGTTACTTTCTTTGCCTTCTCCTGCGCCCACTTTGACTATAAGCTTTTGCCAAAGCTGCCAAAAACAGAAGGGAGACCTACCACAGAACTGACAAGGGACTTGTAAGATCTCACGGAGTTCTCAACTCCCTTTTGAGAGTTTTTCCTTTCCTAGAGCACTTGTCCTGCTCACCTGGGCTGATGTTGTCCTCCCTTTTAGCATCTTTGGTAGATAGTCTGGATGTGTCAGAGCAGCCAGGACTTCCTGAAGATTGGAGAGTACAGTGTATCAGTTAGCTCCAGCCTTTTATACAGGATGCTTCAATTTAGACCCTTCTTGTGGGCTTCCCTGGTGGCTCAGAGGTTAAAGCGTCTGCCTGCAATGCAGGAGACCTAAGTTCGATCCCTGGGTTGGGAAGATCCCCTGGAGAAGGAAATGGCAACCCACTCTAGTATTCTTGCCTGGAGAATCCCATGGACGGAGGAGCCTGGTGGGCTACAGTCCACAGGGTTGCAGAGAGTCAGACATGACTGAGCGACTTCACTTTCACTTTCGCTTTTGTGGCTTAGAAAAGAGTGAACTCATATTCTGATCCTCTTTATTTGCTAACTCAAGACTTGGATACCTATCATTCACAATGTCCCTTTGCTTTGACTCGACTTGAAGAACAGTGCCGCGCGAACTGTGCTAAAGGGATCAATTACAGGAAAAGACCCTGTAAAAATGTGTTTCGGTCTGGAACTTGCCAGATTCAACTTGACATTGAAGTACTCTGTATAGAAAGTTGTATGTCTTAAAACTTTGTTTTTACTTTGTATGTATCTGGGTACAAAAAGGAACTTCTGAGTGACTGTCAGAAGTTTCATCCTCTGTGTGCTTTGGCCACGTGCCACAGGACTGACATGCCCCCAAGATAGGGTAGACATCTTAAAGCAGGTGTCTCAGAGTTTCCTTAGAGAGTAGCACTTACTGGTATAAATAAAACTGATTGGGAGGGCCTTGCTGTTGGTCCATTTTCATTTCCATCATCATTGAAACGGCCTCTGAAAGCACTCCGTTCGCCATTTGGCTCTCTTTAGAGCTGTAATTTCTTGATTATTTTTCTCTTGGGTTTGATATTTCTCTTCTTTCATTTCTGTTATCTTCTCTGTCTCTTTACCTGTGGCATCAGATACAAAGCAGGGAAAATGAGAGGTCCTTCTCCCTCTCAGCCTAGTATTTACAAAGAAAGCATTTTTTTAAAATGTCCCCATTATGAATGTAGCAATTTCTACTGCATAGTAAAGGGGGATAGAATGCATTTTAAGACTGTATTCAGACTCATCGTTTCTTTTAAAATACTCTGGTTATTAATCCAGTAGCTTTTGTATTTCTCCTTTTTCCACATTGTTCCTCCAGGTAGACAGCTGAAGTGTACCACCATGGTCCTGAGTGGATCGTGGGATCTCCCTGCCCCACCACTGGGAGCTAGTTTCATTGTGGTCAGACTTTGTGATACGAATCTATCTGGTCTTGAGTAAAGAAATCAAGGGCCCCCAAGTCTCTCGCACGTTACTCTTGATCTTATGAACTTCTAATAGCTATCATTGCGAGGACTGAATCTGCAGCAGAGAAGGTGACTGGGTGCCACTGTACCCCAGGACTTGCCTGGACGAGCCAGACTGTGGGACTGAGGAGCCATTCCTTCACTATTGTGAGGGCTGCGTGTTAACGGCTGTTGAGGCCTGTTCCGATGTTCATTTTGTAGCAGGAATAGCTCGTGTGGCTTCAAACCCGTTTCTCAACCTGAGTCACAAACCAGGAAAGATAAATTGACTATTTATAATCTGGCATCAGCCTGGTGGAAAATCTTGTTCCCAGTATGCACAGCTGATTTCTCTGGATTCAGCACGTAAGTGGGCTTTGTTCATTTATTCAAAGGATCGCTGGGCATCAGGAAATGAGACAGGAGGTTCAGAGGTGCCTTTGGACATAAAATTCTGTGGGAGCAGCTTCACTTGCTTCTCAGAGTTCTTTAAGTGTCCCACTTCCTGTCTGGTAGCTGACCTTTCTGTACATTAGGTCCAGCTGCCTTTCCTTGTTCTGTAGTAAATATATTAACTGCTTCTGCTCAGACACATCCCAGTGCTAGTTAATGTTAGCCTTTTCCAAGAGTTCTCACTGTCCAACTTGCCCCCACGTGGCTTCTGTTGCACACTCTGTTGTGTAGGAGTCATATGAAGGAGCATTCTGCTCTGTTTTGGATAGTCGGTTTTCTTGCTTGTTCTGGTATGTGGTATTGTGAACCAGCAGAGGAAGTAGACAGCTTATCCCTACAGCCAGAGCAGTGGTATTCTCCAGTCCTGCATGCATTGGGTCAAGAATTCTGCCAGCAATTTCTTACTTTTTTTGGCCTGTGTTGCTGGTTGCAGGGGGAGCACTTTTGCTTGGCTGCATTAACTAGTATGTGGCAGCCACTGCTAGCCAGACTATGAAGGTTAAGCTTAAGAAAAGCACTGAGGGCGTCATCTCCTTAAATTGGCATTGATGTCTGCAGATATGGTCGTTTGCAATTATCAACTCCTATGGAAGGAAGAAGAGTCTTGGCTGATGCCTGAGTGAATGCAGTGACTGTTTGCATTGAATGTTGCTGAGTCACTGTGTGCTTACCTTTACCACAGACATCAAGCTAATCACCTTTCTTCTTCCTCTGCCTCCCTCTGATTTTCTCCTAACAATCTGGATGAGAATCTTAGAGAGTAAACTTTTTGGATGGCCATTCTGTTATTTAGTGATCAGTTTTGTTTAAGATTTGTTCCTTTGTAGCCCTATGAATACCATTTCCAACTTAAGCTTCTATTTTAAACTTCTTGAAAGCTGAAAGAACTTCACCAAGTTGTTGATCAGACCTCAAAGCAGAACATGAAAAATATTTTTTACCCCTCTGGACTCATGTTTATGGATTTCGTCAGCAGTGGCCTCTGGTTTATGGAGAACAGATGTTGAACCAGCTGATTGTGAGTGTTCAGGTCCATCCCCAGAAAAACGAGGAGTTCCATGCAGGGTTGGTGTCTTAGTTGAACATCTCTGGTTGCAAGTAGAAAGATACAAACATCCTTCAAGGACATTGAAGGCTGGAATGTTTTGGGGCTTCTGGAAGCCAGTGAAACCAGAACACAGAGCCAGCAAGCCCCAGACACCAAGGGCTACTTTGTCTTCATATTTCTCTTCTCCTTGCATCTGTTTCCTTTTTCTGTGTCTAGGCATACTGCCTTTCCTTCTTAGACATATCCTAATATAACGATAGAATATGGCTACGACCTAGCTCCCACATTTATTTATTATCATTCCCACCACTTGAAAGGCTACTGGACTCTCTCTTTCAGTTCCGTTCAGTTCAGTCTCTCAGTCGTGTCTGACAGTTTGCAACCCCATGAATCGCAGCATGCCAGGCCTCCCTGTCCATCACCAACTCCCGGAGTTCACTCAAACTCACGTCCATCGAGTCGGTGATGCCATCCAGCCATCTCATCCTCTGTCGTCCCCTTCTTCTCCTGCCCTCAGTCTTTCCCAGCATCAGGGTCTTTTCCAATGAGTCAGCTCTTGGCCAAAGTATTGGAGTTTCAGCTTTAGCATCAGTCCTTCCAATGAACACCCAGGACTGATCTCCTTTAGGATGGACTGCTTGGATCTCCTTGCAGTCCAAGGGACTCTCAAGAGTCTTCTCCAACACCACAGTTCAAAACAATCAGTTCTTCGGCACTCAGCCTTCTTCACAGTCCAACTCTCACATCCATACATGACCACTGGAAAAACCATAGCCTTGACTAGATGGACCTTTGTTGGCAAAGTAATGTCTCTGCTTTTCAATATGCTATCTAGGTTGGTCATAACTAATCTTCCAAGGAGTAAGCATCTTTTAATTTCATGGCTGCAGTCACCATCTGTAGTGATTTTGGAGCCCAGAAAAATAAAGTCTGACACTGTTTCCCCATCTATTTCCCATGAAGTGATGGGACCAGATGCCATGATCTTCGTTTTCTGAATGTTGAGCTTTAGGCCAGCTTTTTCACTCTCCTCTTTCACTTTCATCAAGAGGCTTTTTAGTTCCTCTTCACTTTCTGCCATAAGGGTGATGTCATCTGATGCATATCTGAGGTTATTGATGTTTCTCCCGGCAATCTTGATTCCAGCTTGTGCTTCTTCCAGCCCAGCGTTTCTCATGATGTACTCTGCATAGAAGTTAAATAAGCAGAGTGACAATATACAGCCTTGACGTACTCCTTTTCCTATTTGGAACCAGTCTGTTGTTCCATGTCCAGTTCTAACTGTTGCTTCCTGACCTGCATACAGGTTTCTCAAGAGGCAGGTCAGGTGGTCTGGTATTCCATCTCTTTCAGAATTTTCCACATTTTATTGTGATCCACATAGTCAAAGGCTTTGGCATAGTTAATAAAACAGAAATAGATGTTTTTCTGGAACTTTCTTGCTTTTTTTGATGATCCATCGGATGTTGGCAATTTGATCTCTGGTTCCTCTGCTTTTTCTAAAACCAGCTTGAACATCTGGAAGATCATGGTTCACGTATTGCTGAAGCCTGGCTTGGAGAATTTTGAGCATTACTTTACTAGTGTGTGAGTTGAGTGCAATTGTGCGGTAGTTTGAGCCTTCTTTGGCATTGCCTTTCTTTGGGATTGGAATGAAAACTGACCTTTTCCAGTCCTGTGGGCACTGCTGAGTTTTCCAATTTTGCTGGCATATTGAGTGCAGCACTTTCACAGCATCATCTTTCAGGATTTGGAATAGCTCCACTGGAATTCCATCACCTCCACTAGCTTTGTTCGTAGTGATGCTTCCTAAGGCCCACTTGACTTCACATTCCAGGATGTCAGGCTCTAGGTGAGTGATCATACCATCATGATTATCTGGGTCGTGAAGATATTTTTTGTACAGTTCTTCTGTGTATTCTTGCCACCTCTTCTTAATATCTTCTGCTTCTGTTAGGTCCATACCATTTCTCTCTCTTGCCCCATTCCAAATTCCTGGAATTCAGGATCTAGATTTAGGTCAGATGTCCACCCTGACATCTAATTACTAAGGGAAGGTCGCTTCTGACAAACAAGGCTGCTGGGAGCCTGGCCTTATGGAATAGAAGATGGTTTGAGCTCATTGCCTAGAATTTCCTGTTGTATGGGGCTTGGAACTATCCAAAAAGTTCCCAGCCAAGGAAAATCAGATTCGACTTATGCTCAAATTATATGTTTTTAAAAATGAATTAATGTCACAAATGCATTGGTTTGACTGTTTTAAAGTTTTATCCTCTTGTTACTGATACAGATAACAGCTAACAACTCAGTTCATGAAAATAGAAGTAAAAAGTGGCTTGAAACTGTCATCAAGTGTTCAGATAGGTGATTGTCTGAGCCATTCAAGAGAGATTGCTGTATGAGTTCTTCATAAAGAAGTCCAAGAAAAGAAACTTTACAGCCATTCTTCAGTGACCTATCAACTACTCTTTTTTTTTTAATTTATTTTTTATTGATGTAGAGTTGAATTACAACATTGTGTTAATTACTGATGTAAAGCATAAGTGACTCAGGTATACATATATATACATTCTTTTTATATTCTTTTCCATTCTGATTTATCAACTACTCTTTTAAAAAAAAATTACTCTTTTTGAAAACGTAACTGTGTCATTTTAGGGACCTAGAACTGAGTTATTGACCGAATATACACCTGCTTCAACCCAACCAAATGTAGCAAAGGACTTCTCTGTTCCTTAGCAACTTACTGAAATAAGTTCCATAACACGGGGACAATTTTTCCTTCTCTATAGCTGCCTTTTATTTTATACCACCAATACCTTCTTACCTAACTGCATGATAATGATACACAGTTTCCCAGAACTTTAGGAATAAAAGATTGAAACTCCAACCACTTAATCGCTAACAAATATCTCTACCCTACTTTTAAAGGCTTTTAGCTTCTCCTCTGCCCACTGCCCACTGCCCACTGCCCACTGCCAGGTGTTCTTAGGCTTACCCATGTCTGGTGTGTGAGAAAATGAGACTGGGAGGTGACCTTAAGTTTGTTCCGAAACACAGCGCATCTTAAACAGAGGCTGAGCCAGGACCAGAATTCCCGCTTTCTGATTCCTACCTTGTGCTCTTTCTGCTCAGTCCTGTGAGCAGAAGGAATCAGGCTTGAAATGCCTTATGTGCTGGAGCCCAGGCAAGCTCTTCCTAATCCCTTTGGTGGCCACAGCCTCCAGGAAAGGCCCACTCTGTGAGAAAGCACAGGCCTTTGCACACTGTCAGGTCCCCACAGTCTAACTCTTGGCTCTTTTTACTTTAATTTCTCTTCCACGTCTTTCAGGATATCTGTGTAAGAGAAAAGAAAATTTCATATTCATTTACTCTTTCAATAAAGAACTTTAAAATATATTAGTTGTATGGCCAAGACCACCACAACATTGTAAAGTGATTATCCTCCAATTAAATGCACACACACACACACACACACACACGCATAGTAAGTGCCTGCTTTGTGCCAGGTCTTGTGCTAAGCACTCATCCATTACCACTCTCAGGCTTAGCTTTGAAAATTCTAGGTGGTTACTTGCAAAATACAGCAAAAGAAGAGTCATGTCCACATCTCCCATTAGATCACCATCGTACAAGGTTAGCCTCTCAGTGATATTATCCCAGTCATATCTCTTGGAGGAGGGCAACATGTGGATAACAGTGATAGCTAACAAGATATAAGTACCTGGCAGTGTACTTGGTATTTAATATTCATTACCTTATTTAAACCTCATAACAAGCCAACGAGATTGGTATTGTCAATATCTTTTTACAGATAAGTAAACTGAGGTTCAGACAAAAGTGGTTAACATTTGAGTTATTTACTGTGTGCTAAGGGTTTATATTAGTTATGCTTAATTAACCCTCACAACAGCCTATGATATTTAACTATAAGTCTCCCCATTTTCAGAGAAGGCAATGGCACCCCACTCTAGTACCCTTGCCTGGAAAATCCCATGGATGGAGGAGCCTGGTGGGCTGCAGTCCATGGGGTCGCTAAGAGTCGGACACGACTGGGTGACTTCACTTTCACTTTCACATCCCATTTTAGGGATGAAAATACACATCCCAAGAGGTTAGGTATATTGCTCAGGCCACACAAGTAAGTGGTATAGTTTGATTAAGATTAGTAATTATCTACCCAGACTCATACTTTAGAGCCAGGATTAGGATTTCTGTAGAATTTCATTGGATATTCTTGCTTTCAGAAGTAACTTAGGGATAAGCCCCCTCTTGAGACCTGTGTGTCAAGGCTCTGTGTCTGCCTCTGTCCGTCCTGGTGTTTCGGCCCCCCGGGAGTCCTCAGTGCTCCCTTGGCCATGTCTTACAGGTCGCTGATGTGTGGGCATGCCCAGGAGAACCGCGTGTAGACTCAGTCTTGATCCAAACGTCGTGAACCCACAACCATACTTTACTTTGTCTCCTGTCACTGATCTCTCCCTGTGCAGTTAAGAAATCTGCCTGCAGATTTACGTTTGAAACAGTGGCTTGCCTTTAAGCCACCAATTCAAGTGGGTTATATGTTTTTTAAAAATCTAGGACAGAAAAAAGGTCAGTTATAGAGAACAGGACATATATGTGATGCAGAAAACGTGTAATTTTTAGTGAAAAGACAAACCACAAATACTGAATTGATAATAATTAACCTTTTCAATACATTGGCATTTCCAAAGCTCTTGGGAAAATATTATTGGACCTTCTCACTTATTGTTGGCTTTGAAACTTCCCCGTAGTTCTCTTTCCAACCTGGATGCCTCCTCTATTCCTGATTTTCCATTTGTTTGTTCAGCTAATATTTACTGAGTACCTGCTGTGGGCTAAGCCATACAAATACAGCTGTGAACAAGACAGATATAATTAATTATGACCATGATAAATGCTACAGAGGAAACTAATAGGTGCTATTAAAATAGTAATAGTAGAAGAGGGAGAAGAGTTGTGAAGACAGAGAAGGCTTTCTGGGGGAATTGCTATTTAGCTGAGAGTGGAGGATGAATAGGATGCGGGCAGGAGGGACAAGAGAATGGAGGAAGCATTCCAGGCAAAGGGAACAGCAATTGTGGAGACACCCGGGCAAGTAAGAGCTTGACTCATTTGAGTCGCTGAGAAGCAGTCAGAGACAAGAAAGCACTTCCAGGAATAAAAGAGCCACATACTGGAGAAGGGACTTTCTTTTCCAGAAGTATTGACTTAAAAATTGATGCTCCTGGGAAAATTGATAATATTGCTGACCCATTGTTATTCCCGTGGTATAAAAGATGAAGTGGCCATGTTTCAGGGGTGGTGCTGGGGGGAGGAGTAGGAGCCATGGCTGAGGGGCAGGTTGGGGGAGGTGGGGAGGGCTGTGGGGCGACTCTCACTCTGGGGGTTCTCTCCCCTCAGGCCTGAAGACCATCGTGGGCGCCCTGATTCAGTCCGTGAAGAAGCTGTCAGACGTGATGATCCTGACAGTGTTCTGCCTGAGTGTCTTTGCCTTGATCGGACTGCAGCTCTTCATGGGAAACCTGCGAAACAAGTGTGTGGTGTGGCCCATCAACTTCAACGAGAGCTATCTTGAAAACGGCACCAAGGGCTTTGATTGGGAAGAGTACATCAACAATAAAAGTAGGTAGCCCTTTCTCTGCAAGAGTGGGGAGAAAGTCTGTCTCCAGTGCGAATGACGGAGCTACCCCTGGGCTGTACAAAAGTGCCTGGGCCAGAAAGAAAGGCCAGGACTGCTGGGAGGAGCTTTGTGAACTTTCTCCCGTTCCTTGAGGTCAGATTATCTTGAGAAGCTGGCAAATATCAGCCCTCTCACCCCTTCTCTCTTTTCTCTCCCTTTAAAAGGATAAGTGAAACTTTATATTTTGCTCACACGTACCCCTGAACTTTTGCTTTGGAAAATCGAGCTTAGAAACTTGATGAAAAATCCTTTTTTTCCTCTGAGATATTTAAACATTTAGAGTATACCTGGGCTTCCCTGGTAGCTCAGATGGCAAAGAATCCACCTACAGTGCTGGAGACCTGGGATTGACCCCAGGGTTGGGAAGATCCCCTGGAGAAGGGAAAGGCTCCCACTCCAGTATTCTTCCTGGAGAATTCCATGGACAGAGGAGCCTAATGGGGTACAGTCCATAGGGTCACAAAGAGTAGGACACGACAGAGCGACTTTCACTTTCACTGTTCACTTAGGTTTCTTAAAATTACTAAGACCTTAGCAATCAGTCTGGTCTAGGGAGTCGAGTAATCTCCAAATAACTGTTTGATCCTATCACAGTTTAGGAGTTTTAACAAGTTCATTTCAGGAACCAGAGCATTTGGGTGTTACTCTTAGGAATATTTGGTGTAGTAGTGTACATGTGTGCAAAGTCGCTTCAGTGACGTCTGACTCTTTGTGACGCTATAGGCCATAGCCCACCAGGCTCCTCTGTCCATGGGATTCTCCAGGCAAGAGTAATGGAGCGGATTGCCACACCCTCCTCCAGGGGGTCTTTCTGACCCAGGGATAGAACCTGCGTCTCTAAAGACGCATTGGCAGGGGGTTCTTTACCACTAGCGCTGCCTGTACTTGTATGAAACTAGGGAGGAAAGTTAGCAGGACCACTCTTAGTCACTCTTGAGGAAATAAAGGCCGGTAAGTATCCACAAGAAAGTGTTCAAAGGGGATTTCAGGGACACAAACAGGAAGGGGAAGCATGTCTTCTAATTTAAAATAGGACATGGTTACTAGTGATCAGTTTATCTTTGGTAAAGAGAAGTTATAAGGATAGAAGGGTAGAGTTGTATAAAGGGGTAAAGAACTCAGAAACCTCTCTTTTAGACCCTTTGTTTCAAGTACTGGAACGTGGCATATAGATCTGAAGTATTAATACAAGTAGAAATCGGGTGTCTGAAAAGAACATTGCATTAAAGCCCATGTGGCAGCACTTTTCATTGTTAAATACATATAGGAAAATAGTTAATGGGAAGGAATTCTTATCAGGTTTCACTGCTGTCAGAAAAGATTTATATGAGCTAAAATCAATAACTGTTTCTGCTGGGGTAGTTAGGAACAGTGTAACCTTATTCTCTCATTCACTTAAATCTGCCTTATTCATTTCCTGCCTCTTCAAACTTTTCTAGCAAATTTCTACATAGTTCCTGGTATGCTGGAACCTTTGCTCTGTGGGAACAGTTCTGATGCTGGGTAAGTAGCTCACTTAATTTTATTCTCCTCCCATGAAATAATGTGTCACACAAAAATGAACAATATTTTCACTTTCTTTGTGCTCATGTAGTGGGTCCAATAAATTGGTTGACTCAGATTTTCTTTCTGTTTTATATTTGCCCATCCAAAGTTGACATTTCACTAGTAGGTGAAGGTGGCTATTAGACTTAAGCCAAGATCAAAGTTATAAAAGGCTAAGGGTAGGATCTGTAACACCAGGTATCTTGCCTGTCTCTTGTAGACTCCCCTCATTCTGTCTTAATGCAAAAGTTATCAAGTAAGGGCACTGTTTTCATGATAGATTAGCACCCAAGGTTGACCCCAAATATGCCAGGCCTGACAGCATGTGGGAGGGAAAAGAGTTGCAATGTATTATCCCCCCCGCCCCCGCCTTTTTTTCATTGTGGCAAAATACACATAACATAAAATTTGGTCTCTTAACCATTTTTACATATACAGTGCAGTGATATTAACTAGAAGTCCATTTACTTTCTATACTGAAGTATTGATAGATACTAGAAATTACATTGGAATAAACATCAGGTGAGTCTTAAAGCAGAAGAACTATTATAACCGAGATCACTGAAATCCTAGTGTGATACAGTTTGTCACAGTGAGTGTTAAGAGAATAGAGATGATTAAGAGGAAGGTCTAGGCTTTTGTCATTTAGGTTAGTAGCTAAGTTAAATTTGGTTGAATTGCACATTGATATGAGTCTAGGACAGCGATTCTCAAATTTTGGCATGCGTAAGAATCATCTGACATGCCCCTTAAAAATGCCAATTCATGGATCCCATATGCAGAGTTTTTATTCCTAAGTCTTGTCTAGGACATAGGTATCCGCATTTTTAAGGTGATTCTGATCCTAGACTGTCCCCAGGACATCATTTTTGAAAAATTCACCTGGCTACTTTGTTTCTTTCCTCTTCTTTTTAAAAAATTCCTGTTTGTTGGCATAGTCTCTATGGATGGCTGTTTATCATCTGCAAGGTCATAGAGATGACTTCCAGCTGATGACCGGGTAGGATTACGCTGAAAAGCCCGGTGCTTCCTTTTCTTTCCTCAGGCAATGTCCAGAGGGATACCAGTGTATGAAGGCAGGAAGGAACCCCAACTATGGTTACACGAGCTTTGACACTTTCAGCTGGGCCTTCTTGGCATTATTTCGCCTTATGACCCAGGACTACTGGGAAAACTTGTATCAATTAGTAAGTAATACCATGTTTTTTGGTGATGGAATTTACATAACAATATGTGGGGTTTGGGGACATTCTGTGTAAGAGACCTTTGGTGAAGACATACAGAATCTTTGGGTGATATTTCTCAGAGTCAGCTGGTTTACAAAATTAAATGAATTCTCCCAGCTCTTGGCCCAGTTTCTTTAATGCTCATCATGTATAGCTGTAGACGCTCACAGACTTGGGAGCCTCTTGCCTGGCCTGGGAATCTGCTGTCTCTGTCCTTCCTATTTCAGCAGACCATCTTCAGTATTTCTCCTTTTGGATGTTTGGGCTTAGGGCTTCTTTAAACATGTTGTGTAAGGCACTTTGGTAGACATTATAAAGAAGAGATTTTATCCACAAGGATCTTGGAGCCTAAATATGTCAACATTTTGAGATTTATAACACAGTTGTATTTGTTCAAGAACACTGTGACAAATTTTTTTTTTTTTTTAACGGTCACTGCCATTCTGTCGGCCTGCTTTGGTGACTCTGGACAAGTCATTTAATTTTGCTGGGTGTGATGGAGAAGTTAGTCTAGATGACTGCTGAGGGTCTTTCAACTTAGAAATTCTCCGATAACGCATTGTTTTACATTTGACTCTAGGCCTTTGATAATGCTAGTTAGTTTGATAATAAGAATTGTGAACCCCTCAGGCATGAAGGAAACCCTTTAAGTGAACCAACTTTTTTTTTTCCAATGAAAGTTTCTTATTAGGAGTTCCTGAAATCCTTCCTTTCTGTTGTACAGCCTAGTATTCCCACGAAATATTTGTAACTGATGCTAAGTTCCATGAAATATTTGTGGTTGAGAAGAATAAAAATGAAAACTAAGTGATAATGGGTCCTGTGTATATGCATATAACCTAAAACCCAGTTGTTCTTTGATGTCTTTTGGTGCTAGTGAAAGGAATAATCTTAGGATCCTCTTTCCTTTTTCTCCCCTACCCCACCCCCACATCCTTTACATTATATCCCTCTTTAAAAACTCATCCTATTGCAAAAGGCTAAGGAAGGATGTCACTTAAGATAGGGACTTTTTATGAGTTGGACCTGATTCCAAAGATGAGATTTCTGTAAATGCTCTTTGAAGACCAGTATATAAGTGACCTGAGGTCTTTGTTTTCATTTCCTCACACTTGTTTTAAAACCAGCTGACAAAGTCAAATGTAATTCTTAGCTCAGAGCAATTTTTCCTTTTAAAAAAGTAAGCATTTTTCTATGGAAGGAGTGTATTAGGAGTATTTGGAATGGAAGAGGATTTTTTTTTTTTTTTTGCCACAGTGAATAGGAGGTACTACTGACATTTCCTGTGAGTCTGGGGTAGGGGAGGCCATTTGGCAGCTAGGGATGCTGAGTGTCTGCAGTGTGAAGAAGTTC